>NC_080395.1:68937500-69612500 GCF_030265065.1 Corythoichthys intestinalis | reverse complement strand
TACGTAGAAGTAAGGGAAACTGCAGGGAAACACAGAAACCCTTTCAATTTACCTGTATCCGCATGTAATGCTGTGTGTTGTAATCCAGATTTATTACCCCAGATTCTGGCAAGCGCGGCCCTCGATACTGCAGTTATGTCTGGTCAAGTTGGGAAGTAGTAAGTCACTGAGGACGTTGACTTTCAGCAGGGGAGAATGTAACCGGGTGAACTGCGTAATGTTAACTGGTGGGAGTTGCCTGCGCACAAAATGTTGCGCTGCCGCTTTAAGAATTGCGCGGTCACGTAGGATTTGGCAGCGCGGGGTTTGGAGTTAATGCGGAAGTGGAAAAAGGAAAGAAAACCGCCAATACACGCAGTTGGAGCGGTGCAGGAAGACGGTTGTCAATCAGTATACTGAGAAGCCTCGTGTTGAAACAAAATACAGTGTAATACAGGTAAACAAGTGAACCGTTAAGTGTTAAAAACTATCTGTTGTTATGGATGTTTTATTTTGACGATGTTTGCGCAGTGATGGTGTTCGACATGCGCCCAAGGATGACCGCGCTACGCAATAGTTGAAACGGCGGTGCAGCGTAAGTGTTGTTCAATGCATAACCACGAAAAACTGTATTGGTACCCATGAAGGAAAATTAAGCAATATTATTTTGTTCCACGCTGTTTAGAGGGGAGAGTTTGTTGCTTGTCGCGTGTGTACGGGCTAGCGCGGCACATTGGAAGTGTAGTAGGTGAATCGTTCGATTGATGTGCACTATTTTTGTTAGCTTTGGAGCTCTCTAGTGGAGTGGTGAGTGACTAAAGAAGTATTTGTTTTTTTGTTCAGCCAGCCACTGTTGTTGTCTATTTATTTTGTTTTGAATCAATCTCATTATTTGTCTCATTAATGCTGTACAGCTTTATTTTTCTTTGATGTGCAGTCGGGAATAAAGCCCACATAAAAAAATAAAATTACTTGTGTTGGTCCAATCAATTCACCCGGCCACACATAGGACATTAAAAGGGTTGAGTCTGATGCATGGTTAAAAGCCACACGTGTGCACACACGTTTGCTCTTTTTTTTTTTAAACTTGCAAATTTAATTGTTAAGAATCATATTTGTGTGTGATATCATCAAGCGCTTTACATACGCCTTCTTAAACTGGCACTTTTAAACGAACGCTTTACTACGACTCTCAAGAACTACTGTCACACTATTTACAGGAGAGCACGTCTCTGGCCGTGCATTTCGAATCTTCAGACAATCATAATCCGAGAGTAACCGAACGTCACTGTCAAGCACAGACCCCCCCGAGCAGATTGTGCACCCTGTCAAGCACAGACCCCCCCGAGCAGATTGTGCACCAGTGTACTTGTGTTGGTCCAATCAATTCACCCGGCCACACATAGACATTAAAAGGGTTGAGTCTGATGCATGGTTAAAAGCCACACGTGTGCACACACGTTTGCTCTTTTTTTTTTTTTTTTAAACTTGCAAATTTAATTGTTAAGAATCATATTTGTGTGTGATATCATCAAGCGCTTTACATACGCCTTCTTAAACTGGCACTTTTAAACGAACGCTTTACTACGACTCTCAAGAACTACTGTCACACTATTTACAGGAGAGCACGGCTCTGGCCGTGCATTTCGAATCTTCAGCCAATCATAATCCGAGAGTAACCGAATGTCACTGTCAAGCACAGACCCGAGCAGATCGTGCACCCTGTCAAGCACAGACCCCCCGAGCAGATTGTGCACCCTAAGCGGATCTTGCACTTACAACGGCAACAGTTAAGTGTGTCTGGTTGAGGGAGAATAGATTTACTTGAGTGGTAATTCTGGTTTTCCAAGCATTTGACCAATACAGGCTGAAAAGTGCTCTGACACATGTTCATTTCACCAGCATCTTGTCTTTAACTCTGACCTGAAAAAAGAGGCCTTGAAGATTCCTTCGGACGCAGAGGTATCGCTTGATGAAGAGAGCTCTCAGTTGCTGCCAGGTAAGCTTCCGTCCAGTTAAGGTGACACCATGGCCAGTTCCACTGAGTTGGTCGGTAGCCTGTTGTTCTATCCCATAGCAAAGCAAAATTGAAGATGAGATCTTGTTCATGTCTCATTTACATCTCTGAGAAATGAATCAGCAATAATCGATACGAGATTGGTTTTCTCAAATTTGTCTCATGAGAAGTAAGTCTTATACAGTAGTGAGGATTACAAGAAAAGGTCTTGAGAATAGTTCTACTGGCACGATTTTTCGATAAAGTCTTACAGTTGTCTTCTTTCAAGATCTCTCCAAGAGACAACTATGAGTACTTGTGTCGATCTCAAATGTGTCTCAATCTTATCTCAGTACTTGGAGTCACGATCTCAGTAATGTCTATGGATGAGCAAAGAATTTTATTTCTTCAACTTGCCTCAAAGCTGCCTCTTTTACTTATCTTGAGGAGCAACCTTATATTGTGCCAGTCACAAGATCTCCTTCCAGTCTATAATTGCTCATTTTGTGTTTTCAAGATTCCTTCATTGTATGAAAGAGTAGTGCCTGCCCGGACATGTCCGATCACATCCTAATTCATCTAATGCCAAAATCAAATAAATAATCAAATAATTATATAACATCTGGATCATTTAGTTCATCTTGTTCAATGTAAAAGAGATGTGACCGAAAATGTGCTCGGTGGTAGAGTAGTTGTCCCCCAACACAGAGGTTGTGGGTTCAATTCTCTGCCCTGATGAACTCGCCTAAGTGTCCTTGAGCAAGATACTGAACCCCACGTCGATATAAGTATAACACCATATATAAGCATAACACCAAATTTGGCACCGAAAACTATCCGCTGCTACAAATGCATTATCGTTTTTGGTTTCGAAGACTGAAAGTTTACCACAAAATAGTGTCAAGAACCTTAGTCCTCTTGTTTGATGACGTAATGAAAACAGGCAACACGCTGGCTGACGATGTCTCGCTAAAGCTACTGTTTGTTTTTTTTTTTAAATATACAAAAAATATATAAATGATTAAATTAAACAAAATATAATTTTCTTCATCGCTGCTACACGCTTTCTGAAGTTGCTTTCCATTGATGTGCCGTGTCACATCGAGCACAGTGCATCTGAGCCTGTGCGTGGCTCAGAGGTAAAGAAGTCGTTCCCCAACCCAGACACTGAACCCCACATTGTTGCGTCACCAGCAGGTAGAAGATGATATAATGTCAAAGTGCTTTGAGTGCCTGAAAGGTGTTGCACAAGTATAACTCCATTTTTAATTAAGAGAATTTCTCTTCTCAAATATTGCTCAAATCGGGTTTTCTCAAATCAATCTCCTTTGTCTCAATGACGTCTGCTCATTTTGACTCATCACTTGCTCCCAATTGTACCCTTAGGAGCACAAACTCAGAAACAAATAAGCAGAGAATGAGAAAAATTTGAGATTATCAAATTCGTCTCACGAGACGAGATAGCAACAGATGAGTAGCAAATTTTTTTTATGGGATGAGTGAATATTCTCATATCACTCTCACGGCACCAAATCAATCCCAGCTGGGCTTTTTCCTGTGGCCTATACTACGAAGCCGGTTTTCTGGCTTAGCAGGGTAACTTCGAGAGTAACTTTATCACGTGCGACGTAAGTTCGTGGCTATGCGAGACTACGAAAGGTGGATATGTTGGAACCGAGAAGTGTTGCCATGGCAACACACGCCACACGCCAAACCTGGTCGTGTCAGAGTTAGATCTTGCTTAACATCATGATTCCAATTAACCACGCTCTATTTAAACAGCACTCCTCCGCGGACGTGTCCTCCTGACAATGACAGCGTACTTGGACGACCCATACGACATTGGCGCGCGGATTGTGAGGGGCTCTCTCCGGAGGGCACGGGTATTTCGGGACCGCCAGAATCCGCTGGCGTACCCGGAAGATGTTCTCCATGAAAGATATAGATTTTCAGCTGAGGGAATTCTTTACCTGTGCCAACTGATCTAGGCAGACGTCACTAATGTAACCCGCCGAGTCAGGCCCTCACAACCGCGCAGATTGTGTGTGCCTGTCCGTGCGCTCTTTCGCCAGGGACACTATATGTATTCCATCGGTGATGCTGAATATCTGCGTAAGAACACTGTATGCCGTGCGATTCGGAGTGGGGTATGGAAACGCTTCAAATTGATGCATTTATAATAATCATAGAAATATGTAGACTATTTAAACATTGAGAAAACTTGCGTTTTTTTCTGCCAACTCGAGATTAAATTAAATGTCAAATCCACTGATAGGACAGATGCACAAATATAAAAGATATAAATGTTTATTGAATATGCATCTTACAGTCTTGTTTAACTGTGAAAAATCGTTACAAAAGACGGGCTTTTATTTACGCAACAACGCATGGCATCCCCGCATTTCCTTCTTCTCCTGAGTCCTCACAAATCTGACATAATTTTTTTTTTTTTTTTGGGGGGGGGGGGGGGTTGTCGGGCTCGGGCCTGCAAATCAAGTTTATTGATCGGACTCGGCTCGGGCTGGATTTTTTAGGTCCAAACTAAAAAAAAGAACATACGTATTCGTACAGTCAAGGGGACTAAACATACAATCATCCTGTTTCGTGTGGTGATGCGTGACAATTATTTCTTACTGTTAATGTCCCAAATCTTATTTTATTGTCCTGACAGCAGGCTTTATTTCTTTTCATGGACATAAGTAAACTGGCATATTGACGCATTCACAAATCACACGATCTGTAAATTCGCTGTCAACAGACCCGTTGCGCTCTACTCGTCGAAGCGGTGTTGGATTTCGCGGTGAGGGTGGATTTTAATTCCTCATAATTCCGCATGATCATCGCGCATTCCTCCTCCGTGAAGTAAGGTGCCCGTGCCGTCGTCACAAGTAGTGTTTGACTCTGGTCACCGCCCCCTTTTATGTGAACGCGCAGTAACTCTGACTGAGTTGACACAGGTTCGACTAATCAACCTCATAATCAGCGTCGTAGCACCGATTGACCACAAACTAGACAACCAGGTTTTGTCAACTCCGGTTACCCGATGGTAAACTGGATTACTTCTGGGGAGGTTGAACTCGGTTCGTAGTATAGGCCACTGGGGTCCTTGGAAGACGTTCCCAGGCGTACTTAGTGCAGCTAAACTGGAACCCTATCAGTGGATTTGACATTTAATTTAATCTCCTCGAGTTGGCAGAAAAAAACGCAAGTTTTCTCAATGTTTAAATAGTCTACATATTTCTATGATTATCATAAATGCATCAATTTGAAGCGTTTCCATACCCCACTCCGAATCGCACGGCATACAGTGTTCTTACGCAGATATTCAACATCACCGATGGAATACATATATTGTCCCTGGCGAAAGAGCGCACGGACAGGCACACACAATCTGCGCGGTTGTGAGGGCCTGACTCGGCGGGTTACATTAGTGACGTCTGCCTAGATCAGGTGGCACAGGTAAAGAATTCCCTCAGCTGAAAATCTATATCTTTCGTGGAGAACATCTTCCGGGTACGCCAGCGGATTCTGGCGGTCCCGAAATACCCGTGCCCTCCGGAGAGAGCCCCTCACAATCCGCGCGCCAATGTCGTATGGGTCGTCCAAGTACGCTGTCATTGTCAGGAGGACACGTCCGCGGAGGAGTGCTGTTTAAATGGAGCGTGGTTAATTGGAATCATGATGTTGAGCAAGATCTAACTCTGACACGACCAGGTTTGGCGTGTGGCGTGTGTTGCCATGGCAACACTTCTCGGTTCCAACATATCCACCTTTCGTAGTCTCGCATAGCCGCGAACTTACGTCGCACGTGATAAAGTTACTCTCGAAGTTACCCTGCTAAGCCAGAAAACCGGCTTCGTAGTAAAGGCCACTGGTGTGTGCAAAGTATGGCAAATAGACAAACCTACAGCAATAGCATAAATAACAACATTCTACTTTTCATTGTGAATTTGAATGTTGTGCATGAACTGAATTACTTTTTACAGTGCCTTGCAAAAATATTCGGCCCGCTTGAATCTTGCAACCTTTCGCCACATTTTGGGCTTCAAACATAAAGATATGACATTTAATTTTTTTGTCAAGAATCAACAACAAGTGGGACACAATCGTGAAGTGGAACAACATTTATTGGATAATTTAAACTTTTTTAACGAATAAAAAACTGAAAAGTGGGGCGTGCAATATTATTCGGCCCCTTTACTTTCAGTGCAGCAAACTCACTCCAGAAGTTCAGTGAGGATCCCTGAATGATCCAATGTTGTCCTAAATGACCGATGATGATAAATAGAATCCACCTGTGTGTAATCGAGTCTCCGTATAAATGCACCTGCTCTGTGATAGTCTCAGGGTTCTGTTTAAAGTGCAGAGAGTATTATGAAAACCAAGGAACACACCAGGCAGGTCCGAGATACTGTTGTGGAGAAGTTTAAAGCCGGATTTGGATACAAAAAGATTTCCCAAGCTTAAAACATCTCAAGGAGCACTGTGCAAGCCATCATATTGAAATGGAAGGAGCATCAGGCCACTGCAAATCTACCAAGACCCGGCCGTCCTTCCAAACTTTCCTCTCAAACAAGGTGAAAACTGATCAGAGATCTAGCCAAGAGGCCCATGATCACTCTGGATGAACTGCAGAGATCTACAGCTGAGGTGGAAGAGTCTGTCCATGGGACAACAATCAGTCGTACACTGCACAAATCTGGCCTTTATGGAAGAGTGGCAAGAAGAAAGCCATTTCTCAAAGATATCCATAAAAAGTCTCGTTTAAAGTTTGCCACAAGCCACCTGGGAGACACACCGAACATGTGGAAGAAGGTGCTCTGGTCAGATGAAACCAAAATTGAACTTTTTGGCCACAATACAAAACGATATGTTTGGCGTAAAAGCAACACAGCTCATCACCCTGAACACACCATCCCCACTGTCAAACATGGTGGTGGCAGCATCATGGTTTGGGCCTGCTTTTCTTCAGCAGGAACAGGGAAGATGGTTAAAATTGACGGGAAGATGGATGCAGCCAAATACAGGAACATTCTGGAAGATAACCTGTTGGTATCTGCACAAGACCTGAGACTGGGACGGAGATTTATCTTCCAACAGGACAATGATCCAAAACATAAAGCCAAATCTACAATGGAATGGTTCAAAAATAAACGTATCCAGGTGTTAGAATGGCCAAGTCAAAGTCCAGACCTGAATCCAATCGAGAATCTGTGGAAAGAGCTGAAGACTGCTGTTCACAAACACTCTCCATCCAACCTCACTGAGCTCGAGCTGTTTTGCAAGGAAGAATGGGCAAGAATGTCAGTCTCTCGATGTGCAATGTGTGATGATAGAAACATACCCCAAGCGACTTGCAGCTGTAATTGGAGCAAATGGTGGCGCTACAAAGTATTAACGCAAGGGGGCCGAATAATATTGCACGCCCCACTTTTCAGTTTTTTTATTTGTTAAAAAAGTTTATCATCCAATAAATTTTGTTCCACTTCACGATTGTGTCCCACTTGTTGATTCTTGACAAAAAATTAAAATTTTATATCTTTGTTTGCAGCCTGAAATGTGGCGAAAGGTTGCAAGGTTCAAGGGGGCCGAATACTTTTGCAAGGCACTGTAAATGCCTTTGTTAAAATGAAAAAAACATTTCATAAGTTAATAAGTTAGTTACAAATGTTTAAGTTAGTTAAAATGTAAATATTGCTGTGCAAATGTTTCATTTAAAAAACATTGGGAGTGAGACCTCTCCGTGTTCAGCGAACGTGCAATTGTTTTTGGGGCAAGACCATCAGTCACAACTAGTGATCTTTGACACTATCCCTTTTTCCTGCATTAAAGCAGGTTTTTCAGCACTTGCACGATTCATAAGCTCAACGAAGTTGCTCACGCAACAATGTCAACAACACTTACTGTACGTTGATGGACATATATCGAGACTACGTGCATTCTACCCGACGAGCCTCCAGAGCTGAGCTGTCTTGACATCATATTCTCGTATGCTATTTTTCTAATAATCATGTTGTCCAAATGTTTATTGCGATCAATAACTTCAATGAAAAATAATGACATACTACAGTGGGGCAAAGAAGTATTTAGTCAACCACCAATTGTGCAAGTTCTCCAACTTGAAAAGATTAGAGGCCTGTAATTGTCAACATGGGTAAACCTCAACCATGAGACAGAATGTGGAAAAAACAACAGAAAATCACAATTTTTGACTTTAAAATAATTTATTTCCAAATTATACAAACAAGCAAGATTTCTGGCTGTCAAAGAGGACTAACTTCTTCTAGCGAGGTCTAACGAGGCTCCACTAGTTACTTGTATTAATGGCACCTGTTTTAACTCACTATTGGTATAAAACACATCTCTCCACAACCTTAGTCAGTCACATTCCAAACTTCACTATGGCCAAGACCAAAGAGCTGTCGAAGGACACCAGAGACATAATTGTAGACCTGCACTAGGCTGGGAAGACAATCTGCAATAGGTAAAACGCTTGGTGTAAAGAAATGAACTGTGGGAGCAATTATTAGAAAATGGGAGACATACAAGACCACTGTTAATCTCCCTCAATCTGGGGCTCCGTGCAAGATCTCACCCCGTGGTGTCAAAATGATAACAAGAACGGTGAGCAAAAATCCCAGAACCACATGGGGGGACCTAGTGAATGACCTACAGAGAGCTGGGACCACAGTAACAAATTATTTGCAACATAATTTGTTTATGAATTGCACCATACCCACTGTGAAGCATGGGGGTGGAAACATCACGCTTTGGGGCTGTTTTTCTGAAAAGGGACCAGGACGGCTGATCTGTGTAAAGGAAAGAATGAATGCGGCCATGTATCAAGAGATTTTGAGTGAAAATCTCCTTGCATCAGCAGGGGCATTGAGAATGAGACGTGGCTGGGTCTTTCAGCATGACAATAATCCCAAAAACACAGCAAGGGCAACAAAGGAGCTTCATAAAAAGCATTTCAAGGTCCTGGAGTGGCCTAGCCAGTCTCCAGATCTCAACCCCACAGAAAATCTGTGGAGGGAGTTGAAAGTCCGTGTTGCCCAACGACAGCCCCAAAACATCACTGCTCTAGAGGAGATCTGCATGGAGGAATGGGCCAAAATACCAGCAACAGTGTGCGAAAAGCTTGTGAAGAGTTACAGAAAACGTTTGGCCTCCGTTATTTCCAACAAAGGGTACATAACAAAGTATTGACATGAACATTTGGTATTGACCAAATACTTATTTTCCACCATGATTTGCAAATAAATTCTCTAAAAATCAAACAATGTGATTTTCTGGTGGTTTTTCCACATTCTGTCTCTCATGGTTGAGGTTTACACCGTGTTGACAATTACAGGCCTCTGTAATATTTTCAAGTTGGAGAACTTGTACAATTAGTGGTTGACTACTTATTTGCCCCACTGTATGTGTATGTGTACATCTCATTCACTCCCAGCCATTTTCACTGGAGCAACCCCCTTCGCTCTCGGCCGTTTTACTGGATTTACTGATTTTGCAAAGCCCACAGAAAATTCTGTTCTATTGCTATATAAACATGGAACCCACCAAAAGCAAGATTAGACTGTTCTTTCTGCAGAAAAAAGGAAGTTCATATCTTTTTCCATTCCTTACAAATCAGCATTAGAAAATAGCTTCGTTTGAGCAATTTTCCAATTTCTGATGAAAAAAACGGAGAAAATGAGCTTTTTGTAAACGCATACATTTAAAAAATAACTGACTTTAACACAGCTGTTTTGCTTTAGTCAAATCCCAAACCTCTGAATAATGTTTTCATTTTACAAAATTACATGAACAATCAGACAAATAGAGCTTTTGATAGCAAAGTAACAATTTATTCACATATAGACCCTACTCACGTGACGTCACAGCCACGCCCCCGCGCCATGATGTCCGGATACTAGTCATGTTAATGCATTAGCGCTTCGTAAATTCCTCCTATTATGGCGTGTTTTTCTGCTCGTTAACATTAATAATCAAAACGGTGAAGTCGTGTGTGGCGGTCAGTTGCAAAAACAGAGAAGATAGACGGAGAGACTTGAATTTTTACCGTATTCCGAGAGACCCGAAGAGGAGACCGAGATTGACTGCTGCAATTCGACGAGAAAACTGGGCTCCAAACGACTACCGCAGATTATGTAGTAGTCATTTTATATCTGGTAAGATGCATTTAATATATATTTAGAGGGTTTTGGGCTGACAACCACAATTAAGATCATTGCTAGGCTAATCACCGAAAACATACACGTATGTATGTAGTCAGAGTGCCATCGCTAAACCATATAAACATTAAAAGCCCTAGCTCCATTGACAAATGACATGAAATACATTAGACTTGACAGTGGATCTTAGCAGGAACAAAAGATTTTGAATTGAAAATTTCGTAACTCACCTTCCGAGCACAAGATTCCTGCCGAATTTTCGTGTACGAGAGCCTGTTTCACCCAACCAGCAACGTAGCATTTATAAGCCTCCAAGCTCTTAAAGTTTTTCAAACTTTCGTGAGAATAGGCTGATTTTGTGTGGACAAGATAGTTGTAAATATCAGGATATCAGATGTCAGGCGAAGCCAGCGGGTCGAAAAACATCGATTTAGGCATCAAATACGGATCTGGCGAATGGATAAACTGAAGCTTTTCCACGTAACGCCTTTTATGCAACGGATCCAATGAGTTTACAGCGTCAGATAACACCGGGGCTTCCATGAATTGCTCTATAACTTGCTCGACTAATTGAAAACAATGAGAATAGGTCTGAAAAAGAGGTACAATATGGCGGCCGGAAACAGCGACATGCCCATTTTGTGACGTAGGTGAGTAGGGTCTATACCTAACTGAGAGATGACGCTTGGTGGCTGCGACAACGGGTTAAACTTTTCGCTCATTGCCGCCTGTCTCGTAAAGATGGATATTTTTTAGTCTTTCTTTTGTGGTGACCACTGCCTTGTTCGCCTGGGGGACTTGTGTTCCTGGGGGAGAACTGGTTTGGCCGTGCGCATTTCCGTGCGGGAAACTGGAGGGTACAGGGGACGCGAGCAGCAAGCTTGCGGAGCGGGCTCTGCTCGGTGAGCAGCACGGTCACGACTACGCTGTACTGGTTTAATCGGGTTGGGGGGGGGTCTAACCAAATGCGTTACTGCCCTCCAGTGGGCAGTTTTATTTCTTTAAAATGGGTTTTGAACTTTGTGCATTATATCTAAGATACATGGGAACGTGTACATGCCGATTGTGGAAAAAAAAAAAACGCAAAAGACGTATAAATACGTTTTTGGGACACTGAAGCAATTAAAAATAGGACGTATTTATACTTTTTTGGGAGAAAATGAGTTAATTGTTTCAGTGTCCCAGAAACGTATTCATACATCTTATACGTTTTGTTTTGTTTTGTTTTTGACAAGAGGCATCTCTAGGTCCTGACACACCTAAACTGCAATGCACAAAGCTCAAAACCCATTTTAAAGCAATAAAACTGGCCACTGAAGGGCAGTAGCGCATTTTGTAAGAACTCATCCCGGGCCAAGAAAGCAAGTGAAGAAAAATAGTCAGGAAACGAAAGTTGGAGGGATCTTGTGAAGGCGCATGAGAATTTGAGAAAAATGTGGTGAACGATTGGGAAAAAAAGCAACCGACACCGGAGGACTGTTTTGAAAAGAAAACCAAACCATCGTCAAAGAAGGATTAAAAAAAAAAAATCTTGATCAGACAGACGGTAACGGCCACAACACGGTCAGTTTCTATTGCTAAATAAACATGGAACCCACCAAGAGAAAGATTAGACTCTCGTCTTTCAGCGCAAAAAAAAAGTCATTTCATATATTTTTCCATTCTTTAGAAATCAGCGTTAGAAAATAGCTTACTTTGAACAATTTTCCAATTTCTGATGAAAAAACAGAAATTGAGCTTTTTGTGAAAGCATACATTAAAACATAACTAACTTTAACACAGCTATTTTTCTCTTATGTGACATCCAAAACATCTGAATAATGTTTTCGTTCTACACAACGGTCAGTCAAAATCTAGTAAAACGGCCGGGAGCGAAGGGCCTTGCTCCGTTGAAAATGGCTGGGAGTGAATGAGTTAAAAATAGAACGTATTTATACGTTTTTGGGGAGCAAATGAGATATATATTTTTTTCCACTATTTTGCTCTGTATATAACCTGTTTTGACCATAGTATGTGTAAAGGCCAAAAACGCCTATGACCAAACCTGCTGTTTGTGTTGACTTGTCAAACATAAAACTTTTCAATCTTATTTTTTTCTATTGAATGTTTATCCCAACAAGTTGAATAAATATGATCAAGCTTCAAAACGGTTGCAACGAACAAGTTTGGTTGTCAAAGGGATATCAACATTCCAAATTTTAAAAAAAAGACTGGGATTTTTTTGTCTTTTTGGGTCCAAAATGTTGATTATAATTGGTCAATGAAGAAAACAACAGTTTGGACATGAAGGTTATTGTGTCCTGACAAAAGGGACCCAACCTGGCCATTGTGAACATTTTTGCCTTAGAAATATAAAGGCAATATCGAAGGCATGCAAATTCGGCCAAAATAGGCTAAGCAGGGTTCCCCAACCTTTTTTGCGCCACGGACTGGTGTTATTTGGGTCTTTTTTTCACGGACCAGTGTTCTGACAAATTTTGCAACCCATCAAAAATTGCAACTATCTGGATCTGCGCATGTGCGTAACGTTAAAAATGGGCGCGAATGCAGCGATTCCAACGTAAACACTACAAATTTTCTTTAAAGAAAGGAATACCACCGTAACTTACTTTTGATCATGGGAGGACATGACTTTAATCCAAAACCTCGGTAGAGTTGTCTCAGATGTACGTTTAAGGTCGCCGTCATTTGCGATCTCTACAAGCTGAGCTTCCTGTTGCACAGACATGCTCGAATCTCTCAGTTTATTCACAAACGGGTCACGAATCTACTTCTTCGCAGTTTGTGGGTCTTCGAGGTTGTCCGCGACCTAGTCGTTATTTTCGAGGACAAGCGCACATAGATATATTATACTGTACATACAAAACAAGATGTACTGCTAGCAGTCCAATCAATGTATTTCTATGACGACATTCTAATCTATCCTGTAGTATTATATCTAGAGTAGAGACAGGGATGTTAGGTTGTTAAGCAGGGGCTCTGGGTTAATTCGGCCAGAATACGGTTCTTAATAAATTTTCCTTAATAAATTATTATTTCTCTGCGGCCCAGTAGCAAATGCGCCACGCGGCGGATGGGGACCCATGAGCTAAGGTGTTAAAGGGTTAAGGGCCGCAGTGGGTAATGGTCTTTGTTACAACTGTTTCGGCATGGGCAGTTCCACCAATGAGGGGACCCGGGAAACGAGCGCCTGAGTGCAATCAACTGTTGGACTGATGTCCTTTTGATGGGTAGCAACAAAAACTTGCACCCATTGTGATATAATTTGCCCACCCCTGACCTAGTCGATTAACAATTAGAATGGACAACTGTTTGCCTGTCCTTGGGCTTATGAATGGTGCTGCGCTTTATTCTGTGACTGAGCGAAGGCGGTACGCATATTATTGTGGGGATGCCGTAACATAATGTTAGAACATATAATATTCATATTTTTCCCATCCACTTTTTCAACGCGCAGGACAGCCCTAGCGCTTTGACTGATTTTCATCGTTCCAACTGTGAAACGATACAGAATTCCCTCATGTTTATGTTTGAGACAAAAACGTGTTAAGTGTGTGTGTGTGTGTGGGGGGGTGGGGGGGGGGGGTTCAAAAAGCCCCATTCATTTCCAATGGTAGAAACATTAACATTTTCGAAGTTCAAAACGTATCTTGTCCTATTTTCAGGAAATCAATAACACAAACTTTTCATCTCCATTTACATTTTTTTTTACTGGCCCTATTCATTTCTAATTGGGGAAGAAAGATCCGGTATAAACAAGAAGTGACCTAAAAAAGGTGTAAAACTCACAAGTCCACTAAAATAATCAGGAAATTATCCAAAATTAACAAGACGTGAACTGTAAGTACCGCAAAAATTAAGAGGACGTTATTCAGAGGAAGTTACCGTATTTTTAGGACTACAAGTCGCACCTGAGTATAAGTCGCACCAGCCATAAAATTCCCCAAAAAAGAGAAAAAAAAAAAACATAAGTCGCACCGGAGTATAAGTCGCATTTTTGGGGGAAATTTACTTGATAAAATCCAACACATAGAACAGATGTCATCTAGAAAGGCAATTTAATATGTTACTTTAATTTAATATAACAGTGCATGAACAACGAAATGCAAATATACTGTCCTCACCTGGACGCTACGGCTCGGTCCTGGCTATACAGCGAGCTAAACTCCCAAATGACGATGCTGGACGTCCGTATAATTTGCTGAATCTATTTTGTCCTCGATACCAAACAGGTTCGCATCAACGTAAATAAATGATAATAAGGTGCTATAACAGCAATGACACAAACGGTCAGCATGCATTCGCTAGCATTAGCACATTGTTCAAACAACCATATAACTGGCTCTAAGGGTCCAATCGCGGGTGGAAAACAACAACAACAGAAAGATGATACACACTGGCGTTGCCTCTGTAGAAATATTTTGCAAGCATATTAATAATACAATTCAACACACATTGCCAAAGGCAGAACGTGAACATGGCCATAGCTATTAAGTTATTCAGATAACTATAGCATAAACAACATGCTAACAAGTTTACCAAACCATCAGTGTCACTCCAA
Organism: Corythoichthys intestinalis; assembly: GCF_030265065.1. NCBI lineage: Eukaryota > Metazoa > Chordata > Actinopteri > Syngnathiformes > Syngnathidae > Corythoichthys > Corythoichthys intestinalis. The sequence goes on along the minus strand of NC_080395.1, from coordinate 69,597,787 downwards.
AACACCAAAATAACATGTGAAATGATGATGTGAAAACATAATGTGTTAATAATTTCACACATAAGTCGCTCCTGAGTATAAGTCACACCCCCAGCCAAACTATGAAAAAAACTGCGACTTATAGTCCGAAAAATATGTTTTTTTTCATTTTTATTTTTTAAATAAACGTGATTAAGGACAATTAGTATTTTCCAAATGAATGCCTGAGTCTCACACTGCATTTGAAAGCTGTCCAGCCCGGTAAGTACATTGCCCTCTAGACTGAACCCAGCATTATGTCTTAAAGCTGGTTAGGGTGATTATGCCTCCAACAAATAAGAGAAACAACAGGTCCATTTGACTTCAGAGGCATCTCCACTGCCTCTTTTCAATTGAATAGAATTTTTAGAGGGGGTTTCCAGCTAATGACCCTTGTTGACAAAGGCCTTTTTGCAAAGGAATCTGTGCATCGGCACTGCCCTCACGATTTGATTCGATTACGATTCGGAGGGCCACGATTCGATTCGATTCAGAGGGTCACGATTCGATTTGGTTCAATTCGGCAATGCATTGCGATGCATTAAAGCCTGGGATGCATTAAAATTCTAAAGCAAAGATTTTCGTGAATCATTAGGCAACACAAGCGATCAGACATTAAACAACTTTTTATTGGATCTTGTGTCCCTCCTGGTTGAAGTCATATGAAAATAGTATACTTTCAGATATATATATTAAAAAAAAAACAACAACAACAACATCACAGGATTTAATTTGTGCTTTTAATGAGACCAAGGATTTCGCTTTGTTTTTACACACAGCAGCACTCACTCTTTCTCCGCTTCAGCCATTGTTATGTTATGTCCTATCTCTCTGCTCTCTCGATTGCAACTGCGCATGTCTGTGACGTTACTCCGGTGAGGAAGCGGATTTGGGTTCCTCGTCCCCCCTGCATTGCTTTGAATGTAAAGTAGCTTCCTCTACAGGTAAACAGGAGAATAATAATAAAATAAAAATGGGGAAACCAAATCCGTTGCACCCCCTGCATTGCTTTGAATGTAAAGTAGCTTCCTCTGCAGGTAAACATGAGAATAATAATACAAATGGGGAAACCAAATCCGTTGCATCACCGGAATTGGGCAGGGAAGAATTTTGAACGTACTTATATTAGAGCCTAGTTCGGGCCTAAAAAAACCCAGCCCGACCCGGCCCGAGCAATTAACTTACCTTGCAGGCCTGAGCCCGTAAAAAACCCAAAATTTCATTTTTTATTTGTATGCCCGAGCTTGCCTGGTACACCAGACTCACCGCTGTTCCAGCTATTGAGTCTGGCCACCATTCAAGCCGATACAATTTCCAGGGCGGAGCAAGCCACAGCAAACAGACAGCGGAGTAGACCAATCAGCGACGGGCAGACGTGACGTTAGTAAACTGACGAGGGAAGGACGAGGGACTTGCGCGCGGAAGTAAACATACGAAGAGAGCGTAGTTTATTCAACATGGCTAGTGCGAGACAGACTGTTGTCAATGACTCGTGTCGATGTTTTTGGTCATTTAAAACTGATTTTACCGTGGATTGGAACATATTCTCGACTCTCCTGTTCACCATCCGTGTTGTGGAGACGACTTTCGACGCGCAAGAGTGACGTTGCTCGTTAAGAACACATCACGCAAATAAACGAATCCGATTTGTCAATTGATTTTGTACCTGCTCGAGAGGCCGTTAATGGGATGGTTCCCAGACTATGCTCTCAATGTTTGAAAAATACAGGGAGAATAGTCTGGCAGAGCCAGGCAATGCCCGAGCCCGAAACCCCCCCGAAATTTTATGTTTTATTTGTATTTGTGCTGCGGCTCATGTTTGGGATTACCAAAGCGCCTTCTCTCTGTTTTATCCAATTTATTTATTTGTATAACTATTATTCCTTAGTTTAACATACATACATCGTTTTAGCATACAAATGTATATTTATTTTAAAAAAAAAAAACAACAACAAAAAAAAAACAGCGAGCGAGAAGTCCGGCCCGACCCAAAGGTAAATCATTGATATTTTGGGCCCGTAATTCGGGTCGGGTTAGGTCGGGCTCAAGATCTAGGCTATTAGTCCTATATATTTTTAAATGCGCTGAATCGATTCGGCTTGTTGCCCGCATCGAATCGAATGCTCCATGCCCCGCATCGGCGTGCATCGCCGCATCGATTATTGTTGACACCAGTATTATTCCTTGTTGCATGAATTAATGAAGCCTGCTGGTATGAGAGACAATTTTTTTCGTCCCAAACAACCAGAATGTCCGGTGGCGAATAATTCAATGTCCTGGGTCTGATAGCACAACATTTTCAAGTAATAGGTGTTATTAGGCAGGCAGTCCGTGTTCAGTTCTAATTAAATCAGTTGAACTGGGAAAAAACACTTCTACCTTTTTTATGACCTTTCTTGTGATCTTGTGACCTTTTTTGTGACCCGAATTGATCCATATACACCTATAAACATAACTGTTTTTAACTGCGTCACAACTGTTTTTGAGAAGAGTAACTAACTGTGTGCTGTAGGTGCACACATTCTTTTGGACTGATAATGCAAATTCTTATCGCCACTCTGACTCGAGTTTTAGCTCATTGCTATAGCAACCAAGATATATGATGCTGCTCAAAAGTGCAACGAGTGAACCAATTATATTTGGACACAAGACTCATCTCCTTAAGAGGTTGAGCAAAACATGTTAAATTTACCATGTTTGGGCAGGCAATATGTCTCCTGAGGGCAGGGGTTGGCCCCCTCTGTTCTCACGTGGCATATGCCTATAAAGAGCGGACTTTTTCCGGGCCACACCTGGGGTCGGTCGTAGGATTTTACGTGTCAGTCGCTCGGCCGGAGTTCCTTGATTGCTCAGACCAGGAACGTTGTGTGGCCCTCCGTTCATTGTCGACAGGTAGGAGCTTGATTCATTATCAGGGAAACTCGTTGTACTTTGGTGTGGGGATATTTTAGCTTCGACAACTATCTAGCACCATTGTTACTTGTGTTTATGTGCTTTTAACTGCATCGTAGGGGTTTTTTGACGGACAATTAAGACCTAGCGTTGTAGTTATTCTGAGTTATGTTTGTTATTCTGAGTTATGCTTGTTTTTTGCTTGCTTTTGTGGGATTGTAATCAATAAAACTTCATTTATTCATTTATTTGCCATTTCTAATCAATAAACATTGTCTATTAAGCAAAAGTGTGCCTGTTGCTTACTCACTGCGAACTTTGACTTTTTCGTAAAACATTTTGCTTCTCAATTATTTTCTGTTACACCCCCCCCCCCAAGCCCCCCCTCGGGAAGACATAAATCTTTCGCGCCCCCCCCCAAACTCTGCCGCCACTGTAAATAGTATCATTAGTCTATAATATTACTATTATAAGTACGCCTCTGCCTCACCCAAAAAATTTGACCGAAAAAACAAAACTGAAGAAGAAAAAAAAGAGTGTCTTTGGACAGAAGGACAGTTTTTATTTTCGCTGCTCCCAGTATCACCTCCAGTTTGTAATGATGTGGTGTTATTTTGCACTGAGCATGCTAACAGTGCTCACTGGTTTACCGATAGAACACTGACAAAGCGGGACGATTGTTGGCAATATTCGGCACGTTTTCGCTGAAAAACAACCAAGCGGTTTATCAATGAGATTTGGGTCTAATGTCTTTAAGTGACGTCTAAATTGATTTGGCTTCCGGCTGTCCGCTATAATCATTTTTAGACACAGTAAACAGTGTTTTTTCCTCGTCTACCACTGTATTAGATGTCAAAGCCAAAAGGCAAACGGCCCGAAAAAGGCGCACTCTCGGCGGCCGAGGGAGAACCGTAGGTGAGGGCGGTTGTCGTGACGATCCCAAGCCGAAAATGGCACTTCTCGGGCGGACACGTGAGAACCGAAGAAGATAGTGGGTCGCTGCGTGAATCCGGCCGGAAAACGGGTTTCGAAAACGGCGCACAGCTCTCCAGCTCTTCGTGAGTCTCTTCTGTGTGCTGAGTGCTCTTGCTTACTTCAAAAATACTGTGCGCACTTTGAAAATGAGAGCGCCACTGCCACCCACTGAGTGGATGTGCAAGTACACTTTATTCTAGTACGGCAAAAAAAAAAAAAAAGCATGTTCCCCAAGGTCACACGTTCCCCTGGCATCGCCTGGGGGGGTGCGCGCCCCACTATTTGAGAAGTACTGAATTAAATGATGGTGTGAATTTCTATCTCTAGTAGTCTAAGTCAGTTGGAATCAGGTCCAGGTCCTCATGACCTACAACAGGGTAATCTACAAAAAATAAATTACCGAAATGTCAATCTTGACCGCTGTTTGTCGATTGAAGTGGAGTGAGTTTTTTAATTCTTGTCACTTTATTTTAGAGGCTTAAAAAGCTTTTCCTTCCTGGAAGCTTAAAAGGAAAAATATCAAGTCAGTGGCAGCAATGATATCTTATGTGACCAGTGTTGTTAATCTTACTTTAAAAAAGTAATTAATTACAGTTACAAATTACTTCTCCCAAAAAGTAATTCCGTTAGTAACTCAGTTACCTGAATGTGAGAGTAATTTGTTACTTGGCAAAGTAACTGGTGATAATTCCCCCCCCCCCCCCCCCCCCAAAAAAAAAAGTGAAGTTTAAAGGGTTTTTGGGACAATTGGCCTTAGCCCAATTCTTCACCCTAAACTTAACTAGACACAGGGGTATTGTGGATATTGCGATAACTAGATAGTAACCTTTGCTATGTGTGGAAGTCATTTAATGTTGTGAATCAACCGTTAGAGTTGTTAAAATTGCTCCCGTTATTGCATTAGTTCCCTTCTGTCTATTTTTGACATGTGTAAGTTTTAAAACTGTTTCATCATTTGAAGATAGATTTAAGTTAGGTTTTGCCAATTAATAGTATTTTATATAAAAAGTTACTTAGGTTCGCTAGGAAGGTTTTCTACAATAGAGCCTTCCTGAGAAGTTTACTGCTTTAAGATGGCGGCTGTTTACTAACGCATCTAGTTCTTTATTATACTTGTTGCTAATGCCGCGGTGTCTGTCATTTGCATCTAGTTCTGTATATATGTGATATCTACCGAAGCATCATGTAGGCGTAGTTTGGAGGCTATCGGCTACAGTCAGGTATTATTGGAGCCACCTAGCATAGTAGCATCGCGTTTGCAACGGCATCACACTCCCTTGCGTCCTCCCCACTTCTGCTCTGCTCTCTTGTCTCCGTGAGTCAGCCTTTTCTTTTTCAGACTTTTCTCGCGTCAGTCAACCAACATCGCAACGCATAGTAACGCATGCCTTTCCCGCCTCAGTAACAGCGTTGCCAAGATGAGAAAAGTAATTAGATTACTCACTACTGAAGAAAATAACGCCAGTAGTAACGCCGTTATATTCTAACGCCGTTATTAACACTGTATGTGACACAAACAAACTGAAACACACACACATACCTATTATTTGCCTCTGTCCTGTCGTCTCAAATGTTTGCAAACTTTGTGGAGGATCAGTCTGCTGTGGGGGTTCCACATCATCCTCAGTGCCCTTCGCCACTCGAAGGAATATCTGAAAAATATATTACCCTTTTGAACTAATGAAGTAGTACTGTAGTTTTTGGAAATTAAAGAGAAGTTCAGAATTTTTGACTAGGCTTAATTTCCGAGGTACTGAGGGGTTTAATTAGTCGGTGGGGTTGGTTTGAACAAATTCCGTGCAGTTTGTTAGTTATTTGTTAAACTCTGAACTTCCCCCTTTAAGTTGATTTAGTACAGTCATTTTACCAATAGGTTGGTACCATCATTGGGTACCAATGTTACTCCATGGAGTCTGATTTGTAGCTAAGAGACATCGGCAACTTTCTTTGTTGTAGTATTACGTATGTGCAGTTTTCGAAACGACAAAAAAAAAAAAAAAAAAAAAGCTTGGTGCTGCAAGTTCAAAAGGAGCATTTTTTGTGTCATCAGTGTTGACACTGAACATGTCAGTTAAAATTAGCTGCAGGCACTCGGGCATCATATTACCATGCCTTTATGGTTTCCATCATTTTATCTAAACTTTAAATTTTAGTAATGGAGGCCTACGCCAAACTCATTCAGTTCTGAGATGACAAAAATTCGACGCTGGTAATGCGTGACAGATCAGATGATGGACACCAGGCGTTTACGAAACCCGAGAGTACTATGAGAGGCCGGAATCATAAATCTGTACACAGATCTCACTGCAAAAGTTGCCAATCGAGAAAATTTTATAGTATGTTTTCAAAGCCGAAAATGCAATCATCTGATTGAGAAATCACAGGAGAGACATTCAGTGATTGACTTTAAATTGCCATTGTTCTCAAAAGGCTGCTAGAAACATTCAAGCCATTTGCGATACATGTGTCCCAGAGTGATGATGAAATTACTTTTAATGAATTTAAAATGAAGCTCCGAATTAACAAGGACATTGAGAACATGCGTGCTAAAGCGTGTGAGGACAACATTATGAAAGCAACAGCACAGTTTAGTAAAAACCGCACACCCAATGAAGTCTTTGGGCTTTGCTTCCTCATGGGAAGCCGTTGTCGGTGGAATTGAGAAAGTCTTCTAGTATTCGGCCCACCAATTCGTGACATGAAGAGTCGAGGAAAGCAGTCCCCTATCAAACCTATACACAGTATTGATGGGGCACTGCTTTCCCCTCCGGAAATGCCTGATGGTGGACCAGAATTTTGCTGAAGCCTTTCAGAAGTTGTTTTCTAGGGCCTTGCCAAACTACTCCCATGCCAAGTTTTTGCCTCAGTGTCTACCAGAGCTGCTTGCCGGTCGGCCACCCATTAGCTGCCTCTTGAGTCCCACAGGCCCAAAAGACCCATTATGTCTCCTTCTTCAGCTTGACTCCTTCAGCTTGACAGCCTCCCTCACTAGCAGATTCCGGGATTGCTACCATGAGAGGCACTGAAAACCTTTCGGCCACGGCTAAAGCTGCCTCAGCAATAGAGGCGCGGAGCAAGGCTAACTCACAGCAATAGAGGCGCGGAGCAAGGTTCACTCCCTGGACATAGGCGGAGCTCTGCCGGAGAGCAGGCACTGCCGGATGTTCCCAGCAGACATTCACAAAACGTTTGGGTTTGCCAGACCGGACCAACATCATTCTCAACCTTTGGTGACAACTCATCACCTGAGTTTTGGATGGAGATGAAGCTTTTTGTTTCTCAAGCACAGCCCCGAAACCTGACACATCTAGAGAAGATTTGTGTGGAGGAATGGGCCAAAAATCCCTGTTCTTCTGCATAATATTAGGCTTCTGCACTAAATATTAGCAATTATTTCTAAGGGGTACAAATATTAGGAACACCAGGATATTACAAATTAATTATTTAAAAATCATATAATGTGAGTTTTGTATTTCTTATTTAGATTATGTCTCTCTAAGTGGAACTGCATCTGTGATTGAAATTTCAGACCTCTACCTATTTTGTAAGTGGGTGAACTTGCAAAATCACAAGGTGTGCAAATACTTCAGCTCCTCATTGCAGGGGATTTGTCGATCAATAATTCCGTTGCTGTTAAGTTGTAGTGCCAGGCGACAGCAATAGAGCAATTTCCTATTTCCTTATATCACATTGCTGGTCCGCATGTGCACGTGTACAAGCGAGAAATTTCACATGCAGGAACGACGCGTGTTGCTTCGCCTAAACATAGGGTAATGTCCCAGAGGTGTTCTATTGGGTTCGGTAATGTCCCAGAGGTGTTCTATTGGGTTAAGTGGGGTGAACCTGGGGGCCAGTCAATGTGATCAATTTCGTCTTCCTCCTGGAATACTCTGGCTATATAAGGTTGGCCATTGTCGTTGACCAGGAGGGGCCCAGGTACCACTGCACCAGCCTAGCTTATGACAATGGGTCTAAGGATTTCATGCGATACCTAATAGAAGTCAGGGTGCCAATATCTAACCATTAGAGGTCTGTGCGACCCTTTCACATCTCTCGCATGTGCTTACGTTAAACCTGCTTTCATCGGCGAAGAGCACAGAGCCAGTGCTGTAGTTGCAAATTCTGGTGGTCTACGGCCTAGCCCAATCAAGCTCTACTGTGCTGGGCAGTAAGCATGGGGCTCACTACAGGACATTGGGCCCTCAGGCCATCCTCATGGAGCCAGTTTCTGAGGTCATTTTGTATGGGTCTGGCAGTGCTCAGCTCTCCAGAAGTAACTACCTGCCTCCTGGAATCTCCTAAAGGCCACCAGGTAGCTTCTCAGACTGTCCAGGAGCTCAGTGATGACCTGGTTTAGATCTGGGCGGAGATCCCTCAGAACATTCGCCACCTCATCAGGAGCATCACCAGGCATTGTAGGTAGGTCATATAGGCACGCATATGCCACACACACTACTGAGCCTCATTTTGACTTGTTAAAAGGACATTACATTAAAGTTGGATCAAACTGTAGTGTGTTTTTTCCACTTTTATTTTAATTAAACTCCAAATCCAGACTTCCATGGGTTGATACATTTGATTTTCATTGCTAATTTTTTTGTAACTTTGTTGTCAGCACATTCAACTATGGAAAGAACAAAGTACTTCATATTAATATTTCATTCATTCAGATCTGTGTTAGTGCTCCCTTTAATTTTGTAGGAGTGCTTAGATATATCAGAGATGTGACGGAAGAGTTGGGGCCGAAAAAGCAATGCCTGTTTTGTTCATTTTCAGCCGCAAATTTCCAGCACATCTACATATACAGTGGGGCAAATAAGTATTTAGTCAACCCCTAATTGTGCTAGTTCTCCTACTTGAAAATATTAGAGAGGACTGTAATTGTCAACATGGGTAAACCTCAACCATGAGAGACAGAATGTGGAAGACAAACACTGAAAATCACAGTTTCATCTTTAAAGAATTTATTTGCAAATCATGGTGGAAAATAAGTATTTGATCAATACCAAAAGTTCATTTCAATACTTTGTTATGTACCCTTTGTTGGCAATAACAGAGGCCAAACATTTTCTGTAACTCTTCACAAGCTTTTCACACACTGTTGCTGGTATTTTGGCCCATTCCTACATGCAGATCTTCTCTAGAGCAGTGATGTTTTGGGGCTGTCATTGGGCAACAAGGACTTTCAACTCCCTCCATCCACAGATTTTCTATGGGGTTGAGATCTGGAGACTGGCTAGGCCACTCTAGGACCTTGAAATGCTTCTTATGAAGCAACTCCTTTGTTGCCCTGGCTGTGTGTTTGGGATAATTGTCATGCTTGAAGACCCAGCCATGTCTCATCTTTCCCTTGCTGATGGAAGGAGATTTTCACTCAAAATCTTTCGATACATGGCCCCATTCATTCTTTCCTTTACACGGATCAGTCGTCCTGGTCCCTTTGCAGAAAAACAGCCCCAAAGTATGTTTCCACCCTCATGCTTCACAGTGGGTATGGTGTTCTTCGGATTCAATTCAGTATTCTTTCTCCTCCAAACACGAGAACCTGTGTTTCTACCAAAAAGTTCTATTTTGGTTTCATCTGACCGTAACATACTCCCAGTCCTCTTCTGGATCATCCAAATGCTCTCTAGCGAACCGCAGACAGGGCTGGACGTGTACTGGCTTCAGCAGGGGGACACGTCTAGCAGTGCAGGATTTGAGTCCCTGGCGGTGCATTGTGTTACTGATAGTAGCCTTTGTTACTGTGGTCCCAGCTCTCTGTAGGTCATTCACTAGGTCCCCCCGTGCGGCTCTGGGATTTTTGCTCACCATTCTTGTTTTCATTTTGACGCCACGGGGTGGGCTCTTGCATGGAGCCCCAGATCGAGGGAGATCTTTACACCAAGCGAAGAGGTAAGAGTTACAGAAAAGGTTTGGCCTCAGTTATTGCCAACAAAGGGTACACAACAAAGTATTGAGATTTTGGTATTGACCAAAACCTTATTTTCCACCATGATTTGCAAATAAATTCTTTAAAAATCAAATAATGTGATTTTCTGTTTTTTTTTTCCACATTCTGTCTCTCATGGTTGAGGTTTACCCATGTTGACAATCACAGGCCTCTCTTTTTAAGTAGGAGAACTTGCACAATTAGTGGTTGACTAAATACATATTGGCCCCACTGTATATCTACATACATATTGGGCTTTTTAATTTGGGAAAAGGTTTGCTTACATCCTCCAGTTTACTGTCAGACAAACCATAGCTGGTAATTCCAAATGTGCTGAGATTCTGATTCAGTTCAGACAGGAAGACAGCCATGCGCCTAGGATCACAGTCTTCCTGGGGTATATTGATTGCTATCTCATAACATAACTCCATCAGCTTCGCTCTGGGAAAGTGGCGATGAACCATGGACTGCAGTGCAGCCACGGCTACACATGTAAAAAAAAAAAAAAAAATTAGCTCATATATCAAAAGAAAAATACAATATTTCAAAGTGCAGTTTAACAATCATCAGAAATCTACTTTTTAACAATCTCTATCTGGTTAAATTGACATAGAAAAACTAGTGTCCATATTACCTGCATTGGTGTCTCCATTATATGTCCCAGGTCTGTCCTGAAACATATTGCATGATGTCAGTTTTACCAATTATTAATTTGGTGAATTAATATTTTCACTTAAGAATCGCTTTATTGTTGCACTGTAACAATTATATATTTTTAAAGGTATTTTTATACCTTTTTTTTTTTCGTTACAAGAAAGGTGCAAAAGGTGCCGTTAGAGCTTTTTACTACAAAAAAAAAGTTAGGGATTCACTATTGCAAACAAGACAACTTTTGCAAATATGCCCAAAAGGACTTATTTCCATTCTTTTATGAATTCACACGGTCCTCTGTAGAGGACCTTTGTGAACTCAAATTTTCCTCACCAACTCCATACAACTGAATTCACTATGTGGCAGTTCAAAAAGCACATTGAAAGCTTTCCAATAATACCATATGTAAAGAGCAAGGACTTGTTTTGATTCCATCATTTAAAAAAATGGCTTGCCTCTGTGCAAGCCCATTTTATAGGAGAGGAGAACAAAATGTATTATTATTTGTGTTAAAAATCATTCTGGCTTCTAATGTTGGTTGCATGTCTCTTAAACACGTTCTATCTACGTTCTCTCAGGCCACAATTACACGACAATGATCTTACGTAATAAAGCAAAAGTAGTGTTACGCTGTTATTTTAATTCTGCATTTACACGGCGATTATGTATGAAAAAAACTGCATGCATGCGGAAGCACAAAAGTGCATGAAACCCAATTTGCCGATGTAGTTTGCATTCCCAATGTGCAGGTGGCAGCAAGACCAAAACTTGTTTTCTGCGTGTAACCCTTTTCTTCTGTCGTTTCGTCTTTCGTCCTGGTTAAATAACATGTCGAAGTCTGTGTGCCGTCTGACGTCATCAGTATCTTCAACCCGTTTACTGACGAATGTATTCGAGCATAATTGCCACATACTGTTCCGGTGTATGGAAGTCAGTTGTCACCCCAAAACTCCTTGTGAAAGGTCAACTGTTTAGACAGCAATGGCAGGGGAGAGTGTTGTCCACTCTGGAAGGGGGTTTCAGCCCCCCAAAATGCTGAATTCTTGGGATGTAAAGATGACTGCCCCACTCTCTATTTGCACCAAAGAACAATATTTCTGATCTGTTTTTGTGGTCAGAAGGTGTACCACAAGCTGCAATCCATTGAAGACTTTCCATTGAATAAGGGCCCATAGCAAAAATTTGCTACTCATCTGTTGCTTAATCTCGTCTCGTGAGACGAATTTGATCATCTCAAATTTATTTCATTCTCTGCCAATTTGTTTCTGAGTTTGTGCCCTTAGGAGCAAGTAATGAGTCGAAATGAGCTAAGACATCATTGAGACAAAGGAGATTGATTTGAGAAAACCAGATCCGAGCAATATTTGAGAAGAGAAACTCTCTTAATTAAAAATTGACTTATACTTGTACAGCATCTTTCAGGCACCTATATCCTCATCTACTTGCTGGTGACGCAACAATGTGGTGTTCAGTGTCTATCTCAAGCATACTTAGATGAATTCATCAGGACAGAGAGTTGAACTAACAACCTCTGGGTTTTGAACGACTTCTCTACCACTGAGCCACACACACAATGCATGGTGCTCGATGTGACGCGGCACATCAACGGAAAGCAACTTCAGAAAGCGTGTAGCAGCGATGAAGAAGATTTATATTTTGTTTCACTTAAAGGGTATGTAGCGGCAAAGGGGGTGTGAGACATCAATAGAACCGTTATGTGCCAATATAACAAATATTGATAAAGTTAACAAAAAAATCAATCACATTAATGAGCAATTATCGAAAATAGATCGAAAATGACGAACATTTCCGAAAGTGTTCCGGAAACAGCCGAATGGGGCGGAGACGTCACGACAAGTGATTGACAGTCGAGGCGGAGCCAGGTGCCATTGTTTTTTAACGACGAGAGAGTAGCGTTGGGGTTTGTTTAACCAAAACATCACAAAAATGGTTCAAAACTGCTGTGCTATGTGGTGTACAAATAGTTATTTATCGGAATATAGTATCCATGAGTTCCCGAACGCGAAAAAAAAAAGCAGGACTACGCAGACGATGGGTAAAGTTCGTCCGTGCAAAGGAGGCTAAGGCTAAGCAAAGGAGGGGAGCAGCCAAGCTCGAAATGGCCAGAGTGAGTACTCTTTTATAATAAAAAAAATGTCACGCATTAGATACAGGACTGGACACATGTATACATTATCGTTCGTAAAATATATAAAACAAATCCTCTGATCCCATTCATATTTGTGTCTGTTGGCAGAGCGAAAAGCATTCCTTTATTTTGCAGTCACGGTGTATCAGCTTCACAAAAAGAAATGCAAAACAAATCATTGGTGTTTCCCACATGATCTGCTGCTGATGTTTCATCAGTGTCATTGCTCCCCTCAATGACCCATTACGCTGCATTGGCGTTCGTTTGGGCTCAAATTGGTAACCTAAAACACCGATTAAAGCTTCGTAACTCGTCACCATTAGATGAACATTCGTTACGTCCTTCTATGTCGGATTCGTCGCTGAAACTAGAAACGAAATTGTCTGCCATCATCGCCGCCATTCAGTATTAAAGCACTGAGCCTTTTTCTTGTTGAAGAAACACCCCTCACTGTCAATTCTGAATTCTCTTTAATTGACAACGAGGGGTGTTTCTTCATGAGGGAACCTGGAATATGTGCAGGACGAACACAATGCATCAGCATAAACAGCTCAAAACACCCCTAATTCTCCCCTCACTAGAAGGAATTATATTGATGCAGACAGGCGCTGCCCCCCTAGTGGCCGGTGGCACTCTCTTCACTTGTCGTGACGTCACGCACACAATCTGCCAGATCTCGGGCGCCGGTCGTTTTAGCTTGACAATCGAGCCAAATTTCTCTCATTTTCTTGTGTGTAATTACACGAAGTGGCATGAAATGAATACAAAAGGCATGCGTTTATGGATAAATGATGGAATATTAACATTTTCCCAGGGCACTACATACCTTTTAATATTTGATATATTTCTTTGATATTTCATAAAAAAACTTCCAAATCGCAGACATGTTGCCTGTGAGCCAGTAGTTTTAGCGAGACATTGTCAGCCAGCGTGTTGCCCGTTTTCATTACATCATCAAACAAGAGGACTAAGGTTCTTGACACTATTTTGTGGTAAACTTTTGCTTCGAAACCAAAAACGGATAATGCATTTGTAGCGGCCGCTTTTTGGTGCCGAATTTTCAGTCACAGCGCTAATTTTTACATTGAAAAAGATGAACCAAATGCACCAGATATTATATAATTATTCGGGCTGTCAAACGATTAAAAATTTTAATTGAGTTAATTACAGCTTAAAAATTAATTAATTATAATTAATCGCAATTAAAACCATCTTTAAAATATGCCATATTTTTCTGTAAATTATTTTTGGAATGGAAACACACAAGACAGATATATACATTCAACATACGGTACATAAGTATTGTATTTGTTTATTATAACAGTAAATCGACAAGCTGGCTATAACATTATTAACATTCTGTTAAAGCAATCCATGGATAAAAAGACTTGTAGTTCTTAAAAGATAAATGTTAGTACAAGTTATAGAAATTTTATATTAAAACCCCTCTTAATGTTTTCGTTTTAATAAAATTTGTAAAACTTTCAATCAAAAAATAAACTAGTAGCCCGTCATTGTTGGTGTCAATAATTATACAATGCTCATGGGTACTGAAGCCCATAAAATCAGTTGCACCCAGGCGCCAGCAGAGGGCAACAAAACTCCAAAAACACAAGTAACAATTGGACATTGCACTATGCTGTCATTTTAATCTGTTTGAGGGGGCATGTGCGTCAATTGCATCAAATATTTAACGTGATTAATTGAAAAAATTAATAACCGCCCGTTAACGCGATAATTTTGACAGCCCTAGAAATTATTTGACCAATTATAATATTTTCTAAGATTTTGGCATGAGATGAATTAATTTGTGATTGGACATGTCAGAGCAGGCACTACTCTTTCTTACAATGAAAGAATCTTTAAAACACAAAATGAGCAATTGCAGACTGGAAGCAGATCAAATTGAGAACTATTTGTGACTGGCACAATATAAGGTTGCTCTGTGAGATCAGTAAAAGAGGCAGCTTTGGGGCAAGTTGAAGAAATAAAATACTTTGTCATCCATATCTTTTACTGAGACATTACCGAGATCGTGACTCATAGTTGTCTCTTGGTGAGATCTTGAAAGGAGACAACAGTGAGATTTAATTGAAAAATTGTGCAAGTAGAGCTATTCTCAAGGCCTTCTCATGCAATGCTCGCTATGAGACTTCTCATGAGACACATATCAGAAAACCACTCTGGTCTCGATTATTGCTGATTCATTTCTCAGAGACAAATTTCAGAAAACCACTCTGGTCTCGATTATTGCTGATTCATTTCTCAGAGACAAATTTCAGAAAACCACTCTGGTCTCGATTATTGCTGATTCATTTCTCAGAGATGTAAATGAGACATGAACAAGATCTCAACCTCAATTTTGCTTTGCTATGGGGGGGGCACTGTTTTACCAAGGTGAAGTGTTTACCAGTGGATTAAACAATTCAGAAGCATTTGGACAAGCGTGGAGCAAGCAGGACGCCCAGCCACATTCATTATTGATGCAAACATTGAATAATTATGCATAGACTTCACTATCGGTTGATGGGAAACAGGGCACAGGGTCACTCCCTGGGGGGCCCATTTTCTAAAACTTAAATTCAAATATTTTCAAAACCAAAGCCGGTAGCGACCTAAAACCAAAACAGGCACCTCCCTGTGGCATATATGAGTCTCTACGAGCAGAAGTAGACAAATGGACTAAGGAACGCAGAAATGTCAAAGTCAATGACATTGTGCTTCTACAACCCCCACCAAAAAGTATGGAATCACCAGTCTCGGAGGAGCATTCACTCAGACATTTTATCACGTTGACCAAACTCAAATAAAACGCTTGAAAAAAAATCATGAATTAGTTCAAATGTGCAACCCTTTAATATTCAGAACCACTAAAAGAAATGAATAAAAAACATTGTGGTCTGTAAATGTTACTTTTATAGAGCAAGTGCAGGGAAATATATATGGAATCCCTCCATTCTGAGGAAAAAAATATGGTATCATGAGAAACAAACAAAGAAATGACAATCAAAACACATCTCTAGTATTTAGTAGCACCACCTCTGGCTTTTATGACAGCTTGCAGTCTCTGAGGCATGGACTTCATCAATTTGGTGCCAACTCTGTTTGATTGCAGTTGCTAGATCATCCCTTGCAAGTCGGAGCCTTGCTGTAGACCTTTTTTTTTTTTTTTTTTTTTTTCAATTTCCACCACAGGGTTTCAATAAGGTTGAGATCTGGGCTATTTGCAGGCCATGACATAGACTAGATGAATCTTTCTTCAAGGAATGCTTTAACAGTTTTAGCTCTGTGGCATGATCCATTGTCGTCTTGGAAAATGACAAATATATTTTCAACTAAGAGATAAGAAAGCTGTCAAAAATTGCAATGTAAACTTTGCGCATTTGTTGAGGATTTAACCACAGCCATCTCCATTCCCAGTGCCTTTGCCTGACATGCAGCCCCATATCATCAAGGACTGAAGGAATTTTCATGTTTTCTTCAGGCAGTCATCTTTGTAAATCTCACTGGAACAGAACCAAACAAAAGTTCCAGCATCATCACCTTTTTATTCATTTATTTTAGTGTTTCTGAGTTGCACTTTTGAACTAATTCATTATTTTTTAAAGCAATACATGATAAAATGTCTGAGTGCTCGTCCAAGACTGGTGATTCCATACTTTTTCCTAGGGGTTGTACAAGATGATTTAAGTGCACAGAACCAATTAAAATGTGAAAAAACTGTGGAAGAGTATAGTGGACAAGATTGGAAGAGTGAGGAAAGTGAAACTACTCATGAGTGATTCAACTCTGGATCGTAACGTGGAACGCATCTCGAAACCTGTCGACCTCGAAAGGCCGAATCGGAAGATGGTGACACTTCTGGAAGCTGAATGAAATAGTGCAGCCTTACCCATTGCCATTAAAATGTTTACTGTAACTTCAGATATTTCCTAGTTAATGATTTATTATAAAAGTTCAAATCTTTCACGCAAAGTAATCACAAGTGATTGGTGACTCTATAATGTTCTCATTTATTGTACTGGCACCTGCATCTTTCCATCATCTAGTAGTGATTGAAAATAGGAAGTTTAGAGCATTTCGGTTCTACTCGACACTACTGGCTGATGCAATCCTTAAAGTGGAAGTTCAGGATTTTTGACATAAGGCTTAATCTTCGAGTGTGTGTGTGTGTGGGGGGGGGGGGTTAATCAGGCTTAATCTTCGAGTAAGGGGGGGTTAATCAGTCTGTGGAGCTGATTTCAAAATATTCCGTATCGTTTGTTAGTTTATTATTTTCAGGGTTCCGTAGTGACTAAGCTAACGCAAGTTAATGGAAGCATTTAAGCATGCTAATAAAAAGCGATACAGTGATCTCTCGTTAAGTAGCGCACCCCCCCCCCCCCCCCCCAAAAAAAAAAAAATTAAAAAATGTTTTTTTGAGTGTACAATGTATTTATTCAGATTTAGCATTGGAAAGAGATATGTATAAGACGTGTTCTCACTTTTTTCAAAAGTAGTATTTTTAAAATATATATTTATATATACTGACTTGTAATAAATGTTTTTTCTGTATACACACGCACATTCATTCCAGCGCCGCCCCCTCCCCCCAGCCCCCGCGCAATGCGCACACAGAGCCTGGCACCAAATCCTCTCACATACACACTGTTACCTCCCTTGGTGTGACTTGCGATCACAAACTTCTCGATCACTTTGTACCTTGTGGACAATCACGGCGGGCCAGCTGCCTCTAACCTCGCCATGCACACACATTACAGCGCGCGCTTCCCTATCTCTCCCCACTCGCGTTTGCACACAGAGATCAAACATGTTAACATTTATTGGCAGTTAAACGATGATTGACATGTGCGGCGCAATCATCGTTAACTTCAATCAGCAACTCCAATACACGCAGTGCTTGCCTCAGTAAAAGAGCAAAGAGGATCCGCGATAGACTGAGGGCGAAGTTTGAAGCGCGAAGTAGTGAGGGATCACTGTATTCAGAGGTTTAACATAGGCAAAGAAATTCAAAACGCAGCTCATCAAAAATCCCCTGAAGCCAAAACAATGTTGCACCAAACTGCCGTAAATCATTTAATTCTGCGGGACTATTTTTTAAGATGCGTAATGACATCACAAAAGAGGGGCATACCTGTCAAGTTGTACGGTTTCGGCGTAATTTGTACAAGTGAGCACTGATTTTTAAATCAGTATGTCATACGTTCAAAATCTCTGTGCATTACGTTTTTTCCCTCCGTTCGGACTTTGTCACTGTTTCGGCAACGAGACAATGTGCGTTACTACGTTGGTTGAATGAAACGAGAAAAGAGAGACACGGAGAAAGAAGAGCAGGAGTGGGAAGGAGGGAAGAGTGTTGTGACGCTGTTGCAAACGCGATGCTAAGCTAGGTGGCTCCAATATTTCCATGACTGTAGCAGACAGCCTACAATTTACGCCCACTTGATGCTACACTAGATATCACATGCTTTTTGAACTACATGCGAAATGACATCTTAAAGCAGTACTTTTCAGGGTCTGTTGGGTCTGTTGTAGTGAACCTTCCTAGCTAATCTAAGTAACTTTTCATCTCAAATACTCCTAAATTGGCAAAATCTTGACTTGAATCTATCTTTAAATGATGAAACAGTTTTAATACTTTTAGATGTCGAAAGGAGGCAGAAGGGATCTAATGCAAAAACGGGAGCAATCTTAACAACTTTAATGGTTAACTCACATTATTAAATGACTTCCAAACATAGCAAAGGTTACTTTTTTTTCTTTTTTTTTAATGAAAAAAAAAAAAGAAAACATGAAAGGTAACACCAGTTACTTTGTCAAGTAACTAATTACTCTTACATTCAGGTAGCTGAGTTACTAACTCAATTACTTTTTGGGAGAAGTAATTTGTAACTGTAATAAATTACTTTCTTTTTAAAAGTAAGATTAACAACGCTGGTCATAAAGATGTAGTGTGCAGAATGAAAAGCCATGCTGTGATGAAAGCAGAGATTTTATTTTGCCAATTTGTTGCCGTACACAATTCTCCTGCAACTATTGCTGATCACTTCTCAGAGTTAGCAAAAGAAATATTCCCTGACTCAAAGATTGCATCGAAGTAAATTTAATCAATTGACCTTTTTAATTTATAATTGGACACACTAACGAACAACCTTCAAGTCAAACTGAATTGCGAGCTGAAGTGCCATTAAGCGCAACCATCAAACAACATGATAGAAATTGCTAAAAGTGCTACATACAATTATAAAAGTCACTTAAATTTTAGTTATCATGATGTAGCTGAAGATATTGATTGTTCTCTGATTGAACCAGGTATACGTGACAATATTACCAATAAAATCATATGATTTTAAAAATGGAGTTATATTTTTGTTTTATATTGCACGCTATATAAAACGTATCATAAGTCACCAATTTGTAAGGGCATATGTCACTATTTGTACGCTTGCCAACGGCCTCGGGTTGACAGGTATGGAGAGGAGTTCTGTGGCCACTCGTTCTCAATCTGCAATGCTGAGTGTTCACGGAAGATGGCCACATGGTAAAATGTGCTTTTGTGAAAACTGAAGAAATGGGCAATGGAAAGTTTCCACCACTTCTGTCGAGCACATTGCAACATTCGGAAGGAGTCTCATCATTCCATGGATAATATCATGAAAATGAGCCAGAATATTGAAGATTTGCTGATTCGTAAAACCAATTCTAAAACATGAGATACTTTCAATATTGTTGATTTTAATGCAGGCCGCAATGCACTACTTAAAGTGCATAGCTGATCATTGGGCTACATTAGCCCTACGTAATAATATGACTTTTATTCTCGTTGTAATAGTACGAGAATAAAAGTCAAACTATTAATATGAGAATAAATGTCAATATTACCCATTATTTGGCCTTATTTCACACATTGCTGGAGATATCGGAGCGTATTCTTTTTTCTTCATCAATAGTATGTGTATTGTATTGTATTGTATCTATACATCTATCTAGCTACAGTATTAGTAACGAACGTTACGTAGGTAACTACGGTTCTATGAATCCCGAATGACCGCCAGAGCCGGTGCCGTAAGCACTAAATGATCCCTTCGCGCGTGTGAGTAAAAATACCAACGTTGTCACCTGTGACCCCAGGTTGACCCCCTGCAAAGGTATAAGTGTCAACCTAGATGCCGTCCCTACAGAACCTTCTCGCGTGGTCACGAGGATTCTGAGTGACTGAATGCTCTGGCGGTCATTCGGGATTCATAGAACCGTAGTTACCTACGTAACTTTTGTTCTATTTCATCCCTGCTGACCGCCAGAGGCGGTGCTGTAAGCACTGAATGACCAATACCAGCGGGGTCACGAAGAATCCCCAACCCAAACTTCACTGGGACCCGAAAACCACGCCCAGTGGGTGGGAGGAGGTGACACCAAAAATAGAAGGAGCCAGGCCCTGACCATGAGGCAGCGGCACAGACGACCTCCAGGGCCATCCCTCGAGGCAGCCCGGGAAGCCGCAATGCCCCAGGCAAAGTGACAGCATGCCCCAGATGGCAGGGGGCGTCTGATAAGAGCGACAATTGGATCCACGACCCAACGAGGGAGGCGCTGCCTGGAGAGGGCAGCTCCCCTGCCACGAACCCCATAGTAGGCAAAAAGGCGTAAAGACCTATGAAAACCCATCGTAGAGTCCCCACAAAACCCCAGGGCCCAGGCTGGGAACAACATCCCCGGCCCGACAATGCACCCCGTAGTCGGGAGAAAAAACAAGCAAGGTGTAAGGCAGATCGCTGTATGAGTCAGCCAACACTTAGGGCACAAAGGTAACCCCAGGCCACAGTGTGACACCCGAGCCCCCAGAGTGCAAAAACACGCACGACGGCCTGCCAAGAGTGCGAGCAATATGCCGACAGGCCAAGCAGAGGCAACGGTCAGCGGGAACGGCGCCTTGTGGGCAACCCACAAAGGGCCGGTTGCAGCCAGAGGCCAGAAGGGGGGCGGCACAACAGTCGAGCACCGACCGCAGACCCCAAACTGGGGCACGAGGACACCTGCGGGGCGAAGCCGCAGGGCCCCCATGAGGAATGCAGAGACCAGGCTGGGGCTCCCCACAGAGCCACCAGAGACCCTGGCGAGAGGATCAGAGATCGCAGCAACTCAGACCTTGAGGGCGGATGTAGAACGACCCAATCAAGGAGAGACAGCAACGGGGAGAGAACAGCACACTGGATCATCCCCACGGCCTGCATGCTACGCTACAAACAACCACCACCGGCCAGTATACTGAAGCTGAGTGGAGGGCGCCCAGGAGTCCAACAGCATCCTCCAGACGGAAACCGAGCAGCCGCCAGTCAGCAAGCCGGTCGCCTCCAGTGGCCAGACACGCTGGCAGAGACTGCGAGCATCGGGACGAGATACCGGGCCCCCAACTGGGACAGCAGGGGAGGCCACAAAAACCGCCGACAGATGGCCAAAAGGGGGCCACAGGCCGCAACAAGTGCCCACCGCAAACGCCCCCTCAAGCGACAGCCAGAACAGAGGGAGAGGCGGAAAGCGTACAGCAGGCCCCCAGCCAGGAGCGCGCCCAGCGTGTCCCGACCGAGCAGACCGGAGCGCACCCCCACAGAAAACCAGAGAGGGCAGCGGTTCGACTCCCGGGAGACGAAGAGAACGACCCCAACCCCGCCGAACACACACTGAATGTGCACACCACACCGGGACAGAGGCACCAGACCCTCGGAGGTAGACTATGGCAGGATAGCGCACCGGCAAATAGAACATAAGACCGGTAAGAAACGACGGTGGCAGCACCGTAAGGGGAGGGGCCAGCCACACAAGAGACTAATAGACCCCGTGCCCCCAGTGGATGGTATGGTACACCACGGCAGCGTCGTCCGTCCGTACAGCACAAACCACCCCAGCAGACACGGGCAAAAATGCCCTAGAGCAAGGTGAGCCGCAAGCAGCCCCGGCACATCGCCGTGATTGGCGCAGTCCAGTATAGACCAGCAGCCCCAAGCAGCCCAGCGCTGCCGATACCACCGAATCCCGAGCGACCGGCACCCGCAGTGACCAATTCGCGCCAGACAGGGGCCATACCCAACGGTACGCCCCACCACAGGCAGACACCGTACCCCCAGTTTCGAGGCAAACGCGCACCGGCAGGAGACACTGAGCCTCCGGAGCCATACAGCAACCAGGTAAAAGCCGGTCAGCCACCGTAGCAGGGGGCGCAATAAAAGATGACCCAGGGATACAACAGCGGACAAGGATGTCAGCACGCCCCAAAAACCGTGGGAAGGCCACACACGGGCACACCCGATCAACCCAAAAACGCAAGAGGAGGCGCAGAGCATCCACCCCCACGGGATGACTGAGGAGCCAACATGGCCACCCTGTTCATAGACACCCCAAGGAAGGCCACCCGCCAAGAGGGGAACAAGCAAAACATCCCCAAATCGACTCAGAAATCTCAGCGGGCCACGTGGGCAAGAAGAACGGCCCGACCGGCGCACGCCCAAGCACGCGACGGAGCACATACCAGCCAGTCGCCAATGCATGGCAGAATCTACACGCCCGTCGGCTGGAGGGGGGACGGATCCACCCCCACGGAACGGGCGAACACCCTCGGGGAAAGAGGGAGGCCAAACGGGAGCATCCTGGACTGGCAGAGGCGATCCACGAAGGCAAGGCGGAGAAACTGCCCACGGCGAGGATCAATGGCCACACAAAGCAGGCATCCCACAGGTCCACAGAAGAGAACCACTCCCCCCGGGCGACCACCCGCAGAGGTAAACAAGCGGAAGGTGCAAGCCTGAAGAGCCACAGGCTCGATGACCAGAAGACAAGACAGCAACATGCCCGGAACTAGAGCCGTCACCCGGCCTATGACTGTTGTCACCCTGACCCGGTGGGCTACAAGGGGCCAGCGAGGAACAGGGGCACGGACCCGTGGGACCAAGCAGACATCACCCAGGGGACCGAAATGCGAGCAGTCCAGGAACCGAGCTGCTGGCGGGAAAACCGACGGCCAGCCTACAGGCCTTAGCCCCGCCCCCTGGCTGTGAGGAGGCCAGGGGGAGCCGGTGGCCAAAACTGCCCGCGCCCGACGCGGAGGCAAGCGGGCGGGGTTACAAAAGGAATCAGCCGAACGCCCGGAGGCCTGCCGGGGACCCTAGCCCCCAACAGGGGAAAGGCGCGCCGAATGACAAGGACAAAACGCAGCAGAGGGACCCCCAGGGCCACCCGCAGGAGTGGCGCCTCGACGCAGGCATGACTGCCGATGCCCGGCCGTATAGGCCGCAAAAGGCCAACCCCAAGGAGAAACCACAACAGAGCCGAAAAGATGGCCGGGTACAACAGGAACGCCATGGAGCGTCCCCGGGCAGCCCCAGCCGGGGGAGAATGAGCACGGCAAACCCAGCTACGAGCCCGAACGAGGCAAAGGGCGGACACGCGCAAGGCCGCGCCACCGAAGCCCACCGCTGGGGCATCAACACCACCCTCGGCTAGGGCGCCGAGACCAGCAAAAGGCGAGCTAGGAAATCACTGACGCACGCAGCCGAAGCTAATGGCAGCACACAGGAGGACGAGGACACCCCCCAGGGGACAATGAGGGACGCAGTGGCAAGGCCAACACCCGCCATGCGGTCCAGGCCGACAGCAGCCAGACCACGCATGGACGCCAAAGCGCAGCCAACAGCTGAGAACAGCGAGAGAGCCGCAGGAACACACCAACCAGGGACAGAAAAACCTGAAGCGGTCCGCCGGTGCCGAAAGCACCCGCCGGTGCTGAAGCAGGCCGGTGAGGCGAATCCAGCTGCAGATGTACCAACGCGCTGCGCAGCACCGCCAGCCAGGAAACATCAGAGGAACCAGCGACAAGCCCCACGAGGAGGATGAAGAGCCGAGCACTGAAAACGCAACGCCTGACCACCCATGTCACCATGGAACAGGAAGCAGAACCGCCAGAGGCTGCCAAATACCAGAGGCAAGAAGCCGGTCGGCCCCCGCCTCCACCAGACTCCGGGCGGACGCAGGAGCCAATGTAGCACGGCGCACCAGGCGCCCACAAACGACAAGGGGCAGCGTCACATAAGAGAACGTGCCCCCAAGCACGAACTGGGGGGGCAGGGGCAGCCAGCACCAACCCCCACAGCCACCGACGGGACTAGGGGAATGCATGCCATAGGCAGACGCAACATTGAAGGGGGCCGAGGCAACCGCCGGAGCAAAAGCCAGTCCCGCCCCTGGACAACGGGCGACGGACAGGGAGGAAGCAACACTGGAGCAAGCCCACAGCCGCAAACCCCACGCAGAAACGTCAGACAGGTCATGGTAGGCCGAGCACCTGTCCGGGGCGTCTCGCGACCCAAGGAGGGAGCCACATGCAACACACAGGGAGAGCCCTGCACGGCCAACGCAATCGCGTAGACAACAGTCGAGGGAAGGGGGCGAAGAAGCGACGGGAAACAACGTAAAACCGTGAAAGCCAGCCGAGGGAAGGGGGCGCGAACGCCACCTGCACGGCAAGCGCAGCCAGGCTAGCGAGATAGCCAACCCACGACACCGACCGCAAGAAGCGACGGGAAATGACATAACACTGTGAAAGCCAGCCGAGGGAAGGGGGTGCGAACGCCACCTGCACGGCAAGCGCAGCCAGGCCAACGAGATAGCCAACCCATGACACCGACCGCAAGAAGCGACGGGAAACCACGTAACACCGAGAGAGCCAGCCGAGGGAAGGGGGCGCAAAAGCCACCTGCACGGCAAGCGCAGCCAGGCTAGCGAGATAGCCAACCCATGACACCGACCGCAAGAAGCGACGGGAATCGAGGCAACACCGTGAAAGCTCGCGTACAGCCAAAAAGGCTAAGCAAGCGGCAACGGTAACCAGCAAGGGGGACGACAGTGCCGACCCCGAACACACGCCGGCGGGAAAAAAGAAACATGCGAACGCAGCCGGCGGCCACGCAAGCGGTGAGCCAGCCAAGATCACTCACCCAACGCCATCAGCCGGGAAGGGGATTGCAAACGTAGCCATCACTGGCACGGGCTGTCAGCGGCACGGGCAGTCAGTCGCTCCAACGAGGAAGAAACAAACAAACTCCACACGGCCGAACTGCTGACAAAGTGACGCAGCCTAAGGAGGGCGAATCCAACTCGCAGCTCCGACACACAGTCAAAAAGGCTTTACACGACACCAACAAGGCAGCAACTGCCACGCGAGAAGAAAAAAGGGACGGCATCGAGGTTGACACCGGAAGTTATACCTTTGCAGGGGGTCAACCTGGGGTCACAGGCGACAAAGTTGGTATTTTTACTCGCACTGCGCATGCGCAAAGGGATCATTCAGTGCTTACAGCACCGCCTCTAGCGGTCAGCAGGGATGAAATAGAACTCAAGTCCTCAGGTGAAAACCTACAAATCATGCTCGTCTTCATACTGGCTTCATTAGTATCGAGCACAGCTATTCTATCAAGAGCAACCGAGCTGAGTCATTGCCGCCAGTATGCATTGGGTGCTTAAAACATGGCGCCCTCCGTACTCAAAATGTTTACTCAATATTATAGATTTTCAAATCAATGGCAATATTTTATGTGTTTCTAATAACATTTTAGTACAAGAGACAATTGTGGATTATCAGGGCCTCCATCAATGTTCCCTCTAATTTTTTGTGTGTCTGAGCAAACACACCTGCTCCCTGAGCACACTGCGGCCCACGGTGAGCAACATCAGATGTGTACCGTATTTTTTGGAATATAAGTCCCACCAGCCAAAAAATGCGCAATTAAAATGTAAAAACATATATGTCGCACCGGCGTATAAGTGAAATTTTTGGGGGAAATTCATTTGGTAGAATCCACCACCAAGAACAGACATGTCATTTTGAAAGGCAATTTAGAATAAAAATAATAATAGAGAACAACAGGCTGAATAAGTGTACTGTATGCTAACATTACATGACTCATAAACAACGAACTGAGAACATGCCTGGTATGTTAATGTAACATAGCGATTTAGAGTTATTCAGATAACTATAGCATAAAGAACATGCTAACTAGCAACAATGATATAATAATGTGTGAATAAGTTCACATACAGTATAAGTCGCTCCACAGTATAAGACGCACCCTCTGCCAAACTATGAAAAAAAACTGCGATTTATAGTCTGTAAAATACGGTACATGGCGGCCACACACCAGTATCACGCCTTTTCACGCCTATTAGCATTTCTACTCCCCGTAAATTATCTAGTATTAAGAGCATTTAATGATTAATATCCATAATTAAAATATCTTTATAAATGTCTCTAGAATACACACCAATCTGACTTAAAATGTACCTTATTTTTCACATCTTAATATATAGGACTAGCATTTGGTGTACTGATATGTCAGTGCTCTCATCTACTATCGGTGTATGCCAGGGTGCATTTTTAACACTGCACATTATCTCGTTCTCCACTATCTCATTTATTGAGTTTACAAATTCAAAGGCATGGTTTTTACTTCGCCAGCTTTCTGGTATACTTACATACTTTGCCATGTGACTGCGGATTTGTTGAACTGACACCATTGACGGATTCATTTAGATGGCAAATAAAATATCGTCAATGAGAACTTCAACTTCCTCTGGGTCAGATTTTGTTTTGTGGGACAGCTCGTTTTTCTGTCGGTCTTTTTGCATTCTCCCGCAATAATGTACCAATCGCCTGTCCCATCTTGAGTCTTCGTAATTTTCAACAGCTTTCAAATGACTTCTCTGCTGAATATGACACTTGAGGTAGTCCAACTTCCATTCAGTCCGCATTTTTCCCTCTGAAAACTCAATTGGTACTTGGGCTTCGTGGCAAATATCAGACAGTTTCACCGCTTGTTCATCTATTTGCACATGCTCCGACAGCCATTCCATCTTATATGAACCGCATTTCTTTTTTACTTTGGCTTGGTGAGTGGATGTGTCGCTGCCCGTTCTTTTCGTCATGATAAGGGGTTGGCATTTGCGTCTCTCAACTCCGCCGCACTCACGCACTGTTGATAGCTTGCTAACCTACTCCGCGCGTGTAGGCTGGGCTATACACAAGCAATGTCAATGCTATGATTGGCTGCGTAGCGGAAGTGAACCTTATCGTATCATTTGCTGGACACCTGTCACTCACCGAGTTACAACGCAATTAGTACGTTTCTGTTGATTTTTTTGTGTGCGCAGCATAGAATTTCTTGTGCGCAGTGTAGGTGCCAGCAGTGCGCGATTGCGCACGCGCGCAGCTTAGAGGGAACAATGGCCTCCATTACAAGTCCTCATACCCATGGTTCTGAATGCAGCTTTTTAGCGATGATACTGGAATGGCGTACCGCACGGATGCTATTTTTAGACCGTGACGTCACATCGTAAAGCGGAAGTAAAGTAGAAGTGGGACATTATAGACCCGCCCTCGCATAGAAATAATGGTTGAAAAAATGAAGAAAATCAACTTGCGGACTTTTAACGGCAGCTCGGTGAATCCATTCACATTTCATGCAGTAAACATTTTGTTGGGTTGGCATGGCCTTTCAGAGGACAAAAAAGCCATTTTGATATTTTTAACTTTTTTTTTAGGGTGACGTTGTGCCGTGCTGCTTGTCTGACAATGAATGACCTGAAAAGAATTAAAATGGTATCTGACTGCCAGTTACCTTTTCTGTTGTTTAAAAAAAACAAAAACACTTTAGTAAGGGGGAAGTGTAAATTATAGAATTAAGATGTTTTATCAATGAAAATTTTAAAAGTGTTCGTTGGCTGTCACTGAGTAGCATTTGCTATCGCTACACAAAACTAACTAAATTACCCCCAAGAATGGTCAGAGACGTAGGACAAAAAGAGGATATAATATATAAAAAAGACAGGGCTGGTGGTAAAGGATAGCTTGTTGAAACAGGAGAATGTCATTGTCAGTCGCGTTTTTTTTTTTATCTTTTTCAGTCTTCGACACTCAAGCCATCTCATTAACTCAACATTTTTATGTTCTTCCACATCTTTGCCAGTGAATTTGGCACCAGGGACATCATTTTCAGAGAGAATTGGTAGTTTAGCTCTGTAAACATCTTCGTACAAGATTTCCATTCATTTCCTATTAGGGACAAACGGTGGGGTGTCCCTCCCTTAGCAACAGTAGCAAATGTCATGAATATTAATGAGCTGAAGTGACGTGTTACTTGCGGTACGCCATTGATACCTCTTTGACCAGAGTCAGGGTGGAGCCAACCCCCAGTTTAGATTTAAGAAAGACTGGGGACCCATAGCAGCACAGCCTTCCTTGGGAAATAATGGCAATACGATCAGCAAGTATCTCTGCCTCATCCATGTAGTGAGTGGCCAGGATGATTGTTCGGTCTGATAAAAGAACAAAATCAAAACACATCCAATGTTGGTATTTTGCAACTGTTACTTTTGAGAAACCCATTTTTGACTCCCTCCGGAAATTCACAGGCAATCAAGAATCAAGTAAATGTTTGAACTACGTGTCACTTTAAAAAGCATAAATAGCATGAACCTCTGATTCATAATTCCACTTCACCTTTGCGATATTTCAACAACATGTCCCAGATCCCTCGACGGGTGTTCGGGTCCATCCCTGCTGTAGGTTCATCCAAAACAACCACCTTTGGTTGGCCGATTAATGCAAGTGCCACACTCAGCTTTCTCTTCATTCCACCTGGTAGTGAAGCAAGAGGTTTTTTTTGCTATATTCAATCAATGAAGGGTCCACACCACCACCCACTCAAAGAAAGCTTTAATCGAGCCAATCTGGTATCCCATTCGCCTTCATAAGGATAAGCGGTGCAGGTTCTGGATCGAACATCACCATATAATGGGAATTTGAATTTTAAAAACATCGAGCAGAAAGTTATTTATTCCCATAAAAACAGACTATTTAATGATATTCACAAAATTTTCACATTGTTTTTCTCAGAAATGGTGTAAAGATGCTCACAACCAATTAGGCTATAAAATTTTAATTCGAGCATAAGTATCATTTGCTTATTTATTGGCATCATTTACAGTGTTGTCAGTATCACGTTACTGTAATCTGATTTTTACAGTAATGAGCAATCTAATGCGTTCATTTTTCCAAACCAGTAATCTGATTAACGTTACCTTCCTTAGGCTCTGAGTTACAATTGGTTTTGCCTCATAATGTATGTAGAATGACAAATTTTGTGACCATTTATGAAGAGAATTTCGAAACAAAAGTTTCTCTTGAGATTGGGAGTGACATCGTGATACAAGCAGAAGGAGCGCACAAACAGGTGCATTTGCTCACAGGGAACACAGCCATTATTTCACATTTCAAAGCAAAGATGACAAGAATGTCTAAGTGTATTGCAAACTTTGCGCTGGCTCAAAAACTCTAAAATCTCCACATTCCCATTTAAGGAAACACCTGGAGTCACAGTACAGCGTGATTTCACTTGAAGTAAAGCATTTAATCTTCAGGCCCCCCGCCTCACAAACAGATGAAGCTGGATTTTACCAACAAAGCCCCAATAAGTGGGAGTGAGCTGAAAAAGTTGGTCGGACGATTTATTAGCAATAAAATGCGTCCGTTAAGTACTGTTGACTCGCCCTCTTTCCGTGCAATAATAGAAAAGATCCATACAAGCAACAATGCTATCTTGCGGATCTTGAAAATGTGACCTAAAAAAAAACAACAACAAAAACATTCTATTATAATTTTGTGTTTATTGTTTGTTGACATCACTTTTCAATCCATACAGACCTCTAAAATATAATAATGTCAAACATTGTGGTATAAATATAGGTTGTCATGCATTGACTTGGTACTCTTCCATAAGAGTGATACAAAACCGAGCTGATTAGCACGTGAAAGCTAGTTGTCCAGCAATACTCACAAATAAAGATAAGTGTGAACGTCACAAAGGGCCTCTGAAAGAGTTGAACATTTAAAAGAGGTAACGACTGTCACGGAAACGCGAGCAGGCTGGTGGTGTGTGGACCCAAAAGCAGGGAAAGGAGGCGAGGCAGATTGA
Organism: Corythoichthys intestinalis; assembly: GCF_030265065.1. Lineage (NCBI taxonomy): Eukaryota > Metazoa > Chordata > Actinopteri > Syngnathiformes > Syngnathidae > Corythoichthys > Corythoichthys intestinalis. Next base: position 69,568,155 of record NC_080395.1, on the reverse strand, counting down.
CGGTGCAAAAATGATTTAATTTCGGCAAGCGAAAAACAAATAATGATGAGATTCCAAAAAACATAAGTTCATAAGTAGTTAAAATTGAGATTTGGCATTTAGTATGTGAGGAAATGAGGGGAAATAAAAATTAGGAGACAGAGGTTGGGGTTATTGCTGTATTTGTCAACTTTTATTTTGCAAATCATTGAAAAATTACAATTTTGAATGAAAAATAAATTTAAAAAATTTCTGGCTCCGTGGCGACCTTCACGTCGGGGAGTTCTGGCAAGAAATTCTAGCCACTTTCACCCCAGCCTATTACTGAGTGCTTTTCTGCTTGTCTAAGGAATCACCGCCTTGTAAACGAACCCAAAAACCTTCCTGACAATCGTCAACATTGATGAATCAAAATGGTGTAGGCATGTGTGGCGGTTGGTTGCTGTAACAGAGACGATAAACGGTCATTTTAGTAGTTAGTGTGTGCCCATTGTTAAAAGGGTTGTGTCGACAGCCGTCAGAAAGCAGCGAAAACATCAATAGTCGTGATGCCAACACGATTGCAGACATCATCAGACGGAGACTACGAAGCTCGTAGCGATGGCCGTGCAGCAAAAAGGTGATTGCAACAACAGGTGTTGTGCCGAAAAATGGCCGCCCCGCGTGAAATGTCCCGCCTGACGGGAGCTCCCACACGGAAACGACTTTCTTGTACCATGAATATGTATTATTTTACTCTACTTGAACTAATAAATCTTGTACTGTGAATATGTATTATTTTACTCTGCTTGAACTAATAAATGTCATACGTGTGTGATTGTTATTGGGATATGGTCGTGAAAACCTGTAAACTAATACATTTCTGTTCAAAGAGGGTTATGTGGCCCATTCAACCATTTATTACTGAAATACAGTACTAATATTTTGTGTAATTTAATTATTTATTTAAAACTAATTTTACAGTCGTAAATCCATTACTGTAATGCGTCCATGAAAACATTTTACAATAAAGCATTATAAATAAGCGCTCCCGTCAGGAGGAACGTTTTACGCGGAGCGGCTATTTTTCGGCACACACCGGCCCGTTGTCGAACCGCTGATCAAGTTTCATTTTACAATCGTGACAATGGTGACGATCAGCTGCCCAAATGTCGGTTTATATTCGGGCCGGTGCCGATTTTGGGTACCCGACGCCTCATCGTGACATCAACTGGAGTATGACTGGAAATTTTGTGGTCTCCGGACGATTTCTCACGCACGGAACAGGACTGGACGGGAGGAAACATTGATTTGGGCATCAAATATGGATCTGGCGACTGGATCGACCAAAGCTTTTCCAAATAACGGCTTTCATGCAACTCATCCAATGAGTTTACAGCGTCTGAAAGCACCGGGGCTTCCATAATATGCAAGTTAATCCACCTTTAGAAACCATCATTGAGAATACGGACACACAATGGCAGCACAATACAGCGATCACATGATTGTGTGACGTTGGTGATTGGGGTCTATTGAGTCTGGCCACCATTCAGCGGATAAAATTTCAAGGGTGGAGCAAGCCACAGCAAACAGACAGCGAAGTGGACCAGTCAGCAGTGGGCGAACGTGAAGTTATTAAAGCGACGAGGGACTTGCGTGCGGAAGTAAACATACGAGTAGAGCTCAGTTTATTCAAAATGGCTAGCGCGAGACAGACTGTTGTCAATGACTTGTGTCGATGTGTTTTTGGTAATTTAAAACTGATTTTACCGTGGATTGGAACATATTCTCGGCTCTCCTGTTCGCCATCTGTGTTGTTGTGGAGACGACTTTTGACACGGAAGAGTGACGTTGCTCGTTAAGAACACGTCACGCAAATAAACAAATCTGATTGGACGGCTGATTTTGTGCTTGCTCGAGAGGCCGTTAATGGGCTGGGTCCCAGACTATTCTCACAGTGTTTGAAAAATACAGGGAGAACAGTCTGGCCATGCCAGGCAAGGTGTTAATCACATTGTAATAACAATTGTGATTTATTTTATTGTGTTTGTTTTTTAAGTTTTTTTTTGTTTTTGAATGGTTATTAGAGCATTTTTCTTTTAATTATTACATTTGTTCGTCGTTGTCTTTTTTATATAATAAATTACAAAGCGATAATGTGCTTTTTCACTGTGTTTAAATATGTGTAGGGAAAATAGTTATTGTGGGGTGGGGGGTGCCTACAAATTTGTTGGCCAGGGTACCAAATTGGTCAGGAACGGCCCTGTTATTGCCGTAGAGCTTGAAAATATTCATGCATCATATGGAATCACAAAGTTGTGGCCACAGTTTCAGATAATGGGTCCAACTTTGTCAAGGCTTTCAGAATCTATTACCCAGTAGAGTCCAGTGATGAGACAGGGGAGGAGGAGGGGCCCACTACAGATGATGATGTCAACTTTTCAGATATGAATAAAACTCTCTCAGCTGAGAATGACATCAATGGCCAGGTGACACTACCCCTACACTACCGGTGTGCTCCACATAGCATGAACATCATTGTTATAAATGAGGTGGACAAATACCTGGCAAGCAGAGATCAAAGCTGTGTACAGGAGCAGCAGAGCGAAATGTGCCGCTCTTTGGAGCAAAGCAAGCCAGTCTCCCCTTGTTGCAGAAAAAGTGGAGGAAGTCCAGACATGAAAACTCCTCGTACAATCGGGGCCGGATGAATGGGGGGGCTGGGGTGGGCACGGCCCACCTAGACGTGAGGTGTGCCCACCCAATCTAAATGTCAGAAATATCTATTGTACAGTATATAGAGAACACACCGAGAGTTGGTCTCACCTACCTTTTTATTGCAGGATTAACGGTTACTGTTGGCCGCAGCCATGCCGAACAAGCAATCACCAAAACAAGCTGTTTTTCCAACCTCGTTTGTTTTCCACGTGCTTCCTCTCTCCTCCAGACACATTCTCGCAGTCGGACATCCGGCCATTAATGACGTCACCAGCCACAACAAAGCGTTGCCATATTGAAATGGGGGCAAACACGGGTCACAAGCAGTTGCTCCGTCGTGCATTGTAGTACAACCTCGTTGAACTTTTGTCTTATTTGCGGTCTTTTTTCCGTCGGAATGACTAAAAGTTGCCGTGTTGCAGGTTGTAACACAAGGAAGAGTTCGGAGCCCCATTTGAAGTTCTTCATTCTTCCTCGTGAGAAGGACAAGCAAATGGCTGAAAAAAATCCATCAGGGAACAGTAAAAGACTGTTCCGTGGACCATTCTCACCAGTGGGAACCTAAATCCAGGCACATTTACGTTTGCATCCGACATTTTGTTACTGGTGAGTAAACTGTAATCGATTTTTTTTTGGCCCCAATTAGCTGCTAGGATTCAATAGACTAGGCAGTGGTTATTATTACCGTAACCGACAACTCGCAAAGCGTTATTTGCCTTTTGCCGTGAAATGCTCTGATCGGTATATTATTGGCCTGGTGGGAATTGTTATTTTGCCGTGACATGTTCACGGCTAAATAACGCTTGGAGGCGAATTACCGGTTAAGGCAGAAATAATCACTCCATATATACTACCAGTTTTCTTAGTTCCACACAGTACATATTCCTCGCAATTGATAAAGGTCAACTCACTGGGTGACTTTGTGAGGTAGTTGTAGATGTTTCTGAACTCCATTGCAGGCAATTCCTTTGGATTGTTTATCCAGCTATCAGCTGTGACTTTGTATGGGCAGATTTGCAGGCCAATACACGCTAATTTTAAGTTGTATCGCCCCCTCGAGTCTGTCGGCAGTGACTTGTGATAATAATAAGTCATGTTTAAGACGTTTTTATGAAAAAAAAGACGCAAAACACAGCTGAAATATATGAATTTAGGACATTTGTCTACAGATGTTTACCTGTGTATGCCCCCATCTCAAAATGGCCACACGTTGCTATGCGAGATGATGTCATCACGCTGACTGTGAGACTAAGTAGATAAATGAATGAAAAACTCAAAAAATGATTGCAGCCTCAACGGAACACAAGCCAGTGTCCTACTTACGCCGGTCCCAAGCCTGGAGAAATGCAGAGGGTAAAAAAAAAAGCCTGCATTGGGGGTGCCCCCTCAAGATTTCTTAGTGCCCACTCTGGTGGGTAGACCAAGATAAGGGCCTGCGTACCATCATCCACAAGGTGGAATTCCCATACCTGTCAACCCGAGGCTGTTGGCAATCTTACAAATAGTGACGTATGCCCTTGCAAATTGGGGACTAATCTGACGTTTTATATCGTGTGCAATTTGAAACAAAAATAAAACTCTAAAATAATATGAATTTATTGGTAGTATTGTTACATATAACATGGTGCAATCAAAGAACAATCTATATTTTCAGCTACATCATGAATACTAAAATTTAACAGTGACTCCTCTGCCTAATTTGGTCAATGATGAGATGTACTCTAGATTCTCATCATTTAACCGCTGGTTGTCTAGATGGTGCCCAGAAAACGATATACACAGTAGTCTTTAGTCTTTGATAACTGGCACGCATTTTGGGGCAAGTCCGGGCTCATGCGCCGAGACGGCATTCATCCGACTTGGGACGGTGCTGCTCTCTTAACTAGAAATTTGGCTGCCAAACTGAGTCTCCCAAAGTGACACTTCAGAGTGGGGGCCCGGGCGCAGTGTTGTAGTGTAGAACACAACTCTGTTAGTAGTGATCACTCGCCTCTTTCTGAGCTGTCACAAATCCAACATTCAGGACAGAAGATAGAGACTGTGTCCGTGCCTCGTATAGTGAACAGGAGAAAACAGAGTACTATAGGAACGAGACTAAAGAATTTAATACATATAGCCCCTGATAACAGTGAAAATAAAATAACTCTTAATAAATATATAAAATGCGGATTATTAAACATCAGGTCAATCTCGCCCAAATCTCTGTTAGTTAATGACTTAATTGGGGATTATAATATTCATATTTTGGCCCTGACTGAAACTTGGCTTCAGCAGGATGACTTTGTTAGACTTGATTAATCCACACCCCCAAGTCACGTGAATTTTCATACATCTAGAAGCACGGGCCGTGGAGCGGGGGGGGGGGGGGGGGGGTGTCAGTAATATCACACTCTTGTTTAGGTATGAGCCCAAAAAGTAAAGATAATTACGTTTATAACTCCTTTGAAAGTCTAGACCTATCAATTATAGATGCTAACTGGAAAAGCCAAAAACCAGTTCTTTTCATAGTGGTTTACCGTCCCCCTGGTCCCTACTCACAGTTTTTGTTAGATTTCTCCGACTTTTTATCCAGTATTTTGTTAAACTGGGATAGAATTATAATTGTAGGGGATTTTAATATACATGTTGATGATGGAGGTGACTCCCTTGGTAAGGCCTTTAATGACCTACTAGATGGGACTGGCTTCATTCAAAATGTAAATAAACCAACTCATAGTCACAAGCACACCCTGGACTTGATTTTAACTTACGGTACGGAGATTAGTGATCTTAGTGTCCATCCCCACAACCCCGTACTGTCTGATCATTTTCTAATTACCTTTCAGTTTGTGCTTCAAGATAATCCGCCACTAATGACTAGAACTCAGATGAAAAGGACATTATGTGATTGCTCGGTTTCAGAGTATAAACAGACAATTCAGCCTATATTTGCCTCCATGTCATCTAATTATGAAGGAATAATGTCCGGCCTTGCTGTTAATGACAAGTTTGTTGATCGGGTTATGGTCACGCTTCGTACTACCCTCGATGTTGTTGCTCCCCCCAAATTAAAGTTTGTCAAGCCGAGACGAGCCTCTCCGTGGTATAATGCTGAAACACGCTCTCTTAAACAATCGACACGTAAATTAGAAAGACTTTGGCGCCGTTGCAACACACACTCTCTCTGCCTGGAAACACAGTTTAGTGACATATAAGCAGGCCTTGCGTACGACTAAAACCAGATATTACTCATCCTTAATAGATGAAAACAAAAATAATCCTAGGTTTCTGTTCAGCACTGTAGCAAGGCTGACAAACAGTCACAGCTCAATAGAACCTTATATCCCAACCACCCTTAGCTGTGATGACTTCCTAAAATTTTTTAACAATAAAATCGCAACTATTAATAAAATAAATGAATCACTTCCAGTTATTAGGTCTGATAAAGTGCAGACAAGGAATTTAAAATCTCCCATAAACCCCTCTAAAATATTAAATAACTTTACCACTGTAGACCAAATCGATGTAATTTCAATTATAATGTCCTCCAAACCATCAACGCGCCTCCTAGACCCAATCCCAACCAAACTTTTTAAAGAGACCCTGCCTCTAACTATTGACATTATCTTAAATATAATAAATACCTCATTAGTTACTGGCTACGTGCCGCAGTCCTTTAAATATGCAGTTATAAAACCGCTCTTGAAAAAACCTACTCTTGATCCTGATATTTTGGCTAATTATAGACCTATTTCTAACTTACCATTTCTCTCCAAAGTCCTTGAAAGAGTGGTAATTAAACAGCTCTGTCTCTTTCGTCACAGCATACTGGACTGTCTCGGGAAATTAGAATATTGTGTATTCTAATTTTATGAGACAGTCCTGTATGTTGGTGCTATCGTCAACTGAATGTACAGTATATATACGTATATATATATATATATATATATATATATATATATACGTATATATATATATATATATATACGTATATATATATATATATATATATATATATATATATATATATATATATATATATATATATATATATATATATATATATATATATTATACAGGACTGTCTCATAAAATTCATAAAATTAGAATACACAATATTCTAATTTCATGAGACAGTCCAGTAGCTTTTCATTCTGCAGACTGCATCTTTATGACCAGTGTTGTTAGTCTTACTTAAAAAAAAAAAAAGGAACTGATTCATTACAAATTACTTCTTCCAAAAAGTAATTGAGTTGGTAACTCTGTTACCTGAATGTAAGAGTAATTAGTGACTTGGAAAAGTAACTGGTGTTACCTTTCATGTTTTTTTTCTCCTAAAAAAATAAAAATAATACTCTAACCTTAGCCATGTTTGGAAGTCATTTAATGTTGTGAATCAAACATTAAAGTTGTTGAAATTGCTCCCATTTTTGCATTAGTTCCCTTCTGCCTAATTTCGACATGTGAAAGTTTTAAAACTGTTTCATTATTTAAAGATGAATCTATCTTTGAATGATGAAACAGTTTTAAAAAGTTACTTAGGTTCGCTAGGAAGGTTCACTACAACTGAGCCTGAGAAGTCTACTGCTTTAAGATGGTGTCTGTTTACCCCGGCAAGTGTATCATTCAGCATCATCTATACATGTTATATCTAGCGTAGCATCATGTGGGCGTAGTTTGTAGGCTGTCGGCTCCAGTCAGGTATTATTGTAGCCACCTAGCCTAGCATCGCGTTTGCAACGGAGTCACAACTCCCTCTTTCCCACTCCCGCTCTTCTCTCTCCGTCTCTACTTTTCTCGCGTCAGTCAGCCGACGTAGTAACGCATAGTAATGCAAACTGTATTGTTGCCGAAACGGTGACAAAAGCCGAACGGAGAAAAAAAATGTAATGCGCGAAAACGTCCAGATTTTTAATGTACAGCGTACAAATGTAAAAATCTGTGCTCACTTGTACAAATTACACTGAAATCGTACAACTTGACAGGTATGAATTCCTTTTATGATGCCATAAAAAGAATATCAGAAAGAGCTTAATACTCTGTGCGCCACTGTGGGAGTCTCATGCTTCAATTAGAAAGAATACCACTTCTTGCATGAGTACTGCACTGCCCTGAAGCCTCTGACTGTAGCACTGGACATATTACAAGCTGACTGTCCCTATGTGACTTTGTTTCCCACACCTGAAGTACTGATGCAGAAGACCCTGGCTCTGAAAGACACCCTCTCCAAGATCACTGCAATCCTTCCAGATGTCATATTGCAGCTAAGTCTCACACGCGCTCTCACTGTCCTTTTTTTCTCACACATACACACACTGCACTAGTCATGAACATTTAACACCCTAGAGCAGGGGTCGGGAACCTATGGCTCGCGAGCCATATCTGGCTCTTTTGACGGCGGCATATGGCTCGCAGACAAATCTTTAATTATTAAAAGAAAAAAAGCTTTGTTATATTCCTTTGCGCATTGCGGCGCCGATCCCCGTCGACTAGAAAGCTGGTTCGCAGTTATTTTAGTGGGAAAGTGGCAAACAGACATGTCATTGCGTCTATCCATCTATTTATCTATCAATTGCATTGGCAACGCAGATGAGGCAGTGGGGTCGCCATATTTTGCTGTCAAAAAGAGCGGTCGATGTGCGCATGTGCGTTGTAATTTTCCCACGGTTTTAGTTCCGTTTTTCCCGCTAATTTTAGAAACCCCTTTGAGAAGATGGCAAAAATAAAAAGTGTATAAAGTATAAAGCGGCACTTCGACACCCGTCATACTACATTTGCATCAAAATATCCGGCGGGGCACAACAGAACGAAAGCATGTCAAGAGCTATCAAGAGTGCAAGCTCGTCAGCAGCAGCTCTGTGTTTGGACCAAACAAGGTGACTGGAATTCAGCTAGCTTTGCTGGCACTTGAGCAATTGTGAGAAACGGGAAGCCATTTCACAGATGGGGAGTACGCCAAAGCATTCATGCTTGATGTTGCCAATGAACTTTTTGACGACTTTTCGTATAAAGACACGATTATAAAACGGATAAAAAGACATGCCCCTGTCAGCAAGAACTGTTCACGATCGTACCATCATGATGTCAAATCGATTTGAGGCAACGCAAGTGAAGGACATGAATTCGGCTCCATTTTTTTCCACTCGCTTTGGATGACTCAACGGACGTACACAATTTATCACAGTTCAGCGTGATCGCAAGGTATGTTGTCGGTGACACACTACCAGTGTTGTCTGTAATCTGTAATCTGATTACTTTCTTTCAGTAACGAGCAATCTAACGCGTTTTTTCCAAGCCAGTAATCTGATTAAAATTAGTTTCCTCAGTGCCTGTGCGTTACTATTTTGTTGTTGCCTCATACTGTATGTAGAATGAAGAATACTGTAGTCATGTACGAAGAGCATTTTAATAGAGAATACTGCTATTTTTGGAAGTGACATCACATTACACTTTTCTCATCGGAAAAAAAACGGGTCACGTGTATTACCATGTTGTGTGCGCGGCGTCTGCCTGGTAGCCAGGTCGCCTGGCTACCTATCAGGATGTCAACAGTAAAGGAGCCGGAGATATAAAACAAACGGCTGCATTTGCTCACTGGAGATATAGCCATTACTTCGCATATCCGTCCAGTAAAGATGACAAACATCTCTCCGTGCGTCGCAAACTCTGCGCTGGCTCAGAAAGACTGTCGACCGCTAAAAACTCGACATCCAATTCAACAAGGAAGCAGTTGGAATTACAGCACAATGCGGAAAAACTCCAACAGGTAACGAGACAGCCAGCACTTCTACAGTTTGTAACAAGCCTTTATAATATGTGTAATTATGTACATTTTATAGTTAGAGTTTGTAATCATAGGCAGAGTTTTAGATTTGTGGGCCTGGGGGAAAAGCATGTTGAAGACTCTGAAACAAAAGTCAAAAGTTTGGACACACGTTATAATTTTTGCGTTTTATATATTTTCACCACTATTGTAAATTCTCACTGAAGGCATCAAACCTAATACTGAACATGTGAAAAGGCAAAAAAAGTGCAATAACTGAAAACGGGTTTTGTATTTTACATTCTTCAAAGTATCCACCTTTGAGGTGTCTCCAAACTTTTGGCCAATACTGTATATACATACACTTGTGAAGAACATAATGTCATGGCACTCTTGAGTTTCCAGTTATTTTTACAACTCTGATTTTTCTCCGATACAGTGATTGGAACAGATACTTCTTTGTCACAAAAAACATTCATGAAGTTTGGTTCTTTTATGACTTTATTATGGGTTAACAGAAAAAGTGATCAAATCTACTGGGTCAAAAATATACATACATGGATCTGAAAAAGCGAATCATTGACTTCAGGAAAGTAATTTGGAGCCATTTCAAAGCAGCTGCAGGTCCCAAGAGCAACAGTGCAAACAATTGTTTGTAAGTATAAAGTGCATGGCACTGTTTTGTCACTGCCACGATCAGGAAGAAAACGCAAGCCATCACCTGCTGCTGAGAGAAAATTGGTCAGGAGGGTGACGATTCAACTGAGAATCACCAAAAAGCAGATCTGCCAAGAATTAGAAGCTGTTGGAACACAGGTGTCAGTGTCCACAGTCAAGCGTGTTTTGCATCTCCATGGACTGAGAGGCTGCCGTGCAAAAAGGAAGCCCTTGCTCCAAAAGCGGCACCTTAAGGCTCGACTGAAGTTTGCTGCTGATCACATGGACAAAGATAAGACCTTCTGGAGGAAAGTTATGTGGTCAGACGAAACAAAAATCGAGCTGTTTTACCACAATGCCCAACAATATGTTTGGAAGAGAAAAGGTGAGGCCTTTAACCCCAAGTACACCATGCCTACCGTCAAGCACGGTGGTGGTAGTATTATGCTGTTGGGCTGTTTTGCTGCCAATGGAGCTGGTGCTTTACAGAAAGTAAATGGGATAATGAAGGAGGAGGATTACCTTCAAATTCTTCAAGATAACCTAACGTCATCAGCCCGAAGATTGGGTCTTGGGCGCAGTTGGGTGTTCCAACAGGACAATGACCCCAAACACACATCAAAAGTGGTAATGGAATGGCTAAATCAGGCTAGAATTATTTCGAATGGCCTTCCCAAAGTCCTGACTTAAACCCCATTGAGAACTTGTGGACAATGCTGAAGAAACAAGTCCATGTCAGGAAGCCATCATATTTAACTGAACTGCACCAATTCTGTCAAGAGGAGTGGTCAAAGATTCAACCAGAAGCTTGTGGATGGCTACCAAAAGTGCCTAATTGAAGTGAAAATGGCCAAGGGACATGTTACCAAATGTTAGCGCTGCTGTATGTATATTTTTGACCCAGCAGATTTGATCACTTTTTTCTGTTCACCCATAATAAAGTCATAAAAGAACCAAACTTCATGAATGTTTTTTGTGACAAAGAAGTATCTGTTCCAATCACTCAATCAGAGAAAAATCAGAGTTGTAGAAATAACTGGAAACTCAAGAGAGCCATGACATTATGTTCTTCACAAGTGTATGTAAACTTTTGACCACAACTGTATATATAACTCTTAGAAATATCCATCTTGCTTCCTCTGATGTAGTTTGTGAAGCAAAGCAAAGGAGAGTCTCCAAGGTGCTAGTCACATGAGCTGTTCGAAAAATGATTTCGACCCTTTATGAAAACTGTGTTGTAGGATTTTTGTTCACTTCATTAATTTTTGTTGTTTTTTGTATTGCTTTCCAACTTTTATAGTCAACATTTTAACAGCTAGGTCTTTATTTCAAAGGGGAAGTTCAGAATTTTTTACATTAGGCTTTATCTTGGAGTCAGCGGGGGGTTAATTAGTCGTTGGAGTTGATTCAAACAAATTTTGTGCAGTTTGTCAGTTATTTGTTAGGTTTAGGGGGAGTCAATGGTGGTTGAAATCAACTTCATTGACTAATTAAATAACTCAAAGATTAAGCCTTGTGAAAAACTCAGCGATGACATTTTTCTGTTATTTTCATTGTGAGGCAGCAAAAGGAGAAAATTAGTATACATTTTAAAGTTAGTTACTTTGACAATAAAGTAATCAGTAAAGTAACTAGATTACTTTTTTTGAGGTGTAATCAGTAATCAGTAATTAAATTACTTTTTTAAGTAATCCGTGACAACACTGCACACTACATGAGGAAAGTCAAAGTTTTGGCTACGCAAGGGACAACAAGAGGGGAGGATTTATTCATGTCCTTCATTGAGTTCGCTAAAGAAAAAAAATCTACCAATGGACAAACTTGTTCCGGTGTGCAATGATGGTGCTCCGTGCATGGTGGGGAAAAACAGGATTCGTGGCGTTTCTTCGTGAACATGAAAAGAAACGCATCCTAAGTTTCTCAATGCCTGCATGATGCTTAACCCCACCAAGTATCAACTTTCCGTCTTTCTCAGATATAACAACTGGTTTTCTCACCCCTCTGCACTGCCTCACTGGGAAGAATAGTTCATGCTGGTTCACTCTTGAGAACCGCAGTGTAGAGCAGAGTGGAGCTAAAAGGCTATTTGCATGACTGTAGTATCTCTGGTACTTAACTCATTTGCTCCCAAAAATGTATAAATACATTCCATTTTTAATTGTTTCAGTGTCCCAAAAACGTATTAATACGTCTTTTACATTTTTTTTTTCACAAGAGACCTCTCTAGGTTCTGATGCAACTTTGCTCCAAAGCACAATGCTCAAAATCCATTTTAAAGTCATAAAACTGGCCACTGGAGGGCAGTAGCGCATTTGGTAAGAACTCATATCGGACCATGAAAGGAAATAAATGAAGAGTAATAGTCAGGAAACGAAAGTTGGAAGAAGAAGCGTAAAAAAATGTGGAGAACGATGTAAAACACAAGGCATATAGCCCACACAAGTTCCCTAGGTGAATTCTGTTATGAGGTAGTGGTCACTACAAAAAAAAAAATTATCTTGATGAGACAGGTGGTGATAATAAATTTTTACCCCGTCTACCGATAAGCCGAGGTAAACCGATAAACAGCATCTCTCAGTTCAATTGTTTAGTTACACTATGTGTAAATACATTGTTACATCGCTATCAAAAGCTCTATTTTTCTTGTTGTTTGTTATTTTGTAGAAGGAAAACATTCAGATGTTTAGGATGTCACAAAAGCAAAAAATAGCAAAGTTATGTTTGAAATGTATGTTTTTACAAAAAGCTCAATTTCTGTTTTTTTCATCAGAAATTGGAAAATTGTCCAAACTAAGCTATTTTCTAATACTGATTTCTAAAGAATGGAAAACGATATGAACTAACTTTTTTTTCCTACTGAAAGAAGAGAGTCTAATCTTTCTTTTGGTGGGTTCAATGTTTATATAGCAATAGAACAGAATTTTCTGAGTGCCTTGCAAAATCATTCAAAATCCAGTAAAACGGCTGGGAGCGAAGGGGTTGCTCCGGTGAAAATGGCTGGGAGTGAATGAGTTAAGAAAATAGAAAAAATGTGATTCTGTTCTAAATAGCCCAAGGGCGCAGATTTGCATAGGGAAGGTAGGGACAAAACACAGGATGCTCAAATTGTCCCCACCAACTTTTAAGCAATCTTATTTGCATTATAATGTGTTCAGTTATATAGGTCATTTAGATTGTTGTAACAATAGAATTGACTTTGCCATTATTGTCTAAATTTTCATTATTTTCGGACTTTTTTTTTTTTTTTTTGCATATGATTAGGTTAGGGTATACAGTGCAACACAGCAGTTTTGATTATTTTTGCTGATAGCCAAGGCCGTGCATCACAACACGCAAAAAAAATATGCCTCTACCGAGACGTCTAATGGCGTCTAATGATGTCTTACCTTATTTTTGTCACATGGAAGCAGATGTCCTGCCGGTTGCTTCTTGGTGAATGAGCGACACATAAAACGAATGAATGTATTAATGCCCAACAGATTATAATGACGCCTTTTGCACTTTGAGATCTAAGGTAGAGAAAGGCAGGGCCGTTTATTGGCATAAGCTTCGGCAAATCCGAACAAACATAAGTATAATATAGTGAAAATACAACTAAAATAATATATCCCTCAAAAAAATAATGTTCACAAAAAGAAAAGCGCTTCAATTGGTATTAATGAGGCCCTATTCTCACACGGTTAAACAACAATGCAACGAGAACTGGCATTCACAATCAAGATACTCAGACTTTGGCAAAACTATACATTTTGACAACGCGTTTAGCTCAACAAATACACTGGATGGCAATATTTAGTCACAATATACAAACTATGATGCTGGAAGCCATTATCAGTAGTCTTGTAGGTTGTGAACCCCACACTCAAATGAACGTAAGGTACAATGAACCCGGAAACGACGGCGTCAGTCGAGGGACAAAATGCACTCGTTGGCTTGATCTCTAATTAATTGACATCTTGAGGTGTATTCAAATCACTACCTTAGATACAGTGCCTTGCAAAAGTATTCGGCCCCCTTGAACCTTGCAACCTTTCGCCACATTTCAGGCTTCAAACATAAAGATATAAAATTTTAATTTTTTGTCAAGAATCAACAACAAGTGGGACACAATCGTGAAGCGGAACAAAATTTATTGGATAATTTAAACTTTTTTAACAAATAAAAAACTGAAAAAGAGGCGTGCAATATTATTCGGCCCCCTTGCGTTAATACTTTGTAGCGCCACCTTTTGCTCCAATTACTTGGGGTATGTTTCTATCAGTTTTGCACATCGAGAGACTGACATTCTTGCCCATTCTTCCTTGCAAAACAGATCGAGCTCAGTAAGGTTGGATGGAGAGTGTTTGTGAACAGCAGTCTTCAGCTCTTTCCACAGATTCTCGATTGGATTCAGGTCTGGACTTTGACTTGGCCATTCTAACACCTGGATATGTTTATTTTTGAACCATTCAATTGTAGATTTGGCTTTGTTTTGGATCATTGTCCTGTTGGAAGATAAATCTCCGTCCCAGTCTCAGGTCTTGTGCAGATACCAACAGGTTTTCTTCCAGAAAGTTCCTGTATTTGGCTGCATCCATATTCCCGTCAATTTTAACCATCTTCCCTGTCCCTGCTGAAGAAAAGCCGGCCCAAACCATGATGCTGCCACCACCATGTTTGACAGTGGGGATGGTGTGTTCAGGGTGATGAGCTGTGTTGCTTTTACGCCAAACATATCGTTTTGCATTGTGGCCAAAAAGTTCAATTTTGGTTTCATCTGACCAGAGCACCTTCTTCCACATGTTTGGTGTGTCTCCCTGGTGGCTTGTGGCAAACTTTAAACGAGACTTTTTATGTATATCTTTGAGAAATGGCTTTCTTCTTGCCACTCTTCCATAAAGGCCAGATTTGTGCAGTGTACGACTGATTGTTGTCCTATGGACAGACTCTCCCACCTCAGCTGTAGATCTCTGCAGTTCATCCAGAGTGATCATGGGCCTCTTGGCTGCATCTCTAAACAGTTTTCTCCTTGTTTGAGAAGAAAGTTTGGAAGGACGGCCGGGTCTTGGTAGATTTGCAGTGGTCTGATGCTCCTTCCATTTCAATATGATGGCTTGCACAGTGCTCCTTGAGTTGTTTAAAGCTTGGGAAATCTTTTTGTATCCAAATCCGGCTTTAAACTTCTCCACAACAGTATCTTGGACCTGCCTGGTGTGTTCCTTGGTTTTCATAATGCTCTCTGCACTTTAAACAGAACCCTGAGACTATCACAGAGCAGGTGCATTTATACGGAGACTTGATTACACACAGGTGGATTCTATTTATCATCATCGGTCATTTAGGACAACATTGGCTAATTCAGAGATCCTCACTGAACTTCTGGAGTGAGTTTGCTGCACTGAAAGTAAAGGGGCCGAATAATATTTTACGCCCCACTTTTCAGTTTTTTATTTGTTAAAAAAGTTTAAATTATCCAATGAATGTTGTTCCACTTCATGATTGTGTCCCACTTGTTGTTGATTCTTGACAAAAAAATTAAATTTCCTATCTTTATGTTTGAAGCCTGAAATGTGGCGAAAGGTTGCAAGATTCAAGGGGGCCGAATACTTTTGCAAGGCACTGTATGTCATCTTGAAAGGCAATTTAATATAAAAATAAAATAGAGAACAA
Organism: Corythoichthys intestinalis; assembly: GCF_030265065.1. Taxonomy (NCBI): domain Eukaryota; kingdom Metazoa; phylum Chordata; class Actinopteri; order Syngnathiformes; family Syngnathidae; genus Corythoichthys; species Corythoichthys intestinalis. The sequence goes on along the minus strand of NC_080395.1, from coordinate 69,552,431 downwards.
CATGCTGAATAAGTGTACAGTATGATGTTACATGATGCATGAACAACGAAATGTGAATATACTGTCCTCACCAGGACGCTACGGCTCGGTCCTGGCTATAAAGCAAGCTAAACTCCCAAATTACGATGCTGGACGTCCGTATAATTTGCTGAATCAATTTCGTCTTTGATACCACACAGTTTCGCATCATCATAAATACACTGGGGAGAACAAGTATTTGATACACTGCCAATATCAAATACTTCTTCTCCCCACTGTAAATGATAATTAGCTCTATAACAGCAATGACAAAAACGGTTAGCATGCGTCCGCTAGCATTAGCACATCGTTCAAACAACCACACAACTGGCTCTAAGTGTCCGATCGCGGGTGGAAAACACACATCAACAACAGAAAAGATAATACACACAGGCGTTGCCTCTGTAAAGACATTTTACAAGCATAAACAATGAACGTAAGTTCGCAGCCGTGTCTCTCTCTCTCTCTCTCGCCCACTCGCTCAGAGACACTGCGTAGCTGTCAGTTTTCTTATGGCGTGTGAGCGCTTTTCTTCGCGTAAACAAGTGCGAGTGCGCCCCCACGTGGGCGTGAAAGCGCCACAAACTAAAAGCATGCATTTCAATATAAAAAAGTCAATAATACAATTGAACACATTTTGCCAAAGGCAGAACGCGAACGTGGCCATAGCTATTAAGAGTTATTCAGATAACTATTGCATAAACAACATGCTAACAAGTTTACCAAACCATCAGTGACACTCCAAAACACCAAAATAATATGTGAAATGATATCATAATGTGTTAATAATTTCACACATAAGTCGCTCCTGAGTATAAGTCGCACCCCCAGCCAAACTATGAAAAAAACTGCGACTTCGACTGCGAGTCCGAAAAATACGGTAGATGAAAAATGACCGACTTTTAGATTATTGGGCTTAATAAGAGCAAATGGTAGTATTTACTAAACAAGATGAAGAAAATTATTCGACTAAATTTAAGAAAAAAAAATATCAGATTAAAACGTTATACTAAAAATTTGCATATGAAAAATAGTATAAGTCAATACAGATTTATTTTGCATTAATCATTTAGCCTATCAATTAATTGGTTTCTTATTGGTAAGAAATGTAGCCCGTTATATCATCCCCATCAATATTGAGACCAAACCTACGCTCTTGAAATAGCCTTCATGTACAGTAAATGTTATAGTTAGGGCCCAGGCACTACGCGTGCGAAGGCCCTATTGTTTTGCAAAGGATTATTAGGGCCCGAGCACTAGGCGTGCGAAGGCCCTATTGTTTTGCAAAGGATTATTATTATTAGGGCCCGAGCACTAGGCGTGCGAAGGCCCTATTGTTTTGCAAAGGATTATTTATTTTTTTTATTTTATTTTATTTTTTTTCAGGGCAAATGAAAACGGCCAATTTGGAGGCCTGAACATGCGCGAAAAGTCACCAAAATTTGCACATACGTGCGGAAAATTGTAAATTTCGATAATTTAACAACGTTGCAAAAAATTGTAACAAAATGGCTCAGTGGCGCCCCCTTGAAATTTTAAAATTGGCCTATAACATTAGGGTTTGTCAGCGTAGAGCAGGGGTCGGCAACCTATGACACGCGTGTCAGCACTGGCACGCGAAGGGTTAACCAGTGACACGCGAGGGCATGGCAAAAAAAAAAAAAAAAAAATGCGTGTTATGTTCATTGTCGGTTGTATCTTTATCACTTGCTCAAGCGCCCCATCTTGTGGCCGTTTTATTTATTGGTTCTAAAACAGTAGAAGAAAAATGCAAATAGGAAGTTCTTCTAATGGGATTCAGTGTGTTACATGGCAGCTCCACTCTCACAACTTGAGTGGCATTTGTGTTCTTTAGAGCAACGTCTGTGAGTGTTTTGTTGTCAAATTGAGAATTACACTCTTTATATTGTCTTTAGGTTGCATGTTTGAGGGGAAATGTGTTTGATATTTCTAATTAAGAACTACTGAATACAGGCTAATTGCGTTTGCATATATGGATGGCATTTTTGTTATTTGCAGCATTGTTGCTGATTGCATGTATTTTTTCATTGTTTTAGTTTCATAAAAAAGAAAAGAGACACATAAAGGATTACTGAAAACATCCGGAGTGTGAACCTTTTCATGTTTAGCTGTTTGGATAGCGGAAGCGAGCCCATTTACAATGTGCCTTTTTACCGGAAATTAAGGCATTTTCAGTTGCGCGCCCTGTTATTTAGGGGCTTTACGGGACCGCCCCTCTTACCCACTCTGCCTGTGGCGTTATATGCGAGCAATAATTGATTTTGAGCACACCTCCAGCTCTTCTCCAATTTCTCGACTCCTGCGCTTGTCGGATTTTTTTTCTCTGCGCGTTTAATTCAGCCCACGCTACTAACATGTCACGAAGCCGACCAATCAGAGAGCTGGCGGAAGTACACTGTGTTACCAATTGCACTTTTTGGTAATTGCAACTCTGCACCGTAGGGTGTAGTGGACAGGCGATTAACGTGGCTTGTTGTCGTCGATTCGCCCGGTGCTTATTACTTCAGAGAGGTGGTGATGTGTATAAAAACACAGTGACACGTTGGATGGTATTTTGCTGGAGACTTTTATTAACAAAACTAAAACCAGCATGGGACACAGCCACTTTTCATGGCGCTCTTCGCACAACTCTCTCTCAACACCTTGCTCCCTGCCTCTCTTTTTCTTACGCTTAACTAGTAAGCTGGTCATACTGTAGGGGACAGCGGCCCCTTGGGGGTGCCGGTAACAACTGGTTGGCTGGTTACTTCCGCTTGCTCTGTGCATTATGCCTCGGGAGCGTTGTGTTTGTGTCGCATAACAAGTGTCAAACGCAACTACAAGACGAAACATGAAATTCATGGAAAACAGGGCCAGGGATCACATTAAGGTAGTCATCTTTTGTATTTGTTATATAAAATCTAAAATTGTGCATAGAATTCACTGTTAGTGAAAAAGACAAAGTAGTCGCCTGACTTTGAAGGTTAAAACAGCCCGCTCTGTACTGTGAGAGACCTGCACTGAGAATCACGCTTGTTCCCCTTTTCATGCTGGGTTGTGTGTGTGTGATATGTTTACATAAGATGATGCTCAAGTTTTGATATTTTCTAAAATATACTTTTATTTTTTAGTTATTTGTTAAAGAAGAATGGTAGTTGTAAGATTTCAACGTATGTTCATGTTGTTTTCTTTGGAGTAAAATTACAGCTCTGTTGGATATAAAAATTCGGATGTGCGTCATTTATCTTGGTGTGGCACACTGATTGACAAGAAAATTTGAAAGTGGCACGCCACACCAAAAAGGTTGCTGACCCCTGGCGTAGAGCAATAAAATTTGGGGAGTCTATACCTTGTCTAAAACCGCTTCAAAAAAGCATTGGCACCCATATTCCAAACCCAACAGGAAATCGGTTATTTTGGATCGAATATGAAATTTTTATCGATTTACAGGGTGCACATTTGAGACCTTTTCGCCGAGGGAGTTAGTTGGATCATCTTCAAAATTGGTGAGACTGTTCAGGAGACATATGAGATCTTAAGTTTCTAAAATGGTGTGTTTTCATTCACGGGTCTGACCTGGGCGTGGTGCCAAAGTTGGCCATTTTTTCGGCAAAACACCGAATTCAGTAAATGGCTAATAATTCCTTGACACAACTTTCAATCTTTTTCATATCTGCCATGTATATGCGGTATCCCAGCCTGAACACGACTGCATTGAAATATTACCCATTAGGCCTAGCGCCCCCTAGTGAGAACAGGAAATGCCTTTTTTTACGAGACAGGTTCCTCCTCCAAGGGAAAAAAATCTGTTGACCTCAAACCTGCATCAGGGGAGCCTTAAGACCTGTGTTCAGGTGCCTGATGAAAAATATTGAGGTTTCGTTGAAGCGGAGGGGTCCAAACATGAAAGTGAAAATGATCGTCAACAATTTGTCTCGCAAAATACTTTGAACAGTCATAACTCAGCAGATATACAACATATCTGCGCCAAACTTCCCATGCTTGTTGAGAGTCATACCCTGAAGGGTCCTGTAGGGGTCATTTGCATCAACTCTACAGTGCCAACTAGTGGCGACAGAAAGGAGTTTTAAAAAAGGCCTTTCCTATTGGGTTTTTTCAACGTAGAGCAATGAAATTTGGGGAGTAGATACCTTATGCCTAACTGCTCAAAAAAGCCTCTTGCACCCATATTCCAAATCCAACAGAAAATCGGGTATTTTGGATCGAATGTGAAATTTCTGTCCATTTCTAGTACAGTTTACATTTGGAGGCCTGGACATGCACAAAAACTCACCAAATTTTGCACATACATGCGGCTTTGTGTGGATTTCGATAATCTTGCAACGTTACAAAAAAATGTAACAAAATGGCTCAGTGGCGCCCCCTTGAATTTTTCAAAAAGGCGTTTCCTATTAGGTTTTTTTAACGTAGAGCAATGACATTTGGGGAGTCGATACCTTGTGCAAAACTGCTCCAAAAAGTCTCTTGCACCCATATTCCAAACCCAACAGGAAATCGGGTATTTTGGATCGAATGTGAAATTTTTATCAATTAACAGGGTGCACATTTGAGACCTTGTCACGGAGGGAATCAGTTGGATCATCTTCAAAATTGGTTAGACAATTCAGGAGACATATGAAATCTAAACTTTTCAAAATGGTGCGTTTTCATTCATGGGTCTGACCTGGGCGTGGTGCCAAAGTCGGCCATTTTTTCGGCAAAATGACAAATTCAGTAAAGGACTAATAGCTCCTTGAAACAACGTTCAATCTTTTTCATATCTGGCATGTATATGCGGCATCCCACCCTTAACACGAGTGCATTGAAATATTACTCATTAGGCCTAGCGCCCCCTAGTGGGAACAGGAAATGCCTTTTTTACGAAACAGGCTCCTCCTCCAAGGAAAAAAAATCTATTCACCTCAAACCTGCATCAGGGGAGCCTTAAGACATGTGTTCAGGTGCCTGATGAAAAATACTGAGGTTTGGTTGAAGCAGAAGGGTCCAACAGGAGAAGTAAAAATGACTGAAGCCATTTCGTCTCACCACAAGTTTTGAACAGTCATAACTTCTACAAATCTGCGCCAAACATATCGTGCTTGTTGAGTCATAGTCTGAAGGGTCCTGTAGGGGTCATTTGCATCAACCCTACAGCGCCAACTAGTGGCAATAGAAAGTCACTCATTTTTTAAAATATATGTCCAGTTCTTTTCAGGTTGGTCATTGTAGTTTCAAGACCTTTTAAAATACCTTTTTTACGGCCCATGTCCACGTCTCTGTCTGTTGCTGTGATGACCCTTTATTCGCTCCTTTTTTGTAGTCCTCTGTCCAATAGGGGTTTTTATCTCTTAGGTGTGTGAATGTAAAGAGGCAACTTTCGCACATGTTAGGTTCTAATGAGATGATTAGAGAGGACGATCTGCCACCACCCTGACCTGCACACTGTCCGAGTTGCATGACGTCCGAGTTGCGCTAGATTGCGAGGGCCCGTTCAGTCCTGCTTGTAGGCCTAGTTATTATTTTTTTTTTTTTCATGGCAAATGAAAACAGCCAATTTGGAGGCCTGAACATGCACGAAAAGTCACCAAAATTTGCACATATGTGCGGAAAATTGTAAATTTCGATAATTTTGCAACGTTGCAAAAAAATGTAACAAAATGGCTCAGTGGCGCCCCCTTGAAATTTTAAAATTGTCCTATAACATTAGGGTCTGTCAGCGTAGAGCGATAAAATTTGGGGGGGTCTATACCTTGTCCAAAACCGCTCCAAAAAAGCATATACACTTGTATTCCAAACCCAACAGGAAATCGGTTATTTCTGATCAAATATGAAATTTTTATCGATTTAAAGGGTGCACATTTGAGACCTTTTCGCCGAGGGAGTTAGTTGGATCATCTTCAAAATTGGTGAGAATGTTCAGGAGACATATGAGAGCTTAAGTTTTCAAAATGGTGCGCTTTCATTCACTGGTCTGACCTGGGCGTGGTGCCAAAGTCGGCCATTTTTTTGGCAAAATGACAAATTCAGTAAATGACTAATAGTTCCTTGACACAACGTTCAATCTTTTTCATATCTGGTATGTATGTGCGGTATTCCACCCTTAACACGAGTGCATTGAAATATTACCCATTAGGCCTAGCGTCCCCTAGTGAGAACAGGAAATGCCTTTTTTTACGCGACAGGTTCCTCCTCCAAGGGAAAAAAATCTGTTGACCTCAAACCTGCATCAGGGGAGCCTTAAGACCTGTGTTCAGGTGTCTGATGAAAAATATTGAGGTTTCGTTGAAGCGGAGGGGTCCAAACAGGAAAGTGAAAATGACCGTCAACAATTTGCCTCGCAAAAAACTTTGAACAGTCATAACTCAGCAGATATACAACATATCTGCGATAAACTTCCCGTGCTTGTTGAGAGTCATACCCTGAAGGGTCTTGTATGGGTAATTTGCATCAACTCTACAGTGCCAACTAGTGGCGACAGAAAGGAGTTTTAAAAAAGGCCTTTCCTATTGGGTTTTTTCAATGTAGAGCAACGAAATTTGGAGAGTCCATACCTTATGCAAAACTGTTCCAAAAAGTCTCTTGCACCCATTTTCCAAATCCAACAGAAAATCGGGTATTTTGGATCGAATGTGAAATTTTTATCCATTTGTAGTAGAGTTTACATTTGGAGGCCTGAACATGCACGAAAACTCACCAAATTGTGCACATACATGCGGCTTTGCGTGGATTTTGATAATCTTGCGACATTACAAAAAAATGTAACAAAATGGCTCAGTGGCGCCCCCTTGAAATTTTCAAAAAGGCCTCTCCATTTAGGTTTTTTCAACGTAGAGGGATGAAATTCGGAGAGTCAATATGTTGTACAAAACTGCTCCAAAAAGTCTCTTGCATGCGTATTCCAAACCCAACAGGAAATCGGGTATTTTGGATTGAATGTGAAATTTTTATCGATTTACAGTGAGCACATTTTAGACCTTGGCACCTAGGGAATTAGTTTGATCATCCTCAAAATTGGGGAGACTGTTCATGAGGCATATGAAATCCTAAGTTATCAAAATGGTGTGTTTTCATTCACGGGCCTGACCTGGGCGGGGTGCCAAAGTCGGCCATTTTTTCGCCAAAACACCGAATTTGGAAAATTACTGATAACTCCCTCATACAACGTTCAATCTATTTTAAATCTGGCATGTTTGTGAGGTATACCAGCCTGAGCAGGACTGGATTGAAAATTTACCATTTGTACCTGACGCCTCCCAGTGGGAACAGGAAATGCCCTTTTTTACGGGACACACTCCTCCTCTAAAGGGAAAAAATCAATCTACCTCAAACCTGCATAAGGGGACCCTTAAGACATGTGTTCAGATGCCTGATGAAAATGATTGAGGTTTGGTTGAAGCAGAAGGGTCCAACAGGAAAGTGATAATGACTGTCACCATTCTGTCTTTCCACACATTTTGAACAGTCATAACTTGGCCGATATCCATGATAGCTGCTCCAAATTTCCCATGCTTGGTGAGAGTCTTACCCTGAAGAGTCCAGTAGTGGCCATTTGCATCGACTCTGTAGCGCCAACTAGTGGCAGCAGAATTTGTGGCCATTGCATGCTCGAAAACTCAAAACAATTTCTCATCCCAAAAAAAGCGAGTTTAAAGCATGTTAGGTTCTCATTAGATGATTAGAGGGGGGCTGTCTGCCACCACCCAGACCTGCGTGACGTCCGAGTTGCGCCAAAGTGCGAGGGCCCATTCAGTCCTGCTTGCAGGCCTAGTTGCATTTTGCAACCAGCCTTTATAGTTAAATTGTAACTAGCCTTATACTGTTACAGTTTGTAATCATCCTCCATGTGGGACAGGTTATACACCAATTTTCATATTGTAAAGTCACATAAATCAGAAACAAAAAACATGAACACGTTTCAAATTATTGCAATTTTAATATTATTTAAGTAATCCGTTGTCATCAGTGTTGGGAATAACGGCGTTACGCCATTACGTAACAGCGTTATTTTTTCAGTAACGGGGTAATCTAACTAATTATTTTTTCCGCCATTACCGTTAGTGACGGTCAAAAGCGGTGCGTCACTTACTCTGAATAAAATTGTAGAAACTACTAGCCGTAGGGAGTCTACTCTGCTCTGTTTATTTGTCATCCAAGACTTGGGGTGCGTTCAGGTTCATGGCAATGAAAATAGTAAACACAAATAGCCTACCTTGCAAGAACGATGGAGTTGCCTTTTGATGCGGTCATAATGTGCAGGTCCTGCACCCATCCGCAGCAAAACATTTCGTAGCTTTGTAGCGATTTGTAATTTCAGAATCGCTGTTGAGTTGACTAACATACACTGAACAATAAATACAGCAGAATGTCCATTTCGGGTAATTGTGGAAGCCAGTCGACAGTTATTGATCACATAACTGTTCTTCGCCTTAGTAACGAGTTTTTCTCTTTATCGAACTGGCAAGTTAAAGTTTAATGTCCCACGAGCCAGACCTGCTTCCAATATTGCTGCGTTGTTGTCAAATCTCACGTGATCCCCCATTCAGTGACGTAAACACTCGAGCCTAATAGCACACGCACTTCAGAGCCGGTTGTTTATATGTGAATTGTCTCACCCTATGTTTGTATATGTGAATTTGTTGTTAATAAACAAAACGTCAGAGCCGGTGTTTTCACACACAGACCGGAACAGCGCGTGCGGCAAACACACACACGCAAAACAGATGCAGAGGGATATGATGGCAGAGCATTCAGAGGAAAATTTGTCCGTTATGAGGTGGAGATATAAACATTATTTCAAGTTGGTCGGAATTAAAGGAAATAACGTGCATGTAAATTGTAATTTATGTCCCGAGGCGAAGCTTTTGTCGACATCTGCGGTAAGCAATTCAAATCTGTTTTTGTTGCACTTCAAGTGTAGGATAAATCTGTTTCTGGTGAGGTGCAATAAATATCACAAGGTTCTATAACACAACTACCTGTGTTCTTCTCTATTCAACTGACTCGAATACTGCAAAGAAAATTTCAAATTCTTTCACATACCACAACTTCTTTTTAAAGTAACGAAAATAGTTACTTTCCCTGGTAACTAGTTACTTTTATGATGCGGGAAAATATTTCATTATGCTTTTGTAATGTATGATTGCTTCTGTGGCATAGATTGTAACAACTTCTATTGTTTTTCACCTTGTTCCCATAGTTAGGAGACACGTTTGAGAATCTCACGAGATAACTTGTTTTCCACCATAGTATTGTTTTACTACACGCCTGGGTCCGATAGTTACACGCTGGAGTCCCATAGAGATAACTTGTTTTGCACCCATAATATTTACCACTTGTTGGCATCTGTTGCAGCACAGCTTATTTATCCCATGTGAAAAGCCCTTTTTCAAGGGGGCTGAACCAAAAGTAGCTTAAATGTTTGTGATTGGACGGGGCCGCGCCGCTCAGGGGCGTAAATTGGCCTCTCGCCTCCGGGGGGTACGTCCCTATAAAAGCCGAACATTTCCGGGCGACCAGTGAGGTCCACCAGCGGGTCACGTACGGATCGCATGGCTTTTGTCCTTTTGACGCTTTACTGGAGTGTTGTTGGCTTCCCACTCGTTTGTCACGGTAAGCGATTTTCATTTCTAAGGGACAACTAGTTGTACTGTAACGTAACGCGGGGATTCTGAAATTGACAAACTCAAATCTAGCATCACGTTACCATTTGTTTGCTTGTTTTTGATACCTGTTTGCTTGTTCTTGTGGGATTGTAATCAATAAATCACATATATTCTGCAATTGTCTGTCAGGCCCAGGGCTGGGCAGGTGTGTGGCTGTGTGTGTCATCCAATTACAGGCCCAGCACCTGACGGGTGGAGCGACGGCAGCTGTCAGCAATCACCATCACCAGCCTATATAAGCCAGCCAGAGCTCCACCACGTCGCTGGATCGTCTCTTTCAGTATACTGTTAGTGCCTTCTCGCGTTTTGAAAGTTTTTGATTGACCTTATCTGATCATCGACCTTTTGCCTTGTCCTAGGATCCCGCCAACGCCTCACGTCTTTTGCTACCTTCGCCCAGGCTCTCTTCAACGACGAACACCACGACTCGGGAACAAATAAACTTTTTGACTCCTTACCACGCCATCTCATGTGCCTGCTTTAGGGTTCTCTGCTCACGAACGTACAGCACGATCCAGCCACAATATGGACCCCGCAGGCACGGAACAGACGCCCCCGCACCAACCCGCTCCACTCATGGAACAGCACAACCAGGCTATCCATTACCTCCTCACCCAGGTATCAAATATCTCACAAACGCTGCTTTCACTGCAAGCCCAGCTCACGCCCTTGCCACACGCTCAACGACCTCCGTCACCTCAACGAGCACCTGCCCCGTTTGCAACACCACCAGCTCCGCCCCTGCGTGAACCCATGGTGCCGACGCCCGCTCCCTATGATGGCGATCTGGGGGCTTGCAAGGCATTCCTGGTCCAATGTGGCCTCGTGTTCGAGCAGCAAAGCCTCACATATGCCAACGACCGAGCCAAGATTGCCTACCTCATTGGATGTCTTCGCGGCAACGCCTTATCGTGGGCAAGCGCCGAGTGGGTAAGGGGTTCAGCAGCATGTTCCTCATATGCCAGCTTCACGGAGGAAATGCGAAAGGTATTTGACCACCCGGTGCGCGGTAAGGAGGCTGCTAAGCGCTTGATGTCGCTTCGCCAAGGTGCTCGCAGCGTGGCGGAATACGCTGTGGAATTCCGTACCCTCGCGGCCGAAAGCGGGTTCAATGAAGAAGCCCTCCAGGAAGTATTCGTAGGCGGCCTTAGGGAGTCCTTGAAGGACGAGCTGGCGTCCCGTGATGAACCTGCCTCTCTCGACGCGCTCGTTAGCCTGGCAATCAAGATTGACTGTCGACTCCGAGAGCGTAGACGGCAGCGGCGTGACTTCCCACTTGCTGCCCCCACGACTGCATCGGAGAAGCCCGTCCCGGTGTCACCGCCTGCAGTGGTAGCCTCTCCCCCAGCAGGGGGCTCGGAGCCCATGCAACTGGGCCGGGCCAGGCTCTCGGCGGAGGAGCGCTTGCACAGACTCCGCTCAAGTTTGTGTTTCTATTGCGGTGGTAGTGATCATATCCTGCGGGCCTGCCCAGCCCGCCCAGTAAAAGATCAGGCTCGCCAATAGGAAGGGAGGTGTTGGCGAGCCAAACGATGATCAATTCCTCCCGCCGTCTCCTGCTGCCGGCTTCCCTCGCATGGGACGGCCGGAACTGCGAAGTTGCTGCGTTGGTCGATTGCGGGGCGGACGAGAGCTTCATCGACCGCTCAATCGTCTCACAATTGGGCATCAAAACACGCCAGTTGGACACTCCTTTGAGAACCACCGCACTCAACGGGCAGCTGCTGTGCCGAGTGGAACACCAAACAGAGCCCATTAACCTCTGCCTCTCCGGGAATCATCGTGAGGTAACCGCTTTTTATGCTTTTGATTGCCCACGCACACCCTTAGTGCTGGGCCTTCCTTGGCTCAGAGTGCACAACCCAAGTATTGACTGGTCTCACCCCAAGCTGATAGCATGGAGTCCCACGTGTCACACAAATTGTTTGCAGTCTGCTCTTGTTCCCTCTAGACCAGCTCCAACGCCACCCACGCCTGACCTCTCTGCCGTTCCTAACTGTTACCATGACCTTGCACTAGTCTTCAGCAAGGACCACGCAGCCGCTCTTCCTCCTCATTGCCCCTATGATTGCGCCATTGAGCTCCGGCCGGGTGCCACTCTGCCTACGGGACGCCTTTACAACATCTCGCAGCCCGAGCAGGAGGCCCTGGAGAGATACATCGCCGACTCATTGGCTGCAGGCATCATCCGACCCTCCTCTTCCCCGGTTGGTGCAGGCTTCTTTTTCACTGGGAAAAAGGATGGCAAGTTACGGCCCTGCATTGACTACCGTGGTCTGAACGCTATCACCATCAAGAACAGGTACCCTCTGCCACTTATTGATTCTGCCTTCACGCCGCTCCATGGCGCCCGCATTTTCACCAAGCTGGATCTCCGAAATGCCTACCACCTGGTTCGCATCAGAGAGGGGGATGAATGGAAGACCGCCTTCATCACCACCCTGGGCCATTTCGAATATCTGGTGATGCCATTTGGCCTCTGCAACGCGCCTGCCGTGTTCCAGGCCCTCGTCAACGATGTCCTTCGGGACATGTTGAACAGGTTCGTTTTTGTCTATCTGGATGACATACTGATCTACTCTCGTACCCCGGCAGAGCACGAGCGGCACGTGCGGCAGGTGCTGCAAAGGCTCCTGGAGAATCGCCTCTACGTGAAGGCTGAGAAGTGTGCCTTCCATGTCCATGAGACTTCCTTTCTTGGGTTCGTCGTGGCCGACGGGGAACTCCGGATGGATCCCGCAAAGGTCACCGCTGTCTCCCAGTGGCCCAGGCCGGGCAACCGGAAACAGCTGCAGCGCTTCCTGGGGTTTGCGAACTTTTACCGGCGATTCATACGCAACTATAGCCAGATAGCAGCCCCTCTCACGGCCCTCACTTCCACCAACACTCCGTTCCGGTGGTCTGATGCCGCCGAGACTGCCTTCTGCGACCTTAAGGCCCGCTTCACGTCGGCCCCTGTGCTCGCTCATCCGGACCCCACACTGCAATACATCGTGGAGGTGGATGCATCTGAGCTGGGGGTGGGTGCTGTCCTCTCACAGCGTAGGCTGGGGGATGGGAAAGTACACCCCTGTGCCTACTTCTCCCATAGGCTCAGTCCCGCAGAACGTAACAACGCCATTGGGGATCGTGAGCTGCTAGCTGTAAAGTTAGCCCTGGAGGAATGGCGCCACCTGCTGGAAGGTGCACAACATCCCTTTGTGGTTTGGACAGACCACAAGAATCTAGAATATCTCAAGTCAGCCCGCAGGCTGAACCCCCGTCAAGCCAGGTGGGCCATGTTTTTTAGCAGATTCGATTTCACCTTGTTCTATGTCCCAGGCTCAAAGAATGGGAAGGCAGATGCCCTGTCCCGCCTTTACCAACCCGTCGACTCCGAAGAGGTACCCGCACATATCCTCCCACCATCCTGCGTGGTAGCTGCAGCAATGACGGACCTGGAGGCTGAGGTTTTGGCGGCTCAGGGCCAGTATCCGGACCCCCGACAGGGAACACAGAGTGATCTGTTTGTCCCTGAATCACTCCTCCCCAAGCTGCTGGAGTGGGCACACACCTCCCGCCTGACTTGCCACCCTGGCATCACCCGCACCTTGGCTGTTTTGCGCCAGCGTTTCTGGTGGCCCACCATGAGGGAGGATTGCCGGTCCTTTGTCTCTGCCTGCCACGTGTGTGCCCGTAGCAAGTCATCCACCAAGCCGAGCTCAGGCCTGCTCCTCCCGTTGCCGATACCAAGCCGTCCTTGGTCTCACATTGCCATGGACTTTGTCACTGGACTCCCGCCATCTCGGGGTCATACTGTCATTTTAACCATTGTTGACCGTTTCTCCAAAGCTGCTCACTTTGTCGCCCTCAGAAAACTCCCCACAGCCAAGGAGACCGCAGACTTACTGGTCGAGCACGTGTTTCGCCTACACGGGATTCCAGCCGACATAGTCTCAGACCGCGGGCCCCAGTTCACCTCCCACGTCTGGTCAGCCTTCTGCTCCGCTCTTGGTATTGCTACAAGTCTCTCCTCTGGTTTTCACCCCCAGACCAATGGACAATGTGAACGCGCGAACCAGCAGCTAGAGGCAGCACTCCGTTGCACCACCCAGGCCCGGCCGACTACCTGGAGTGATCAGCTGCCCTGGGTTGAGTACGCACATAACTCGCTACCTAACGCATCTTCCAATCTGTCCCCCTTCCAGTGCTCACTCGGCTACCAACCTCCCTTGTTCCCATCTATGGAGGCTGAGATTGCCGTCCCTTCGGTACAAGCACACCTTGCCGAGTGTGCCAAGATCTGGGATCAAGCCCGTGCTGCACTCAGTCAGTCGTCCACACGTACCCAAGAACAGGCCAACCGTCGCCGTGCCCCAGCACCTGCCTACAAAGTTGGCCAAAAGGTCTGGCTGTCCTCCAGGGATCTGCCGCTCAAGACGGAATCAAGGAAGTTGGCCCCTCGATTCGTCGGCCCTTACGAGATCGTCAAGGTGGTCAACCCATGCGCCGTTCGCCTTAAGCTTCCAGCAGCCCTTCGGGTCCATCCCACCTTTCACGTGTCCCAGGTGAAACCTGTGGGGGTGAGTCCCTTGTCCCCCCCTATTCCGCCCCCTCCGCCGCCTCTGTCGATCGACGGGCATCCGGCCTTCAGGGTGGAGCGGCTCCTGGATGTCCGCCGCCGGGGCCGCGGCCTGCAGTACTTGGTGGATTGGGAGGGCTATGGCCCGGAGGAGCGTAGTTGGGTCCCGGCGCGCCAGATCCTCTGTCGTTCCCTTATCCGGGATTTCCATCGGGCCCACCCGGATTCTTTGCGTCGTGCGCCCGGAGACGCACGTAGAGGGGGGGGTACTGTCAGGCCCAGGGCTGGGCAGGTGTGTCGCTGTGTGTGTCATCCAATTACAGGCCCAGCACCTGACGGGTGGAGCGACGGCAGCTGTCAGCAATCACCATCACCAGCCTATATAAGCCAGCCAGAGCTCCACCACGTCGCTGGATCGTCTCTTTCAGTATACTGTTAGTGCCTTCTCGCGTTTTGAAAGTTTTTGATTGACCTTATCTGATCATCGACCTTTTGCCTTGTCCTAGGATCCCGCCAACGCCTCACGTCTTTTGCTACCTTCGCCCAGGCTCTCTTCAACGAAGAACACCACGACTCGGGAACAAATAAACTTTTTGACTCCTTACCACGCCATCTCATGTGCCTGCTTTAGGGTTCTCTGCTCACGAACGTAACATTGTCATAAATAAACATTGTCTATTGAGCAAAAGTGTGCCCATTACTGATTCACCGTGAACCTGAAATTTCATACAACATTTTATTATAGAGTAATTCAGTTACTAACTCAGTTACTTTTTGGAAGAAGCAGTGAGTAACTGTAACTAATTACTTTTTTAAAGTAACGTGCCCAACACTGGTTGGCATTAAGTTGGGGCAGCAAAGGGAAAAACATTGGTAAAACCCCACACACTGGTAAGGATATGCAGAAATCACTTTGTGAATAGATCATATAAAAATGGTTAGAGTATATAGAAAGTCAATAAGCTCACCAGAGAGGAATTTTGTCTGTTCCTGACGTTTGTGAAGCAGTCCAACATCTTTGAGCCAAGAATTGAGGCGAGCCTTTACTTCTTTTTTAGATATGCCCCTGAGACATCCATAAAACCACAAATGCTCTTGCACCGTCATACTATGTTGTGGGGATGCAGAGATATGATGAAGGTTACAGTGGTTGATAAATCAGTTTATTCATGACATAACGACACTCATAAAATGTTAGGAATGCTGGGTTTTCAGGTAAATTTCCAGATGAATCCTTAGTGCAATTAAATGTTTTTTTCAGAGCTTTTATTTAACCCTCGTATTGTGCTGGGGTCATAATCGACCCGTTTTCAAATTTTCGTATGCAAAAATCAATGGTACTTATGCCATACCCAAACTTGAAAACGGATCAATCATGACATGAAAACAATATACTTGCAAAGGTTTAGTATTTTCAGGCCAAGTTAATTGACGGATCAAATTTAGCAAAAATATGTGCAGATTAAAAAAAAAAAAAAAAAAAGGAAATTTCATGTTTTTTAGATTCATTCCATACCAACTGAAATATTTCAGGTCTTTTATTGTTTTAATACTGATGAATTTGGCAAGCAGCTCATGAAAACCCCAAATTCCTATCTACAAAAATGTGCATATCATGAAAAGGTACTCTAATTGAGCTACAATAGAACTACAATACACAAGATGTTGCTAATGGTTTTAATCATTTTATTTATTTATTTATTTATTTTTATTAATGTGTGTCCTGATCTTGTGAGAGAAATTGCAAATCCAAAGGAAATGGGGAAAAAATTAAGGAAGGATTGCTGAAGAGAACTCCTAACTCAATGTTTTTATTTGCTGTACAAGAAAGTGATATCCTGAACATAGTAAATAACTGCTAGAGAAAGTTGTCCACTGATTTCAGCAATGTTAATATGATAACTTGTATATGTACGTCATTTCAGACTGGTGTTTCCCCTGATAAAATGAAAATAGCTAAAGTTATACCTTTGTTCAAGAGTGGGAGCAGACCTCACTTCACAAATTAAGGACCTGTCTCTATATTGTCACAATTCTCAAAAATACTCAAAAAAGTCTTTAATAAAAGGTTGGATGCATTCCTTGATAAATACCATATTCTTCCTGATAGTTAATATGGCTTTCGTTAAAATAAATCAACAACAAAGGCGCTGATAGAAACAATAGAAGAAATCACAAAAGTCATAGATGAGAAAGGGATCCTCGATCTTATTCTCTTGTACTAAAATATGTTGTTAGAAATACATAAAATGTTAAATCAATGGCAATATTTTATAATATTTAGTACATATTTTGGCCGATAGTTGGCGCCATGTTTTGCAGGCTCGGAGTGATAACGTAATTGGGACATTTCCAATTGTGTACAACAATTGTGTATTGCTGCCTAAACTCGCTAAGTAAAATGCCACGTTATGCTGGTTTTGGATGCAATTTCCAGTCAAATGGAAAAAAGGGGAGTGATGTGAGTTCCACAAATTTCCTATTGACAAGAATATGTGAAAGGTTTGGGAAAATGCCTGTAGACTGACAAAACTTCCCATATACCCAAGGCTTTGTTCTCGCCATTTTTCTCCTACCGCGTTCGAGGCTTTTAGTCGACAACAACTTATGAAAGAGCTCACAGGAGCGGCTGGATATAAGCGGAGACCAAAATCAAATGCTGTTCCAACTATTTTCCCTCACAAGAAGCATTGATGTGCTTGGACATCGAGTGAAATGCGCGCAATAAAGTAGTAATGCACGATTATACATTTTTCAACCGATATCGATAACCGATAATTTCCTGCCCCATCCACCCGATAACCGATAATGTCACGCCGATAATTCTATTCAAATATGTATGTAAAATTTTAAAGTATACAAAGATCAAATGTTAGTGTGCAAAAATGTCATTTAGTGCTATTTTTTTCCACATCAAATGTGAACAAGTACATAGTAAATTCCAACAACTAAACAATGGCAATGACGTTGTGTAATGGTAAGCTTTTGGCAACAATTACTTAGAGAGTAAACAACCAAGTTGCACAAAAATGCCTTTAAAAGTAAGCCATTCCTAACATATATCACATTAACACACTGCAAAAACACCTCCTTAAAACTAGCAGAATTGGACAAAACTGTTGATTGCGCACATTTGGAGGCTAAATCAAGTATATAATTATCGGATTGCATTATCGGTTGAATTTCATTTTATCTGGATTATCTGTGTGACGTCAAAATTGCCATTATCGGCCAATAAATATTGGTGACCGATATTATCGTGCATCTCTACAATAAAGCGCCAAAGACAAACTGCTGGCCGCTCTCTTAAGCAGGCAAGCCGCTTTTGTCGCTACAGCGGTAGCATAGGTGGAGTTTGACTTTTTGGGCCGGGGGGGCACAACATGTTGATGACCCCAAAATGTGTGTCAGCAATAAAATTAACTTTCAAGAATATTAAAATAATAAGTTGAAAATGAGTGTTTTTTTGTCTCCCATTATTCTTGAGGGGAATTCAAAATCAGGCTGCTGGCAGGACAGCTATACTTTTCACCAAGATCTTCATCCATTGAATATGGTATGCCCGCCGGTGTCGTGCCAATGTAGTTACCTCAGTCACAAATTGTATCCCCTGGGCGGAACCATGTGGAGGTAGATTCGTGTCTTCATTATTCGATCCAAAAAAAAACATGTTTCAATCAAAACAAAAACTTGCCTCAATCAAAATATATATTTTCAATTAAAAAAGTCACTTTAATCAACAAATGTGTTTAAATGCAAAAATAAATTACATGCAATGACACTTTTCAGCCACCAAGGGGGGGGGGGCCTGGCCTCCCTGGCCAACCCTTAAACTCCGCTTACGAGCGGTAGGCGAACGTTCTGGCATACCGCTAGTCACAGAGGAAGTTAATAATTCACGTCTACTGTCAGTTCATCAGGCCGTCAGTTCATCAGTGTGTCCGTTCAGCATGCATTCACCTAATCACCTAATATGAGCGATGCTGCCAATCAAACTGATCCAGACACGTCCGATACAGCGATACAGTGGCCAGCTGATGCGCGCCGAGCACTTAACATGGACCACCCTTACATACAATGCCCTCCATAATTATTGGCACCCCTGAAAAAGATGTGTTTTTTAGCTTCTAATAATTTTTTTTTAATTCAAATAATATGGGACCTTAACGGAAAAAAAAGAGACCAAAGCACACGGTCCCAGGCTTCAACTGGCAACAAACACTCTAAGTGGGTCTAGCGTGCCACAAAAGATGCGCATGCTGAAAAACACCTCATACCCACTGTGAAGTATGGGGGTGGGTCAGTGATGCTGTAGGGCTGTTTCGCTTCCAAAGGCCCTGGGAACCTTGTTAGGGTGCATGGCATCATGAATGCTTTGAAATACCAGGACATTTTAAATCAAAATCTGTTGCCCTCTGCCCGAAAGCTGAAGATGGGTCGTCACTGGGTCTTTAGCAAGACAATGACCCTAAACCAGTGCTTCTCAATTATTTTCTGTCACGCCCCCCCAAGGAAGACGTAAATGTTTCGCGCCCCCCCAAACTCTCTGCCGCCACTGTAAATATTATCATTTGTCTATAAAATTAAATTATAAATACGCATCTGCCTAACATTGTGTCCTTTTTTATAATAAAGAAAAAAAGTAACATAGATCAACTTATAATAAAGTATAACTTTATTAACATTGTTTTGTTTGTAACAGAGAATACTTGACGTGCATCAATTTGCCTGAATTAAAAAAAAAAAAAAAATCACATCCAAACTAAAAAATACACTAAAGGTACATTTTTGACCATTTGATACAGAAAAATAAAATGTAATAAAATCAGTAAATAATACCAAATTAAAATTGATTAGAAACATTCACTCATGAGGACAATGTGCCAAAAAATTTGACCGAAAAAACAAATCTGAATAAAAGGGGGAAAAAAGTGTCCTTGGACAGGACAGTTTTTATTTTTGCTGCTCACAGTATTTACCTCCTTTGCAATGGTGTGGAGTTATTTTGCAATTAGCATGCTAACAATGCTCACTGGCTTACTGATATAACACTGACAAAGCAGTACGATTGTTGGCAATATTCGGCACGTTTTCACTGAAAAAAATCAAGCGGCTTAACAATGAGATTGGGGTCTAATGTCTTTAAGTGGCGTCTTAATTGATTTGGCTTCTTGCTGTCTGCTATAATTATTTTTAGACACAGTAAACAGTGGTCTTTCATCATCACCCACTGTATTAAAAGTCAAAGCTAAAAGGCAAAACGGCACGAAAAAAGCGCATTAACGGCGGCCGAGGTAGAACCGTAGGTGAGGGCAGTCGTCGTGACGATCCCAAGCCGAAAATGGCACTTCTCGGGCGGCGACGTGAGAACCGGACAAGACAGTGGGTCGCTGCGTGAGTGAGTCCGGTGTTCTGCCAAAATATGCTACATCGGCGAAACGTCCTACATTAGTCGAATTTGACACCTAAAGTACTACCGTGCGCTCTAAACTTGTTTTGTTTAGATGCATACAGGAATAACGTACTAAAAAAAATGCCTGCAGAAAATACTTAAATGTAGTTATATCAAATAAGGACGGTTTAAATACGCTACGTGACTAATGTGGTCAACTGATTCAAAGCTAACGCAAAAAAACACAATAGTTAAAAGTATGAGAGGGTAATACATGCAAAAAGTATCTTTGAGGCAGTGAAAAGGTTCTAAATAACTAAATAAAAACAAAAATAGTGAGTACTCGCCGCTTCTAACCGATGTGCGCATGCGTGTGGATGCATGCGCAAGCGCCCTGAGCATTGTGTAGGACGTTTCGCCGCACAGTAAGGAATGGCCGAACACCGGTCGGAAAACGGCTTTCGAAAACGGCGGTGGCACACTGCTATTCATATCTGTTGTCTGTGTGTGCTGAGTGCTCTTCCTTAGTTCAAAAATACTGCGCGCACTCTGAAAATGAGAGCGCCACTGCCACCTACTGAGTGGATGTGCAAGTACACTTTATTCCAGTACGGCAAAAAAAAAAACATGTTCCCCGAGGTCACATGCGCCCCCCCTGGCATTGCTCTGCGCCCCCCCAGGGGGGCGCGCCCCACTATTTGAGAAGTACTGCCCTAAACATATGGTCAAATCTACGCAGAAATGGTTCACCAGACACAAAATCAATCCCCACTGAATGAATGCACTTGTATTGAAGGTTGGATTTTTCTCTTTTTTTCCATTAAGGTCCAATATTATTTGAATAAGAAAATATATTAGAAGCTAAAAAACACATCTTTTCAGGGGTTCCAATAATTATGGAGGGCACTGTAGCTAAACGTGAGTTCGGTGTACAAGACATGGAGGACACTCGATCCAGACGACGAATTTATAGAGGACAGCCACAACACGACTCCGATCCTGACTATCACACGTGTGCATTCATAGTTTTATAAGCTTCATTTAAAATGTCAATAGTCATGAAAATTAAAATGCATGAATGACAAGGTGTGTTCTAACTTTTGGCCTGTACTGTATGTAAAGAACACGACAACTCTGGATGCTAACAATCTACATAATTATCCTGGAATAAGTTTGATCACGCAATAGCTCACCTTGAAGATCTGCCAACAAAAACTGGAGTTTTCAACAGCATACACTCTCGCTCCATTGTCATTGAGACGCAATTGCCGCGAGTACATCACCAGTTTTTCCCAACTCTTGTCTTATCAGGTATTTCCTGCTCTGCATTTTGCCTTTGCTGCTTGTCTTGTGGACGACCGACAGTGCTGTCCTGCTCTTCACTTTTCCGATGTGGTTCAAATTGGTAAGGCAGAACCGATGACATGTTGTGGTAGCTAACGAGTGACACGCTGGAAGTTTGGCATCGGGCCCGTTGATGTCACCCCACTGCGACCCCAACAAGAATGGCGACGTATCACTTAAAATAATTTTACAAATTTTATTAAAACGAAAACACTAAGAGGGGTTTTAATATCAAATTATTATCACTCATACTAACATTTATCTTTTAAGAATTACTTGTCTTAAAGATCAAGGATCCCTTTAAAAAAATGGTTTGGTACCATTCATCATCAATTATTAATAAGCAAATTAGATAAATATGGCATTACAGGAATAGTATTAGATTGGTTTAGGAGCTATTTATCTTAGAGGAGACAATTTGTTAAACTTGGGAATTTTTGTTTTTCTCACCAGGATATTGCGTGTGGGCTCCCACATGGGTTGGTGTTGGTCACCAAATTATTTATTTTGTATATTAATGGTGTTTGCAATGTCTAATTTATTGAAATTGGTTCTTTTTGCCGAGGACACCAATATTTTTTGTTCAGGAGAGAATTTAATGAAATTACAGGAAGACGTTATGAATGAAACGGGTAAATTAAAATTTTGGTTTGATTATAATAATTTATATTTAAACTCAGAAAAAACAAAATTTATGTTGTTTGGTAATAATAACAGGAATTCACAGGCATTTATTCTCATTGAAGGAGTGGATAGTGAGAGAGTTTCTGACATAAAATTTCTTGGAGTCAATATTGATGAAAAAAAAAAGTTTGAAGCCAAATGTCAAATATTTGCAAAATAAAATATCAGGGAGTAATTCTGTAATTAATAAAGCAAAATTGTTTTTAGATTTTAATTCTCTCTATATTCTATACTGTTCTTTAGTTTCTCCTTCTTTATTTAACTCACTGTGTGGAAGTCTAGGGAAATAATTACAAAAACTCATTGCAGACTAACTATTCTTCACAAAAGAGGAATACGTATTATCCATAAGAAAGGATATGTGGGTCATACTCATTCCCTTTTTTGGATTCAAAGATTTTAAAATTTGGTGATGCTGGTGCATCACCAAACAGTGCAAATTATGTTCAAGGCAAAAAATTAATAAGCTGCCTTGTAATAAACAACATTTTTTATTTTAGAAGAATTGCATTATAATCTAAGAAGGACATTTAATTTCAAAAGGATTAGGAACAGAACAACAATGAGAGGTTTGAGTATATCAGTTTTTGGAGTAAGGATGTGGAACGCTCAATGTAGAGTTAAAAATATGTCAAAGTATTTATCAATTTAAGAGAATGTTTAAACAGTCGATATTTCAGAAACTGTGCAATGATGGTTTTTGAAGTTTTCTTTTTCGTGTGTGTTTATTTACATATTTTATTTTGTGATATTGATATGCATATACAGCATGTATAGTTTTGAATTATATGGAGGTGTGTTTTATGTATAAAATTCATTATATTTTCAATGTGTACGGGTGGGACCTAACAAGCTATGCTTCTTCTCACTCCTTTTCAGATGTTTAAGTGTTATTATTTCAATTAAGAACTTTTGTGTGGACTCTGAGGCTCATTAATTTTATCTTAGACTATGAAAAAAAATCAATCAATCAACATACAAGAAACAAAGCTCGATCTTTGCTCTGACATTAAAAAGAAGATTGTATTGGCTAAGGAAGGAAGGGTCAAAAGGGTGAAAAACAAGAAAATGCTTACTAGTCAAACAGGACATTGTACTGTGGACAAAATCCCAGGGTCTTCCGGATGATGTCAATGTTTTCCCGGATGTCCATCCCTCGGATATACACGGTCCCCGAAGTAGGAGGGAACAGACCAATCAGCACAGACCTGACACACACACAGGTTCTTGTTAGCAAACATCCTTATACAATAATACATGGAATATTGAAGTCTCTATGATACATTGTATAACAACAATTTACTGTATACAAAGCTAAGTATTTGGGCATTATGCTTGAAAAAAAGTCC
Source organism: Corythoichthys intestinalis (assembly GCF_030265065.1). Classification (NCBI taxonomy): domain Eukaryota; kingdom Metazoa; phylum Chordata; class Actinopteri; order Syngnathiformes; family Syngnathidae; genus Corythoichthys; species Corythoichthys intestinalis. Next base: position 69,529,421 of record NC_080395.1, on the reverse strand, counting down.
ACTCTCTTATTTCAAGGCTTGAGTCTTTGATCAATTCGAAAACAATCTGATCATACATGGTAGTTGTTTTTCCCGCTCCATTTGGTCCAAGAAGTGAGGTGATTTGCCCCTCATAAAACCTTAGGTCGAGGTGGTTGACAGCCATCTTGCCTCCTTTTTTGTAGAGTTTCACCAGGTTACTTATATTGACACTAAGGACCAGGTTACTTGGATCTGCTTCAATGTGATCTACATGAACACAACATGGCTACAGTGTATATACAAATTCTTGTATTATGACTTTTGCACTTCAGTGTTGAAACTTACATGAAGGAGACCATTTTCAGTCTTACCTTCACAATGCCGTTTAGGGACAGTAGGGATTGGTATGTCATTCTTCAGTTGAACACCCCTCCAGTAGTTGATATCAAAGACAAAATTCCACGGCTGGGGGACACCATACTCACCTGAAGCACACATATAATCATCCACTTAAAGCTACTGCTTCTTTTCTGTTTCACGGCGCTTCGCATAAAAGAGCCTGTTGTGCAACATCAATGTGTTATTGCAAAAGTGTGCCTTCTTAATCTCTTATTAAAAAGTTTAAATACATGATATGACATTATACAGTTCATAGTGAATAATGGTTTAGTTTAAAATCAGCTAAAAGAAATAAAATATAAAACGTCTCTATTTACATTATTTACATTGAAAATTAATACACAGCTAAAATTATTCTGAATCATATTTCCTGAACAGTTAATATACTGCTTGAGATTTGACAGGAAGTGCTTTTATTTTGAAGTGCGACAAAGAGCTCCTCTACTTTGTGTTTCTGAAAAGGGGGAAAAAAAGGGAAAAAAGCAAGCCAAGCCGAATGTGCCTTCTTATGGCAAAATGCCTTTGTTTAATGTTGTACTGCAGCATTTTAAGCCTTAAGGCCGAGTTATACTTCCGCGTCAGACCTACGCCGTCAAGGAAGAATCGAGTTACGACCCTACGCCGTAGCCTGACGCGCACCTCTCGATTTTTCTAACCTTCGCGTCGCGTAGACGCGTATGACGAAGCGAAAACGGACTGTGATTGGTCCGCTCAGACTGTTGTTTCCGGTTTACCGCGAAAACACCGCCATTGTAGAATAGAATCAAACATTGTTTTCTACACGCAAAAATGGACCAAGCCAACGGGAGTATCATCGAAGAGCAAGTCTCGTCAAAAAATTATTATTGTGATTGCCAAATGGCAAGGTCGGCGATCAAAAAAATAAATAAATGGAAGAACCACCGAGACGTGGGTGGTCGGAATCGAGTGGCCACACGAAGCGGTGACCCAGTCGGCCAAAAACTGCCAACTTTTTATCACTTTATGTCGTATTTTTGGTTGGTACACTTCATCATTTACTGTGTACACATGTTTGCTGTGAGTCTGTGACTTATTTACGTGTCACACTTCAAGTATATAAAGAATAAAGCACAGATTTGGTGTCAAAAGAGTTGTTTTGATCTTTAATTTTCAATAACAGACAGTTCACACACACGATACATCATCACTGATTGAGAGTGCCTCGGTGCTTTTTATGATAACCTTAAAATCAAGCCTCCCAACGCAGTTTGGGAAGTTCCCTAGACGCCAGAAATCTGCTATGGCTTCCCACTGGCTGGTTGTAGGACACGGAAAACAAATCGGGCTGGAGGGCTTTGTAGACCTTGAACGCAGTGCTCGACGCCAGTTTGAAGCTGGCCGCCACAGCTAGCTCTCTCCACCCGAGTCTAAAACTCTCTGTGCGGCATCAAAAGTCGGCCAGACCGCCTCGAAACAGTCTTCTGCGTCGCCTGCCCCTCAACATTTGTATGTTCAATATTTATTCAGTGTTGATGAGCAGAATATTTACTTTCAAGAGTTCCATATTGCATTGTTTATTTTTCTCCGACTAGCGGAAGTAAACAAGCATGCCCCAAAACCGTACAAACATAACGCCACATCCCTCTAGTGGCTTGGCGGTGAAATACAGAGCAACGCGTTCCCTCACCGCAGGAATGTCGAATGACGCCGTAGTCGCTACGCCGTCACCGCAACACGGGAGTATAACTCAGGCTTTACAGTGATTTGTATTTGTATTTGCTTTGTCTCCATTAGTTGTAACAAGTACAGCTACTCTTCCTGGAGTCAGTTCAGCCTGTTCCTTACAAAACATTTACACCAGTGCTGACATCACCAGCAAAAAGGCATACAGAAAAAAATAACAATAAATAAAACCCACATGCTCATAGAAATTCTCAGGCTCAAGGTGGTTAGTTATTTCAAATTCAGAATTCATTACTCATAAAACGCCTCTTTAGAAGGAACTTAATATATTTTTTTACTGTTTGCAGAAATCAAAGTGTATCACAAAAGTGAGTACACTCCTCGCATTTCTGCAGATATTTAAGTATACCTTTTCATGGGACAACACTGACGAAATGACACTTTGACACAATGAAATGTAGTCTGTGTGCGGCTTATGTATTAAGAGTTAATTTACTTTCCCCTCAAAATAACTCAAAATATAACCATATCTAAACCCCTGGCAACAAAAGTGAGTAGACTCCTTTGAAAAAACGTATATCCCTAAATATCCAAATTGAGTACTGCTTGTCATTTTCCCTTCAAAATGTCATGTGACTCATTAAAGAAGTACTGTCAGCATTGCTGCAGAGATTGAAGAGGTGGGGGCGGGGGGCAGCCTGTTAGTACTCAGACCATATGACACACTCTACATCAAAATGGTGTGCATGGCTGTCACCCCTGGAAGAAGCCTCTTCTGAAGACGGAACAGAATAAAGCCCGCAAACGGTTTGCTGATGACATGTCAACAAAGCACATGGATTACTAGAACCATGTCCTATAGTCTGATAAGACGGGACTTGTGTACCGTCTACAGAAGAGGCTTCCTCCTGGGTTGATAGCCATGCACACCAATCTGATGTAGAGTGAGGCGTATGGTCTGAGCACTAACAGGCTGACCCCCACCTCTTCTATCTCTGCAGCAATGCTGACAGCACTCCTGTAACGAGTCACGTGACCTTTTGGAGGGAAAATGACAAGCAGTACTCAATTTGGACATTTAGGGATGTACATTTTTTTCACTTTTGTTGCCAAGGGTTTAGATATTTTTGATATATATTTAGATATATTTGAGGGGAAAATAAATTAACTTTATTATATAAGCTGAATATGAAGCATGCGTGATTTAAGAGGCAGACTACTGCAGGCGCGGCCCTGTTTGCCCGGACCACCAGCCGCAGGACGGGAGAAGCCCCAGGGCCCCGATCAACCCCCGCCCCAGGCTGCACCCAGCATCCCGCCACCACCCACTTCTGCCCTACCTCCCCTGCACCATCCCCGCACCCCGAACAGGCGCCACCCCAAATGCCGGAGACCAGGGGACACCCACCCCCCCTGGCAGGAGACAACTGTCCCACTCCAGTCCCCACAAGCCCCAGGAGGCCACACAGACGACTATAACTATAGGAGGGCAGCGGCAGCACCCGCAGCCCCGGAGAGGCGGACGGGGCCGAGATAGGCCAAGGGGACGGAAGCGCAATCACCCACCCCACCCCTGGGCCGGGAGGGCACACGGTATCACCCCAGGGGGCCAGGCCGAACCGGGAGGGAACTATGGCCGCCGCACCCAGCCAGGCGGGGAAGGGCCGCAGCCCCTGGGTGGCACCCACGCGGCACCCCCACCTGCCAGCAAAACCACCACACGCCTGATGGGACCCACGCACGACCGGATGCAACCAGACACACCCAAGCAGGGACCTCTGGCGCCGGACCAACTACGAGACAGCACAGATCAGGACGCCAACAAACCCCACCCAGCACCTGTGAAGCTGACAGAAGAGATTGATCAAAGACCATAGATGTGTGCTGAGGACGGGTGAAGTGCAGGGGTTAATTTGAACCGCATCATGCCGGAACATGTTCCTGTACCTACCTCTTGATTTTGGACCCCACGTGTTCCGATACTTATTTAGTCCGACCCGGTACCTCTTGTGTAAAAATGTTAATGATAACATTAAGCCGAGCAACGTGGAGGAAAATGTGAAGCGATGAACTCATCATCATCACTTCCTATGCCAGCACCCTCGACAATCACTGCGCTTTGCTGAGTGGAGCACACATTAGATGAAACCCACCACTCTAATACCCCTTTCCCACTGGCCAAAAAACCTGTGTCAACCCGCTAACAATCGGCTTTTGGTGGCAGTGGGAGAGGTGCAGCGACCCGCCTCGACCCGTTTCAATCAACCCGCCAAGCGATCCGCATTAAAATCACCTCGGCTCTGAGCGTCATGCAGTGTGAAAGCAAAACCCCGGGTCAACAGTCAACACCCTAATATACGTGCTAGTACGTGATGCGTCATAACAAAAAACAAAAACGATGTGCTCTAGCCCGGATCCACATACGGCGAACAGTCGGTGTAGCAGCGTTAGCAATAGCCATAACAGATGAAACAAAGGCTCTTCTCCTCCTTCTGTGACGTACACGACTCCTTTCAATTTCAAACCAAAATTCACGTCGCCTACGTTGCCTCAGCACAAGCAGAGTGTAGATCCTTTGGTGCATTTTGACCATTTTGAGGGCAGTAAAAAGCATGAAAACAGAGAACACAAACGGAAAGGAGGCTTCCATGTTGCTTTGCATTGTTTACTTCCTTGAACTGAATGAATTCGGTCGCACTTGTCGAAGCGCATCTTGGCGTGGTGACGTCACGAACCTTACGCACGGCTGAGGAGGGGTGGGGGGTTAGACGGGTGGGGGGAAAAAAAAAAAAGACACGGCTTTTTTTTTTGTCAATGGGAAAGGTGCCAAATGCCAATTGCTAGTGGGTTGCACCGGCTTGGAAAAAACGCGCGTTGACCCACTAGTTTCAGTGGGAAAGGGGCCTAAGTCATGGTTGCCCAAACTTTTCATCAAGCATTTGGGTTGAACAGAAAACAGTCGCTTTAAATTGTAACGTTTGGTAAGTGAAAGCTTGGCAGCGAAAATAACACAGTAACCTTGACACTTTTTACCCCCTCATTTTATTCTTCTTTCCGCCACCCTAATTCATAACAAACAACAAGTCACTGGCAGGCGGCTATGCAGTCGACCAATAGGAGCGTCTCGCTGGCGCACCAATAGGAGTACTATGATTCCATTTCTCTTGTGAAGCGTCTTTGTGTGGCTTGAAAAGCGCTATGTATTATTATTATCTGAAATTGAGGCTTTTAAGTCCCACAGCATGGCAAGTGGTCATTTGTATGTTGTTTCCGCACCATTTCTGCTTATATTCCGGGACCTGTGTCCGTCTCGTCATCCCTGCGCTGTCATATGCACTTTGTGTTCCGGCACATTATGATTTACAAATTAAGCACTGGTGAAGTGTATTATTTAAACATAGTTCCTTAATTGTTCTTAATCTGGTTACTTATATATGGCGGAAAACACTCAGGTGACTTGAAGTTCCGCTCTGAGAACCCCAATTTGGCCAAATTTCAAAATTTTCTAATATGCATTAGTGATACAACATTGAAAAGCTTAAAATCTCAATTTTCACGGTGAAGGAAAATTTTGAACAGGAGGGCATTTAAAATATATATAGATTTTGTAAACAGTAAAACCCTATCTGGAGGTGAGAGCACGCGAGAGCAGAATTACAGACGCCATGACTTTAACGAGATATTATCGCAAAATTACCTCTTTTCAATCCAAAAACTCCATGTAGCATTTATCACTGAGTGTCAAGACACAGCTGTGAATGGCCACAGCTGGATTTTTGGGGGATTTTATGGGTGAAACATGATAATATAACAAGGGACGCGATGCAGAAATTGCAGACATCAAGGAGTAGTACAGATTTTCTTTTTCATATAGTTAACCTTTTAAACATTTTTTTCAATTCTTTGTTTGAATCGATTATTTATCATCCAACATATAGGGGAAAATGCAACAGTAAAAAAAATACAATCAAGCGATAGTTATGAGGTAGATATCCGTGACTTTTTTACAGACCCCAAATTTTTCATTGTGACGTAATTTGTTTAAAAGTTTAAAATATGCGAGTGAATAATTTTTTTTAAGTTTTTTTTTTTTTTTATGTGCCATGAATCTGCTATGGCAGCATATAAACATATTGTTCAACCAAAAACAACAGTTGTTTTGGCTTAAAATACAGCAGTTTATTTTAAAGAGGGGTGCAAGAGCAGAAACTGCTTTTTCAGTCTTGTCTGTGTTTTCCGCCATCGAGAATGTCCCAGAAAAATGCATACCTTCCCCAGTAGCCGGCAACCAAGGTTTTTATGGATTCCTTTGTAGTATGGATGGGCGGATCGATAAAAAAATATTGATATTTCGATCCAGCACGTTAAGTTTTAGGTATCGATCCCCAAGTAAAAGTATCGATATTTGGAATATATTATGTTTTCTTTGTCTATTTTTTGGGTATATTTTTGTGCACACTTTTTGTACTTCCCTTTCGCGTTCTACATGCACATAAGCAGTGCACCGGCGTCTGCTCCCGCCCCCATTTACGTCCCTCTACTGTGTCGATCAGCATGCTTTTCCTCCGCCCCTTTCACGAGGCACCAACACAGTCACAACAAACAAACATTTGGAAGATGGTACTACCAACCTGGTATCATGGCTGCGGCATTGACGACAGATTGTAAAAGAAGTCTGGTTTGGACATATTTCATTTTAATAAATAGCAACGAGGCTAAGTGCACAGTTTGTGCCTAATACCACAAGCCTCACGAAACACTTAAGAAAGGTGCATCCCGAAGCACGCAACGAAATGAATGAAAAACTTGTCACTCAAGCCAAGGAGGACATGAGAAAAGACAAGACCACGCTGCAGAAGCAAAAGCAAAGTACTTTAGAAGTGGCGTTTGCGAAAGGCAGGACTTATCCAGGTAATGGAGGTGCTAATAGATAATCAGAGACGATATAAGCATTAGTGGCTGATGTGAAATATGAAACGATAAATAAAAAGAACTTTGCAGCACTATTGAATATGCTTTCTAATGGAAATTTATAGCTGCATCTTATTTGTGAAAAGCAAAGTTTATACTGCATTATATAAAAAAGGTAAAATGACCATAGTGACATATTTAAAGGTGAAGTATTACTGTAAACTAAATGTGAGTCTCCATTTTATTAATTTTTTTATGCAAGGAGGACAAATCAGCCCACATCACCGTCCATAGGATAGTCAAGTGAACTACGACGAGCAAGCAAGTTAGGTATAAAAAAATATATATAAATTATTACTTAACATTTTTTCAAAATTGTGTTTGTAAAATAAAATTCAAAAATGGAAAGTGCAATTGTTTATTGGATGTTTTTAATGATCTACCATTAGAGGGCGTTAACATGCTACTATTAATTTGTTCTTTAATTAGATAAAAAAATATTTAACTTAGGTAGATTAAAATTTGATCAAATACAACATGTAGCAGGGAAACAGTTTGTGCATATGGATTTAAGGGTCATGGTTAGAGTGAGACTACCTAATCAGATTTTGTTGTTGATGGATTGCTTTGTGAGTTGTAGGGACACTGCTTTGCTAGTCATTAAAAGCAGCAGTTTTTCCATTGCTATGCATTTGGCACACACACTTTTAATAGTTTTTGAGTGCTTGCTGTAGTTGTACATTAGATATAATCAGAGTGGCTGAGAACTGCAGGGTTGTATATAACATATAGTATATGAACTTCCGGTATCGATATCAGATCGGGATCGCGATATTTGGCCTTGGTATCACTCGGTATCGGATCGAATCCATAATCACTGGTATCGCCCAGCCCTACTTTGTAGATTGGACCCATTGAATCAATTATGGCGGCCTGATTAAACTTTGAAGGAAGAAAATTATTTTTCAGATACTACTGGAAGTATGAAAACGCAGTTCAAGTGTGAACATGTCAAGTTATCAGCTGCACAGGAATGCATACAACTTCCAGGGATACCCCGCACATAACAATTTATGTATACATTTTCATTGTTGCTGTGACATTCCTTCGCAGGTGAGAGAGAATCCTTATTCTATGTTCATCATTCTCAACTGTTTCCTATTGTTGTTCATAGTTGTCCATTTTAATTGTGTTTGGCAGATATTTTCTCTAATAGTATACATTCAATGATTAGATTTAGCCACTGGTTCATATTAATATTTTTTTTATTTTTCCAATTCAGCAATATTGTTTTTTTAGCTATCGTTAAAATTGCCAGTAGTGGATGGGTTTGGTTATTTGATATATTTAGTGTATTCAGATCACCAAGCAGACAAAGATTTGGAGATAATGGAATCCTGCTGTTCAAAAGGGATGAGTTTCTTCGTTACCTGCGACCAAAACTCGTTTAGCGGATTACATTGCCATAAAGCATAAAAGTATGTATCTGGATTTTGAAGGTTCTTATTCTTAGTCATTGTAAATGTAATTTTGCAAATGTGGGACCAATAATTATTATCTAATGTTAACGAAAGGACGTTACTCCATTTTTCAACTGGTAGGGAAGTAGAGTTGTTACATGAGAACGCTTTATATACTTTTGAAAGTTTTTTTTTGTTGTTGTTGAGGATGGATGTTTACTTTTTTATTTATGAAAGTGGAGGATTTAGAGTACCCGCTAGTGATGGGAGTTTGCTTTTGATGGCTGCCCTGGTTTTATTGTATTAAAGGAAATTCACCTCTCTGATTTGGAAATCTTGTATTTTTTCATATGGCATGAATATATTATCTTTGGACAAATGCTGTAAATGGGATTTTCATTAACTCCAAAGTCTGGGTTGTGCCAGATTGACGAACATTTACACGGCTTTAATTATGAATGCATGACTTCCATTCCTTTCCACCAGGCTTTCAAGGTTCATTGCTATCATTGGATTCTTGAAGCAGCTATGTTGCTTGATATTGGAACTAATAAAGGCGAGGTTTGCTAGTTGTGTTCAGTTGCAATCTGATTGCTATAATTCGAGCCATGACTTGTTCAGTGTTAAGATGTACAGTGCCTTGCAAAAGTATTCGGCCCCCTTGAATCTTGCAACCTTTCGCCACATTTCAGGCTTCAAACATAAAGATATAAAATTTTAATTTTTTGTCAAGAATCAACAACAAGTGGGACACAATCGTGAAGTGGAACAACATTTATTGGATAATTTAAACTTTTTTAACAAATAAAAAACTGAAAAGTGGGGCGTGCAATATTATTCGGCCCCTTTACTTTCAGTGCAGCAAACTCACTCCAGACGTTCAGTGAGGATCTCTGAATGATCCAATGTTGTCCTAAATGACCGATGATAATAAATAGAATCCACCTGTGTGTAATCAAGTCTCCGTATAAATGCACCTGCTCTGTGATAGTCTCAGGGTTCTGTTTAAAGTGCAGAGAGCATTATGAAAACCAAGGAACACACCAGGCAGGTCCGAGATACTGTTGTGGTGAAGTTTAAAGCCAGATTTGGATACAAAAAGATTTCCCAAGCTTTAAACATCTCAAGGAGCACTGTGCAAGCCATCATATTGAAATGGAAGGAGCATCAGACCACTGCAAATCTACCAAGACCCGGCCGTCCTTCTAAACTTTCTTCTCAAACAAGGAGAAAACTGATCAGAGATGCAGCCGAGAGGCCCATGATCACTCTGGATGAACTGCAGAGATCTACAGCTGAGGTGGGAGAGTCTGTCCATAGGACAACAATCAGTCGTACACTGCACAAATCTGGCCTTTAGGGAAGAGTGGCTAGAGGAAAGCCATTTCTCAAAGATATCCATAAAAAGTCTCGTTTAAAGTTTGCCACAAGCCACCTGGGAGACACACTAAACATGTGGAAGAAGGTGCTCTGGTCAGATGAAACCAAAATTGAACTTTTTGGCCACAATGCAAAACGATATGTTTGACGTAAAAGCAACACAGCTCATCACCCTGAACACACCATCCCCACTGTCAAACATGGTGGTGGCAGCATCATGGTTTGGGCCTGCTTTTCTTCAGCAGGGACAGGGAAGATGGTTAAAATTGACGGGAAGATGGATGCAGCCAAATACAGGAACATTCTGGAAGAAAACCTGTTGGTATCTGCACAAGACCTGAGACTGGGACGGAGATTTATCTTCCAACAGGACAATGATCCAAAACATAAAGCCAAATCTACAATGGAATGGTTAAAAAATAAACGTATCCAGGTGTTAGAATGGCCAAGTCAAAGTCCAGACCTGAATCCAATCAAGAATCTGTGGAAAGAGCTGAAGACTGTTGTTCACAAACACTCTCCATCCAACCTCACTGAGCTCGAGCTGTTTTGCAAGGAAGAATGGGCAAGAATGTCAGTCTCTCGATGTGCAAAACTGATAGAAACATACCCCAAGCGACTTGCAGCTGTAATTGGAGCAAAAGGTGGCGCTACAAAGTATTAACGCAAGGGGGCCGAATAATATTGCACGCCCCACTTTTCAGTTTTTTATTTGTTAAAAAAGTTTAAATTATCCAATAAATTTTGTTCCACTTCACGATTGTGTCCCACTTGTTGTTGATTCTTGACAAAAATTTAAAATTGTATATCTTTATGTTTGAACCCTGAAATGTGGCAAAAGGTTGCAAGGTTCAAGGGGGCTGAATACTTTTGCAAGGCACTGTAACAACTTAATGAGGTTATTGGCATTCAGTGTTGTTAATAACGGCGTTAGGATATAACGGCCTTATTTTTTTTCAGTAATGGAGGAAGTCGGCGTGATGTCACGATGACGTCACCTCGCTTAGCAACGTGTCGCCTTATTGTGAAGGGGGAACGCACAGCTAAACATTCCATAGACAAACGTCTGAAATTCATATATTTCAGGTGTGTTTTGCGTCTTTTTTCCTTAAAACGTCCTAAACGTGGCTATTATCACGAGTCACTGCCAACAGACGCGAGGAGGCGATGCAATTTAAAATTAGCGTTTATTGGCTTACAAAGCTGCCGATACAAAGTCGCAGCTGATAGCTGGATAAACATAATGGCCTGCAGTGCAGTTCGGAAACATCTATAACTACCTCATAAAGTCACCCAGTAAGTTGACCTTTATCAATTACGTGGAATATGTACTGTGTGGAACTGAGAAAACTGGTAGTATATACGGAGTGATTATTTCTGCCGTAACCGGTAATTCGCCTCCAAGCGAACATATCACGGCAACATAACCAATTCCCACCAGGCCAATAATACACCGATTGACTAATCAGAGCAGTTCACGGCAAAATAAAAATAACGTTTTGCGAGTTGCCGGTTACGGTAATAAAAACCACTGCCTAGTCAATTGAATCCTAGCAGCTAATTGAGCCAAAAATTAAAGTTCACTCACTAGTAATAAAATGTCGGCTGCAACATTAAATGTGCTTGGATTTAGGTTCCCACAGGCGAAAATAGTCCACGGAACCGTCTTCTTTTACTGTTCCTCGATTAATTGCTCACAGCCATTTGTTTCTCCTTTTGTTCTTACGTGGAAGAAGGAAGAACTTCAAATGCAGCTCCGAACTCTTCAACGCGTTTGTATTACAATGCACGACAGAGCAACTGCTTGTGACTCGTCTTTTGCCCCATTTTCAATATGGCGACGCTTTGTTGTGGCTACTGACGTCATTAAATGCCCAGATGTCCGACTTCCTCAGGCTAGGCCTGTCGCGATAACAAATTTTAGTGTGCGATAATGTATCTCATAAATTATTGCGATATGCGATATTATTGCTTCCCCCCAATTTTAAAAAAAAATCAATTTACAATAACACAGTGAGAATACAGTATACATTAATAGATCAAGTACACCCATAAATCACATAGACAATGCCTCTTAAGTAAAAGACAACAATATCAATACCGCACAGAAACACAGAATAATTAAAATGTGTTTTTCAAGAAAAAAAAAATACAATTGTAGTTAATAACTTAGTATTTAGGCAAATGAAAACTTTTCCCCTCAAAGCTTCTGCAATGGTGTTCCATAGGCATGCAACTATACAGATTTTCGATACGGGAGACACGCTTTTCAATCCGATTCAATACATTTAATGCTCTGAAAAAAAATAGCAACTGTATTTTTATTTTATTTTTATTTATTTTTTTGCAAACGAGCAAAAATTAAATTGCCACTATATAAACATGTATTTTAGTGCTTAATATCTATGTGCTTAATTCTTACTGATCTGAAGAAATTTAGTATAAAAGTGCTGAGAATAATCTTTACTGTTTGTAAAGTGAGGCGGGGCACACTGTTGATTGCTACAGCTCTCTCAGCAGCTAGGTTTACTACATGAGCAAGACATCCTATTTGTGGTCCGAGTCCATCTGTACTGAATTAACAATATTTTCAGCATTATCTATAGTCACTAGTATGGACTGATTTGGCCTACTTGGTTTATAATTCATCGATATAGTATATGGACTAAGAGTGTGACAATATCTCGATACAGCGATATATCGCGATATTTTGCTACCCGATGGGTTATCGATATGCTCCCGCCAAGTATCGATACTTTTATTTAACATATTGGCCATACAATGGAGTATGGATGCTGTAAACTGCTCAATGTTTGTTGAGCAATTCCTTGGCGGTCCACTAGGGGCGCTCTGGAGTGGCGGTGAGGGTAAAGTGCGCAAAAGTTGTCTAGAGAAGAAGAGTGGGTTGAAAAAATAAAAAAGCTCCGTGAGAACGGTGGAGGAAAAAATGAGAAAAATATTGCTACAAATCACACATGGGGACACATTTTAGATTTTACACCAACAAGAAAGGAAGTAAGGTGAACAAGGACTTTGCTGTATGCAAGAATTGTCTAAGAAAAATAAGTTTCACTGGGAGCTGGTGACGTAGTGGACACCGGAGTTTGTGAGCTTCGCTTTCATCACTTGAGGTAAGAAGGTTTTGCAATGTAATTGACTTTTTAATTAACATGTATTATTTTGATGACATTTGATGTTGAATGATATAAAATAAACCAGGACCCTAAACTGGATGAAAATGAATATCGAACAAGCCCACATGAATTTACCGATTTATTTGATATTATTTGAGAACCACTGTCCATCTAGTTTACTACACAAACTGTTATTACTGTCATTTTGATACAATAAGCTATAAAAATGGTTTGAATATGTTCCAAGATATATAAAGTGATGTGCATGATAATTAATGTAGCCTACATATTAAAAATAGGTAATTATTGAATTTTTAATTTCTATACATTCAATTAATATTTTTTTAAATTCAATACTTCCAACACACAAAAAAATCAGGATTTCAACTCAAACGCTATGAAGTAGCTAATATGTTTTGTTTTATTTTGTTGTTTTTAAGGTGAGGAAGACTGTGACTGAGCAAGTCTGACATCTTAAATGCTGACGCAGATGGCAGAAGTGCTCAAACCAAGCAACAAAGGTCATATACAAAGAAAAGACCCACCAATTTTATCATTGCCCCACTCCAAGCTCAACTGCTGACACCTACGGCACTTTTTATTTATTATTATTATTTTTTTAAAGATTTAAAACTTTAAAGAAATTAAGGGTGCCATTCATCATGATCTCTCAAAGTGATATCAGTGGTCGTGGTTTGTTTCCTCTATATGTGCAGGGGCACAATTTGCAGTAGATTTATATTTTACAGCAATGTTGCACAGAAAAGGTGTCACTGTTTAATAAATGACTTAAACAGTATTTTTTCTATTTTAATTTTTTTTTTTTTTTTCAACAGTTGTATCGTAGAATGTCATGTATCCAATTTCTGACCAATATATCGATAATCGCTGTATCGTGATATAATCGTTATCGTGAGTCTTGTATCGCGAATCGTATCGTATCGTGAGGTCCCCTGAGGTTCCCACTCCTAATATGGACTACGTGTCCCATAATCACTTTGGGATCACGTAGCCAATGGCATGGGACGTAGCACATCTAGTTTGTTATTTCATGATATCTAGTGTGTGCGCGCATTGAAAAAAGCCAGCAAACACCACATAAGCCACGTCTGCTCATTACTGCACAACACCAGCATATGACAATCGACTTTCATAAACAGGACGAGTTCGAAGCACAGCGCTCATAATTTACCACCCAAATATCTGGTGTCGTGCCGAAAAATAGCCGCCCCGGGTGAAATGTCACCCCTGACGGGAGCGCCCACACGTCAACAACACCGGCACGCCGCAGATGGTCCGGAGCACTGACGCGGCCAGTATACGTTGAACAATCGGATATAATGGGAACGATTGGCTCCGGCGCTATTTTTTGCCGGACCTGGAACAAAAATGCATTTTGCGCAGTTGGTAACAAGGAATCCGGACTTTTAACAGCATGTCTGCCGCGCGATAAATCGCAGCGGAAAAGTTACCGCCTTCATTTTGATTTATCGTGCGATAAATGGAATTATTGCATATTGCGACAGGCTTAGTCCAGGCCCGTCTGCGGTTCGCTAAAGAGCTTTTGGATGATCCAGAAGAGTACTGGGAGAATGGGTTATGGTCAGATGAAACCAAAATAGAACTTTTTGGTAGAAACACAGGTTGTTTTGTTTGGAGGAGAAAGAATTCTGAATCGCATCCGAAGAACACTATACACACTGTGAAGCATGGGGGTGGAAACATCATGCTTTGGGGCTGTTTTTCTGCAAAGGGACCAGGCAGGGCCGTATTACCGACCGGGCGAGTGGGGCTGGCGCCCCGGGGCCCATGGATCCAGGGGGCCCAGGGGGGCCGAACAACAATCCAGATACCGATGTCGATGCTGATTGTGATAGAGCCCTCTATTCTAGGATCTTCTTTAGTCTATAAGGGTTAACTGAAATGGGCTGGGGGGAGTGACAGCAGTCAGAGGGCCCTTGGCCACAGGACATAGGACCAGAGGGCCCCTAGGCCATGTCGTACAGCAACCAGAGGGCCCCTGGGCCACGGGGGATGGCAAAGGGCCCCTGAACCACGGGATATGGCAACCAGAGGGCCCCTGGGCCACGGGGGACGGCAACCATAGGGCCCCTGGGCCACGGGGGACGGCTATCAAAGGGCCCCTGGGCTATGCGGTACGGCGATGAGAGCGCCTAGGGGGACAGCAATCAAAGGGCCTCTGGGCTACAGGATATGGCAACCAGATGGTCCCTGGGCCATGCAGTACGAAAACCAGAGGGCCCCTGGGCCACAGAATATGGCAACCAGTGGGCGCCTGACACACTGTTTAATTAAATGTGCCTAACTCAAAACTATTCCTAACCTTAACCGTCAATAAAGGCATATGCCTTACCCTAAAACTATTCCTAACCCTAACCGTCAGTAAAGGCAAATATTTATTACATTAGTTGTCGGAATAGCGGCATGTTGGGATAGCGAGAATCAACGGACAATGCCACTGAAAAGATGAGTTGAGTCATCAGCTGACCAAAAAGTTGCCAAAGGCGCTACACGACATTTTTAGTCGCCAGGGACCATCAAAAGTCGCTGAATTGGCCACAAGTAGTGGACTGAAAGAAGGGGCGGAGACTTTGGCTCTGTCTCTATTTATATAACCCCCTGCATCACTTCTGTTCACTCAGAACTTGACCTTGGCTTACTGCTTGACAAATTGCTTTGCATTCAACCTGTGCAACATCACTTGTTTAGTTGTAATAATCAACAGCCTTTTTAAAGGCTTGCATTCATTTGTATCATATTATATTAAGCTATACTATAACATTATACGTATAATTTAATATTCAACAGCCTTTTTAAAGGCTTGTATACATTTATATTATATTGTATTATATTATATCATTATATGTAGTTTAATATTCAACAGCCTTTTTAAAGGCTTGTATACATTTATATTTTATTATTGTGTACTATATCACATTATACTATATAACATTATACGCATATCACATTACACCTTTAAAGGTTAAAAGCCTACCTTAAAAGGCTAGTGTATTTCGTGTTTAAATATAACACCTTCCGAACTTTAAGGAGTGTTGTATTGTATTTGGCCATTCTCTGGCAACTTGATTTAGTGAATTCAGCGACATTGCCTATTAGTTTTGATATGTAAACAACAGCTACTTTCTGCCTTTAAGCTTCACACTGCAACTTTTGGCCATCTTTAATAACTAAAAAGCTGATAAGCGACTTTTTCCCATTTTAATCATTTCATCATATTCTGTTCTGTCTTAGGAAGTCTTACACGGTTGAGATATTGTCTAGCTTCTGCCCTTAATCATATATCATGTTGTCATCAAGTGACTTTTCACAGAGCCAGTGGCAACTTGGTTTTTTGTTTGTCGTTTTTTGTTGTTGTTTTTTTTTTGCAACTGTCATTAATAGTAGGCCTATGGATTGCAAACAAAAAAGTGGCGCTTCAAAGCGAAGAGCCAAAAAAAACAGAGAGGCAAAACAGGCAGACATCTTAAAAAATGTGCCTTCGATTTCTGGCTTTTTTGAGAAGCCAAAGGATTCCAATGTTGATACCAATGTTGATAATGTCATCAGTGGTCCGAGTTGCAGCAGTGTAGAGAGCACCACTGATTTGATCATGCCGGAGCCCACACAGATCCGATCCGGTGTAGACCTGGCCTCTCAGGCTCAGGCTTCAGGGCCACACACAGAGCTCAGTTTCCACCCAGAAGCTGGGGACACCATCTCCAGTCATGGATCTTCTGCTTCATGCTCAAATACCACAGCCATTCCAGACTCGTGTACTCTTACAACAGCAGACTCACTGTCAGACCAGGAGGAGTACACTGAGACCAGTATCCCATTAGCAGCTAGGACCTCAAACTCCTGGTGTGAAACCGTTAATGACCCTGCTTTGTGGCCAAATGCCATTACTGAACAGGCTAAGTCGATTCTGGTTAGTAGAGGAGCAGTTGCTTTTCAAAATCGGACTGAAAAGTACCCTGCCTCAATTAGAGATATGACCATGGGGGATGGCACTAGGAGTTTCACAAATTCCTTAGTCAAATGCTGTCTACCTAATGGTCAGTCTGTGGAAAGGCAGTGGCTCCTTTACTCACCTTCCTCTGGTTGCATTTATTGTTTTGCTTGCAAACTGTTCTCAAGTAAGTGCAATGCATTTGTCAATAGGTTTTCTGATTGGAAACATTCTGAGCGTATCGGTGAGCATGAGAGGAATGAGGAGCATAGGGCTTGCATGTTAGCATTACACAGTCGTTCCAAAGGCACAGGAAGAATTGATTCTGATCTTATGAAACAAATTGATGCAGAAAGGCAATACTGGCGGGACGTTTTGAAAAGAGTTGTTGCTGTAATTCAGTTTTTGGGAGAGAGGGGCCTTGCGTTCAGGGGAGATGACGAGCAGTTTGGATCACCTCACAATGGTAATTTCTTAGGCATTATCGAACTGTTGGCCAAATTTGACCCTTTTCTAGCTGACCATCTCCAAAGGTTTGGAGGCAAGGGCAAAGGCTCTGTGTCCTATCTCTCATCCACAATCTGTGGGGAATTTATCCACTTAATGGGAGAAAGAACAAAGGAAGCGATTATCAGTGAGATAAAAGAGGCCAAATACTTTTATGGGCTCGGAGCGGGACGGGGGGCCCTTGCAATCTCCTTGCCCCGGGGCCCAGACCCACCTTAATCCGGGCCTGGGACCAGGACGACTGATCTAAGTAAAGGAAAGAATGAATGGGGCCATGTATCGAGAGATTTTGAGTGAAAATCTCCTTCCATCAGCAAGGGCATTGAAGATGAGACATGGTTGGGTCTTGCAAGACAATGATCCCTAACACACAGCCAGTGCAACAAAGGAGTAGCTTCGTAAGAAGCATTTTAAGGACCTGGAGTGGCCTAGCCAGTCTCCAGGTCTCAACCCTATAGAAAATCTGTGGAGGGAGTTGAAAGTCCGTGTTGCCCAATGACAGCCCCAAAACATCACTGCTCTAGAGGAGATCTGCATGGAGGAATGGGCCAAAATACCAGCAACAATGTGTGAAAAGCTTGTGAAGAGTTACAGAAAACGTTTGGCCTACGTTATTGCCAACAAAGGGTACATATAGGGTATTGAGATCAACTTTTGGTATTGACCAAATGTCTATTTTTCACCATTATTTGCAAATAAATTCTTTAAAAATCAAACAACGTGATTTTCTGGGTTTTTTTCCCACATTCTGTCTCTCATGGTTGAGGTTTACCCATGTTGACAGTTACAGGCCTCTCTAATATTTTCAAGTGGGAGAACTTAGTGGTTGACTAAATACTTATTTGCCCCACCGTACATTGAATTAAGGGATGCTTTTTTTTTTTTTAATTAAAAATGTTGAATTGTAAAAAATGTTCAAATGACAAGTATGATGAACAGTAATACCTTGTATGATGGAAAAAATGAGGGAAGTAGGGTTGCAACCTGTCCCTTAAAATAAGGAACGATCCGAAATTGGGAATTAAATGCTGCATCCCGTATTGAACTAATACGGAATATAAATGAATAGATACATCCCGAAAACTCCTAAAATGCATAGAAATGTATCTTTTTTTCTCTGCCTGTACAGCTTTGGGTTGTGATGAGGGCGTCCCATATTTCTTATTTCTGAAAGGTGGCAACCCTAGAGGGAAGTTAAATATGAATTGGAGAAATCGTATGTAAAATGCTGACGGGTGTCAAAAAAATTCTGCAAAACAGCCATAAAATGTGTAGTGTATATAAATGTATATAATTAAGTCTTGTAAAAATAAAGTAAAATGGAATCATACCCGGGAACACTGCTTCAATGTACCAGGCTGCTGTAGCATAGAGGAAGGCGTCCACAAAAAGCATTGCTACACATGTATGGAAGTTGTATGAATCTCCATCACTGGACAGCAAATTGGACCATTGGACCCCATCGCCTGTTATCTCAGAATCTATTATATGATGGCAACCAAAACCAAAGGCCACATGACACACAAAGCTCTGAAAAAAGAAGGTTGCGATAAAAGGTTAAAAAACAAAATTGACTTGCAAAAATATTTGAGCAAATACAGTGTATCACAAAAATGAGTAAACCCCTCTTCTGCAGATAATTAAGTATATCTTTTCATGGGACAACACTGACAACATGATACTTTCACAAAATGAAAAGTAGTCTGTGTGTAGCTTACATAATAAGTGTTATTTTCCCCTCAAAATAGCTCAAAATATAGGCATTAATATCTAAACCCCTGGCAACAAAAGTGAGTACACCCCTTTGAAAAAACGTACATCCCTAAATATCCAAATTGAGTGCGGCTTGTCATTTTTCCTCCAAAATGTCATGTGACTCATTACAGGAGTGCTGTCAGCATTGCTGCAGTGCAGAAATTGAATAGGTGGGGGTGGGGTCAGCCTGTTAGTGCTCAGACCATACGCCGCACTCGACATCAAATTGGTGTGCAAGGCTGTCACCCCAGGAGGAAGCCTCTTCTGTAGACGGTACACAAGTCAGCCCGCAAACATTTGCTGAATACATGTCAACAAAGCACATGCATTACTGGAACCATGTCCTATGGTCTGATGAGACCGGCTGACTTTCTTGTGCACCATCTTCAGAAGAGGCTTTCTCCTGGGGTGAAAGCCATGCAATCCAATTTGATGTCGAGTGCGGCATATGGTCTGAGCACTAAAGCTACATTCACACCGGCCGCGTCATTTGCTTGTGGCGCGTCGGGTTTCCAATGAAAATCAATGTAAACGCGCGAATAGGCGCGGCAAGCTGCCTCGCGTCGCGATGACGCCAAATCGACTGTTGCACGTCAAATTTAACGCGCCGCAAGGAGATGGTTTGGTTGAACTTTCTCCGACAGAGTTCGGCGTCGAGGGGGAACGTTTTCTCATTCACGTGACTTTAGCTGCCCCAGAACGGGAAACCTGCCACATCCGGTGAACACAAGTCCAAACATTTCGAACTACTCAGAAAATGGAAGGCGCTTTGATAATTGCTTTGAGTGACCATACTGTCCTTTACAACACAACGTTGCCAACATAAAAAGACAGGAACAAGAATGATGCTGCCTAGAGGTAAATAAATTATATGCTCAATGTTTCTATTAAGTACTTAACGCCGCAGCTAACGCAAAAAAGGTAGCAAACGCTAAATTACGGGCTACAGTACTTTAAGCCAACAACTTACTACAACTCGGACAAAACGGGAAAACTGCTATGCTTTATTTGTTTACAATTATCTAGCGGCGCAGCGGCTGGTTCGGCACCGGCCGACATGGAAATGCACGACATTGATGGCGTTCCTTGATAAATTTGTAGCATCGAGAAAGACCTCTACCAATATTGGTTCGTTTGCATGTGCATAAAGTTTCGATTGCATGTAAGGTTTCTGTTGTTGATGTTTGGACGTCACCACTCCCCACCCGCTGGGTGCGGTCTTCGGCTCGGAGGGGGCTTCCCTGTGAGGTTTGTGTCTGTTTCTTCGTGACCCCGCTGGTATTGGTCATTCAGTGCTTTCAGCACCGCCTCTGGCGGTCAGCAGGGATGAAATAGAGCGAAAGTTACGTATGTAACTACGGTTCTATGAATCCCGAATGACCGCCAGAGCGTTCCGTCACTCAGAATCCTCATGCCACACGCGAGAAGGTTCTGTAGGGGCTGGTACTAGGTTGACGCCGGAACATACCCTGGCAGGGGGGTCAACCTGGGGTCACAGGTGACTTCTTTGGTATTACTTGCACTGCGCATGCGCGAAGGGATCATTCAGTGCTTTCAGCACCGCCTCTGGCGGTCATTCGGGATTCATAGAACCGTAGTTACATACGTAACTTTCGTTTTCATTTATTATACCATAATTTCTATTTTAATTTATATGAGCATTAAAACATCAGGCATCAACTAAAAATTGAATAAAGGAGTAGTTTTCAAACAGGTGGTTAAACGCAAGGAACGTAATGAATTGTATAGAGTTTGTAATGATTGTGTGTTCAAGAGATGACAGGCCTTAGCAAGAATTGAAATACTTGGTGATAGATTGGCTCGTACATAGCTAATGTAGGGGTTCCAGCAGATCTTGTCATCGATTAATACACCAAGAAATGTATCTAACATCACATCATTAACTTGCATGTTGAAATCAATATTATACAACTGCCAACTACAACACCATGTTTTGTCTTTTCCAGGGTCTAATTACTGCACACACAGAACAAGAGTTGCCAGTACAAGTGGATTTTAATAAAAGGGCACGCCATTACAGAAAATGCAGGCATGGTAAATGTAGTCCATGGGGGGTATTGATTAAAACTTAATAAACAATTTACTGTCTTGCTACTGTAACTCAACTTCATTGGTGAAATATACGGTGAATGCTTCCCGCACTGCAATGGCCTCTCGCATTGCGTTGTTGGCAGAAAAGTCTGCTAACATCAGAGAGAGGATGGCAATCAAAATTAGCTTTGGCATTCGGTGTTTCAGCTGTTCCTGGTGTGGATTTTCTAATGTAATTGTGAAGAACACAAGATGCTTTGTACCGCTGAAAGCAGCTTTCATCCAGGCGCATTTCATTGGACAGCCGGTGGTACTCACCAAGTTGGCGGTGCTGTCGAATTATGCTGTGAACCCACATCCTGCGCCGGCGTTGACCTCTCCTTCTGTTAACTTTTATCACTAAATATAGAGCAGCAAGTCTCACGATCATCGACATCTTCTCTATGCCATTTTCACCGATGCGTCTTAATGGTTTCACTGGATACACAACAAGGGCTGAACCGGAAGTAGTTCAGTCTCGCGGGCTGACTTGTCGAGACCTCGGTGTGAATGCTTTTGGCGACGGCAACGCGCGCGTCACGCGTTGTCACGCGTTATTTCACGGCTGGTGTGAATGCAGCCTAACAGTCTGACCCCACCCCATCTCTTCAATCTCTGCAGCAATGCTTACAGCGCTCCTGTAACAAGTGACATGACATTTTGGAGGGAAAATGACAAGCTGTATTCAATTTGGACATTTACGGATGTACGTTTTTTTTCACTTTTGTTGCCAGGGGTTGAGATATTAATGGCTATATTTTGAGGGGAAAATATATTAACTCTATTATATAAGCTGCACACAGACTACTTTTCATTGTGTCAAAGTGTCATTTTGTCATTGTCCCATGAAAAGATATACTTAAATATCTGCAGAAATGCGGGGGTGTACTCACTTTTGTAATACACTGTACAGCTCATTCCATTGAGAAGGTAAGCATTATGTTCACTTACAGCGAAAAATTTAGTGGTACTAGGGATGTTTTGCCAGGACATAAATGGCATGTATGCAAATATTAAGCATAGGTATGAGACCGCCCCACATGCGGCAGCCCTGGTGGCATTGGAGAACAAAGTACTGATGAGAAAACACAGCGTGATATTTGCCGAGGCAAATGAAATCAGGAAAATAAATATGACCATCCAATTGCTTTGTGGTAGGATGTCACCCAACTGGAGAAAAGAAAGGGAAAAACATTTCATTACTAGGCACGAAGAAATAGCATGAAGAAAGAGTCCAGTGTTTTTCAACCGTTTCTCAACCAGTGTGCCGCATACCCGTGCTAAAGCGCTGCGTCCAGTGTGCCGCAGAAAACCATCCACCTTCATTATTATTTCATCAGTAGGTGAAAGAGGATGATTTTCCATTGTACACCAGACACCATGCCACGGCGCAGTCGCAGTGGCAAACCACTGCATTTGCCAAACCGGTCCTCAAGGGCCGTTGTGGGTCCTGGTTTTTGTTCATACCGATCGAGCACAGACAGTTTGACCAATAAGGTTTCTGCTAAAACAAGTAGCACCTGACTGCAATACACTGATAACACTTGTAAAACACCAGATTGATGCAAAGGTGTCGTCTTGTTTTGTTGGAACAAAATCCTGCACCCACTGCGGCCCTATGTGGAATAGTTTGGAGACCACTGGGTTCAGGTAATCAGTGACAAAATTTAACAATTAAAAAAAAAAAAGTTATTTTTTAAAAAAAATTTTTTATGTAATAGCTGTCAAAGTTCTGCGATCAAGGATTCAACTACAGCTTTCCTGTGTGAAGTTGACTTGCCTTAAATAGCATGACCATTATTACTGTACTCAGCAGGTAAGGCACAAGACTGGTGATGAACCAGCTGAGCCACAGTGTTGCTGTTTTCAGTCCCATCATTTTCATGGTTTCTTTCAGACGGGCTTCTTTCTCACTGACCAAGTCATTAATTGTCACTGCGACGTTAAACATCCAAACCAGTACAGTTAAAATTGGAATGCCATAATCAAGTTGTGTAAAACTGTGGGGAACAAAATTTAGTTTTAGATGGTGAAAGCATTGTCAAATTAAAATGTATTTTATAATAAATTACACTTGACATGGTATAAATATATTTGTAAGAATGAAAATTAAATACAATACACTGAACAGTCGGAACAATTTGAACACTTGCACATTCTTTTGAGATTCAATACAAAAGCTGTGTGAAAATTGCAGTGTACTCTATTGTAAGCATATTCAGCTTTTGTTGACACAAAAATTAAACAGAAGGGGTGAAAATTGCAGTGCACTTTATGGTAAGCATATTAGGTTTTGTTGACACAAAAATTAAACGCAAGGGATACCTTTATCCACAATTGAGACTATGTGACCACAGCTAACTGGCACAAGGAAAATATTAAAACTAATAATCAGGGTGAACATTTCAATTGTCAATGGGGCCGTTTACACGGTGACGCTCCGACAAAAACAGAACACGACCCATTTCATGTTTGCATTTACATGGTTAAAGCAATGGCGTCCACTTGGTATATTCTTTTGCTTAAAAAGGCACAACACACGAACATAAAACATTAAAATAAAAATAGTAAATAAAAGCCAACATTCCGCCATGTTTGCCGCTCTGAATGAATGAATTTATTGTCATTGTCATCATCATCATCATCAAAATCATTAACAGTTTCAGAGTGTGGAATTTTTACCCGAAGGAAAGATGAAGACAGACAAGGAAGACGGGAAAAGCAAATGCTTATCGGAAACCCGTCCCCCATCAGCCCGGGTCGCACAAACAGCATATTGTGTATCAGTCCAGTCATAGTCTTACGCATTTCGTTCAAAAGTCATTGATTGCCATGGATTTTCACATATTATCAATTTGAGTGAGTTCATTGTATCAGTTGATGTCCAAGTAGGTGAAGGGAGGGAAGGCCTAGGGTGCTATGGAGGCTTGCGTGTGCTGTATCCGCTTCAGTAAGCCAACTGTTACTGAATGTTTAGTAACAGCGACTGCGCATGCCCAAAGATCCTAGTGCGAGTGCTGACGTCATCGGAGTGAGAGCATTCCATTCATATGCTTGCGGACCAAGCCCCGCGTTACACTTTGGAAGTTATAATCAAAAGTTTGAAACTTCACCTTCCGTTTTCGCCGTCACTGTGTAAAGGCGAGGCCACTCCGCAACACAATCGTTGCGTCTTGGTGTCGCAGCATCACCATGTAAATGGCCCTTATATTTTACCATTGAGAAAAAACTTTTTCAATTGAAGCCTGGAATGATAGCAGTTCTATACTAGTAGAACCACAAGGATAAGCGTTTGCATTAAATTAGATTTGAAAAGACACCATCCTCGTATTGAATCTCAGACTGTCATTGACTTTCAGCACAAAAAAGAAGTCCTGAATAATTTGGGTTCAAGTATCAACATTCTGAATCTGAAAATGAAGGACTTACTAAGCAGTAGACCTAAAGCAGGGGAATGGCATTTGCTTATAGTAGAGGCCAGTGTTTGGTGTCTGGTTTGTCAGTTTTTCAATCAAGGCCATCTCCACCATGTGCTGAAGATGCACAAAGCCACCGCTAGGGTAGTTCTCGTACTCATGTGGCCAGTTCCATTCTTTAAATTGACCAGGTATCCAAGGACTGGAGAAAATTAGAATGAGAAACAGAAAATAACAAACATAATCAATCAGCTCTGAAATTGTAAAAGTACTCCTTCAAGGAAATTAGGATGTCAAAGAGTCTCCTTGACATACAAATTTTGGAAAAAGAAAAAGATTAGTTTTTAAATACATTTAGCATATTTGAAGATATTTACAGTGGTACCTCTACATACGAAGTTAATTTGTTCCTGGACCTTTTTTGTAAGTTGAAATGATTGTATGTCGAGGAGGATTATGATTCCATTAATTTGTTCCATAGCCTGAAAACCTACACTAAATTCTTAATACTGATGCTTCAATTGCAAATATCAATAACAAAGAACAAAACAAATACATTATGAATAAAAATGGGAATAATAATAATAATAATGATAGCCATAATGATAATAATACCTGTAATAATGTTACAAACCGGGTTCTAATGTGGCGAATGTGTTTGCGTAGTTTACCTGAACGCATCGCGTGTCTGACTTATTAGTGAGCCTTTTTAGTTTCACTTTCACGTTGTTCATTTGCTGCGGGGGACATTAGGCACAAGTTGATGGAATAAATAATTAGAAACCTGAAGAAGCTGGGAATTTCCTTGGCGATGTTACCACAATAATAATTGCCACCTTAACTTATAGAACGGAGGAGGACCGTTATAGGCAGGGGTTCACATAATTTTTTTGCCCAGGTTCTCAGAGGAGGACCTGGAGATGTGACTTGGTCCTCATTGAGCTTGAGAGCCGACCCGCCTGATGCGATAAAATTATGACAAGCTTTACTTAGAGCCAATTACCTTTAATTAATTATATAAACAATTAACGCTTGATTAACATCAACTGGCACAACAAAATTGCCATTACTTTGAAGTGAAATGTAAAGTAATAAACATAAAAGCACTAATTCAAAATAAAGGGCATTCATATGCGGCTCTCACATTAACTCCTCATAAGTTTTCTCGTGTCCGCCGCAAATACAGTGGTCAGCTAGGCCTGTCGCGATAACAAGTATTAGTGTGCGATAATTATTCTCATAAATTATTACGATATGCGATATTATTGCGCCCCCCCAATTTCTTTTCAACCAATTTACAATAACACAGTGAGAATACAGTATACATTCATAGATAAATTCAAAAATATTTTAAGAAATCACAACTAAAAACAATAGACCATGCCTCTTAAGTAAAAAAAGACAACAATATTGATACCGCACAGCACCACAGAATAAATAAAATGTGTTAAAAAAAAAAAAAAAAGAGAAAAAAAAATTGCACTTAATAACTTAAGCATTTAGGCAAATGAAAACTTTTCCCCGTCATAGCTTCTGCAATGGTGTTCCATAGGGATGCAACGATACAGTTAAGTCACGGTTCGGTACGATTTTTGATACGGGGTCACGATTTTCGATCCGATTCAATACATTTAATGCTCTGTAAAAAAAAAAAAAAAAAAAAATTACATTTTTTGTTTCGGTTATTTTTTTTTTTTTTTTGCTAGCGAGCAAAAATTAAATTGCCATCATATAAACATGTATTTTAGTGCATAATATTTACTGTATGTGCTTACTTCTTACTGATCTGAAAAATGTTTGTACAAAAGAGCTGAGAACAATCTTTACAGTTGGTAAAGTGAGGCAAGGCACACTGTTGATTGCTACAGCTTTCTTAACAGCTAAGTTTACTACATGAGCAAGACATCCTATTTGTTGTCCGAATCCATCTGTGTCACGTACTGAAATAACAATATTTGCAACATTATCTGTAGTCACTGGTATGGAATGATTTGGCCTTCTTAACTTCCATTCAGTCATGACAGTTTAGAATTCATCGATGTAGTATATTGACTACGTCATAATCACTCTGTGCTCACGTAGCCAATGGCATGGGACGTAGCACATCTAGTGTGCCATTTCATGATATCTAGTGTGTGCGTGCATTAAAAAAGTTAACAAGCGCCGCTGAAGTCACGTCTGCTCATTACTACACAACACCAGCATATGACACAGCGCTCTTAATTTCATTCAGCTGTTTATTGTCAAAGCGAGGTTGTTCGTAGCAGCCTAGTCGGTAACAATGTTTTGGCGGACTTCGTTGTAAATATCCGGCGTGTGCCGAAAAACAGCCACCCGCGTGAAATGTCACTCCTGACGGGAGCGCCCACACGTCAACGACACCGGCGCGCTGTAGATCGTCCACAGTCACTCCGGAGCACTGATGCGGCCGGTATACGTTGAACAACAGGATATAATGGGAACGATTGGCTCCGGCGCTAGTTTTTGCCGGACTTGGAACGAAGATGCATTTTGCGTAGTTGGTAACGAGGAATCCGAACTTTTAACAGCACGTCTGCCGCACGCGCGCACACACGTGCACGCGAGGCAATAAGTCGCGGCGGGAAAATTACCGCCTTCATTTTTATATATCACGTGATAAATGGAATTATTGCATATTGCGACAGGCTTATGGTCAGCCATTGGTACGCAAAAGCGTATGGAAGCCGTTGAGGGCCAGCGCGTTTGTCTATGTCCGGTACGCATGCGCGCATGCGGACCACTTATGTGCACCCCTGGTTATAGATGTCTACGGCTGGATTGTTGAGCAAGCCATATCACGGATGCGCACCTCACGCTCATTTTTTCTATCATATCTGTCTTCATGTCAATGGTAACTGTACACATCACCTTTTTTTCACCACCTGCGCTAAAATTGCAGGAACCCATGTTGATTTCTCTCACAAGAAAATCTGCCATGCGTCCGTCTTGCGGGAAAACAAAGAAACGGCGGTGCTGTCATAGATCGTCGTATTTAGAGCATGTCGTCGAATGTAGAAATAAATGTCGAGTCAAATTTTACGTCGGATCTCGAAAAGATCGTGTCGAAGCGATCGTATGTCGAGGTACGAATGTACTTGGAAAAAGTGCAAAAACTGTACTTTTTATACTATTCTTCATCTATTGTGATGGACTAAGTTTTCTTTTACAATGACCACTGCAGCCTCTCATCTGAAATATAAAGTTGGAAGGAGAAAATTTAGTGTAAACTGGCGGAAAGTAAATGTCACCAATTCCACACATTTTTACTCTATAACGGCTCATGTTGGTTATCACCAAATACTGAGGTGAGAAGGTTGTCAGACAAAATATTCACAATTTTTTTATACAGCAAATTTAATGGTCGCACAGACGCAAGTAGAGAAAATTAGTTGTGTAGCCTAAGGGTGTCAACAATAATCGATGCGGCGATGCATCCCGATGAGGGGCATGGACGATTCGATTCGATGCGGGCAACAAGCCGAATCGATTCAGCGCATTTTAAAATATATAAGTACATTCAAAAATCTTCCCTGCGCAATTCCGGTGATGCAACGGATTTGGTTTCCCCATTTGTATTATTATTCTCATGTTTAATTTTTTACACACCACATAACTCTGGTCAAATTTCCCACCAACCTCGTAGAAGCCAAAATGTCTCCAGATGTCTGCTTTCAATGTGTTAGTTGCATCAATAATCTTTCTCGCTCCCATTTTCTCCGCTTCAGCCATTGTTATGTTATGTCCTATCTCTCTGCTCTCTCGTTTAGAGTTTAGTTCAGGCCTAAAAAAAACAGTCCGACCCCGACCCCGTGTATTAAAGGCAGCGAGCCCGAAATTTTACGTTTTATTTGTAGGCTCGAGCCCATTTTATTTGTGAGGACTCAGCAGGAGGAGCAAATGCGGGGATGCAATGCGTGGTTGCGTTTTGTGTGATCACAACTGGGGCGATGCCTTTGTGC
This sequence comes from Corythoichthys intestinalis, assembly GCF_030265065.1. NCBI lineage: Eukaryota > Metazoa > Chordata > Actinopteri > Syngnathiformes > Syngnathidae > Corythoichthys > Corythoichthys intestinalis. Next base: position 69,500,813 of record NC_080395.1, on the reverse strand, counting down.
ATAATGATAAATTAAAACCTGTCTTTTGTAACAAATTCTCCCAGATAAACAAGACTGTAAGATGCATATTCAATAAACATTTATATCGTTTATATTTGTGTGTCTGTTCTATCAGGTGGATAGTTCATGCGTCATTTCCTCGCGTCAAGTTTTCTTAATGTTTAAATAGTCTACATGTTTTAATTATAACTATAAATGCATTTACACAACGAAATAACGCTGGAAAGGTTTGTTAAATATATTTCTGTGTGGGATATTGTGCTCACTATACGCGCCTCTCTGACAAGGAGAGGAACAGCAGCATATTCAAAAATAAACAAATACTTTTGAGCGCCTTGAAAGGTGGAAAAGCGCTATATAACACCATTTACCATTTAAATAACATTCTTTATTGTAATGACTCGCATCAGAACACACAAAAGAACAACCTTTCTTAAGCAGCACTGAAACAAAATAATGACGTTTTAAGGAACACCACGAACTGCACGATGTCTTGCTTATTAGCACGAAGAGGTGCAGCCCTTGAAACAAATGATAATAACAATGTTTGACTAATATCTTTTAGGCCAGTACAGTTTTTAAAATGCCAGCTCAGCGTCAATGTGCCAGTCTTTCTGCTTTCGTACGGGAGCAAAGCGCCACATTTGTTGCATTCGGCAAGGCCGACAGTTTTCTGTAACATCTTCCACTATCAATGTAAATCCTTTCCACACACCACTCGTGGATTCTTGCCTTTTTAATCCCACAGTCTTTAATTTGCTTTTCACCTCTTGCGGCTCTATATCGAAATTCAAAAAGGAAATACCAGGATACAGGGTTGCAGACTCGCGGAGAGCGCCAAGAGCGGGTGGGGAAGATTAAAAGGAGGGCGGGGCCACGGCGTTCATGTGCGCAAACAATGCACTGGCTCATGTTTGTGATTACCAACGCGCCTTCTTTTTTATCCAATTTATTTATTTTATAACAAGTATTCCTTATTTTAACATCCATACATCGTTTTAATATACAAATATATATTTATTCAAAAAAAAAAAGTTAGCGAGAGAGCAGTCCGGCCCGAACGTAAATGATTGACATTTTGGGCCCGACCCGGCCCGAAATTCGGTCGGGTCTGGTCGGGTTGGGTTCGGGCTCAAGATCTAGGCTCTTCTGTAAAGGGAGCTACTTTACATTTAAATATCAATCCATTCCCTGGATTGATGTTGCGATAAAGATGCTGCTGCACTACAATATTTTGTCGTTTTCTTTAATATTTACTTGAATATTTTTATTGATGGGTCGTTGTGACTAAAATACAGTGACTGTTATTACTGATTTTGCACAGGAGTTCAGATATTGCACTGTGTGAAAGGCTGCTACTGTGTGTAAAAAAAGAGAAAGCCCTGGTCTCATTCAAAGCACTAATTAAATGCTGTGATCTGTTATTTATTTTTTTAAATATATATATCTGAAAGTATTTTGATTTGACTTCAACCAGGAGTGAAACAAGAGCCAATAAAAAGTTGTTTAATGTCTGACCGCTTGTGTTGCCTCATGATTCACGAAAAATATGCTTTGCTTTAGAATTTTAATGCATCCCAGGCTTTAATGCATCGCGATTCATTACCGAATCGAACCGAATCGAATCGTGACCCTCTGAATCGAATCGGATCGAATCGTGGCCCTTCGAATCGTAATCGAATCGAATCGTGAGGGCAGTGCTGATGCACACCTCTAGTGTAGCCATCTTTCCACACACTGTAATAATTTATCTCTCCGCTTCACAAAATGCAAGAATTACAGTGATCCCCCGCTACTTCGTGCTTCAAACTTCGCGCCCTCTGTCCATCGCGGATTTTTTTTCCAATTAAAAAAACAGTATTTTATAGACCTGTCTCGATCTGATCACGTAAAGCCTCTCACCCGCCCTCCTGCTGAATTTCTTACCCACCAGGGTAGTCACTCAATGAAGGATTTAATGGACAAGCCTTTTGATACGTTATTCTTGTTTAAAAACAATTCAATGGAACCGTACCACAGAGCTGCCAACTCTCACGCTTTGAGCGTGAGACACACGCAATCGCCTGTTTTCTCACGCACACACGCCACACATCCAATTTCTCACGCAAAAAAACATTATGATTTTGGGCCGAGACTCGTTCGTTTCTTTTTCAAACTCTCCGACAGTCGATGGCGCTACTCGCCACTGTAACCCTATTCGCTGCATAAACATCCTAGTTGCGACAGAAGACCTTCAAGAAGACAATCGCGGGAGAAACTCGAATGGAGACAGAATCTCTGAAGAAAGTCATATGCAATCCGAAGATTACAGACAGATTAGGAATGTTATAACTAGTGACAGATATCGTCAATTAAGTACCCACTCTTTTAAACTTTAAATCTTGAAAGAAATTTGTTTGTGTTTGTGCGTGTGAACTTGATTTTGTGTTGTAAATGTAAACTCATAGGCCTTGGGGTGGACCCTGAAAAAGTGCCTAGAAAATGAGTTTCGTTCCACTGTCGGGCACTACTTGTTCAATGCATTTTTTGATTATACCCTTCTGAACTTTGGGTTAAAGGTTCACCCAACGTTTCCCTGCACCAATTTTGTCAAAAGCCAGGAATATATATATATAGGGAAATAACAAAAAACGAAAATCTGGTGCTGCCATTTCTGGTTGTAAAATGTCTTACATTAAATTTGGCAACACAAAATCTTTCTCAAATGTCATACATACATGTACCTAATATCAGAAACAAGTATTGGTGGTTTAGTATACTCAAATGTGAATTTAGGTCATTAAATGTAGTAAATCTGTGCAAAAAAAAATCACTTCAACTAGAGGTGACACCAGCACATGGAGCACATATGTTACATTTATCTAAAAGCTTATGTTTTAAATATGAAAACAATTCACAACCTACTGTGTAATAAAGGTACACAAGAAGCAGCACACATTGGCCAAAAATGGCTGAAAATAATACCATGCACCTCAAAACTGGAACAAGGCAAAATGGACTGGATGAAAAAAGATGCATTAAGAGCCCAGATATTTGTAACAAATAGTATTTATTAAAGTGTCAGATTATGTCACAGCATGTCATTTACACACCCACCCCACCATATACACCATGGCACTTCATTGGAACATCCATCTTTTTTGGCAGTCAAATTGAACAAAGGTCTATCTATCTTTTGGGAAAAGGGAATACAGACATTTTTTTGTTTGTTTTAAAAGTGTTAAAATGGAGAGTACCATCTTGATAATGAATCAAAACATAGGACAGATTTTACATGGTGGGTGATTACTCATCAATATCACTATCATCAGTGTCATTATCCCATGTGCCTCTTTCTGTTTCCTTTGAAATATTTTCTAGGGCTGCAGCTATCGAATATTTTAGTAATCGACTGAAAATTCTATCGATTAATAGAGTAATCGGATAAAACAAATATATTTTTAGGTGAAGAGCAATTATAAATATACATGAGAAAACAAGACATTTCATCTAATCTTGAACCATTTTCAGTCAATCAATGTCTTTATTTTCGAAGTATATTCTTGAAAACAGCCAACAATTGCATCTCAGATGTAACTAGAATAAAAAAAGACTAATTCACTGCTTTCACTCAAAAAATCTTTAGATCTTATTAAAAAATATATATATATATATATATATATATATATATATATATATACATATATACATACAAATGCCGTTACGCTTGATAACACACATCACTTAAAAGATTTTTTTCCCCACGTTTCAATTGAATTTCTATTTGTAAACACACCTGTTCACTCTTTCTTACCCACCTCAACCCCTTAGCTGTCATATTTTTACTTCTTTTTATTGTGCTTTTAATTTTTTATCCTTTTAATACCTTTTTATCATACTGTGATTCCATGTCTCTTGTGAAGCAAGCGTCTTTGTGTGTTTGAAAAGTGCTCTAGAAATAAAATGTATTTTTCTTACTATTATTATTATTATTTGTGTCAAGCCATTTTTAAGTTCTAATTAAGTTTTAAGTTAGTCTAAACTGTAAGTCCTGATAGGATTTTGAGTTTTTGCAGTGTTCAAAATAAATGTTGATAAATGATACAGGCACATTAGGAACCAGTGCTACTTGGTGTTTTATCCAGCAATGACTACTGAGCTGAAATTGATAGTTAGCATTATTGAGTTTTTATTTTACACCCTCATCACTCCACAACGCTGTTATGTTAAAGCCTGTATGTAAGACACGTTAGCCACGCATCGAAAGTGGTCCTAATTATTAGAAACCTAACCCTCCGCAGGGCTAACGTTACTTGAGCTTAAGACAGTAACATTAATCTTATGTATTAGCGTTTAGCGCTCATTATTAGCGCATAGCGCTTTACTCCTTTAAGATGGCGGCTGTTTGCTAACGCTGCCCAGACGCGGCTGAGTCAGTCATTGCGCATCTAGTTCAACATACATGTGATTTCTATGAGACTCATCAGACACTACCTGCCACCAACGTAACATCGTGCGGGCTAGTATTTAGCAATGTCGGCGTCGTTTGTAGCAGCTGTCGGCTGGAGTAAGTTATTATTATTTTTTTTTTGCTTCTTTCTCTACGCACGTGACATCAGCGCGTTGTCCCGCATTAAAAGTAGTCCGAGCAAAACGTGATGCTTAGAGCTGTCAAAATAAACGATTACTCGAGGTGAATAAAATTACTCGGATCAGTTTTTAAACTCGAGTTACTCGAGTTGCTCGAGTATTCGTTTCAGCTCTAATATTTTCACAGTTCTGGCAGTGGCATAAATCTGTACAAGACATTTTTTCAGACAAGAGTGAACATCTTTCAGTCTCACACTTGCTTATCTTGCAACCACAGTGGACTACCTGTAGCACACTATGTGGGGCAGGATTTCAAGTCATCCATTTTACTGTTAAGTCAACATCCTCAATGTCCCATCCATTGCCAATTGGTGAAGGGGCACACATCATACCAGTCAGAGAATGTCGCATTACTGCTGCTTGGTAGTTTGCCCTTTTGCTGTGTTGGAAGAGAGCATCACTTGGAGGAATGGACAGTTCTGGCAAAGCTGATGATGCCATACAGAATGCCTTGTATCTTGCATCGTTGACATTTTTGGCAGTTGACTGGCCATACAGTTGGCACACATATTTGCTCAATACCTCAAATGTAGACTGGTCAAGGTTAAAACTACTACCCAGATCTGTAAACGCAGTCAGGTATTCTTCTTGCTGACAAGCAAGAGAAAATGTCTTTGTTTTGCCCTTGCCATGAAAGGCACTGGTCGAGTCACAACCTGTGAATGTATGGATGCCAATGAGGGCTGAACAAACACTTGGGCCAAGAGCTGGTTTTCCAACCAGATGTTGTGCTAGCCATTTGTTCAGTGTCACTTTCTTTGGCTTACCTCAGTAGATTTGGTTGCTAATGTAGCCGAAGACTGAGGTATCCTGTCTAAAAGTTTGTCTGTTGTTGATAATGTCTCAAAAAAAAAAACAACAAAAAAAACATTTCAGACATGGCGCGCTGGAAAGGGGTGTGAAAAACCAACTGGGGGAAATCACGCTTCAATCTTCTTTTCAGCAAAACCTACCTGAAACAAAGGGAAAGATGAGCACAAGACACACATATTCACATCACACACACCCACATTCACTCTTGCGCTTATATTTCTCATTCACACAAATACACCAAAGAAAACAAAATTAAACATTCTCTCAAAGCCTTTTTTTAGAGACTAAATACATTTTAAAAAAAAAAAGTTTTTAGTATGAAGATTCATAATTACCTGTAGTCTGAAGCATCAAGATACTAATGGTTCTTCATGGTGTTCACGAACAACCTTCTTAGCTTATCCATTCTGAGCACTTCTTTGTCAACGATAATCCTTTGACGGACCACTTGTTCACAAAAGAGTTTGTAGCTCTCAGCACAGGGTTGTCTGAAACACACACATACTTAGGATGTGCAAAGAGTAACGCTTTCAATGCTTTGGCTAAAGGCAAGCAGAATACAGGTGACATGTTGTTGACCAATGCTTTACCTTTGGAATGTGTAATTTTAGCAAAGTGTCAATGGAATAGTGCAATGTAATAACTCACATTTCTTCGTCCCTCGTTGCAGTTTCTGTTGCTGTTGACTTGGTTAGGAACCTGGTGTAATCTCGGTAACAGGACTTATGGTATCGCACCTCCATTGCAACAGTCTTTGATATGTAGAAGGATTGAAGAGTCTTTCTTTATCTCTGCTGCCTGCAGCAACCGGCCTTTACACAAAAAAAGAATTAAGTATTATAGTATTATATTATAAATAAGTATTATTGTCACATCACCGCTTTTCACAGTATATACGCATCACAGATTTAAAAGTAAAGGGTTTGTTGAGGTTGTGAGAGTGGGACGGGGGTGGTGGTGGTGGTGGTGGTGTTTGTAGCTTTGATCTATGACTGTGAGGGGCACAGCTAACCCGAGTTTGGTAACAACTACTGGATTCACTCGATAAATCATTCAGCAGCTCGCATTTTTACTAAACTATAGCCTTAAAAATTAACTTATCAACAAAGTATTTTCAGTCCATTAATAAATATCGGTCCTACTGTAAATAAAAATGGGCGCGTGTGTGAGGCACATACCTGCCGACAATGCCTCTGCTTTGGCGAGATGATCCCGCTGCCATTTGCCTTCCGATCCCAAACGAGCATACTTTTGACACTTTTTTTTTTTTTTTTTTACAAATGATGCAGATGGCCGGAAGGACAGGGCCAGCAGAAGCGATGGGCAAACCAGAACGGGAACGAAATTTTTTTCTGGGAGTTTCAGACGCTTCTGCAACTTCGCTCGTACTCGCAGGGGGGTCGGAATGGCTCGCGGCTGCAGATGGCTCTCCCCCAGCACGTGCGGATTTTTTCTCACGCCGGTAGCATGTAGTGTGGAATCCAGCGTCGCCAGGAATATTTTCAAAATCCATATCCACGCAATGTTTGTATATTCCTGCAAGATCCTTGTTAGCGCCGTGAAGACAGTCACTTTTTTAAGAAGGTTCTGTACGTGTTCCACCGTTGAAAAGTGAAGTCCAAGACGTCTTCATTCTTCACAGAAAAAAAGATGCATATGGGATCGTTTATTTCCCATTTTCTGCGCTCTCTGTTTAACTTTTTTCTCCATTCGCGCTTCTTCGCTCTCCGACGAGGTAGTCGCCATTTTTTATATCTGGTTGTTATGGTGAGGGGAAAGGGGCTACCTGATTGGCTCATGTGACCAAAATCACACCACTCCGGACCTAATGGCACTACGCGCACACCAGAGAGCAATGCGCCTCAACGCAAAATACTCCCGGGGTTTCATCACCGTGAACAAAAAATGGGCACGTTTTCAGAGGGTGAACTCCACGGATTCTTACTTAGAACTAATAAATCTATTTTATGAAGAAAAAATTATTTAGTGCCCCTGGTAGTGGAGCGAAACTGAACGAAAAGGTAGGTGACCTGACGGCCTATCAGTTCCCATAACAAGCAGCAGGAGATCATCTTGTTAGCCTCCAGTGACTTGCGGTGAGGTTCATGGTTGGTGAGGCACTGACTCCTTTAGTGTCAGATTTCCAAATATATAAACCAAAAAGGGTAGCTTACTCAATTGGCTACTGGTTATTTCATATCTCCTCAGCATTCTTCACAAAACACGGTACATATTATCGATACGTAAAAGTAAGAAAATAACATGCATTTGCTCTACACCCTCAATGTGTTGGCCGTTGCCATTCTATAATTCATGCAACATAAATGAGAGTAAAGAGTGGTGTACAAAACCACAGAATTCAATTCTGACCTTTAGTGAAATATTCAGTTGTTTTTAAAACTTTAAATTCTGATGCTTTAATCAATTTATTACAGATTGCTGAACAAAAAGTGTGAAAAGAAAAACAAAGAATATTTTATTTAAGGCCAAAATTTACTTTTTAAATATTCTATTGTATTTTTCTTGGTCTAAGCTCTTTTTTTGTTGTTTTTTTTAATAAGATTGAAATGAAAACTGTTTGTGGTCTTCCGCCTGTCCTTCACCACAAAAAACGGCGTTACTTTGGAAGGGCATAGGTTTGGTCTCAACATTCGTAGGGACGCTATAACAGCATAACCTGCATGTAGGTACACTTTTTGCTGGGGACGGGACATTAATTAGACCAAACAGATTGGATGAAGGGGGCAAAGGGCCACATTTCTCATGTATATGAACCTAATTAATTAATAGGCAAAATGATCAATGCAAAATAAATCCTTATCTACTGATAATAACTTTTACGTGCATTGGTTCAGATGATACACTGTTCGATTCAAACCTTTGTTTTCAAAAAATACTAAAGAAACATTTTGAAAACTTCCTTAATAAATGTCTGGTTTTTATTAGCAAACATAAACACAATGAAAATAATTCACTTAATAATGGTAGGGTCAATTTTATCCTTACAACATATGGAACTATTGAAAGATCTAAATTCTCTATATAACTGAACATTCATATCATGCAAAAAAGGTAAGGTTGCTTAAAAGTTGGTGGGGACAATTTTAGCATCCTGAAAAGTTGGTAGTGTTATGTCCCTACCGTCCCTATGCAAACCTACGCCCTTTTTGTAAAAGTCCTCCTTATTTTCCTTTACTTTAAAAAAAATCTCTCCGCCTCAATGGAGAGGATTGCTTCAATTAGATCGTTCTGTGTTCTATTTGACAAGCCAGAAAACAAAGTGGATGTGTCCAAATGTCTAGCTAACCTTTCATCTTTCTCAGCAAAACCAAGTAATCGTTCTACATATATGCCACGTTTAGAAGAGCTTACAAGCTCATCGTTACTACGAAATGTTAACTCTAGAGCTGTCCCGACTAGTCGACGTAGTCGACGTCATCGATGACGTAAATCCGTCGACGAGCACAACATGCCGTCGACGGTAAATGAAGGGTTAAAAAAATATATGCGTGGAAAGTTAGAATGTCGGATGCTCTGTTTGCAAGCAGGGAAAGCGGCACAAAGCCAAAAAAAGCGCACCAGAGTGTCCAAAACACTGACTTATTTCAAAGAAACAAAGGAGAGTACACTCTTCTGTCCTGTCTCTTCAGTGCAAAGCTTAGCTGCACGTCGGCCGTGAATAAACACCTCAAGCGCCTTCACGCAGTTTGTAAGGTTTTTTTTTTTTTTTTCTTTCATTTTTTGTACACCAGAGGGTGCTGTCGCCTTACTAAATAATAATGTTTCATTGACAATGGGCCTATAAGTGCTATTAGTATTGTTCTTAATGCTAATTGAAAGGTTTATTTCATGTTATGGTTTATTTTATGGTATAGAAAATTATATAAGGTTAAAAGGTCATAAATATATACAGTATATACAGTGATTGCACTCAAGGGAGAGATTGTCAGTGATAAGGTAATAAGGTAAAGGCAATTCATATAGGCAATTCATTGATATATAAATAAGGTTTAAAAGGAAAAATGTGAAAAGTTTTTGTTAATTTCTAATTGTGTTGCTTTATTTGTGTGCGCCGTAGCTCTTACGGTGTGTTTACATCATGGATGGAATAAAAGTTGTAAACCATCAGTTTAAGAGACCATCTTTTCAATCGGGATGCTACACTAGTTAATTCTATCAGCATTTGAACTCATTGTTTATTTGTGATTTATTATTGTTATTTACGTGTTTATTTGTACTTTAATAAATGATTTGAGTGTTCCAATATGTTTTTTTTTAATTGATAAGCGTCAACAAAAATTTCATTGCTAAATTAGTTTTAAAAAAATAAATAAATAAATAAATAATTATTAGATTAGTCGACTAATCGTAAAAATAGTCGGCTGACTAATCGGGAGAAAATTAGTCGTTTGGGACAGCCCTAGTTAACTCCTGTTTAGCTAGGATGCAGGTTGCATTAATGAGGTCTTTCAAACTCTTTCGGTGTTCCTTTACCTTGGCGTTGAGGAGGCTACCGTTGAGCTTCCGCTGTTCGTCAAAGCCAAATCGATCCTTGAGCTTCCAAAAGTTTTTAAAGCAATCAGGCTTTGAATGTGAGTGGTCGAGCTCTCATGTTTGCTGAGGCTTCGTGGTAGTTTTTTAATGTTACAATATCTCATGTTAGTCCAGACATTGGCACAAGTTGAGAAAAAAAGGCAGGGAAAGCAGCAAAGGCGATTTTTCAAAGGACAGCCGCATAGCCAGTCTTTTCGGGTGTACCAGTCCGTTTAAAAAGCGCGAGTTATCCTCTGTCCCGTAGTTTGAAGCAAACCTTTTAGCTCCAGCGTTGTGTTAACCGCGTCCACTTTTAACAGAAAGTCCAGTTTCACGTATGCCCCCTAGCAGTGCGGCAGAGTACTATCTGCCGCAACCTGTGCCTTTTCACTGCGGTTTTATTTCCTAATCAGCAAAACTACATATGTCGCTAACAAACATTAAACTTTAAGGGTTAAAGACATTAGCCAGACTGAAGAAAATCAGGTCAAATAAACGTATCTGGAAACATTATAATGGCGACATGCAGATGTACGTTAACCAGCACGCTCCAATTCCATGTATCAACCCAGTTTGTTATGGATTGCGCAATCAGAGGTGAGGCTTTACTCGTTGCTGCCGCACCTCTCGTTTCATTTCTTTATTTGAACAGGAAATAGGAAAATTCAGCGATTTTGACTATAAAAAATGTTTGAAATGAGTCATACATAGAGAGCAATGGACAGATATTAATATAAATTTGATGCTATAATTATTTGTTTGTCATGATGACAGGTGCCTCACCTGTCTCCCCTGACCGCACGTCAGTGTTAGCCTCGTAGTATTGCCGACTGCAAGCATGCTCAAAACATCAGCTCATATAGCATGGTTTATTTAGTATTAGGCCGTGTTCACACTTGGCCCTCCTGCGCCTACTGAGCGCCTTTTGAGCAAGTATTCTAAACGGGATTTTATATCTTCAGGCATGAAAATCACTCACCTTTCGGCGAAATGGCGCATCAACCCACGCTGATCGTGTGTGTGTGTTCTTAATGCACTACACGACATAACATGGTGTCAGATGGTGACACTCTTTTAAAAGAAAAAGAGATATAAAGAAGATAAGAAGTGAGCGAGTTTGAGCCGTGAGGTCGCATCAACGAGCCGGGAATGCGAACTGTGCTATGCTAGCGGCAGAGGAGAGTGGCAGCAACAGTGACAGTAGAGGCAGCGTAGAAAGGGGGAGAGAACTCGGCGAACACGGAGAAGTGGTGGTGCCAGAGACATCGCGATCGTCGCAGAATTCGTCGGCTAAAAGGGCAGAAGGAAGACTCACAGTCATGGATAAGCTAAGTCCACCCTCACCCATGTAGTTTAGTGGAAATCTCGCAGATAACTGGAAACGTTTCAAGCAGAGATTTGAAATATATCTGGCTGCTAGTGGAGCTGGACAGGGGGACGAGAAATGACAAGCTCAAATCTTTTTGCACGTAATTGGGGAAGACACGTTGGACATTTATAACAGTTTCCAAATTGCACCGAATGATCTAAAATTCACTAATAAAGGACCGCATAGTTTGTGGAATTTATGACAATACACTGAGAGATTGCTAAGAGAAAAAGATCTGACTTTGGATAGGGCAGTGGACTTGTGCAGGCCATCACAGACTTCACGTGACCAAGTCAAAGAACTGGTGAAAACAAATGACGGTGCATGCAGTAAAAATGAAGGAGCAGCACAAAAAGCGCCAAAATAAAACAAAACAAAGACAAAATGGTGGAAGGCAGTTGTAAAAAATGCGGAAGCAGTCACGCGCCAAGAGCATGTCCAGCTTATGGGAAAATGTGCAATAGTTGTGGGAAAAGAAACCATTATGCGAAATGTTGCACAGCTGAGCTAAAGAAAAAAAGTGCACACAGTGGATGAGGAACCAGACGAGTTTTTCGTTGATGTAGTGCAGGCATCCCATGCTGAGAAAGAAGAATGGATTCTTCCAGTGACTGTAAATGAGACAATAATACCGTTTAAATTGGACACCGGAGCTCAAGTGAACTTGTTGTCTTTCGTGGACTACAAAACGCTAAAAATAAAAAGCAAAATTTGTCCAGTGAAAATGAAAGTGACAGGTTACACTGGAGAAAGTGTGCCAGTTAAAGGCAGCTGTATAGCGACGTTCCAGCACAAAGGCCAGATATTAAAGGCACAGTTGCAAATTGTTGAAAAGAATGTGCAACCAACACTGGGCCTGACTGCATGTGAGAAACAATCTCGTGAAAAGAGTGTTTGTGGTGGCGTCACAGGCACCAGTCAAAAAGAGCACAGAGATGGAAAATAGTGCTCAAGAGACTTTAATGATGGAGTTCAAGGATGTTTTTGAGGGGCTAGGCTGCTTGCCAGGTGTACACAAGATACATGTGGACAAGACAGTCGCACCGGTGGTTCACGCATGCCGAAAAGTTACGTTCGCACTGAGAGAAAGGCTAATTAGCCTGAATGGAAAGCTGAACGTCATACAGAAAATCAATGAACCAACAGATTGGGTGAGTTCCCTCGTCATTTACAAAAGAAAAATGGTGCATTACAGATATGCTTGGATCCCAGGGATCGTAATAAGGCAGTCAAAAGAGAGCATTTCAAGTTGCCAACTTGTGAGGAAATTATGTCTCAGTTCGCTGGAGCCAAATGCTTCAGTAAACTAGATGCGTATTCAGGGTTCTGGCAGATGAAGCTAGATGACGCTAGCTCAAAGCTCTGTACTTTCAATACGCCAGAAGGAAGGTACAGATTCCTCAGTCTTCCATATGGAATCCTGTCGGCTCCAGAGGTCTATCACAAGACAATTGACACCACGTTCGAGCACATTCCAGGTGTCACCACCATGATGGATGATGTCATCGTGTGGGGGTCCACACGAGAGGAACATGACATAAGACTACGACAAGTGCTTGAGCGTACACGAAGTGTCGATCTGAAGCTAAACAGAGACAAATGTGAATTTGCAGTCAAGTCAGTGACATTCATCAGAGATGTTGTATCAGAGAAAGGGGTGAGTCCTGACCCGAGAAAGACGTCAGCAATAGCCAATATGGAGAGACCCCAATACAAGGACGAGGTGAGACGCTTCTTAGGCATGGTCACGTACCTAGCAAAGTTCATACCCCAGCTGTCTGCCATTTCAGCTCCACTCAGGACGCTGCTGGAGCAGAAAAATGAGTGGATGTGGCTACAACAGCAAGAGGACTGTTTTCAGAACCTGAAAAAGATACTCATCTCAGAGCCCGTGCTTAAGTTCTACGATCCTAAACGAGAGACAAGAATCTCCGCTGATGCTTCTCAGTATGGCTTAGGAGCTGTTCTACAGTTGCATGAGGAAACGTGGCAACCAGTGGCCTACGCGTCAAGAGGTCTCACTAGCGCTGAGGTCAATAATGCGTAAATTGAGAAGGAATTGCTGGCCACCACTTATGCATGTGAGCGTTTCCACCAATATGTATATGGACGAAGGTTAGAAACGGAGACAGACCATAAGCCCTTGGTCGCCATATTGTCCAAGCCGTTGACAGACTGTCCCCTGAGAATACAGCGTATGTTAATACGTCTGCAGAAACATGACGTGAAATTAACATATACTCCTGGAAAATACATGTTTGCAGCTGATACACCGTCACGGGCTGTTGACAAGCATGAAAAGTCAGATGAAGAAAAATGTACTGACATAAAAGCATATGTTGATATGATCATGACGTCACTTCCTGTATCAAGTGAAAAAACAGAGCAACTCAAACGAGAAACTGAAAATGACGAGACATTGAAAGAGCTCAAGAGGGTGATCATACAAGGCTGGCCTGAGCATAAGAACAACTGTCCACAGCGAGTCCGGGACTATTGGACCTGCAAAACAGAGCTAACGATGGTCGACAACATTATCTTCAAGGGCAACAGGTTTGTCATCCCTTCTTCAATGCGCAAAGATATGCTGATGAAGATACATGAAGGGCACCTAGGGGAAGAAAAGTGTAAGCGCAGAGCTCGTGAAGTGATGTTCTGGCCGAAAATGCACCAAGACATTGGCCAGACCACAGCCACGTGCGAGGTATGCTTGACTTAACGTTCAAAGCAACAGGCCGAGCCACTTATGACTTACCCAGTGTCAAGTAGTCCATTCTACAGAGTAGGAGCGGACCTGTTCGACTGCAATGGAAAGAGCCTCATAGTCGTGACAGACTACTTCTCAAACTACCCAGAGGTCGCGACCTTGCAAACAACATCGAGCAAAGCAGTCATTGCATTCCTGAAAACTGTGTTTGCAAGACATGGAGTCCCATGTGAACTGGTATCGGATAATGGTCCACAATTTGCAAGCAGTGAATTTGCTGACTTTGCAACAGAGTGGGATTTTCAACATATAACATCTAGCCCACGTTATCCTAGGTCCAATGGCCTTGCAGAAAGCTCAGTTAAAGTGGTCAAAGCTCTCATAAAGAAAGCACATGATGGAAATGAAGACTTTCATCACAGCCTGATGATTTACAGGAGTGCGCCACTGCAGAACAGCTTGTCCCCATCCCAAATGCTTATGGGACGATGCCTGAGAACCAATCTGCCAATTCATGAGAACCTCTTGACTCCCAAAGGAGCACAGAAAATTAGGGCTGTCCCAAACTACTAATTTTCTCCCGATTAGTCAGCCGACTATTTTTACGATTAGTCGACTAATCTAATAATTATTTTTTTTATTTTTTTATTTTTTTAACTAATTTAGCAATGAAATTTTTGTTGACGCTTATCAATTAAAAAAAACATATTGGAACACTCAAATCATTTATTAAAGTACAAATAAACACGTAAATAACAATAATAACTCACAAATAAACAATGAGTTCAAATGCTGATAGAATTAACTAGTGTAGCATCCCGATTGAAAAGATGGTCTCTTAAACTGATGGTTTACAACTTTTATTCCATCCTTGATGTAAACACACCGTAAGAGCTACGGCGCACACAAATAAAGCAAAACAATTAGAAATTAACAAAAACTTTTCACATTTTTCCTTTTAAACCTTATTTATATATCAATGAATTGCCTATATGAATTGCCTTTACCTTATTACCTTATCATTGACAATCTCTCCCTTGAGTGCAATCACTGTATATACTGTATATATTTATGACCTTTTAACCTTATATAATTTTTTATACCATAAAATAAACCATAACATGAAATAAACCTTTCAATTAGCATTAAGAACAATACTAATAGCACTTATAGGCCCATTGTCAATGAAACATTATTATTTAGTAAGGCGACAGCACCCTCTGGTGTACAAAAAAATGAAAGAAAGAAAAAAAAAAAAAAACTTACAAACTGCGTGAAGGCGCTTGAGGTGTTTATTCACGGCCGACGTGCAGCTAAGCTTGGCACTGAAGAGACAGGACAGAAGAGTGTACTCTCCTTTGTTTCTTTGAAATAAGTCAATGTTTTGGACACTCTGGTGCGCTTTTTTTGGCTTTGTGCCGCTTTCCCTGCTTGCAAACAGAGCATCCGACATTCTAACTTTCCACGCATATATTTTTTTAACCCTTCATTTACCATCGACGGCATGTTGTGCTCGTCGACGGATTTACGTCATCGATGACGTCGACTACGTCGACTAGTCGGGACAGCTCTACAGAAAATCAAAATTTGCAAAGAAAAAGACAAGGAAAAACAAAAACACCAACATGACAAATGTGCAAAAAAGCTGCGGGAGTTAAGGCCAGGAGAACAAGTCAAGATCAGAGATCACGTGACCGGCATCTGGAATCTTCAGGGTTCAGTGCAAAAAGAGGTGGCTCCACGCTCTTATGAAGTTCAGACAGAGCATGGAGGATCTCTGAGAAGAAACCGTGTCGATCTCAAACCACAAATGTCAAGTCAGACAGAAGTGGAACTGCCCGACATGACAGAGCAAGCTGGAGACATCCTGAAGCACACCGTGGAACCAGAGGTGCCAGCGAGCATCAATAGCTCTCCTGCCAAGACCCCATGCAGGCCAAAACGCACGATTCAGCCTCCCAAGAAACTCATTGACAGTTGTTGAACACAAGAGACTGTTATTTTGTTGGAAAAAAAATTGTTTAAAATGTGAATGTTTACAGAAATGTGAAGTTTAACTGGTTACATAAGGTCGTAAACCTAGTTGTTGTATTATTTGGTTAATGACAACTTTTTCTTAAGGGGGGAGATGTGTTGTTATTGGTAGCTTTGGCACATGACCCGTGATGTCGTTGGCAAACAAGGAAGTGAATGACCTGTACACAGTTGAGCAGTTGAGTAGTAAAAGGCGCATCAACCCACGCTGATCGTGTGTGTTCTTAATGCACTACACGACATAACAGTTAGCAGTGCTACATTGAAACTAATGGAGGAATATACAACCTACTTTAGCCTGCTATAAAACATTGGCAGTGTTCTCCAAAACGCAAACTCACGGTTAAAAGGTGACACTTTAAACGCTGGTAAACAGCATTTGCAAATGAAAAAATGAAAAACAAAATATTGGCGGGGTGTGAAGCGGTTAGCGGTTTAGCTAACGTACTTCCGGTGAACATTTCAAAATAAAAGCACATCACGTTCATAAAAATAACGATTTCTGAAGTTAATCCCACATACTTACTAAAATATGTAAATGCTATAATCCTACAGAATAGATTCTACACTAAGAACAGCTTTCAAATGACACCGAAAAATATGATTGCAATGATTATTATAATTGTTATTATACTATTATATATAGTAGTATACTATAATAATAATGCTAGATATATATTTTTAAGAATTGTTTTGAATAATGTCGGGAAGTCAAAGTCAGTGTTCTGAATCTTTACATTCCATTCTTTTAAATGAGTAAATTCTATCAACATTTGACCTCGTTGTTTGTGATTAATTGTTATTTGCATGTTTATTTGTACTTAAGCAAAGAATTTAAGTCTAACAAAATGTTTTTGTGAATTAATAAGCGTCAACAAAAAATTTTTTTTTATATTTATTTTATCATTATCATTTTTTTTATTAGTCAACTAATTGTAAAAATAGTCGGTTGACTAATCACGACAAAATTAATTGTTTGGGACAGCCCTGCCGGTACATATTTCCTCCACACCCTTCTCACCTTTGAAACCCCTGGCCCATTTTCCTGCCTGTATCTTAAACGTCACCATACATATTGGTTAGTAACGTTGGTCAACCAAATAGGCTAACGTAGTCCATCTATGTTAGCCTATTTGGTCTCCTATTTGGTCCAACTCTCACGCTTTGAGCGTGGGACACACGCAATTGCCTGTTTTGTCACGCACACACGCCAGACATCCAATTTCTCACAGGGCAAAATTTTGGTCACCCCCAACAAAATCTCACTCCAAGGTTTTTCTAAAAGTTGGCAGCTCTGGTACCATGTTTAAAACTTATAATTATTAGGGCCCGAGCACTAAGCGTGCCAAGGCCTAACGTTTTGATTGGCATTGAGTTTGTTTAATGGTGTGGCTCAGTGGTAGAGTTGTTGTCCCCCAACCCAGAGGTTGTGGGTTCAATTATCTGCCCTGATGAACTCGCCTAAATATCCTTGAGCAAGACACTGAACCCCACATTGCTCCTGGTGCTGCGTCATCAGTAGGTAGATGGCGATTTAGTGTAAAGCGCTTTGAGCGCCTTGAAAGGTGGAAAAGCGCTATATAAGTAAAACACCATTTAATCAGAAGTCACAACCTTACAAACTCACGAGGTCAAAAGAGGCGCAAAGCCTCAATGTTAACTGTGGCAATAAGTGGCAAATACACAAGAATGTGTAACATTTTACTGAAACATTTTTCTAATGGAAATAAAAAATATTGGTATATGTTGGCGTATAGGGCGTTGCTCTGCCTTTGGCAATATGTGTTAAAGTGTATTATTTACCATTAAATTGAAATGCATGCCTTTTAGTTTTTATGGTGCTTAGAAGAACGCGCTCACGTGAAGAAGAGCGCGCTTACAGGCGAAGTGCCACATCCAAGCGAGTCAGCAAGTTAGTGAGAGAGGGAAACACTGCTACGACCCTACGTTCTTTGTTAATGTTTGTAAAATATATTCAGAGGCAACGCCTGTATGTATTATCTTTTGTGTTGTGTGTTTCCACTCGCGATCGGGCACTTAAATCCAGTTGTGTAGTAGTTTGAACAATGTGCTAATACTAGCAAACGCATGCTAACCGTTTGCGTTATTACTGTATTAGCAGCTAATCATCGCTGATTTACGTTGATGCGAAGCTGTTTGTTATTGGGGATGAAACTGATCTAATTTTAGTTTCACTCTTCAAGTGATGGTTGAATAAAGTCAGCAAATTATACCAATCTCTTTTGCATCGTCATTCGGGAGTTTTGCTAGCTGTATAGCCAGGACTGAGCCTTAGCGTCTTGGTGAGGACAGTGCAGTTGTATTCCCTCCTGATGCAGTTATCCCCACCTTGAAATGACTACATGTCGCTTTGTTGTAATTTTTCTTCGTGAAGTGAAGACACACTTTCGAGCATTTGAACATACCTGCTGTCATTGTTATGTTTACGGCTGCAATGCTCGTGCTAAACCATCGTAACCTTTCATTTTCACTCTCTTTCCCGGTGAAGTGTAGCCAAACTTTGGAGCAAGTGGTTCTTAGCACCATGCTAATTTGATGCGTCTGGACAACAAGACACGACACGACGCAATACGCGTCTGTAGGAATCATTAAAGGGATCATTAAGGCTTTTTCATTGTGATGTCGACGCCTCGAAACAACCGGTTCGGAATTGGAATCGGATTTCGATTCCCATCCTTAGTGGCGCCCCCCTAAAATTTTCAAAAAGGCCTCTCCTATTAAGTTTTTTCAACGTAGAGCGCTGAAATTTCCTTATGCAAAAGTGCTCCAAAAAGTGTCTTGCACCCATTTTCCAAATCCTACAGGAAATCAGATATTTTGGATTCTATGTGAAATTTTTCGATTTATAGAGTGCACATTTGACTTTGTCACCTACTGAGTTAGTTGGACCATCTTTGAAATTGGTGAGACTGTTCATGAGACATATGAGATCTTATAAAAATGGTGAGTTGTAATTTTACTAGCCTGATCTGGGCCGGGTGCCAAAGTCGGCCATTTTTGGGGAAAAACACCAAATTCAGAAAATGACTAATAACTGCCTGATACAACGTTAAAATCTTTTTCATATCTGGCATGTCTGTGAGGTATCCCAGCTTGAACACGACTGCATTGAAATATTACCAATTAGGCCTGGTGCCCCCTGGTAGGAAAAGTAAATGCCCTTTTTCATGAGACGGGCTCCTTCTCCAAGGGAAAGAAATCAATTGATCTGAAATCTGCTTCAGAGGAGCCTTAACGCACGTGTTCAGGTGCCTGATGAAAAATATTATGGTTTCATTGAAGCTGAGGACAGGAAACAGGAAAGTGAAAATGATCGTTGCCATTGTCTCGCCACAAATTTTGAACAGTCATAACTTGGCAGATATACAACACATCTGCGTCAAAATTCCCGCGCCAGGTGAGAGTCGTACCCTAAAGTAGGGGTCCCCAACGACCGCTTGTCTAATTATACTTTGGGGCGGGGGACATGTCTTGTGTGTATCTTTCCAATGCCAAATCTGAGAATTTTTTTTCAATGCAAATTTTTTTCTTCATGTAAATTAGCTCCGCCGGGGGTGGGGTGGGGACATGTCTTGTGTGTATCTTTCCAATGCTAAATCTGAGAATTTTTTTAAATGCAGATTTTTTTCCTCATGTAAATTAGCTCCGCCTCTACTTCTCAGATTTCGATTATCGTTTGGGGTTCCCCATTAACCGTGAAAAACGATGACTCACTGTACACCAGTTTTCAAATGGAGATAAGACTCATTAACAACTATAAATCAGCATCAATCACAGGCAATTATGGCCGCTCCTTTAATAAATGACTTTGTTCATTCCTCGTCCATACAACTGAAAAGTATTATTGCCGATGATACCAACTTGTTTTTCCATGAATAGTGGGCTAGTGAAAATAGACGCATGGTTTAAGACTAATTACATTGTGTGTTCTGCTCAAATAAAAAATACATTAAACAAATCTGCTTTAAAAATTATGGACAAAACATTGATGAAATCCGGTCAACAAAATTCCTGGAAATGTACATCAGTGAGTTCCTTAGTTTTAAAAGACATTTACGATCTAACATTTAAAAGACATTTACGATCTAACAATCGACCTGTCTAAATATCAGTCGAGAACCCGATGGGCGTTCTATGATTTCAAAGGACTATATACTGGATCATTTCATTTAATATAACGGGTAGACTCCAATAACCCTGCGACCCTCATGAATGAATGAATGAATGGTCAACATGTCATCAAAACACAGCAACAAAAGGATACAGTGTATCACAAAAGTGAGTACACCCGTCAAATTTCTGCAGATATTTAAGTGTATTTTTTAATGGGACAACACTGACAAAATGACACTCTGACACCATGAAAAGTAGTCTGTGTGCAGCTTATATATTAAGAGTTAATTTACTTTCCCCTCAAAATAACTCAAAAGATAACAATATCGAAACCCCTGGCAACACAAGTGAGTCCACCCCTTTGAAAAAACGTACTTCCCTAAATGTCCAAATTGAGTACTGCTTGTCATTTTCCCTCCAAAATGTCATGTGGCTTGTTATAGGAGTGCTGTCAGCATTGCTGCAGAGATTGAAGAGGTGGGGGGGGGGGGGGGGGGGGGGGGGGGGTCAGCCTGTTTGTGCTCAGACCATACACCCTACTCTACATCAAATTGGTGTGCATGGCTGTCACCCCAGGAGGAAGCCTTTTCTGAAGCCGACCCGTCTCATCAGACCATAGGACATGGTTCCAGTAATCCTTTGTTGACATGTCTTCAGCAAACTGTTGGCTTTTTTGTGTACCGTCTTCAGAAGAGGTTTCCTCCTGAGGTGATAGCCATGCACACCAAGCAGGTTACCCCCAACAGGTCCCATCCATCCCACAACCTCGGTGTGTGGTGCATGAAAATCAAGGGGGGGGAGGCGGCCCGGGACTGTAAGGCCCCGTTCCGACTCCCCTGGAAGTATAAACGAGTATGTAGGTGCTCTATTATATAAGCTGCACAGACTACTTTTCATTGTGTCAAAGTGTCATTTTGTCAGTGTTGTCCCATGAAATGATATACTTAAATATCTGCAGAAATGCGAGGGGTGTACTCACTTTTGTGATACACTGTATATTGCTAAAGTAGCCCCGCCTCCTTCAACTTAGATGAGTACATTTTATTATTCTACCGTACATGTTCGAGCTACTTCCCCAATAAAACAGTCCGCTACGTAAGGATTTCTTTTTGCCCTTTATTATTTAAACAGCACTTATTTATACTTTGGCAAATACTGGCTTTTGGTTCTCAATACTGTTGAAGAAGCAGCTCTTGCTCCATAAGAGTAAAGGAATACACGCATGTGTTGTTCATTGTTCCAGCAGTGATTGTGTTCGATTTTGTGGACTTGTTTAGAATGCCGTGCACACAAGCTTATCTTTCTGGTTTGAATTAACAGCTTCTCTTCATCCTAGCACGATAAATGTGCAACTAACTTATCCAAGAAAGCTCAGTCAAGTCACGATTATCCTTTCTCTCTTCATCCTATTTTTGTGCAATACCCCTCAGGTGTTGTGCTTTTCTATGTAAGCGCCTACCTTTCATCGTAGATTCTATCGGTCCTATGTTTGCTGTCCATTCGGATCTTGTAGGTGACATCAGAGGGAAGAAACTCAGTAGCAGAATCAGGAAGCTCAAATACCACTCCTGCCCAAAACTGCTCATTCTTCTGGAGCTCCTGAGCCCTACTAATCAGCTGATCTTCATTTGTACACCCCTCCAATTTGGTCCGTAAACACTGTTGTAAACACAAGCAGATGTCAGCCGTCCACTTTTACTCAGTGGATAAATTAAAGAACTTGTGTTACAATATGTAAACCTGAGTGAGATTGTCAAGAATAGCCATGGTGTCGCTGAGTATCCTGTATTCTGAGTTATCGACACCCTTTTGCTTTAATATTCTCTCCATGGCCGACCAATTCTTTTGCACGTTCTGGAACAACTGGAGGTCATCAAAAATCTTGTTCGCATTGAAATGACAAACATATTGGGTAAAGTTTAATATCTGCACTCAATTGTTCAGTTGTCTCATGTAGATAGGTGGATGCATGATTAAAGAGCACAATCATTTGGTCCTTACAATTCAAAAATCTCTTTACCTTATTTATAACACGCCGAACAATAGGCGTGTCTGGTGTGTAAAGTAGATTTCCCACCTGTAGGCCTTTAAAAAGCATGAAAATTAATCATTGGTAAAAACATGTTTACTCATTAATGCTATATCTTGTTACATTTTGATGTTCTTTATCCTGTTCGTTTTTGATCTGAGATGTGTGTGAGGTATTCGTCACCAATTCCTCACACTGCTCTGGACTGAAAAAACAATGGGATGGCTCCAAGGAAGAAGGGGAGTTTACCACTTTCAAGGCTTAGTCTTGGGGGGGACCTGGCAGATGGATCGCTGAGTTGTATTCATAAGCGTTGCAATCATTGCATTCCTTCCCTGCAATGCTTGCGTTTCCCCAGTAGATGACATGGGGACCACTGGTAGCCCTTTGTGCGATTGTAGCCTAGCAAGCCACTTTCCCTTTCTTTCTTTGAAATGAAATTTGACCGGCCAATTAAATTCTTTTTTTTGCTGTAACACGAGTGGGCGACGTCCCTGTGCAGTGGCTTCGGCTTGGTTTATGCTTTTGCGTCGTCAATGAGCATTTGAAATTCTGCGTAGAAGCGATGCACTGCACTGTAGTGCGCCGCCAAGTGACTATGGTATGTATCCTTTGTGGGGTTTTGCTGGCTTCTGCGGGACATCACATACATAGTAGACAGACCGCTTATCTGCTAAACTTCAACATTCCAACATTAGTCAGCCGCTTTTTCCCCACATTGACATTTTCACAATATATTCCACCATTGTAAGGCAGGCAGGGTTCTTTTTGACTGTAGTAGGCCTATCCATGACCTGCTTGTCCACTGACTGATTAACTAAATCTGGCACTGGAATAGGGGTTGGGCAGACAACAGGATCAGGACCTGTCTCACGGTCTGTCACACTTTATTGATTCACACAAAGGTGAGAAGAGTTCCATCTATGTATAAATACAGTCAAGTCTCTGCTTTCCTCTGCCAGGAGCACTTGACATTAAGCATTTGTAAGGTCGATGGCGAAAAATACTGTAGCACCACTCATTTTAGAAAACAAGTCATGCTGAAGTGGAAAACAGTTCATTACTATTCGCATTGTTATGGTCACGTATAACATCAAACCGCAAAAGTTTCGTTGCTTTGTTGCCTTCCTTCACCCTCATCCGTTGGACAAATCCTTTAGATAAGCTTACCTTCTTGGTTGCTGGCCCCGTCTTGACTTTATTTGCTGGGGGTTCAGTTGAGAACACTGTTGTCAACAAAAGGACTTCACTGAATGTCAGGGGGTCACAAGGGAGGGAGATGTCGGGGGATATGGGAGTTCACTGATCACTGATGGATCAGATGGGTTTATTTTGTTAATCAGTGAGTCAAAGTACTCAGCCCAACGCTTGAGGATTTGTTGCCTGTCCTTGAATTCAACACGAAACAATCTGAAGATCTTACTGGAGCGATTATACACTTTTTTGGGCCATAAATTGATTTTGCAGCAGCGTAGAACGCATACAGTGCCTTGCAAAAGTATTCGGCCCCCTTGAATCTTGCAACCTTTCGCCACATTTCAGGCTTCAAACATAAAGATATGAAATTTAATTTTTTTGTCAAGAATCAACAACAAGTGGGACACAATCGTGAAGTGGAACAACATTTATTGGATAATTTAAACTTTTTTAACAAATAAAAAACTGAAAAGTGGGGCGTGCAATATTATTCGGCCCCTTTACTTTCAGTGCAGCAAACTCACTCCAGAAGTTCAGTGAGGATCTCTGAATGATCCAATGTTGTCCTAAATGACCGATGATGATAAATAGAATCCACCTGTGTGTAATCAAGTCTCCGTATAAATGCACCTGCTCTGTGATAGTCTCAGGGTTCTGTTTAAAGTGCAGAGAGCATTATGAAAACCAAGGAACACACCAGGCAGGTCCGAGATACTGTTGGGAAGAAGTTTAAAGCCGGATTTGGATACAAAAAGATTTCCCAAGCTTTAAACATCTCAAGGGGCACTGTGCAAGCCATCATATTGAAAATGGAAGGAGCATCAGACCACTGCAAATCTACCAAGACCCGGCCGTCCTTCCAAACTTTCTTCTCAAACAAGGAGAAAACTGATCAGAGATGCAGCCAAGAGGCCCATGATCACTCTGGATGAACTGCAGAGATCTACAGCTGAGGTGGGAGAGTCTGTCCATAGGACAACAATCAGTCGTACACTGCACAAATCTGGCCTTTATGGAAGAGTGGCAAGAAGAAAGCCATTTCTCAAAGATATCCATAAAAGGTCTCGTTTAAAGTTTGCCACAAGCCATCTGGGAGACACACCAAACATGTGGAAGAAGGTGCTCTGGTCAGATGAAACCAAAATTGAACTTTTTGGCCACAATGCAAAACGATATGTTTGGCGTAAAAGCTACACAGCTCATCACCCTGAACACACCATCTCCACTGTTAAACATGGTGGTGGCAGCATCATGGTTTGGGCCTGCTTTTCTTCAGCAGGGACAGGGAAGATGGTTAAAACTGACGGGAAGATTGATGCAGCCAAATACAGGAACATTCTGGAAGAAAACCTGTTGGTATCTGCACAAGACCTGAGACTGGGACGGAGATTTATCTTCCAACAGGACAATGATCCAAAACATAAAGCCAAATCTACAATGGAATGGTTAAAAAATAAACGTATCCAGGTGTTAGAATGGCCAAGTCAAAGTCCAGACCTGAATCCAATCGAGAATCTGTGGAAAGAGCTGTAGACTGCTGTTCACAAACACTCTCCATCCAACCTCACTGAGCTCGGGCTGTTTTGCAAGGAAGAATGGGCAAGAATGTCAGTCTCTCGATGTGCAAAACTGATAGAAACATACCCCAAGCGACTTGCAGCTGTAATTGGAGCAAAAGGTGGCACTACAAAGTATTAACGCAAGGGGGCCGAATAATATTGCACGCCCCACTTTTCAGTTTTTTATTTGTTAAAAAAGTTTAAATTATCCAATAAATTTTGTTACACTTCACGATTGTGTCCCACTTGTTGTTGATTCTTGACAAAAAATTTAAATTTTATATCTTTATGTTTGAAGCCTGAAATGTGGCGAAAGGTTGCAAGGTTCAAGGGGGCCGAATACTTTTGCAAGGCACTGTAGGTGTGGTTGGCATGTTGACCTTTTATGAGCCACCACTTACTTTCCATGAGCCGCAGGTGCATCTCTTTCTCAGCTTTGATTAATTTAAAATAGTGAGGAGATGGACAGTGAGCAATGAGAGAAGGGCAGCAGGGGCTTTATACTTGGCATTTAGCAACTCCTTTATATCTACCGAGCTGGAATCCAAAGCTTTGATTGTTCAGACACCTTCTACGCTGTTGCTTCTTGTGTGAGGTCAGATTTTTATCTTTAGCTTGGTTCTGATCAGCCAGGTAGTCAGTCCAGCAATGAGCCCCACGCAATGCACTGCTGACATCTTTTTGGTCCTGTTGCCTAGAGATTAGATGGTCCAACAGGTGGGTGCATCCAAGATGATTTCTTCAGCTGAAAGATTGTGTTCCGATCAGAAGTTGGTGCTCAGACCACAGAGAGAGGATTCAAATACCATTGTTGTGTATTTTCCCAGATCTGGATCTACCAATTATCTCCTTCCAGTGCTTTGCATCTGTGCCAACACAGGCATTCAAGTGAGGGTAAATTCATCTGATTAAAGACTCTTGATAGAGGAGACAGGAACTTGCATAAGGCTTCTTTGATGTTACTGTCAGCATCGTAGGTGGAAGCATAAGTAGAGTAGCGTAGCAATCCGGCCTTACACAAGAGGAATACGTCGGGTCATGAGCCGCTCGCTGATGTCCTGGGGGGGACTTAGGGATGTTATTGAGTAGTATGCTTTTTACAGCAATACCAACTCCATGGAGCACGCACTCACCCTCTGGGAGACCCTTCCAGAAGAAGGTGCAACCTGCACCTTCTGTCAGCAAGTCTTTTCCAGAGAATGGGGTCTTACTGAGGACTGCAATGTCAAAATTTTACCTCTTGAGCAAGTGTGCAATGAGTGTTGCCCATCTTTGTGGCTGCTCCGTGCCATCCTGAGTGTCAAGGAGAGTGCTAACGTTCCAAGGAACCAAGTTTATAGTTATGTCTTTTGCTTTATTGTGCTTTTGACAGCAGTAAAGGATGCCTTGGGGGCTGTAGTAGGCCGCCCGGATGTGAGGACCTAGCAATTAGGCCTTCCGCAAATTGGGGTGAGGAGTACGAACCCTAAAAAACGCTGTTCAGTCGCATGGGGAGTTGCCAAAGAAGGATCTTGTTCCGTCCCAACCCTCACAGCGATCGTTATGCCTGTCTAATCTCTGTGCTGGTCTCATACTAGGAGCTTCCAGACACGTCCTTGACCTGCTTTCCTCATCTTATCCTGTTGCCAGAGGACTTTTGTAAAGGAAGCTAAAGCCTGCACAAAGAATGGATTCATGTGAAGAATGGTGTGGGCAATTCCTTCCCACCCAGTCTTGGCCTTACCCACTGTATTCCAGTGGCATGAGAGAAACCCGAGACAACCTTAAGGTGAGTGCAGTTGCAGAAAACTGCCAGAGATTTAGTCTGTTGCCAATGTGTGTGTGTCCGGTGCACAGATTTTTCATTCTGGGTTTACTCCCATGGCCATACTCCTTCCCAGTTTAACCCACATGGCTGTGGGTGTGCCTTCATTGGCCATCACAGCCATTATGGCAGTTCTACCACCTACCCTCTTCCAGCTGCTTTGCCATTGAGTACCAACATCATTTTTTTCCCTCAGGGTTCGCTTTAAAGGGATAGTTCAACAGTTATGGAAAATTGGCTGCCATTTATTTAGTAGATTCCTTTCTTTGATTTGTTGGTGCATGTTGTTTTGCGATGTACAGGGCAGAGACACAAGCTGCTACAGTATGTGAAATGTTTTTCAGATGTCCTGACCAAATGATCAAATTTACTTTGGCTAATATTCTGTGAAGCAATTTGTTGCATGGACATTTTTGATTTTTAAATGTTAAAAAGTTCGGTTAAGTTTCACAACTTTGTGTGTGAAAGTATTTGCAATCGGTCATAAGCATAAAAAGGCATTAAATGAGATTTGCTTATACCTAAAGTTTCTCCCAGTGCACCAGTCACTGCATTGCAGCCTTGAGAGTTTACCTTGACCAAAACTAAAAGAAAATGTAAATCACAACACAGCCATCACATTAGGTTTACCATCGGAAAATAGGTCGTTCAGGTTAAAATGTGATTGGTTTTACTTACCTTGACTCAACTGAGTTCTTTCCCAGTTATTTTGAAAAGTCTCGCATAGGAACTCGGGTGAATATCCACTGAAAAAACTTAGCAGTGGTTTTTGTATCTGCATGAAGCTGGAGAAACGTTCCAAAACAAACTAAGGAGCGGGAGACAAGGGTATGCATAGGGACTTACAATGCAACACAGAGGAAAGGCAAGTGGGGTAAGCAGCATTTCATATTAGGGTAATATCCTTGTGCATTGAAACATCCTAAATGAATGTCATGGTCAGCTTGTCTGATTCAGTGTTATAACTGGATCAGAGGTGGTGATTTTTTGCCAAGAGAGCGACTTTTCAACATGCCAACCCAAAAAGATTACCTCAGGTAAAAATGTATATATTTGAACTAATAATATAGTATATACAATGGTATACAAAAGTTTATTTTTAAGATTTTCCTTTGTAAATCACTGATTGTTTGGAACAGAAATTTCAGTAAAATAAATCCTATAGCAGATTAACACAATAATATTTGAGAGGTGAAATGAAAAATATAAACATAATGTAATAAATATTTAAACAAAGATAAGCAGGTTCATAAAATTAAAATGAGACGAAGGTGAGACGAAAATGGGCCATGGTTTCCGTCACATCTTCACAATGTGTGCCTGCATCGGAGCAGCGCCTGGTTTTGTCACCCGTGACACACTGCGCCTCTTCCCGACTCACCAGTGTGTCGTCTTCAGTCTCCATGCAGGCTTGCACACACAGTGACATTTGTTTTCTTGGCCATAGAGAATATTTATTGTCGCTTTAGCTTTTAAAGGGATGTGCTGAGTGATCATCACACACTGAATGTAACTCGTACCGTTAGCATAGCATTTGCGTTAATGGTAATGGAAAGTGTCCTTTTAAAGTCTAGGAAAACTTTTACTGCCAGTTCTTGGCAGTGGTTATAATTCAAGATAATACTGGCGTCAACAATAATCGATGCGGCGATGCATCCCGATGCGGGGCATGGACGATTCGATGCGGGCAACAAGTCCAATCAATTCAGCGCATTTTAAAATATATAAGACTATTAGCCTAGATCTTGAGCCTAAACCCGACCCGACCCGGCCCGAAAATTTACGTTCGGTCGGGTCGGACTTCTCGCTCGCTTTTTTTAAAATATATATTTGTATACGAAAACGATGTATGGTTGTTAAACTAAGGAATATTTGTTATAAAAATAAATAAATTGGATAAAACAGAGAGAACTACTTTGGTAATCCCGAACATTAGTCGCAGCAGAGCCAGTGCATTGTTTGCGCACATGAATGCCGTGCACACATGAATGCTGTGGCCCCGCCCTCCTTTTAATCTTCCCCTCGCGCTTTGGCCTCTCCGCGAGTCTGCAACTGCATCCTCGTGTTTCCTTTTCGAATTTCAATATAGAGCAGCAAGAGGTGAAAAGTCAACTAAAGACGGGGGGATTGAAAAGGCAAGAATCCACGAGTGGTGTGTGGAAACGAATTAAATCGGTAGTGGAAGATGCTACAGAAAACCGTGTCAGGCTTGCCGAATGCAACAAATGTGGCGCTTTGCTCTCGTACTAGAGCAGAAAGACTGGCACCTTGACACTGAGCAGGCGTTTTAAAAACTGTAGTGGCCTAAAAGATGATATTAGTCAAACATCGTTATTATCATTTGTTTCGAGGGCTGCGTCTCTTAGTGCTAAGCAGGAGATTGTGGTGTTCCTTTAAATGTTATAATTTATTTTGTTTCAGTGCTCCTTGTTGTTCTTTTGTGTGTTCTAATGTGAGTCATTAAAATAAAGAATGTTGTTTAAAAGCATTTTAGTTTATTTTTGTATATGCTGCTGTTCCTCTCTTTGTCATAGAGGCGCGTAGTGAGCAAAATATCCCACACAGAAATATATTTAACAAACCTTTCCAGCGTTATTTCGTTGTGTGAATGCATTCATAATGTTCAGAAAAATAGGTAGACTATTTAAACATTAAGAAAACTTGTTTTTTTCTGCCAACTCGAAGAAATTAAAATAAATGTCTATTGCATTTTGCCGAGGAAATGACGCATGAACTTTCCACCTGATAGAACAGACACAAAAATATAAAAGATATAAATGTTTATTGAATATGCATCTTACAGTCTTGTTTAACCGGGAGAATTTGTTACAAAAGACGGGCTTTAATTTGTTATCATTATGCACATGGCATCGTCACAAAAAACGCAACCACGCATCGCATCCCCGCATTTCCTCCTCCACCGGAGTCCTCCCAAATAAAACGGGCCTACAAATAAAACATAAAATTTCGGGGGGTTTTCGGGCTCGGGCATACAAATAAAAAATGAAATTTCGGGGTTTTTCGGGCTCGGGCCTGCAAGGTTAATTGCTCGGGTCGGGCTTTTTTACGCGCGGGTCGGGTCGGGCTGGATTTTTTAGGCCCGAACTAGGATCTAATATAAGTACGTTCAAAAAGCTTCCCTGCGCAATTCCGGTGATGCAACGGAATTGGTTTCCCCATTTTTATTATTATTCTCATGTTTACCTGTAGAGGAAGCTACTTTACATTCAAAGCAATGCAGGGGGGACGAGGAACCCAAATCCGCTTCCTCACCTGGAGTAACGTCACAGACATGTGCAGTTGCAATCAAGAGAGCAGAGAGATAGGACATAACATAACATTGGCTGAACCGGAGAAAGAGGGAGTGCTACTGTGTGTAAAAAAAGAGAATTCCCTGGTCTCATTCAAAGCACAAATTAAATGCTGTGATCTGTTTTTTTTAAATTTTTTAAAATATATATATCTGAAAGTATACTGTTTTCATTTGACTTCAACCAGGAGTGACACAACAGCCAATAAAAAGTTGTTTAATGTCTGACCGCTTGTGTTGCCTCATTATTCACGAAAAATATGCTTTGCTTTAGAATTTTAATGCATCCCAGGCTTTAATGCAACGGACTAGGACGACTGATCTGTGTAAAGGAAAGAATGAATGGGGCCATGTATCGAGAGATTTTGAGTGAAAATCTCCTTTCCCTGACAGAATGACGCAACCCATTGTGGACCCAGCGGGAAAGATCCATTTTCGGGAGGCACGCCGACAGCCATCAGGCCAAACTCAGCCCACCTGCCGACCACAGTACATTTTGTTAGACTCTGATTTTTCAGACTACGAGGAGGATCATAATTTATATGATCTCCTATATTCTGATTCTGACTCTGACCCGGATTTTGATTTCACGCCCTCTGTTCCCCCTGGTTATTTTTCTTTCCACCCATCAAACTCTGTGTCTCGTTCAGAGCTCCGAGCCAAAGGGATCCCGTTGGGCAATCTATCGGGGACTCCCCCGTGGTGGTCTGCGGGGTCGCGCAGGCTCATTGCGGCCTAATGAGGCTGTTCTGCCACCCCTGCCACCAGAAGGCATTTGCCAAAGGCCTCGGCGTGGTCGTCAACACCGACGGCGTGAGGCGGTGCAGACGTCGTGGCTTCCCGAAGCTCCCGCACAGACGGCCCGGTCTCCTGCGCTGATGTCCAGGCTGCTTGAGGTGCCCATCCTGGCACCTCGTCCCCGTGCCTCGCCGTCTGGCCTCCGTCTGTGCCCGCACCGACTCCCCGCAGTCAAATGCCTCCCGCGCTGACTCCCCGCAGTCAAGTGCCTCCCGCGCCGACTCCCCGCAGTCAAGTGCCTCCCGCGCCGACACCCCGCAGTCAAGTGCCTCCCGCGCCAACTCCCCGCAGTCTTGTGCCTGCGCCGACTCCCCGCAGTCTTGTGCCCGCGCCGACCGCCCCTGTTTTCTCCTGCGACTCCGCTGCTGTCTGCTGGCGACTCAGACACTGTCCTGCCAGCAGACTCCTGTGACTCCGCTGCTGTCCCTCCAGCAGACTCCTACGACTCCGCTGCTGGCCCGCCAGAAGACTCCTACGACTCTGTTTTCTCCTGCGACTCCACTGCGGCCAGCAGACTCATGCGACTCCGCTGTTGTCCCGCCAGCAGACTGCTGCGACTCAGACGCTGTCCCGCCAGCGTCAGATGCTGTCCCACCAGCAGACTCCTGCGACTCAGACGCTGTCCCGCCACTCACCGCCAGCTGACGACAACTCAGTTCCTGATCCGCCCGAATCAGTCGACGACTCCGTGCCTGGTCCACCCAACTCCGACGACGACTCCGTGCTTGGTCCACCCGACTCCGACGACGACTTGTGCCTGGTCCGCCCGACTCCGACGATGACTGCGTGCATGAATCTCCTCACGATGACGACGACGTTGCTCCTCGCTTCCTGCCACGGCTTGGCGGCATGAACAACAGAGTCCTACCTCGCCCGGGGCGCCCGCCTGATCAACCCGTGCGGTCGCCCAACGTCTGGCGGCCCAAGCGCCCACCCGATCGACCCATGTGATCGGCCCACGTCTGGTGTCCTGGACGCCCGCCTTACTAGCCCTGACAGGCTAATGTTGCTCCCTCCTCCAGCATCCTTCTTCTCGCGTGACTAGTCCCTGTGATTGCCCATTGATTTCACCTGTTCTACTTCCTAGTGTATCCTCCAACCTGTTCCTCGTTGTGTCGTTACCCCTCGTCTCTGTGTGTGTATATAAGCTCCCAGTTTCTTTTCACTCCTTGTTGCGTCATTGTCTATGTCAACGTCGATGTCGAAGTCCTATCCAAGCCCTCGTGTATTAGCTCTTCCAATAAAGTAAGTTTTGTTTGAACCTTGCAATTTTCATCCCCAGTATTTTTGGTAGTACTTTGTGCTTTTGTTAGTTATTATTAAAACATTTTTTGAGTTCACCGCCACCTGCCTTGCTGCCTTTTGTTTCCCTGCATTTGGGTCCACAGCCCCTGCATGCCCGGTTTCCCTGACACCGTTATTGCCAACAAATGGTACATAACAAAGTATTGAGATTAACTTTTGGTATAGACCAAATACTTATCTTCCACCACGATTTGCAAATTCTTTAAAAATCATATTCACATTCTGTCTCTCGTGGTTGAGGTTTACCCGTGTTGACGATTACAGGCCTCTCTAATATTTACAAGTGGGAGAACGTGCACAATTAGTGGTTGACTAAATACTTATTTGCCCCACTGTATTGAGACTATGTACATTCTACTTGGATGATGGAAGGCTTGACTTATGCTTGACCTTAGTAAATATTTTTCCAATAATTTTAACAATCCTTTTAAGTATAACAACAACTGGAATCATGTTGTCCTAAGTTTTATTGCAATCAATATCTGCAATCAAACAGAACGACATAGTTTGTGCTTATACAGTGGAACCTCTACATACGTAGTTAATTCGTTCCAGGACCTTGATTATAAGTCGAAATGGTCGTAAGTCGAGCAGGATTTTCCCATAAGAATACATTATAATTCCATTAATTCCTTCCTCAGCCCAAAAAGCCTACATTAAATCTTTAATAAATAACTAGTATTACAAATAGCAACTACAAAGACCAAAACAAATAAATTGTGAATAAAAATCAGAATAATAATAATATAATAATAGTAGTAATAGTAATAATAACAATAATAATACATGTAATAATGTAACAAATCGGGTTCTAATGTGGCGGACTTTTTTTGCTGTACCTGAACGCTGACCTGACGCTGAGCAAGAGAGCGCAGTTCTATTTTACTTCCTGTTTTGGTGCTAGCGTCAGTGTTGCACAAGTTCATGGAATAAATGATTAGAAACCTGACCAAGCTGCCGATTTCTTTGGCGATGTTACCACAATAAGAATTAACTCAGTGTTTTTCAACCTTTTTTGACTCACGGCACGTTTTTACATTGGAAAAAAACTCGTCGTGCACCACAAACAAATAATTTTCCAAAATTATTTTCTGTACAGTATATTTAATTATAAAAATAATTTCTCAGTATGTATACTTACTCAGTGTGAAACTCGAGCCTGTTTAGATGAATACAAAGTCCATATCCTTATTCTTCAACAGCTTATTTTTATTTTTTAATAGCAGTAAGGCTTGAAAAAGCTCACAATTATCAGACAGGGGGACTTGAGCAATGTCTTTTAGTTCTCTGTCACGGTGTGGGACTTTTGGATTTAACAACAAGGTAACTGGCTTTGAGGGCTTTCTCATATACCTTCGTAGTTTTTATCAAAAAAGTTGCCTGTTTCTCTGTTTCCATGAAGGCGAACAAAATAGTCCATTGAGTAGTTTTGAAGTTACGGGTGTTTAGTTTGGAGATGACGTTGAGGAGAGCTGCTCGTGTCGCATTCAAGAGCTCCTAGGATTTTTTGCCACCTTGCTGTTCTCAACAATGTGTTGGAATATAACACGGGGATAAAATAGAAAGAACACTTTCGGGTATATATACGCATGGCGAGTCTAACCAAATAATGTGCAGTAGACATGCTGGAGTCCACATTGTCGCAGACAACAGGGTTGTTGATGGCTAGAAATCCGAGCAGTTTTTGAACGCGAAATGAGCAAAAATGCGCTCATTTGTACATGACCGAGAACTTTCTGCCTACTCCTCCCTACCTTCCTACTGCAACTCCACCCGACGACGTAAAAAAAAAAAAAAAAAAATTGTAATAGCCCCGAATAGGGAAATGGAAAGGAGAGGAGTAGGTGATGACTTTTAAAACAAAATAACAGCGGCATCCGCAACATGCGACCGCTAACTTTGCTCTCCCGCCGTTCTCCCTCCCTCCTTACTTCCCGCTACGTCACCACTCTGCAGTCTGATGGCCCCCTCAAGGGCCCGCACAGTTACGGACATTGCATTATTTATATATATAAATGTGACATTAGATAATTTCTCACGGCACACCTGACAATCTCTCACGGCACACTGTAGTGTCCCGTGGCACACCGCTTGAAAAACACTGCCTTAACTAATAAAGAACTTATAAACGGAGGAAGACTGCAGGCCAAGATCGACATTCTACGGCCCTATTATGGACCCAGTTCATGGATGCATACACCATACTTATATTTTGCAATCATTAACATCTTCATTTCAATGGTAAGGGTCCCCTTTTCTTTTTTTCCCCACCTGGACTAATCTTTTTGGATCCAGTGTTGATTTCTCACAAGAAAGCCGTGGGTCCGTTTTCCGGCAAAACAAAGAAACTGCGGCGCTGTCAAAAAACGTCGTATTTCGAACATGTCGTCGGATGTACTGTAGAAACAAATGGTGAGTCAAATTTTACGTCGGGTGTCGAAAAGATCGTGTGTCGAAGCGATCATATGTCGAGGTACCACTGTATGCACATGTGTGATGAGCTCATAACACCATAGCTATATTCTCACTAGATGGACAATACCTTGTAGTATTTCCTTGTCACAAAATTTGCGTCAGCCCTTCTGCATTCGGCAACTGTAATATTATTCGTAATTTTGGTAATTTCACCCTATGTCAACACAGGCTGCACAGAATTTTGTCCACGAACGATCAACGAAGTGATAAGACCAAAAACACACAACACAGCAAGTCCCGGAGCTTCATCTACGTCGTGCTGAATCCAGTTTTTGGAGATTCCACGGGATCCTCTGGTTTGATTTTGCAGTTTTCACTTAGTCTACACACTGCTTATTTCAACCGCACTTCATGTTGTTCTGCCTAAACCGGCAGTCTGTAGCAGAAAATTTCAAAGATGGCGCCGCCCATGTTTCGCGCAGGAAACTTGTCTACTGTATATGTCCTCCATTTCGGCACGGGAAGTCGGACTAAATACGTATTTTCTGGTATTTTTTGGAAGGGTCACATTATTCAGATTTGAATTAAGCAGGATTGTATTCAAATACATTGCTGATAATTATTGTTTTACCACTTGCCTATGGCTTATTTCACTCTAACATGCACCTAATTATCTGGGACTTTGCATTGCAAAGACCTAGATAGTAAAATTCAGTTTTTTTTTAATGGGCGCGCCGCACAGCCCGAACCGTTTGACCGATCGGCACCGTTCCGGTATCAAAACGACCAGAATTTTCGCGCGACGCAGGGACCTTTTCCAACGACCCCGAAAAATTTTCCGTTCGCTTGTAAACGCTGATTTTTAAAAAATAATAATAATGATAATAATAATTCAAAACGTATCTATTCCAAAATTTTTGACCAAAACACATAATTTGAACATCAAAAATTCCAGGACGGTGAGGGCATAAAACAAAGTTGTACACAGAATTTCGAAAAAATTTACGGTTCCCAAGAAATTAGCCAAAAACTGTCCCTTTCATTTTTAATGGGATGCTATGTTGAAATTTCCATTCACATACCTGTCAAGTTGTACGGTTTTGGCGTAATTTGTACAAGTGAGCACTGATTTCTAAATGTGTATGCCGTTCGGATTTTGTCACCGTTTCAGCAACGAGAGAATGTGCGTTACTATGCCTTACTACGTTGGTTGAATGACGCGAGAAAAGTCAGAGACACTGAGAGCGAAGTGTTTGTTGTGACGCTGTTGCAAAGGCGATGCTAGGCTAGGTGGCTCCAACATTTCCTGACTGTAGCCGACAGCCTACAATCTATGCTTAGATATCTCATGGATATAGAACTACATACATGAAATGACAGACTCGGTTGCGTTAGTAAACAGCCGCCATTTTAGAGCAGTACACTTCTCAGAAAGGCTCTGTTGGAGTGAACCTTCCTAGCGAACCTAAGTAAGGTTTTATCTAAAATACTCATAAATCGGCAAAATCTTAAATTGAATCTATCTTTAAATGGTGAAACAGTTTTAACTTTCACGTTGAAATGAAATAATAAATAAATGAATGACTTCCAAACATAGCAAAGGTTACTTTTTTTTTTACACTAGTTACTTTGCCAGGTAACTAATTAGTCTTACATTCAGGTAACTGAGTTACTAACTCATTTACTTTTTGGGAAAAGTAGTTTGTAACTACTTAATTGCTTTTTTAAAGTAAGATTACCAACACTGGTAAAAAAGATGAAGTCTGTAGAATGAAAAGTGACAAAAGCGGAGATTTTATTCTGCCAATTTGCTGGCGAACACAATTTGCCTGAAAGTATTGCTGATCACTTCTTAGAATTTGCAAAAGAAATGTTCCCTTACTCCAGTACTTCTCAAATAGTGGGGCGCGCCCCCCTGGGGGGGCGCAGAGCGATGCCAGGGGGGGCGCATGTGACCTCGGGGAACATGCTTTTTTTTTCTTTTTCTGCCGTACTGGAATAAAGTGTACTTGCGCATCCACTCAGTGGGTGGCAGTGGCGCTCTCATTTTCAGAGTGCGTGCAGTATTTTTGAACTAAGGAAGAGCACTCATCACACAGAAAACAAATATGAAGAGCAGTGCGCCGCCGCCGTTTTCGAATGCCGTTTTCCGACCGGACTCACTCACGCAGCGACCCACTGTCTTGTCCGGTTCTCACGCCGCCGCCCGATAAGTGCCATTTTCGGCTTGGGATCATCACGACGACCGCCCTCACCTACGGTTCTACCTCGGCCGCCGAGAATGCGCTTTGTTCGTGCCGTTTGCCTTTTAGCTTTGACTTTTAATACTGCGGGTGATGAGGAAAGACTTTACTGTGTCTAAAAATAATTATAGCGGACCGCCAGAAGCCAAATCAATTAAGACGCCACTTAAAGACATTCGACCCCAATCTCATTGATAAGCCGCTTGATTGTTTTTCAGCGAAAACGTGCCGAATATTGCCAACAATCGTCCTGCTTTGTCAGTGTTATATCAGTAAACCAGTGAGCATTGTTAGCATACTCATTGCAAAATGACTCCACACCATTGCAAAGGAGGTAATACTGAGTGTGAGCAGCAAAAATAAAAACTGTCCTTCTGTCCAAGGACACTCAGTTTTTCTTCCTTTATTCATTTTTGTTTTTTCGGTCAAATTTTTTGGCATATTGTCCTCATGAGTGAATGTTTCTAATCAATTTGAATTTGTTATTATTTACTGATTTTATTACATTTTATTTTTCAGTATCAAATGGTCAAAAATGTACCTTGAGTGTATTTTTACAGTTTGAATGTGACTTTTTTTAAATTCAGGCAAATTGATGCACGTCAAGTCTTCTCTGTTACAAACAAAACAATGTTAATAAAGTTATACTTTATTATAAGTTGATCTATGTTACTTTTTTTCTTTATTAGAAAAAAGGGACACAATATTAGGCAGATGCGTATTTATGATAGTAATTTTATAGACAAATAATACTATTTACAGTGGCGGCAGAGAGTTTGGGGGGGCGCGAAACATTTACGTCTTGCTTGGGGGGGCATCGCAGAAAACAATTGAGAAGCACTGCCTTACTCAAAGATTGCATCAGTGAGTTAATTTTATCAATTGACCTTTTTAATTTATAATTGGACACATTAAACTGAATTGCGAGCCTAAGTACCATGAAGTGCAGCCATCAAGACATGATAGAAACTGCCAAAAGTGCTACATACAAATATAGCAAAAGTCACTTTCAATTTTAGTAATCATGATGTACCTGTAGACATTGATTGTTCTTTGATTGCTCCAGGTTATATGTTATAATATTGCCAATAAATTCATATTATTTTGAAAATTGAGTTTCATATTTCATACTACATTGTAAGATTAGTCACCAATTTCTAAGGGCATACGTCACTATTTGTAAGATTTCCAAGGGCCTCGGGTTGACAGGTATGCATTCACTCCAAATGGAATTTACTTTGCACTGATGCCATTGACGGCAATGTATGTCAAATCTATTGATGCCATTGTACTTGGATTCCATTGACGCATATGTTAGTCATTGCTATTGACGGCCATGGACGTCCAAATTTCCTATTCATTTTCAATTGCAAAAAAATAAATGTCTACAAATCGACAGGAAATCAACCAATTCCCCCAAAATTCCCCGATTCCAATTGTAATGGCATTTACTTTGATAAATGCCATTGTCGGGCATGTTTGTCCATTCTATTGATGCCAATGTACTTGGATTCCATTGGCGCCTATGTAAGTCGATGCCATTGACGGCTATGGACGTCCAATTTTTTTCCCATTCATTTTCAATGGCAAAAACAAACAATGTCCCCAAGTCAACAGGAAATGACCAGATATCAATAAGACGCGTCCCCCAAACTTCCCCGATTCTATTGACGCTTATGGGGGGTGCTGCCATTGAAGGCTATGGACGTCCAAATTTCCCATTCATTTCTAATGGCATTTACTTTGTTTAATGCCATTGAAGGGCATGTTTGTCCATTCTATTGATGCCAATGTTCTAGGATTGCATTGCTGCCTATGTAAGTCGATGCCATTGACGGCCATGGACATCCAACTGTCCCCAAATCAACAGGAAATGACCAGATATCAATAGGACGTGTTCCCCAAACTTCCCCGATTCTATTGACGCTTATGAAGGGTGCTGCCATTGTATACTGCCATGGACGTCCAAATTTCCCATTCATTTCTAATGGCATTTACTTTGTTTAATGCCATTTACGGGCATGTTTATCCATTCTATTGATGCCGATGTACTTGGATTCCATTGACGGCTATATAAGTCGATGCCATTGACGGCCATGGACGTCCAATTTTTTTCCGATTCATTTTCAATAGCAAAAAAGAACTGTTCCCAAATCAACAGGAATTTCCATTCATTTCTAATGGCGTTTATTTACTTTGTTTAATGCCATTGTCGGGCATGTTTGCCCATGCTATTGATACCAATGTACTTGGATTCCATTGGGGCCTATGTAAGTCAATTCCATTGACAGCCATGTACTTTTCAATGGCAAAAACAAACAATGTCCCCAAATCAACAGGAAATGACCAGATATGAATATCACGTGTCCTCCAAATGTCCCCGATTCCATTGACACTTATGGAGGGTGCTGCCATTGACGGCTATGGACGTCCAAATTTCCTATTCATTCCTAATGGTATTTACTTTGTTTATGCCATTGTTGGGCATTTTTATCCATGCTATTGATACCAATGTACTTGGATTCCATTGGGGCCTATGTAAGTCAATTCCATTGACGGCCATGTACGTCCAATTTTTTTCCCATTCATTTTCAATGGCAAAAACAATGTCCCCAAATCAACAGGAAATGACCAGATATCAATATGACGTGTTCCCCAAATGTCCCCGATTCCATTGACGCTTATGGAGGGTGCTGCCATTGACGGCTATGGACGTCCAAATTTCCTATTTATTTCTAATGGCATTTACTTTGTTTAATGCCATTGACTAGGGATGGGAATTGATACGATTTTTACGATTCCGATTCCATTATCGATTTTGCTTAACGATTCGATTCTAATTTGGGGTAAAAGAAGAACAAACGTTTTGATTGGCATCAAGTTTGTTTAATCAGAAGTCACAACATTACAAACTCACAACGAGGTCAAAAGAGGCCCAAAGCCTCAATGGTAACTCTGGCAATAAGTGGCAAATACACAAGAATGTGTAACATTTTACTGAAACATTTTTCTTATAAAAAATATTGGTATATATTGGCATATAGGTTGTTGTTCTGCCTTTGGCAATATGCGTTAGAGCAGGGGTCCCCAAACAAAACAAAACAAAAAAATTCAAAATGCTCTCTGGTATTGTTCAGGGGCCCTTACCAAACGTGGAGGCGGCACCCCTGCGTTAAAGTGTATTATTTACCATTATATTGAAATGCATCCCTTTTAGTTTTTATGGTGCTTTCACACTAAAGTGGGGGCGCCCTTGCGCTTACACGCGAAGAAGAAGTGCCGCATCCAAGCAAGTGTGCGAGTTAGTGAGAGAGGGAAACACTGCTACGAGCCTAGGTTCTTATCATCTTTTGTGTTGTTGTAGTTGTGTGTTTCCACTTGCGATTGGACACCTAATTCCGGTTGTGTAATGGTTTGAACGATGTGCTAATGCTAGCGAACGCATGCTGACCATTTGTGTTATTACTGCATTAGCAGCTAATCATCGCTGATTTACGTTGACGCAAACCTGTTTGTTATACGGGACAAAATTTATTTGTTTCATTTCTATTTTTAGTTTCACTCTTCAAGTGATGGTTGAATAAAGTCAGCAAATTATACCAACCTCTTTTGCATCGTCATTTGGGAGTTTTTCTAGCTGTATAGCTAGGACTGAGCCTTAGCGTCTTGGTGAGGACAGTGCAGTTGTATTCCCTCCTGATGCAGTTATCTCCATCTAGCAATGACTGCAAGTCGCTTTGTTGTATTTTTCCTCGTGAAGTGAAGACACACTTTCGAGCATTTGAACCTACGTGCTGTCATTGTTATGTTTACGGCTGCAATGCTCGTGCTAAACCATCGTAACCTTTCATTTTCACCCTCATTCCTGTTGAAGTGTAGCCAAACTTTCTTGGCGCCATGCTAGTTTGATGCGTCTGGAGTTCTGGACAACAAGATACGTCACGTCACGACGCAATACGCGTCTTTAGGAATCATTAAGGCTTTTTCATTGTAATTTCGAGGCCTCGAAATACTAGGAATCGGTTCGGAATTGGAATCTGATTTCAATACCATTGACTGGCATGTTTATCCATTCTATTGATAGCCCTGGGCGTGGCTAAAATCTGTATCTCCACCCAGAGTAATTTCTCCAGAAATTTCAGTTTCTAGTTTTTGATGGGATTTTTTTTTTTTTTTTTTAAATCAAAACGCTACTCGTCCAATAATTTTTGACCAAATCTCATAATTTCGGCATCAAAAAGTCCGGGACAGTGATGGGCACAAAATTTGCATACAGAATTTGGAAAAGATTTACGGTTCACTAGAAATTTCTCATTTGTTTTAATGGAAAAAACATCGCGCCGCGCAGCCCAAACCGTTTGACCGACCAGTCGGAAGTTATCAAAACGACCGGAATTTTAATTTTTACAAGATATGACCAGGACACGCTCCGTCCAAATGCCCCCAAATGACATGTGACC
Organism: Corythoichthys intestinalis; assembly: GCF_030265065.1. Lineage (NCBI taxonomy): Eukaryota > Metazoa > Chordata > Actinopteri > Syngnathiformes > Syngnathidae > Corythoichthys > Corythoichthys intestinalis. The sequence continues at coordinate 69,459,474 of NC_080395.1, read as the reverse complement.
AGGACACGCCCCCAAATGACCTGATATGACCTGGACACGCCCACCAAATGTCCCCAAATGACCTGATATGACAAGGAAACGCCCCCCAAATGTCCCCAAATGACCTGGTAACACCAAAACACGCCCCCAAATGTCCCCAAATGACCTTATATGACAAGTACACTCCCCCCAAATATCCCTAAATGACCTTATATGACTAGCACACGCCCCCGAAGGATATGCCCCCGAAATGTCCCCAAATGACCTGTTATGACCAAGACGCGGCCCCCAAATGACATGATATGACCAGGACATGCCGCCAAATGTCCCCAAATGACCTAATATGACCAGGACACGATCCCAAATGTCCCCAAATGATCTGATATGACCATGGGCGCCGTATATGGGTGAAAAGCGATATTGATTCTAAGGGCCCATGGCCTGATGGGGCCCACAAAGAAAATTAGAACATCAAGTTCTCGTTTTCAAATTTAAATATTAATCATTATAAATTCAATTGGAAAAAAACGAAGGGTTTCTTTTTCTTGTTTTGTTTTTGGCAAAAAGTAAATACCCAAAGAGCATATGTATTGCCAGCCACCCCTCCCCCAAAACCCCGTATTTTCATTAAATGGTTTGGTCCGCCCTGCCTTTGATCAGACTGGGAGCAGCGGTGCGCATTTACACCAGTCAATGACGCGGAGTGTGTGGTACTGCAGAAATGTTTTCAAAACAAAAATTGGGTTATCAAATGTATGTGCTTACTTCTAACTAATCTGAAGAAATTTTATGTAAAAGTGCTGAGAACAATCTTTACTGTTTGTCACGTGAGGTGGGGCACACTGTTGATAGCTGCAGCTCTCTTAGCAGCTATATTTACCATATGAGCAAAACATCCTATTTGTGGTCCGAGTTCATCTGTGTCACATACTGAATTATTTGCAGCATTATTATACAGTATTTGCAGCATTATCTATAGTCACTGGCATGGACTGATTTGGCCAGCTTAACTTCCATTCAGTCATGGCGGTTTTTAATTCATCCATGTATGGACTACGCGTCACGCAGTTAATGGCATGGGATCTAACGTAGCACATCTAGGTTGCTATTTGATGATATCTTGTGTGTGCCCATTAGTGTTTTCTGGGAAATAAGGAAAGAAAGAAAGAAAGTTAACAAACGCCACAGAGGTCACTTCTGCTCATTACTACACATTAAGCCTGAACGATAAATCGTTTAAACATCGCCATCGCGATGTGCGCATGCGCAATAGTCCCATCGCAAGGACGTGCGATAGTTTTTTCATTTCATTTTTTTTAATCCACAAACGTTTGTTTTGAGGAAGGAGAGAGAAGGAGAGCTGCTCTTTCCCTCCAGCAAGTCATCGGCTCCTCCCCCTCCCCTCGCGGCAGCGGAGTGGAGGGAGGAGGGGCCGAACAGCAGAGCGGAGGGAGGAGGGGCCGTTCTCAAAGTGAAAGCAAGAAAGCAACACGTTGAAGCAAGGAAACGAGGCAAGACCGTCTCCAAAAGGAGTTTTGGAAGTATTTAGGCAAGAAAAAGACTATAAGGGACAAAAAACAGCCCTGTCGACAGTGCCTCGCCATGGGTGCATCAACAAGAAGTAATCTGTCGAACATGTGGGACCATTTAAAACGCAGGTATCTATGCATTCCTGCTAAGACCTTCCCATCAGAGGCTTTTTAGTACAGGTGGGAACATTGTTACGTGCCAACGTTGTTGTCTCAAGCCTGCAATAGTGGATAAACTAGTAGTCTTGGCCAAAAACCTATGAGACCCAGTTGAGAATTGCTGAGCAAGGAAGGTGGACGATATGCAGACAAATACATAACACAGCTGGAGGAATGTCTTTTCTTCTTTTTATTCATGTGACCGCTATCAGGAAGGCAGGAAATTTGGTTCTGTTATTCATCAGTTATTTGCAGTTATTCAGGTCAATTATTTACAAGTTCAATTGAGTTTCTGTTTCTTTTATATTTAAATTTATTGTAAATCGTATTTTTCAAATAACTATATATAGTACTGCTGCACATAAAGTTTTGACACTTAATATTTTTGTTTAAATATTTTTACAACTTTGTTGCCGTTTTGCAGTTTTATATTGTAATATTTTGTGTAAACAGCTCAGGGGACTAATGCACTTGCACTTTTATTAGTCAGATTTAATATTTAAGTTCAAATATGTTGACAACTTTGTTGTTTTACTGAGGTTTTTATTTATTGTTATAGTTTGTGTTGAGATAATTATCGGGGTTTGATTTATTAAATGTTTGCTTGATTGGTTGATTGAATATTTGCTTATGCTCATATATACCATAAATAATACATATTGCCATATTTTTCTTACATATATAACCAGTAAATGATTATTGCTTGCTATACCAGATTGCAGTATAATGCTTAAGTGTTACAAAGTGTAGAAAGAGGGTCGGAGTGGCTTCATGGCCGCGCCGTTGCGTAACTGGACCTTCCAGGCAACCCCAGCACCTGGGGTTTGGACTTTCGCCTAGCCCTTCGAGGACGATTTTCCATCCGAGGACATCTTCCAGGGCCACAGCGGTGCACAACTGGAAGTGTTTGGACTATTCTGCTGATTGTTTAACGTTGCATAACTAAAAGTGTCTGCATTATTTTGACTGCTTATATATTATTCTGACTGTTTATATGACTGTTTTGATTGTTTACATAAGCTCTTGCTCCACACACGTGTATCACTTAATTCCACCTACATGCACACACATATCCAATAAAAAACCACATGGGTGTCGCCAGCTTGCTTTTCCCTTCCCCTTTAGGACGGCATCCATCTTGTTTAGGGAAAACCCCTAAATAAAATACCAAGGAGGGTTTTTTGTCCTTTAGATCAATCTTGGTGACTTACGAGTCACATGTTTGACCTCCTTGGCCAAGAAAACTGAGTGTCTTCTCTCCTTATTTTTGGGTAATTTTACAATGTCTACCTAAGGATCTAATTTTGAACTTGACATTATTTGGTCAATCGAGCCGGATTGCGACATACCTGACGTTTCCGGAAGCGGAGGGGATTTCCATTCAAAGCGTGCACGTCCTCGGTTTTCGAGGGGACTGGCCTCAACTCCGCTTCTGGAGGCGAAGGGTTGAAGCAAAACCGAAAGGATTGAAGACATCTCACGGTAGGATCACCCAAATTCCCAAATTGTATGATTGTATGGGTGTAACAATTTTTGCGGCTGATGAAATTTTTAAGGGCGACGGTGTCCTGTACGTACTTAAACTCCGTGAAAAGTAGACGCACCTAGAAAGGAGGCGATACAATATTTCGCGTCCTTTTTGGGTGCACGTTCCGTGTCTGCTTTGAGTGGACGCACCCAGAAGGGGTGCGATACGAGATTTCGCATCTTTTCTGGGTGCACGTTCCGTGTCCACATTGATAGACGCACCTAGGAAGGAAGTAATTTTTTTTACTTTGCATTGAACTTTGAAGCTAAATCTGGTGCTTGAGGCTTTTCCGTGTGAGGGAAAGGTCTCGTATCGCGTAGTCGTGATATACTGTGTAACGCAGAGTGCTATTGGTTGAAGGTTAAATGGTTTCATTCGCGTCTTTTTTGAATGCACGTTCCGTGTCTATTGTAGTAAAAGTAGACGCATTTAAAAAGGAGGTGACACGATATCTTACGTCTTTCCTGGGTGCACGTTCCGTGTCTATCTTGGTAAAATCTTGAGAATACTAGTCCCCCTCAAGTCAGGCAGGTGTCTGTAAATCGGTAACAGGACAACGGGGTCCTACGCGCGTCTATTAGGGCAACGGGTCCTAATAATAGTAATAATAATAATAATGATATTAATGATACAGATAATATAGAGAAGTAAATAATATTGCAATCAAACTTGGTTATTTGCTGCAAATAAGACGAATAATTCAGGAAAACTCTGAAATCTAAATACGTTCGTAATTAGTGTGAAACGCTACTAAAAAGGATTTTTGGAGGTTTAACAACTTCTAGGAGACGAATAGAACACTCTAGCTTGAGTAATAAAAATATCTGAATTTTGAAGTGCATGTGACACGAAAAATTGAAACTCGAGAAAACGCGTAAAAACAATCTAAATGTTTACTAGAAACCCGTGCACGGCAAATAAGACTCAATAAAGCACGAAAAAGAGTAAAATTTAGTGGGAAACTCAATTCTTGGGGAGAAAAAAAAATTAAAATACCATCCAAAAACTGCTGAAAAATAATTTTTAGCGAAGTTTAGATCTTATTAAGGAGGATCTTGTGTGAATTTAAGGCAAAAAAACGACGTTTTGAATTTTGAAGGGACCCTCGGTCTGAAAATTGTATTGTCAGAAAAAACTCAAAATCGTCTACAAAGCCTGTGCACGGCAGTTAAACGAATGGACAAGAATAACACATAGGATAAAAACAGTACTGGTGTGAATGAGGTTTGTGTGAGTGTGTGCTTTTTACTAACATAATACAAGTGGGGACTGTAAGTGGCAACTCACTTTGGATGGATAGCAAGAGTGGTCCGCCTATCAGTAATACTGAGAGGTAGAAGCCTGACCACTACCACTGCGAGAAATTAATTGTCACCCCACTTTCAACTGACAATCGGCCCATAGGAACACCAGGTTCAGGGCCTGATCCAAATTTACATCCAAATGGGGAAAACTAACAGCAAACTCGATGGGGGGAAAGATCCTAAATTAGACTGGAAATTCATCGGGAGTCGATGTCCAACTAAAATAAGATTTTTGAATCTTTGGATCACCAAGTACGGATTTAATGGCCAACTTAATACCCAAAAAAAAAAAAAATCGTACACCTGCAGGACCAAATTAAAGTGAAACGGAAAAACAATGCGAAAAAATGGCTAAAGACGGATATGAAGATACCAAATTTTGGATGGAAATGGCTCAATGTCGTCGAAGTGACGCGAGAAAGATTAAACAGAAGATAAAGAGTGGAAAAGAACCAGAAGTCTTATTCCATAGGAAGGAAGACGATGAGACAGGTCCAGTAGGGACAATAAAAGAGATAAAAGAGGAAGTGAAAGAATCATCCAAAGAATTAACTTCTACTATGCCAACCATAGTGATAATTGTTGAATTGTGCTGCTGAAAGTTTGAGTAAGTTGTAATGAGGGCAGAGGTAAGTTGTAATGAGGGCAGAGGTAACCGTAAGCCTAGGTAAATGGGTTGCGAATGTGTTTGGTTGTTTGGTGGACGTCTGAAGTGGAAAAAAAGGGAGCTGAGAAAGTTCTGGGAGTGGGAGAGGAGCGTTGATAAGCGAGGGAATTGTTTGTAAATAGCTGACCGTCTATTGCGTAAATAGCTGACCGTTTAATGAGCAAAATTGGGAAAAAGGAGGAGTTCTTCAACATGAGGAGTGCGGCCCTTCGGTGGCCCCTATTTGCAACATGGGGTCCTCGACGGCATCCGCTGGGTTTTTGCCCAAATTAATTATAAGGGGAGGTTGTGATTCCAGCTGGGAATATTCCAGCCTTTCCCTTGTACTATTTAGGAGATGAATTTTTGAAATGGAATCTCATTAGAGATAAAAAAAAAAAATAGACTATTGAGCTCAATTGGAACTTATAGAATGCTCTTAAAAGAAAATAAGAGAATGGCTAAAAGAGAAAGAAAATAGTTAATGTTATGAAAAAGGAAAGGATCAACTGTTGATAAATAGCTATTTGAGACGTAAACTTAACAGATTTATTTTAAGCAATTTTATTTAAGCAAAGAGCTAGTATGTTTGATAAAAGAAAATTAGATTGTTAGAAATGTTCTTTATTCATGAATAGATATTGTTCATAATATTATTTGAAAGTAAATTATTCTGAATTCAGGTGAAAAATGACCAACTTTTAGATGTATCGGGCTAATAAGAACAAATAGTATTTACTCCAAGTAAGTAGAGTAATCTGACGTATTAATCGTCATTAATGGCCTTTAATCTTTGAATTAGTCTTTATCCCCTGAGGGAAGGGGAAAATTCAAATTCAGAATAAGGTGGAGGAAATTATTCGGCTAGATTCCAGAGAAATGATGTTAGTGAGACGTTATAAAATTTACAATGAAGAAGGTGACTTAGAACTAGAAAAACGTACTCATTATTGGCAGATTTAAAGAGAAAAGGAATCACACATAATGACATAGTAAATAGATTGACTAAATTAGATTTTGAAGTACATGGCAAAATATTGTAAGAACTGTCAAAAGACTTCCCATTAATTCTTGGGAATGGTAATAGATATCAATACAAGTCTTATAGATAAAGAGAGGTCCAAATGCTGATTAGCGAACTCCTGTTGAGGAGCAGTTTGGTATATGTCACAAGATAAATAACTACTAACAGCTGGTGGAAAAACCAGTTTTAGCAGACTTTAGAGCAATTTTAAACTTGCCACTTTCTGTGTATTTTTGAGTGTATGGAAGTGGCAAATTAATAATATAGAATCACTGTCATGAGTTTACTCTTAACATCATGAAAATTTGATTTAGATTTTTGGGGAATTGATAATGCTAAATATTGCTTAAGATAATTGGCTCACATGCTGATGGAATTTGGCTATCTTTGTTCAGCTGTGACCCAAATAGTTAAGACATTTTCATCAAATTCGGATTCTGGGATGAAAAGACAATTCTGAATTTTGTTGCTACGAAATTATAGTGGGAATAAGTGGCCGATTTTGTAGTGATAGGCCAAGGCAAAATTAGTTGATAAATTCCAAAAGACGGAACTGAAGAAGTTGGGGAGCGGAAGCATAAATTGACTTTTCGCCAAGTGGAGATAATTATGCTGGGAGAATTGTAATTTTAAAACATTGGGTTAATTGCAAAGCATAACACTAATGATAATATGGGGTTTTGGACATGGGTTATTTACTTTTCATAACGCTCATTACAATTTTAATTTACAATGTATGATTACAATCCTCCCAATATAAGTTTAATTCTTCATTTTGATTTGGAACTTTGAATGCATTACTTTTATGTTTGATATTTTTAAATTTAGCACTTTTATTGACCTGACTTTTGGTTTCTTTTGTGGTTATAATCGGGTAGGAGTTTATGTAAGTTTATATAAACTAATTTGCTTCTGTGTATATATTGTTTTGGGGAAGAGGTCAATTTTTCAGGCTGTTAGAATCGGATAATCTTATTTTAATTATGCAGCTTGAGATAAATTTAAGGACTAAGAACTCTTGATTATAAACACACATTTTAAATCATATGTTTTATGAATTTAATTGAAAGTTAAAATTGTGGGCGGAGAAAGTAAAATTTTTGGGGCATGATTGGAGCAAGGGTGGCAGGACGATCCTAAAAGACAGGGAAACTGCCATGTTGCAAGCTCCAAAACCGCTTACGAAGCGACAAATGATGTCCTTTTTGGGCCTCACAAATTACTGTAGACCATGGATTCCTAACTACGCTGAAATCGCAAACCCCCTTGCTAAAATCATGTATGACCCAGCGTTATAAATGTCTTCACCCTTGACATGAACAACAGAGGCAGAAAATGCTTTCACTCAATTTAAACAAACTTTGTTATCTAGTACCGTTTTGGCTCTGCCTGATTATTCTAAACCTTTTGTCCAAATATTTGATTGCAAGGGTGAATACGTGACCTTATGTCCGTTTGCGAATAAACTGCCAAAGGACACTTTCCTTATTGATATGTGACTGTAATGTCCAGTACAGGAACACACTTTATGGGTCAATCATGGAGCGACATTGCGCGGTGGGTCTATGTGAGCACGGAGGGGGGGGTCTCATGTCTTAACAGTGGGAATGGTTAGGTTAGAAATGTGTTTTCAAATCCTTTTTGCGGGGCTTGCATGGTCTGCGCTCAACCTAGTCCTCACGGCAATGTTCGCCCTAAACGGCACACACGTTTAAATGGATTTTTCTTTCGTTTTAATTGGTTTTGTTTGGAAAATGGGCACGCTGATATTTGGGATACTGTTATTTTTTTGTTAATCAAATGGTAATTGGGCAGAAATATTTTAAAGTAAACAACGCATAACAATGTCGAGTATGTATTAATGGTAGCAAAAGGCATTGTGTAAAGACATCCCTAAGTGTGGCATACCTGAAACCATTTATAGCGATAATGGGACGCATTTTGTAAACAGAGTAATCGATAAGATTGGGAAATTGTTTTGCATTTCCTTAAAAAATCACTGTGAATGGCATCCTCAAAGCGCGGGTTTGGTTGAAAGAATGAACGGTACAATTAAAAATAGATTAAAGTTACATATTAATATTACTAGTACGTCGGGATTAACACTTTTTGAGATTCTTTTTGGGAGACTATATCGTTTACCGATTTTCTCCACTAAGTGGGAAATAGATGAAGAAGCTAATTTAGCCGATTATATGCGAAAGACATTGGAAGTGAGACAGGATTTGTGTTTGCCACAAGTTGATTCTGACTCTTCCCAGCAGAATGACTGGTGTCCCAGCAGAATGACTGGTCCAGTAAACTGGTGTTCAATGGAGATTGGGTCTTGATCCGCAGCATCAAAAGAAAACACCAAGAGCTCCTCACGGCTCCTACAGCCGTAAAGATCGCAGAGAGGGAAACCGGGGTTCACCTTGCCCACTGCAAAAAGGTCATCTCAACCGAGTCCCAAGGTCGAGCAGCTATCTAACTGAAGTCTGACTGAACGGTGGGGGTGAGCTTATAGTGCTCATAAATACTGCAGGTCAGTGAAGAGAGGTATTAAGCATCAGAGGTATTAAGCAAATCCGGGGCGCTCCTCCTGTTTAGGGGAACTCGGTCGACATGACACTGCCGAGGTGGGCAAGAAATCTCTTGATCACCTATGTAGTCATCTTTTCACGCTCGCGATGCACAAAGTTATGGTCAGAAATTTACTTGGTACATAACGGCTAGAAGGGGGGGCCTGGAGGGGGCTGGTGGCGGAGGACGGTCACAAACGGGCTGATTGGACCTCCGACACCTGTGCCACTTCCATTCGCCCTCAAATCAATTTAACTCGTTTAGAGCCGGGAATTCAAATACAAATTAGGTCCGGAAAATGGAATTGTGGTAATAAACCTTGTCTTTATTTTTTTCTCTCCCCATACGAAGGATGGACTGACCCAAGAGGAGATCCTTTTCATCTCCTAATCGTCTGTGTATCCTCCTTATTGGGAGACCCAGTGGAGGCCAGGCCCGTGAGTAAAAATGTAGAGACTAAGCCGTCTGGGTTGATAGTAAAGGCAACAAATAAAGTTACTGTCGATGATAGAATGGTAGCGGTTACTGGGGTTACTCAACCAGCTAATAACTGGCTTTTGTTAACGGAAGCTGCTGGAAGAATGGTTAATTCTAGCTGTGTTGTATGTATGTTGCGCGTAGTGCCAGCTCTCCTTCCGCCACATTGCCTTCTGGAAGTTATGACTAGAACCATATTGAGTAAGGCTTGCAAGAAATGGGATGGGGTGTATCCACTAACCAAAGCTGTGAAGGAAAAACCTATATTCTCCGACGAAGTTGCACTGGCTAACTTTTCCTGTATTGAACTTTCAGGGTCATTGAGGAGAGTGGGGAATCTAGATCCCTCATGGTGTAAGACGACCGTGTATCAAACGAGTCCCTTAGTGCCGCGTAGTGACGTCTGGTGGTGGTGCGGTGGCGGCAGGCTCTATGACACCCTAAGGAACTCAGTGGGGGTATGTGCACTTGTGTCATTACTCTTACCAGTGTCTATTTATCCTGTTTCGGCTACAGATATCCTGGACGCAACATCAAAGTTTGACCCCTCTAAGTTGAATGTTAATAAACGTAGTGCCCAGTGGGCAGTTGAACCAACTTACATAGATGCGATCGGAGTTCCCCGTGGTGTGCCGAGTGAGTATAGGTTGACTAACCCAATTGCCTCGGGTTTTGAATCTATACTCCCTTGGATCACTGTTAATAAGAATGTTGAGAGGATCAACTACATCCATTTTAATCTCCAGAGACTTAATAACAATTCAGAGATTGCTTTTGCAGCCTTAAAACACCAGCTGGATGCCACCTCTCTCATGGCGTTCCAAACCAGGGTGGCTGTGGACATGTTAGCCGAAAAAGGCGGCGTATGTGGTCACATCGCTGACGGCTGTGATACATTTGTTCCAAACGCTACTTCCTCTAATGAGGAGAACTTCCACAAGGCCCTCGGAGCAATCAGCTCCCCTGGTAGAACGATGTAGGGTCACTCTGGAGAGTGGACCCCCGATGTGTCCAGCTGGTGGGAAGCAACGTTTGGTAAGTATAGGTCAATGCTGTATACTATCCTGGTCTCTGTGACAGTGTTCCTGATGGCTCTGGGATTATGTGGTTGTTGTTGCATTCCCTGCATTCGTGTTGTACTTCACCGGTTTGTTTCCGCGGCTATAGATCCTCGTTTACAGGAATTATACCCCCTTTTGGCCCTGGGAGAGGAGTATGACACAGGTGCCCATACGGAGTTTGTAGTTTGCGAAGTGGCTCTCAATGGTGACGATCTCCCTGACGACGGCGATGACAATGATGGTTTCTCCATTCCGGAAACTTTCTTTCAGACCCCGCCACCGCCTCCAACTCCGGGTGGCGACAATATGCGTCGACATGTCTAATGATTCGATTGAATAAAGCCTTTTTTAGGAGGCTCTTTTTGATGATGTTTTGTCGCAAATATTGAATAAACAGGCTGGAAATGTTGAGATAATTATCGGGGTTTGATTTATTGAATGTTTGCTTGATTGGTTGATTGAATATTTGCTTATGCTCATATATACCATAAATAATACATATTGCCATATTTTTCTTACATATATAACCAGTAAATGATTATTGCTTGCTATACCAGATTGTAGTATAATGCTTAAGTGTTACAAAGTGTAGAAAGAGGGTCGGAGTGGCTTCATGGCCGCGCCGTTGCGTAACTGGACCTTCCAGGCAACCCCAGCACCTGGGGTTTGGACTTTCGCCTAGCCCTTCGAGGACGATTTTCCATCCGAGGACATCTTCCAGGGCCACAGCGGTGCACAACTGGAAGTGTTTGGACTATTCTGCTGATTGTTTAACGTTGCATAACTAAAAGTGTCTGCATTATTTTGACTGCTTATATATTATTTTGACTGTTTATATGATTGTTTTGATTGTTTACATAAGCTCTTGCTCCACACACGTGTATCACTTAATTCCACCTACATGCACACACATATCCAATAAAAAACCACATGGGTGTCGCCAGCTTGCTTTTCCCTTCCCCTTTAGGACGGCATCCATCTTGTTTAGGGAAAACCCCTAAATAAAATACCAAGGAGGGTTTTTTGTCCTTTAGATCAATCTTGGTGACTTACGAGTCACATGTTTGACCTCCTTGGCCAAGAAAACTGAGTGTCTTCTCTCCTTATTTTTGGGTAATTTTACAATGTCTACCTAAGGATCTAATTTTGAACTTGACAGTTTGTGAACAACTCTTTTATTTGTCATATTTAATATTTTTGTTCAAATATGTTTACAACTTTGTTGTTATTTTACAGAAGTTTTTATTTATTGTTATATTTTGTCAAAAACTTAGGGGACTAATGCACCTGCTCTTTTATTTATCATTTAATGTATTTGCTGCTGTTGAAGTGTAAAATATTGTGTTCAATAAATGATCTATTTTGTGCAGACATGGCTTCCTGGATCCCTTCATAAAGCAATCTTCATCATTCACAAATGAAACGGTATTATATGAATACACTGTGGTCACGGTGTGTCAAGTAAAGTATTTCCAAACAGCTATTCAAGTCATCTAGTGAAAATTTCTTTAAAAAAGATTAAAAAATATATATATATAATATCGCAATATAATATCGCAATATATTGCAAACCTCAAAAAAATTGCAACAATAGTTTTTTCCAATATCGTTCAGGCCTACTACACATGACAATCGACTTTCATAAACAGAAGTTTGAAGTATGGCGCTCCCCTGGGTGTTATTTGTCCATTTTTTGGCTTTTTTCGTTTTTTTCTGTGTTTAAAAGGAAAAAAAGCATATGAAAAAATACACTAGGGAGCTGATATTTCCTGCAGGATACTAAATCATATAGAAGTTCGAAATGGCACCATCCGGCAATTTCTAACTTATTGCAAACAGGCTGAGAAGATTTGCACTAAACTCTTGTTATTTTGCCATTTTTTGGCTCTTTGACTCCCATTATAAATCATGATTTTTAATATGCTGTAAACCTGATGTTTTATAATGCATTTTCCGTGATTATTGATGCAATCGCTTCTTTGGCGAGTCAAAAACATGCAGATAAAAAATTTTTTGTGTTGACACCCAGAAGTCACTAGATGGAGCCATAGGCCAATACATGAATTTGCTTGCGAAGCTAGCTTTAGATCGGTCAAAAATTAATGCAATAAAGACGGTTGGCTTTACAAAAAAAATGGTGTCAATGTTGTCTGAGCTCACTTTCAGTCTATTTGGGCATGCGTATTTGCAATTTTGCACGTTTGCACAAGACAATAAAAAGGTACTTCCCGGAAATGCAAAAAAACCAAAACAAAAAACCACGTGTTTATTGTTGTCGTTTGAATTTCAACTTTTATTGGTTGGGTGTTTGAATTTCTTTACTCTCATTGGTTCTGGGCATTTTGGGAGTCTCTGTTCTCGCGAGGATCACCATTTTGCATTTCTTCCAACACAACTGTGATCGATGGCGGCGAGAAGTATTTCACCGCAGGACACGATTCGAATGGTGTTAGAAAATCCTGATTCCGACGACGACGACCTTTGTTCGGACGCTTCTTTGGAGAGCCCAGAAGACATTGAACAAATTCTTCCGGACTTTCGATGCCGGAGGAGGACGGCTTTGATGACGAGGATTAGGAAATAGTTGACAACATAACGAGATGAAAGCGGGGAGCAGAAGGCGGGGGCACGGACATGACCACGTTGAGGCGCATGACGAAAATGACGGCGATCGAGGTAATGACGAGAGTGAGTAAGCAAATGTTTTGCATATCAAGGTTTGTCTTGTAAAAGCTGATCAAAGATCAAAGCTGTTATTGTTGCGTGCGCTTGTGCTTTGCAGGCCTGTGGCACATACTCCTGCCGCCGGCGCGCACTCAGGTGGCCAATGTGTGTTTTTTCACATGCCGGACATTTCGTCATGCAGCGCGTTTGTGCTGTTCACGGAGATATACCCTCGTTTGTGCTGTTCACGGAGATCTACCCTGAGTGGAACGTGAAGAAAAGCTACAAGCGCCGACTATTTCTTGAGGAACTTGGCAATGCTCTAATTCGGCCAGAAGTCCTAAAACGGGAACCACCGCCTTCTGCCGAAGGCTTGGTTTAGCAGCGAGCTGGACCCCCGTCCAAGCGCAAACAATGTGGCCTTTGCACAAAGCCACTTCGGGCTTCGAACATAATAATAAATAATAATACATTTTATTTATAACGCACTTTACATTTGAACAACAAATCTCAAAGTGCACATCATGAATTGTGTATGTTGTTATTATGTTAACTGTTATATTGTATGTATGTTTTGTAAAATTGTTAACATAAATTCTATCATCAAATCAGTTATTGTCACGTTATCACAGTCTTGTTCTAAAAAAAAAATAATCTATTGTTACGACTTTTACTTATCCAATGATGTAATTATGTAATATAAAATATTTTAGTTTGATTTATATATAGCCTATATAGCATAGTTAGTTTTACTATTAGGATAATGCTGCTATTATTGTCCATAGGGGGCCAAAAAAAAAACTATATGTTTAGATAGGTCTGATGCCACTGAACATTGTGAGTGGTTGAAAGTGAAAAAATATTCAGAAATAACTTAGTTATCACACTTCAAAGGAAAAGCCATTTTTTGGACAAAATCACAAGAGTTGAATGTAAATGAGAAAACTGCAATTGTGTAAAAAGTGGGTGTGCATAAAAAAATTGGTTGTTACGACTTGTGGACTTATTCAAGCCTCTATGTGATATGGAATATTGAAATTAGACTTTTGTTTTTTATATATATACAGCATAGTTAGCTTTGCTATTCGGATAATGCTGCTATTATTGTCCATAGGGGGCATTGAAAAATAAAAAAAATAAAAAACTATATATGTGTAGATAGGTCTGATGCCACTGAAGATTTTGAGTGGTTGAAAGTGAAAAAATATTCAGAAATGACTTAGTTATCACACTTCAAAGGAAAAGCCATTTTTTGGACAAAATCACAAGAGTTGAATGTAAATGAGAAAACTGCAATTGTGTAAAAAGTGGGTGTGCATAAAAAAATTGGTTGTTACGACTTGTGGACTTATTCAAGCCTCTAACTATGTGATATGGAATATTCAAATTAGACTTTTGTTCTTTATATATATACAGCATAGTTAGTTTTGCTATTCGGATAATGCTGCTATTATTGTCCATAGGGGGCATTGAAAAATAAAAAAAATAAAAAACTATATATGTGTAGATAGGTCTGATGCCACTGAAGATTTTGAGTGGTTGAAAGTAAAAAAATATTCAGAAATGACTTAGTTATCACACTTCAAAGGAAAAGCCATTTTTTGGACAAAATCACAAGAGTTTAGTGTAAATGAGAAAACTGCAAATGTGTAAAAACTGGGCATGCATAAAAAAATCGGTTGTTATGACTTAACGACTTATTCAAGCCTCTAACTATGTGATATGGAATATTCAAATTAAGACTTTTGTTTTTTATATATATACAGCATAGTTAGTTTTGCTATTCGGATAATGCTGCTATTATTGTCCATAGGGGGCATTGAAAAATTAAAAAAAATAAAAAACTTTATATGTGTAGATAGGTCTGACGCCACTGAACATTTTGAGTGGCTGAAAGTGAAAAAATATTCAGAAATGACTTAGTTATCACACTTCAAAGGAAAAGCCATTTTTTGGACAAAATCACAAGAGTTTAGTGTAAATGAGAAAACTGCAAATGTGTAAAAACTGGGCATGCATAAAAAAATCGGTTGTTATGACTTAACGACTTATTCAAGCCTCTAACTATGTGATATGGAATATTCAAATTAGACTTTTGTTTTTTATATATATACAGCATAGTTAGTTTTGCTATTCGGATAATGCTGCTATTATTGTCCATAGGGGGCATTGAAAAATTAAAAAAAATAAAAAACTTTATATGTGTAGATAGGTCTGACGCCACTGAACATTTTGAGTGGCTGAAAGTGAAAAAATATTCAGAAATGACTTAGTTATCACACTTCAAAGGAAAAGCCATTTTTTGGACAAAATCACAAGAATTTAGTCAAGATAAAATAACGCCATTAATTTGCCTTCGGCTTTCTGATCCCAAATGCTAACCGATTGTGAAAGCCATATGTATTCGAGCAGCGTATCATCGCGGATTTGCGTCGTTGTGAACGCAGTACAGTTTCGTTCAAGTAATGCCAGTAGATGGTATCGGCGCCCGAAATGTTGGCACTCGTCGATACCGATACCACCAATTTGGGCGGATCAGGGCCCCCTGCCGATAACTTTAATTCAGATTGTAAATGATGGCCTTCAGTACATTTCTTATAGATAATGTCAGTCTATTCATTATTGCTCTATACGCTATATGTTTACCGTAAATTCCGGACCATTGAGCGCCCCGGATTACAAGCCTCACCCAGTACATTTTTAAGGGAAAAAGAATTTTGTACATACATAAGCCTCTCCTGCCTATAAGCCGCGTGTGCCCACATATTAAACTGAAATATTTATAAAGAAATACACAGTTTTCCAAGTTTAAATACCATATTTTAACAAATCGGGTTATGATACAGCGCATGACTTACAGGTAAGGGAGGTGCGGAAGAGCAAGAGACGTGCTGTCGTTGTTGTTGCGGGTGTGTCTGTGTGTGTGCGTCGGCTGCTAGAGGCAGCAGTCGTGTGTTGTTCGACGAGTTTCCAAAATAAAGAATTGCAACCTAACTTAACGGGTTACTATTTGTCATCGTTACAATACCTTAACTTTTCTTTCCAAACAGCGCCAGCAACACGGCACTTAGCTGACTCCTCAAGCTCACTCCTTAGCGTGTCGTCCTCTTCATCACGCAGCAGACCGGCTTTTCGAAACCCGTTGGTGATGGTGGATTTTTTTTCACGCTGTCAGACTTTTGCAAAAGTTGCTCTTCGCATACGACCACTTTTGTAAACGATCTGACGCCGCTGGCCATCCAAGCCTTCAATTCAACTCGGCACATCATATCCATTTCTTCTAGCATGATGCGGGTATGCTAATTCTTGCCTGGCACGGCCAGACTGTTCTCCGTGTGTTTTTCAAACATGTTGAATAAACTCCGCTCTCCTCGTATGTTTACTTCCGCGCGCAATTCCCTCGTCCCGCCCGTCGCTGATTGGTCCACTCCGCTGTCTGTTTGCTGTGGCTTGCTCCGCTCTGAAAATTTTATCCGCTTAATGGTGGCCAGACTCAATAGCTGGAACAGCGGTGAGTCTGGAGTACCAGGCTATGCTAATTCTACGAATGCACAAAGATGAGGGTCTGCTACTTTTTTTCGTGCACAAAGCACAAACTTAAAATACGGGTAAGAGTGCCAACTAGCGTCTTCCTCGACACACATATTCCACGTGTCTTATGCTTGCATTTTATGCTCGAGCGCTCCTGGCGGTCGTTAGAAAAATTGATAAATTGGCCGCATCATTGCATACGCCGCAGGATTCAAAATGAGGGAAAAAAGTAGCGGCTTGTAATCCGGAATTTACGGTACATAAATACATTTTCATCTTAAAATAAGGCAGGAAATGCACAAATTAGTGTGTAAAGATTCACCAGAATGCAGGAAATTACGTAGTTGATACTACAGCAGGGCGGTAAACCGAAAATTTACCGTTACCGAAATTCTTCATGATGACCGACGTAGTTTGGACTATATAGGTAAATTCGGTAATTTAATCAAAGAAAATATAGTCTTTTCATCCCGCTTTGACTCTGTGTTGTTCGGTTATGTTCATTACCCTTTAAGAAAGCAGTCAGTGTGCTTACGTATGGAGTCTCATATGTGGTTTTCAGGAAGCCCAAAAAACAAGCCCCGTAGGCTAACGCTACAAGCAAACGTGATGGAGTCGGGCTTAAGGGAGCTTCGCCAAACTTGGTTCCAGATGGACTTTCACCCGCTGTCCTCCCTGGTTCTCACGATTTCAGGAGATTTCAGGTAGTCTGGGCACATTGTTTGCATCCTGATTAGCGTCTGGCTAATACATGTACGGTCCAACATAAAATTACAACCTCCTCCTCTTCCTCCAACTCTTACTTTCGGTCGATCTATCGCTTATATTGCTGTTTGAATTATTGTTTGAAGGGCTTTGTATGGCGGCCGTATGGAGTGCTGCCAGCGCTGTTCTCGGTGTGACGTGTCACTTCCGGGTTCATCCCCTTTCAGGCTCGAACTTCGGAAACACGATTATTTGGTCAAGTATACAACATATAAATTATTTTATGAAATTACTTCACATTTGGGGGGGGGATCTGTACAATTCCAGATTATAACCCTCCGTAACCAGTGTTAGGAATAACGCCGTTATAAATAACGCATAACGGTGTTATTTTTTTTAGTAACGGGGTAATCTAATTATTTTTTCCGCCGTTACAATGCCGTTACCATTACTGACGGTCAAAAGCGGTGCGATACTTACTTTGAATAAATTGAAGAAACTACCAGCCGTAGCGAGTCTACTCTGCTCTGTTTATTTGTAGTCCAAGACTTTGGGTGCGTTCAGCTTCATTCCAATGAAAACAGTAAACACATAGCCTACCTTTGCAAGAACGATAAAGTTGCCGTTTGATATGGTCATAATGTGCAGGTCCTGCACCCATCCGCAGCAAAACTGTTTGTAGCTTTGTAGCAATTTTTAATTTCGGAATCGCTGATGAGTTTAGTAACATACACCAAACAAATACAGCAGAATGTCCATTTCGCGTAATGGAGGAAGTCAGCGTGATTTCACGATGACGTAACCTCGCTTAGCAACGTGTCACCATTTTGCGAGGGGGGCACAGCTAAACATTCCGTAGACAAACGTCTGAAATCCATATATTTCAGGTGTGTTTTGCGTTTTTTTTTTTTTTTTTCATAAAAACGTCTTAAACATGGCTTACTTTAATCACGTGTCACTGCCGACAGATGCGAGGAGGCGATACAACTTAAAATTACTGTGTACTGGCTTGCAAATTTGCCCATACAGAGTCGCAGCTGATAGCTGGATAAACAAAGGAATGGCCTGCAGTGGAGTTCGGAAACATCTACAACTACCTCATACAGTCACCCAGTAAGTTGAACTTTATCAATTACGTGAAATATGTAAGGTGTGGAACTGAGAAAATTGGTTGTATATCCGAAGTGATTATTTCTGCCGTAACCGGTAATTCGCCTCCAAGCGTTATTTAGCCGTCAACACGTCACTTCAAAATAACCAATTCCCACCAGGCCACTAACATACCGATTGACTAATCAGAGCAGTTCACGGTAAAATAAAAATAACGCTTTGCGAGTTGCCGGTTACGGGAATAATAACCGCTGCGTAGTCTATTGAATCGTAGCAGCTAATTAGGGCAAAAAAATAATACCGCTACACGATTAAAGTTTACTCACCAGTAATAAAATGTCGGCTGCAAATGTAAATGTGCTTTGATTTAGGTTCCCACAGGCGAGTACAGTCCACGGAACTGTCTTCTTTTACTGTTCCTTGATTAATTGCTTTCAGCCATTTGTTTCTTTTCTTCTCACGAGGAAGAATAAGAACTTCAAATGCGGCTCCGAACTCTTTCTTGTGTGACAACCCGCAACACAGCAACTTTTAGTCATTCCGACAGAAAAAAGACCGCAAATAAGACGAAAGTTCAATGCGTTTGTATTACAATGCACGATAGAGTAACTACTTGTGACTCGTCTTTTGCCCCATTTTCAATATGGCGACGCTTTGTTGTGGCTGGTGACGTCATTAAGTCCCCGGATGTCCGACTTCCTCTAATGTGGAAGCCCGTCGACATCTTTACTGCATTTATCTTCGGCTTGCTCGTAAGGGTCAACATTGTTCACATCCTTAAGTTGGATCACATATCTGTTCTTCGCCTTTGTAAGGAGTTTGTCTCTTTATCGAACTGGCTAGTTCAAATTTATGTCCCGCGAGCCAGACCTGCTTCCAATATGGCTGCCTTGTTGTCAAATCTCATGTGATCCCCATTCGTGACATAAACGCTCGCGCCTAATAGCGCACGTACCTCTTATGACTACAGGCCAGGGGTCTGCAAACTACCGACCGCGGGCCGGACACGGCCCGCCTCGACATTTGGTTCGGCCCACTGAACAAAAAAAAATGTTTTTCAATAGTGTTATTTATTTCCTGGCTTTTTTTCTGTGAAGAACCCAGAGAGTGTTATTTGGTTATTATCTATTTAATTAATGGTGCTATACTATATTATATTATATTGTATTATATATATGTATATATATATATTTATATATATATATATATATATATATATATATATATATATATATATATATATATATATATATATATATATATATATATATATATATATATATATATATATATATATATATATATATATATATATTTTTTTTTTTTTTTTTGGTTTACTTTTGTTCCGTGAAGAATCCAGAAAGGATTATTTGATTGTGGCTTTCTGAAGAACAATTTTTACATTTAGGCACTCCTGCAATCGTCAAACTTTTCTTTTACATCACTTTTCTGTTACAAACTGACCCTGGCCCCTCATCAGAGAAGGGAAACGTTATGTGGCCCTCACAGGAAAAAGTTTGGGGACCCCAGCTCCAGGCTGTTTGTCCCTGCTCATTCAATTAGACAATGCTTTCCAAAGCTTGCTAACGTTTCTGTGTTTGCTACACCTGAATGCTAGCCTTGTCCCCATCCCCCACTGTCAGCCAGCAAGAATGCTGCTTCCATTTTGAGGGCGGCAAACGCTTTTGAGGGTGACGGAAGGAGTAGGGGGACGAGGCTACCTGAATGCACCCCCTGCATAGATGCGATGGAAGTGATTGTGATTATTTGAGGGTTAGAGTCATGTGTCATGGTAAGCCAATCAGAGCCGGTGTTTTCACACACAAGCCCGAACAGTGCGTGCAGCAAACACACACACGCAAAACAGATGCAGAGGGATATGATGGCAGAGCATTCAGTGGAAAATTTGTCCTTTACGAGCTGGAGATATAAACACTATTTCAAGTTGGTCGAATTTAAAGGAAAGAACGTGCATGCAAAGTGTAATTTATGTCCCGGGGCAAAGGTTTTGTCGACATATGTGTTAAGCAATTCAAATTTCTTTATTTTTGTTGCACTTCAAGTGTAGGATAAATCTGTTGCGGTGAGGTGCAATAAATATTACAAGGTTCTATAACACAACTACCTGTCTGTTCTGTTCTATTTAACCGACTCAAATACTGCTGAGAAAATTTCAAATTCTTTGACATACAACTTCTTTTTAAAGTAACGGAAAGTTATTTTCCCTGGTAACTAGTTACTTTTACTATGGAGTAATTCAGTTACTAACTCAGTTACTTTTTGGGAGAAGTAGTGAGTAACTATAACCAATTACTTAGTAACGTGCCCAACACTGTCCGTAACTCTGGCAGGGCTCTTTAGACTCGTTTTTTCTCCTAACTAGGGTAACCTGGTTATATCATTTCTAAAGTTTTCAATGTGCTCATATTTTAGGTTTTATTGTTTTATTTGTTGTATTGACTTTTAGCGCGACATGCCCCCCACCACCCTCCTCAGTTTAATTGTATACTACTCGATTGAACTGATGATCATAAACTATAGTTTGCTAGTTTTTTGTAGAGGGCTATATTAATAAATTTGATTTGGATTTGAACACTGACAGATGAGCATATATTGCAGCGTCTACAAGGACAACACCAACTTCGTGAAAATACACGGTCAGCAGGAAAAAAAAATACATTATTTCAATTATTCATAACAGCACTTGCCACTCTAAATGCTAATGGTAGCGTGAATGCTGTGATAATCCTAGGAGTCACATTTAGTGTGTAATGAACACTCAGCACAAAGCAACATCACATATTCTCTCTTGACAGGACAGAAAAACAAATCTTACCGTGTGTTTCAAAACAATCAAGCCTGGAGCATGCCTAGCTTGAACAGCCGAGAGTTAGAGTGAGGGAGAGGAATAGTGAGTGGGACTTCTCAAACACTGCTACCATGCAGGCTGACGTACTAAGCGTAGAATTAGAAAATGTAACGCATTGTGAACATATGACAGAACCTGTTTCTTTTTTCCCGTCAAACGAAAACTGACATTGGTCTCGTTCTGTGTTAGTCTACCAAGACCTGTTTTTAGCTCGTCATTGTCATGAAAAAATTGTTCTCTATGAAGTATTTTCATTGCTGATATGGTTGATGAAAACAACAACGGCTGGCCGAACTTTTCCCTAATGGGAAACAGTGTTGTTACGAGGCAAATTTATGCTGGAAGGAAGTGCTGCTGGCAGGACTTAGCTAACTTGGCAGAATGCAAAATGCATGGGTGTTTCGATCACAAGCGAAAAAACAAAGAGAAGAACTACTTTGCCATTTCTAAAACAGCTAATCCTCAATGTTTTTTGATTGTGGAAAATAAAGCCATAACAACTGGTGGATGGAAGGATAGCCCTGTAACAATTCGTAATATGAAACCCAGCTTTATAATTAAACGGGGGGCTTCTTTTGGCAAACACAAGACTAGGCAAGCACGTTTCCATATTGCACGGAACACATATATTTTTTCAGCTGACCAGCTGAGGTACATTTGAAGCAAAGCAATAGCTATAGCACTCTTACATTCTCAAAGGTGACCTCATGCTTTTTAAGCTCCTCAGGGTTGGCCTTCAAAAACTTATTTGCGTCCTGATAGACATGAAAAATTCTGAAGACAAAACCAAACAAAAAGAGTTGGAAATGTGTCTCTAGAATCTAGGCGAGACCAGGGACAACTGCTAACATTTTTGACATTTCTGTCTATAACAGCTCTTTTGACCAAGTGGAAGATGATGGGGGGGGGGGGGGGGGGTTAGCTACTGACATTTGTTTTTGTTACTGCACTTTCCTGTACAACGTAGTTTTTTTTGGGTGTAGCTTGTGTAACAGAGGAGTATCTTCTGATTATTCTAAATATTTCAGATGTTAGCTTTATATTCTGCAGACCCACATTTCTTTCGAACTTTGAACAAAAACCAAAAAAGGCTCTGAATGGCTTTAATCTGTTACCAACCCGGGCTATTGGTTCAATTACATACCTGTCAAGTTGTACGGTTTCAGCGTAATTTGTACAATTTAAATTTGTACTCGGTACATTCAAAATCTGTTTTTCGTGCATTACGGGGTTTTTTTTCTCCGTTCGGATTTTGTCACGGTTTCGGCAACGAGACAATGTGCTTTACTATGCAAGATTACGTTGGTTAAATGATATGAGAAAAGTCAGACGGAGAGAGAAGAGCGGGAGTGGGAAAGAAGGAGTTGTGACGCTGTTGCAAACGCGATGCTAGGCTAGGTGGCTCCAATTGTGCCTGACTGGAGCCAACAGCCTACAAACTACACCCACATGATGCTACGCTAGATATCACATGTATATGAACTAGATGCGAAATGATACACTTGCCGGCGTTGTTAAACAGCCGCCATCTTAAAGCAGTAGTACACTTCTCAGAAAGGCTCTGTTGTAGTGAACCTTCCTCGCGAACCTAAGTAACTTTTTATCTAAAATACTCCTAAATCAGCAAAATCTTGACTTGAATCTATCTTTAAATGATGAAACAGTTTTAAAACTTTCACATGTCGAAAGTAGACAGAAGGGAAGTAATGCAAAAACGGGAGCAATTTTAAGAACTTTATTCACAACATTAAATGACTTCCAAACATAGCAAAGGTTACTATGTTTTTTTTTTTTTTTAATGAAGAAAAAAAAAACTATACCGTAATTTCCGGACAATTGAGCGGCCCTGATTACAAGCCTTACCCAGTACATTTTTAAAGGAAAAACCATTTTGTGCATACATAAGACTCCCCTGTTTATAAGCCGTGTGTGCCCACATAGTAGCATGAGATATTTATAAAGAACTACACAGAGTCGTACTTTAACGAATCATGTTATATTGTAGCGCGTGACTTACGGGAGTAAGGGAGGTGCGGAAGAGCAAGAGACGTGCCTTCCTGTTGTTGTTGTGGGATGTGTGCATCGGCTGCTACAGACAGCAGTCGTATGTTCCACGAGTTTCCAAAATAAAGAATTGCAACCTAACTAAGCGGGTGATTCTTTGTCAACGATACAATACCTGAACTTTTCTTTCCAAGCAGCGCCAGCAACATGGCACTTAGCTGACTCCTCAAGCTCACTCCTAAACGTGTCGTCGTCTTCGTCGCCCAGCAGACCGGCTTTTCGAAACCCGTTTGTGATGGTGTTTTTTTTTTATACTGCTCAACGCTCTCAGACTTGTGCAAAAGTTGCTCGTTGTGTGCGGCCAGTTTTGGTGAACAATCTCTCGCCAATGGTCATCCAAGCCTTCAATTCAACTCAACTCAGCATGTCATATCCATTTCTTGTAGCATTCCCCATGATGCGGTTCTGCTAGCTTTAGTATTGCACAAAGATGAGGGTCTGCTACTTTTATTTGTGGACGAAGCACAAAGGTAAAATATGGGTAAGATTGCAAACGTCTTCTTTTGACACATATATTCCACGAGTCTTACGCTTACATTCTACCCTCGAGCGCTCCTGGCGGTCATTAGAAAAATAAATTGATTAATTAAAATAAAAACAATTAAACAAATTGGCCGCATCATTGCATACGCCGCAGGATTCAAAATGAGGGAAAAAAGTAGCGGCTTGTCGTCCGGAAATTACGGTAATTACTAGTTTCTATAATTACTCTTACATTCAGGTAACTGAGTTACTAACTCAATTATTTTGGGGGGAAAAGTAATTTGTAACTCTAATTAATTACTTTTTTTTTTTGTTTTAAGATTAACAACACTGGTCATTAAGATGTAGTCTGCAGAATAAAAAGCTATGCTGTGACGAAAGCGAAGATTTTATTCTGCTAATTTGTTGCCGAACACAATTTGCCTGCAACTTTTGCTGATCACTTCTCAGAATTAGCAAAAGAAATGTTCCCTGACTCAAAGATTGCATCGGTAAGTTAATTTTATGAATTGACCTTTTTAATTCATAATTGGAACGAACTACCTTCAAGTCAAACTGAATTGCGAGATGAAGTGCAGCCAGCAAAAGACATGATAGAAATTGCCAAAAGTGCTAGATACAATTATAACAAAAGGCACTATTAAATATTAGTAATCATGACGTAGCTGAAGAGATTGATTGTTCTTTGATTGCACCAGGTTATATGTGACATGAACAATAAATTCATATGATTTAAAAAAATATATTTTTGTTTCATATTGCACGCTATATACAACGTTGTAAGATTAGTCACCAATTTTTAAGGGCATACATCACTATTTGTAAGATTGCCAACGGCCTCAGGTTGACAGGTATGCAATTATAACATTTTGCTCTGTGTAGGCCTATTTGAGATTTAGCAATACTTTTACTGTTTGTTTTGCTCAGGTATTTTTCATGCCATCTATTGTCAGACACTTTATTGTTAGTAGTTTGTATCGTGTCAGCAATTTACAATGTAAATGTTATCACTGTCCCTGGTCTCTTTATTGCATTATCCATTTAGAGTCTAGGTACCTGCAAACATGTTTAGAACCAGGAAACTTACAGTGAGTTTTGAAAGTCACATTTTTCCGCACAGCAGTAACGTTCATATGCCCCACGCAATGTGGCGGCTGATGGCAACCGATGTTTTTGAAATGTTGCTGTAAAAAAAAAACAGAGAAAAAACATTTACAGATTATCATAGAACACTATAATAAATATCAAAACACTCACAATTTAACTGAGAGGGTCTAAGAATTTAATGCTGTTGATTGTAATTTTAAATTTGTGTCACAGAGAAAGAACACATTGTAGAAGTGACCATGTGAAAGAAAGTATAAAGTATGCAAATTGTTAAGACTTCTGGTAATTGACAAAATAATGAGTGAATCCATATTGTGGCATCAATTACACCCACACACATACACATTGAAAGACATGAGCACAAACGGATTTGAAAATGGGTATGACTAACATCATGAGAAAGGGCAGGCAATCTGGCATACTGGGATTTCATTAGTTTATTTTATTTTATTTTTTAAACAATATTTTTATTGATTATACACATTTTATAGCAACATACAACACAGAACAAAAAATAAACAAAAACAAAACCGTCCACAAGTCAAGTAGTTTCACAATTTATTATGCCACAGGTAGTTGTACACCCCATTTGTCAATAAAGTCCAATAAAGGTTTCCATATTTGCTCAAAATCATCTGCCTTTCCTCTCACTACATAGGTTAGTTTTTCCAGCATAACACAGTTTATCATTTCCTTAATCCAGTGATTTATTGAAGGTGTGTCCATTTTCTTCCAAAATAACGCAACGAGCCTCCTGGCCTGTAGCAGTCCAAAATCAAAGTCTGGGTTTTTTTGCAGGTCACAGAGTCCCTTGGGTAAATGCCCAGTATAAACAATTTTGCATTATACGGTACGTCAATCCCAGCAATATATGACATAATACGTGCCACTTCTATCCAATATCTTTGCAATTTAGGGCAGTCCCAAACACAATGTAAAAGAGTTCCTCGTCCTTCTAAACATTTAATGCAGGTGTCTGGAATATCAGGGGACCAGCTGTTTAACTTTACAGGTGTAATGTATACTCTCATCAGCCATTTATATTGCAATAACCTCATTCTTCTGTTAATAGTTTGTTTTTGGGCTTTTAAACATGCCCTGTTCCATTCTTCCTCTGTTATTGCCTCCCCAAGTTCAGATTTCCATGCTTCCAGTCTATCAGTTGCGTTTTCACCATCACTCTTTACCAAAACCGAGTAGAATAGGGAAAGTAAGCCCTTCTCATGATGTGAGAGTGTCAGATTTTCTAAGATAGACAGTGGTGGTTCCGATTCAACCTGTTTGTATTTTGAAATAATAAAATGTTTTGCCTGCAAATATTTAAAAAAATGTTTTTTTGGGATATGAAATCTGTTAGAGAGCTCTTCAAATGTAAGTAAAACATTGTTCGAGTATAGATCTGAAACTTTTCCAACCCCCTTCTCTGCCCATATTTTGAAACCACCATCATCCCTTCCTGGTACAAAATTGGAATTACCCCACAGAGGACTATAGCGCGAAATTTGAGGAACATCCTTAACGTGTTGATGTGTCTTATACCAAATGTCAATACAATTTTTGACAAATGGGTTTCTTGTTTTCTTTTTTAAAACGTTGAGGTCTGCAGAGTACAAATAAAGTCTTAAGGGTAGGCATTGTACCGATGCCTGCTCTATAGCCAACCAAGATGGACGTGTCTCATCTGCAAAATAAAATGCCATTGAACGTAAATGAGCAGCCCAATAATACCATTTTAAATTTGGAAAACTTTGTCCCCCTCGTTCATATGGAAGGTATAAAAGTTTAAGACGCAACCTAGCTTTTTTTGCGTTCCAAATAAAAGTGTTGAAAAGTTTATTTACTGTACTAAAGAACACATCTGGCAGAGGTAGCGGAATTGACTGAAATAGATATAAGAATTTAGGTAATATATTCATTTTTATCAAATTGATTCGTCCAGTTATGGATACAGGAAGTACCATCCAACGGTCAAGCGTTTGTTTCACGTTATCAACTAAGGGGTCATAATTCAAAGGAACAATTGTCGTAATTGAAGGTGTTATCTTAATTCCAAGATAAGTAAATCCTTCTTTAGCATTGATAAATGGAGTTCTTATGGTTGGGTTTGAACGCTCGTCATTATTCAAAAATAGTAAAGATGATTTTGTATAGTTGATACAGTAGCCAGCAAACTGTCCAAATACGTCAATATACCTGTACTTAATTAGGCTTGGGATACTTTTGCGTAGATTCGTTAGGAAAAGAATAACATCATCAGCATATAATGATATTTTATGTTCCAGTCCGCCTAAGCGGACACCAGCAATATCGTTATCTGTTCTAACTGCTATCGCTAATGGCTCTATGGCAAGTATAAACAGCATAGGCGACAGGGGACATCCCTGGCGAGTTGATCGCTCAAGGGTTATTGGTTTTGAGGCGATACCGTTTGTCAAAGTACTGGACAATGGAGTATTGTACAGTATCTTAACCCATTTAAGAAAATTATTTCCAAACCCATATTTAGGCAGACATGCAAATAAATACGGCCATTCAATCCTATCAAAAGCTTGTTTGGCATCCAATGACAACAGTGGGGATTTCATTAGTTTAAACAGTTATGCAGGATTGATCAAATGTTGGCCCCTCATCTCGAGTGGCTTGATGGGGCTAAATGCTAAGTCTCGCTACATTTCCACCACTGACATATGTAAACAATGTGATCTGATTGGCAGGTGTTGTTTATGGCAGACAGTCCTCCATGCTTATGACCGATGCTTTGAGACGAGGAGACTTCCATCGATCGAATTTGCTCTTCGCCAGAATGGTGAGAATTGAACACATTTTACTCGCCACACGTCAATTCAAATTGGCAAATGACGTGCCGTATAGTTAGCGCAAACCCTGACCTCAACCGTACAATGTCACACAGTACGGTCCCTAAGACTGAATGTCAAAATCTGTTGGATAATATGAGGCGGGCTGTCCATGCTCTGCAACAATCAAAGAAGCTGAATGAAGTGGCTGGGGAGAGGGAAGTCTGGGCTTCCTGGCTAAAGCTTCTGCCTCCGCGACCTGACCCCGGACTAAGCGTTAGATGATAGATTCCAGAACCAACTAATGTCGTAAATAGAGATACCACTGTAGGTCCAGCTGTAGCCCGGATTACTCGCCTTCCAGGCCCCACATTGCCTCCCGCGCCCCTCATTCCACGCCCCTCTGTCGGTGAAAAAGGTTCCCGACCCCTGATCTAGAAGCTGTTATTTTGGCAATAGGAAGATATACTGTAAATACATGGCGGAAAACACAGACAAGCCTGAAAAAGCAGTTTCTGCTCTTGCACTCTTTTTTAAAAGAAACTGCTGTATTTTAAGCCAAAACAACTGTTGTGTTTGATAGAACAATATATCTATATGCCACTATAGCAGATTCATGGCGCATTAAGCCCCCGAACTATTTTTAATTTGTCCATTTCACCCTGAAAGCCCGTTTACAGACGTTGCGCAACCTCTTTAGTTTCAACCCAGCCATTAAAAAAAGTAATTATATTTATTATTCAAAATGTTTTTAGCTCACTCATCATTAAGAGATGTCTAATATTTCAATTAAAAAAAGCGTATTTAAAAAAGTATTCACTCACGTATTTTAAACTTTTAAACAAATTACATCACAATGAAAAAAATGGTGTCTGTAAATAAGTCACAGATATCTACCTCATAACTATGGCTTAATTGTATTTTTTTTTTTGTTACTGTTACATTTTCCCCAATATGTTAGATAAATAATCGATCCAAATAAGGAAAAAAAAAAAAACGTTTCAAATGGTAAATTTATAAAAAAGAAAGTCTCGGCCACTCCATGATGTCTGCCATTTCTGCATTGCAACCCTTGTTATATTGCCATGTTTCACCCATGAAAACCCCAAAAAATCCAGCTGTGGCCATTTACAGTTGTGTCTTGACACTTAATGATACATGCTACATGGAGTTTTGGTGATATATGCTACATGGAGTTTTTGAACGAAACAAGGTAAGTATTCGGTAATATCTTGTTAAAATCATGGCATCTTTAATTATGCTCTCTCATGCTTTCACCTCCAGATAGGGTTTTGCTGTTTAATTAGTTTTTTATAATTCTTTTTAATTCTTTTTTTTTATTTATTTAAAATTCAAAATTTTTCCTCCCCCCCTAAAATTGAGATTTTTAGCTTTCCGATGATGTATCACAGGTGCATATCAAACAATTTTGAAATTTGGCCAAATTGTAGGTCTCAGAGCGAACTTCAAGTCACCTGAGTGTTTTCCGCCATATATTCAATTTTGCTGTTGATGTGTCCACATTTTTGCACATTACACATCTTCCTATATTCCAATCAACTTGTTTCCCACTGTTTTTGGATATATCAAAATGAAATAGACCCAATGACCTGATGATCTAAAAATGAATATAATAGAAATTGTCAAGGGTTCCTAAACTTTTTCCCCTACATTCAACAGATTGTGGCGCACTGCCACACCAAAATAAAAGCTGCCATGCCAGGCAAATGAGATGTATCTTGTTGTATTATTATTGTTTAAAACTTTTTTTAAGGCCGTTTCAAACTAGCAGCAGCCGAGTGTGAGAAGTTCAGCGGAAACCTATTCATTGTGTATTGTAATGTTCGTAACTATACAGGGCCCCCTTAAGAGACGATCGGACTGGGGAGCGAGATAGCGAGAGATAGCGGTTGCATGTCGTGGCAGCCCGCTGTTATTTTGTTATTGGTTTTCTTTATTATTGTTACCACAACTAAGTGGGTAAGCCAATACAGACTTCTCTCCTTCTTCCCCATATCCGGGGCATTACAATAGTTTTGATCGGACTTTTCGGTGAAAGTGAGCGGTGGAGTGCCGTCTTGGACTTGTCTTCAGACTTTTTTGGCTGAAGGATATACACAATTACGGCTGATGAAACTTTGATAAATGTGCTTTTTTTTCTCTCTGCTCTGGGACACTCGAAAAATGACTCGTACCTCCCCTTGCTAAGTTAATGGTACCTCGATGTGCTTTTGTGTGGACATTTAGTTCACGAACAATGAAAAAAACTATTCACCTTCTCACTGAATCTATTAAAACTCTTTACACGGCTATTCCACGGAATAGGTTTACAACGCTCTTGTCGCGATGTCAGGATATTCCAGAATGACTTTAATCCAGAACCTCGGTAGAGTTGTTGTCTCAAATGTACGTTTAATAAGGTCTCCGTCATTTGCGATCTCTCTGTTTATTCACAAATGGGTCACGAATCACCTTCTTCGCAGTTCGTGGGTCTTCGAGGTTGTAAGCTCGTCAGGTGCCCTTTTCGCCGTAAAAATATCCTTTTCGCAGTAAAAATATTTCCAAAGACGTCTGTTTTCCTGTTATCTTCGCTCGTGTGGGGGCTAATTATTTCCGGGAACAAATGTGCTGCGCCGCGGCCTAGTAATACGCTATTATCAAGGACAAGCGCACATAGATATATTATATACACAAACAAGATGTACTGCTAGCAGTCCAATCAATGGACTTCTATGACAACATTGTAATCTATCCCGTAGTATTATATCTAGAGTAGACAAAGATATTGGTGTGTTAAGCAGGTGCACAGGGTTAATTCGGCCAGAATGCGGTCAATATTAAATTATTTTTTCTTTGCGGCCCGGTCGCAAATGCGTCACGGACCGGTACCGGTCCACGGCCCGGCAGATGGGGACCCCTGCTCTATAGACCCTACTCACGGACGTCACAGAATGACCTGTTGCTTTATCCGGCCGCCATGTTGTCCGTTTCTGTTTAGCCCTATTCTTAATGGTTTCAATTAGTCGTTCAGTTTATAGAACAATTCATGGAAGCCCCGACGCTGTAAACTCATTGGATGCGTTGCATAAAAGGCGTTATGTGGAAAAGCTTCAGTCTATCCATTCGCCAGATCCATATTTGATGCCTAAATCGATATTTTTCGACCCGCTGTCTTCGCCCTCTCTGCCTGACATCTGCTACCCTGATATCTACATCTATCTTTTCCACAGAAACTCGGCCTATTCTCACAAAACTTTGAAAAACATTAAGAGCAGCACTCTAAGCAACATTACCCTGTGTGATTTCTAAAATGGCGACAATATAAAAAAAAAAAAGTTGACTGCGATGGCCGACGCTTCAAGGATAGGTGGATATTGGACTATTTCTTCAATAAAACACGCAACAACTGTGTCTGCCTCATTTGAAAAGAGGCAGTCGCTGTTTTCAAAGAGTTCGATGTGACGCGATAATAACAAGACACGCTGACATGTACGACAACATTACAGGGAAGATGAAAGAGAAATTATAGCAACTTGAAGCTAGTTTCATTTCAGAGCAGCGGTATTTCGCAAGAGCCCGAGTGTCGAAAGAGAACGCCACAAAGACGAGACTGTTGAAATTATGAATTTAAAAAAATAATAAAGCAAATGTGACACACAGAAGGGCTTGCTTACATTTGTTTAAATATGTTATTCTATGTAAATCAGACAAGGTAGCCCCCCGCATTTTTACCACACCAAAACTGGCCCCCTTTGCAAAAGGTTTGGACACACCTGTTTAACTGATGATCCATAGATGAGGCCAGCTTCTTTCACTTGGTACCAGGTAAATATTATTCAAATGTAATGATGGTGGAAGAAATAAGCATCTTGAATTTGAAACTGTATGTTGTCGGCGATTAGCTGCAATGATCTTAATTGCGGTTGTCAGCCCAAAACCCTCTAAATATATATTAAATGCATCTTACCAGATATAAAATGACTACTACATAATCCGTGGTAATCGTTTGGAGCCCAGTTTTCTCGTCGAATTGCAGCAGTCCATCTCGCTCTCCTCTCCGGGTCTCTCGGAATACGGTAGAACTTCAAGTCTCTCCGTCTATCTTCTCTGTTATTGCAACCAACCGCCACACACGCCTTCACCATTTTGATTATTAATGTTAACGAGCAAAAAAACACGCCATAATAGGAGGAATTTACGTAGCGGTAATGCGTCAAAACGACGAGTAGACGGACAATATGGCGCGGAGGCGTCATGTGAGTAGGGTCTATAGGATCCACTGCAGGGAAAATAAAAATTTGTTCATGAAGGCTAATTATGGATTTCTAGCCAACTTAGTCATTTCAATAGTAGGCTAATATAGCTAGTATCGATACATACAGCCAGTGTTGCTATCATTATAAGGCTTATGCAAGACTCATACTGTATCAGTTTTTTTTTTTTTTGGTCAAATATTTTTAACATTTTGGGTTGCCAACCCTGAGTCACTACGAGATGTAAGTCGTACTATTGCTACGAGAAAAAAAGTCATATTGTTACGTAGGGTAACGTAGCTGTAATCAGCTACGCATTTTACATATATGTACCGTAGCTGAGAGCTACGACATTAGCCTAGCTAATGAAATATTTCAAATATATTTTTGTTATGGTTATTCTTGGGGGGAAAAAATAATGAAAAAAATATATATATTTTGCCGTACCACGACATGGTGAGGCTGTCCGACTCCGATGCAGCCCACCACCACAGCTTCAAAAAATCCTGGGGAAACACTGCAACTGCATCTAAATAAGACTACTTTTGAATCATTGCAACAGGCGACCTAGAGATTCACTCCTGCCTCTCCCATTTAAAATGGATTTAAAGTCAATGGCAACCAATGAGTTAAATGAGTAAATCATTATGGCATTTCAAAAAAGGAAAATATGACTTGATATTACTTACTCTCTTCTTCTATCTCATATAAAGCAACCATTCGGAAAGCCAACAAGAGCAACATTAGGGCTGTGCAGAAAACCTCGAAAAATATTGCAACCTGCATGGGCAAGAGAATGCATGTGTAATAATTAGTAACAGAGGAGCCCACCTGCGACAGCCAGTGCACACACTTCCTTGACAATAGTGACGGGACAAACCATTCAATTGAGGTAACGAATCCATTATGATTCATTCAGTAAAAACATTTGTTCAAACGAATCGTTCAATGAATCGTTCACCCCCTTTTCCCCCTCCAACTTAGTGAACGGGAAGGGGCGTTGCTGAACGAATCACCAAAGACCGCTTAGCAACGTAACTGAACGTGAAGTGACATCGCTTGATCCCTTCCCCTCTTGCACAGACTCCTCATTGAGCGCTCATTATAGATTCTGAATTGTCACAGTGACAGACGCTATTATTCTGGTTCCGCTCCCTCCCCCGCCGCTGCAATAGTGAGAGAAAAGTTCCTTCATTAGGTTAAGGGTGCAAGACCTCCACTCACACAATTTTTTCACTGTTTTGCACTTGAACCTGTTTTGACCAGAGCATGTATAAAACCCAAAGACGCCTATGACTATACATGCTGTTTATGTTGAATTATCAACTATAAAACTATTTATTCAATTTTTTTGGGTTTGAATGTTTATCCTAACATGTTGAATTAATATTATCAAGGTTAAATACGGTTAATTGAGCTTGTTAAAAGGACATCGATGTTACAAATTGTGACAAAATGTAGGAATTTTTCGTCTTATTGATTTATAATCGGTCAGTGAAAAAAACAACAGTTTGGACATGAAGTTCAAGGTGTCCTGAAAAAACGGACCAAACCAGGCCTTAGTGAACAATTCTTTCTTTGAAATATAAAGGCAACATCAAAGGCATGCGAAAATCAGATAAAATAGGCTCGGACCATGAAGGGTTAATAAATAAATTATCCCATCAGCCCCCCCATTGTCGTTCCCTCATCTTAGACAGCCAAATGTTGACGAGAGAGAATCGTTTTTTTACAACATGTCACATTTCCCGTGCCACAGGATGGACGGATGGACTCCACATTAATTTGTCAAATTTGCACCCTAACCAACACCCGACACGCTGTGACATGAAAAAAAAAAAAACACTCGGGGAAAAAAATTGACATCACAATACTGTTTCATTACAAATCATTATTACTTTGATCGAACTAAGTGGTCATTATTCCTTTGCGCAGACGAGATCAATTTTGCTGCAATGAAGTCTCCATAGCCCAGCTCAGTTTTAGTCGCTGACAGCTATCTCTCCCCCTTTCTGCAGAGACGTGTCAGCTTTCAGTTCTTGACTTGTTCACTGCGTGACTGGGAAGTCAAGTTATGTTGCAGAACGAATCATCAACAATCTCGGTCAGGACCGAACGAGTGAACGCATACCTGTCAAGTTGTATGGTTTCGCCTTAATTTGTACAAGTGAGCACTGATTTTTAAATGTGTGCGCCGTACGTTCAAAATCCGTACGTTTTTCGTGCATTACATTTTTTTTGTTCCTCCGGATTTTGTCACAGTTTCGGCAATGAGACAATGTGCGTTACGATGCGTTACTACATTGGTTGAATGGTGCGAGAAAGTCAGAGACACTAGCCACGTTTACATGCTGACTTTTATTCATACCGATTCAAATCATTCCGAATGGAAATTTCACATCAGCTGTTTACATGTCACTTCATCTATTCCGATCCAGCGTTTACATGTGTCTGCCTTTATTCCGAAAGGACGTTTGACAACTGCCGTCTGACATGCGCAGATTAATCAAAACAAAGCGTCACGTTGCAAAACATGGAGATCGATCGTCAGATCAGCTGCTGTTCTAACTTTTCGAGTGGAAACAAAACTTCAGAATGACACGCCGTTCATTTAAAAAGTTGTGTGGGTGCGCTGTGCGTGTGCTTGGAAGCCATGTTGCAGGTGACTAGGGATGGGAATTGATAGGATTTTTACGATTCCGATTCAATTATCGATATTGCTTAACGATTCGATTCTTTATCTATTCTCTTATCGATTCTAATTTGGGGGGGGGGGGACAAACATTTAGATTGGCATTGAGTTTGTTTAATCAGAAGTCACAACCTTAAAAACTCACAACAAGGTCAAAAGAGGCCCAAAGCCTCAATATTAACTGTGGCAAAAAGTGGCAAATGCACAAGAATGTTTAACATTTTACTGAAACATTTTTCTAATAGAAATAAAAAATATTGGTATATATTAGCATATAGGTAGTTGGTCTGCCGTTAGCAATATGTGTTAAACTTGTAGGGGTCCCCAAACTTTTTCCAGTGAGGGCTGCATAACTTTTCCCTTCTCTGAGGGTCCGGGGTCAGTTTGTAACAGAAAAAGTGTGACGATTGCAGGAGTGCCTGAATGTAAAACAATTATTGTTTTTCAGAAAGCCACAATCAAATAACCCTTTCTGGACATTTCGTGGAACAAAAGTAAATAAAATAAAAATAACAATATAATATAATAATAATTAATAATAATAGCACTATTAATCAAATAGATAATAACCAAATAACCCTCTCTGAGTTCTTCACAGAAAAAGGCCAGAAAATAAATAACACTATTGAGAAAAAAAAAGGAAAAAAAAAAGCTCTCTGGTATTGTTCAGGGGGCCAGACTGAATGTTGGGGCGGGCCGTAGTTTGGGGACCCCTGTTAAAGTATTATTTACCAGTACAGTATATTGAAGTGCATGCCTTTTAGTTTTTATGGTGCTTTCACGCTCAAGTGGGGGCGCCCTTGCGCTTCCTCACGTGAAGAAGAAAGCGTGAGAGAGTTAGTGAGAGAGGGAAGCACTGCTGCGACCCTATGTTCTTTGTTAATGCTTGTAAAATATCTACAGAGGCAACGCCTGTATGTATCATCTTTTGTGTTGTTGTTGTTGTTGTGTGTTTCCACTCGCGATCGGACACTTAAATCCAGTTGTGTAGTGGTTTGAAAGATGTGCTAATGCTAGCGAACGCATGCTAACTGTTTTGTTATTACAGCTAATCATCGCTGATTTACGTTGATGCAAACCTGTTTGTTACTGGGGACGAAATTATTTGTTTCATTTCTATTTTTAGTTTCACTCTTCAAGTGATGGTTGAATAAAGTCAGCAAATTATACCAACGTCTTCTGTATCGTCATTTCGGAGTTTAGCTAGCTGTATAGGTGTATCGGTGAGGACAGTGCTGTCTATTCCCTCCCGACAGTCTATTCCCTCCCGATGCAGTTATCTCTACCTTCCCTCCCGATGTAGTTATCTCCACCTTGCAATGATTGCAAGTCGTTTTGTTGTAATTTTTCCTCGTGAAGTGAAGACACACTTTCGATCGTTTGAATCTACGTGCTGTCATTGTTATGTTTACGGCTGCAATGCTCGTGCTAAACCATCGTAACCTTTCATTTTCACCCTCTTTCCTGGTGAAGTGTAGCCAAACTTTGGAGCGGGTGGTTCTTGGTGCCATGCTAGTTTGATGTGTTTGGACAACAAGACAGTCACGACGCAATATGCGTCTTCAGGACTCGTTAAAGGGATCATTAAGGGTATTTCATTATGATGTCGAGGCCTCGAAACACTCGGAACCGGTTCCGAATTGGAATCGGATTTCGATTCCCATCCCTACATGTGACGTTACTTACGTCACCAAGTGACGTCACCACGTCAGTACGGAGCATGTGCAGAAAGAACGCAACCAGACAC
Organism: Corythoichthys intestinalis; assembly: GCF_030265065.1. NCBI lineage: Eukaryota > Metazoa > Chordata > Actinopteri > Syngnathiformes > Syngnathidae > Corythoichthys > Corythoichthys intestinalis. Next base: position 69,423,185 of record NC_080395.1, on the reverse strand, counting down.
CATTCTGCTTCCGTGTTTACATGATATAATTTGACTTCTAATCGGTTTGGGAAAAGGAATATTCCACCCCTGTGAATCGGAATGAAATTCCATTCGGTTTGGGCCTGTTCATTCCGAATGAGGTGTTTATATGGAACACATTTATTCGGTTTGAACAAATATTCCGATTGTAATTGGAATATTTGGCTCCATGTAAACGTGGCAAATGAGAAGAGTGTTGTGACGCTGTAGCAAACGCGATGCTAGGCTAAGTGGCTCCAATATTCATGGTACCCACTGGTTATTCAAAGTTTTATAAGAGCATTGAATTATTTTTTGTAACTGCCGTAAAACTAAAGTGTAAATAGCTGGTTGTAAAATGCGTTGCTCTGAAATGAAAACAATGGACAAAATTTTGATATAAAACCGTTTCATTGCAAATCAGCATTAAGATGATCATATTGAAATATCATTTTTGCACTGGTATTAATAAGTAATCCAGTTAGCTCCCCTGTTGTCCCCTAATCTAGATCAGGGGCGTTATCAAGGGGAGGCAGGGGTGGGCAGTGCCCTCCCAAAGAAAACTGGATGTAATACTAACGGCAATCTGGGCACTGCGTATGGTATTCCATTCATATAGTACTGATGTGTTCTAAGTTATAACCAGTGTTGTCAGTAACGCGTTACTAAGTAAGTTACTAAGTAACACATTACTGTAGTCTGATTACTTTCAGTAACGAGCAATCCAACGCGTTCATTTTTCCAACCCAGTAATCCGATTAAAGTTAGTTTCCTTAGTGTCTGTGCGCTACTATTTTGTTTTTGCCTCATAATGTACGTAGAATGAAGAATACTGTAGTCATGTACGAAGAGCATTTGAAAAGAAAATATTGCTCTTGAGTTTGGGAGTGACATCACATCTCACGTTTTCTCATCGGGGATTTTAAAAAAAACGGGTCACGTGTATTACCATGCTGTTTGAGGCTAAGAGCTGTCTGTCTGCCACGGCGGTCAACAACATAGCATTCTGACGAGGCAGCGAGGCTAACAGTAAAAGGCAGGATACATACTGCAAATGGATGCCTTTGCTCATGCGAAATACAGCCATTACTTCACATTTCTGTCCAGTAAAGATGACAAAAAATATCTCCGTGCGTTGCAAACTTTGCGCTGGCTGAAAAAGACTGTCGGCTGCTAAAAACTCTACATCAACAAGGAAGCACTTGGAATTACAGTACAACGCGACAAAACTCGAAACAACGCCTACAGGTACAAGACAGCCAGCACTTCTACAGTTTGTAACCAGCCTTTATGCACATTTTATTGTTAGTGTTTGTAACCATAGGCAGAGTTTTACTATTGTGGGCCTGGGGGCAAAGCATGGTGATGACTCTGAAACAAAAGTCAAAAGTTTGGGTACACGCCTCATCATTTTGCGTTTCATATATTTTCACAACTATTGTAAATCCTCTCTGAATACATCAAAACTAAGAAGGAACATGTGGAATGGCAAAAAAACTGAAATAAGTGAAAACAGGTTCTATATTCTACATTCTTCAAAGTATCCACCTTTGAGGTGTCGCCAAATTTTTGGCCAATACTGTATAAATACATATATATAAAACTGTTCAAGCTCAGTTGTTGTTGGTTGTGTTTGAAAGCTTAGGTTTACAGAAATTCTAAATATCCATCTTGCCTCCACAGGTGTAGTTTTGGCTTAGCAAAGCAAAATATCACATGATCTGCTCGAAAAATGATTATGACCCATTATTAAATACGTGGTAGGAATCTTGTTCATTTCATTATTATTATTTTTTTTTGTTCTATTGCTTTACAACTTTTATAGACTATTTTAACAGCTAAGTCTTTAATTATTTACATTTTTAAAAAAAAATTTTACATTTTTTTAAATAAATACATTAGGCTTTATCTTGGAGTCAGCTGGGGTTTATGTAGTCGTTGGAGTTGATTTGAACAAATTCCGTGCAGTTTGTCAGTTATTTTTTAGTTTCAGGGCTCCGGAGTGGCTAAGCAAGCGCGAGTCAATGGTGGTTGAAATACCCTAACTAACTTAAAGATTAAGCCTTATGTGACAAATTCAATTACATGTGATGACATTTTTTTGTTGTCATTTTTATGTTGAGGCAGCAAAAGGAGAAAAATACTGATGTTACTTTTAAAGTAACTTAGTTACTTTGATAATAAAGTAATAAGTAAAGTAACGAGATTACTTTTTTGAGGTGTAATCAGTAACGAGTAATTAAATTACTTTTTTAAGTAATCTGTGACAACACTGGTTATAACCTTTGCGTTGTTACCAGGCCCAGAGTGGGCAATCAGGAGAACCGGGACAGTTCCTGCTGGGCCGGCCTGACTTTTTGGCCGGTCGTAATATACGTTTTTAACGAAGCTGTCAGGTAAACTCGTTACTAATGGCATTAACGCAACCCTACGTTGCGCGGTAAATTATGGCCATTCTAGCATTCCGTAGATTGAAATTCAATACGCCGCACCGCGTTCCCATCTCCAATGGTACCAGCTCTGCCTCTGGGAGAGAGTATCATAATATCATCCTTTTGATTTGATCTTGGTAAAACTTAATTTTGGGTTTTAAAGGCGGAAATGAGGCACGTTGAGGCAGCGTGATGAACGTGAAGCCGTCTGGCTGTTTGCGCGACCCATTATGATTGTTGTCGAGCATGTTTGGATGAAAGTACAGCGATGAAACTACCGGCGTGTTGCCGCCCGAGACGCCGCATAGGCGGGCAGAAGCACTCGGAGGCTATTGTAGTCAGGCCAGCTTCATCCTCAGGGTGAAATCCCCTGGTCAACTAAACGTAACTTGGGTCTTTTTCTAGACCAAAATGTGGCACTTTTGTCATTTGTTACTGCAATGCAGAGATACAATAAACTGAATGAACATGAAGAATGAAAGAATTTTAATGAGAGCACCACTATAACCTCCAGCATGAAGGCTCCAGGCACTTCGTACTTGTGTCGCGGCCACCCGATGCTCACTATTTGGATTAGGATTGGGGTAAAATCCACATTCTCAGGCAAAACATACCTTTGCCATTTTAACTCCAAAACATTGCACACTAAGGTGGACTGATGGGCGCAAACTGCCCTGAAATGCACAGATGGACAGCCGTTCTAGTGAGTGCAATCATTCTATCATCCACATTTATTTATTTATTTTTTGGAATTTTATGTCATGAATAATATAAAGACACTAATAACCAATTAACTATTACATTAAAATATATACAGTAGTCTCCGAAAATTTTGAATATCAAGTCAAAGTAGTTTTATTTTGGCAATTTAACATTTTAACCAACAAAATTGGGTATGTCAATTTGCATGTAGTGGCTCATCTCAAGCAGTTCCTCATAACTATTCTGATGCTCAAGATTTTTCAGCGTATTATAACCACAAACTTCAAAAAATTTGAATATGATGAAAAGCTTCACTTTTGTACACACTTGCCACATGTGTCATTCAAAACACCTTCAAAAGGTTCCTGAGCCTTTAAAAAGTCAAGAGCTGGTACCCCAAAAATAAAACTGTAACCCCACAAAGAACCTGTGCTTGAGCCCTTGATCTCAGATCTGTCAGCGGACATGCTAACCACTTTTCCCCCGTGCCTGTCTTTTTACAAGTTATTTGGGGAAAATTCATGTTTAATTCCTCTTTGCAAATGTAAAACTCTTTTCTTGTTTTTATTGAGGCTTAAATTTGATGTAATAGATCAAGTCGTGTGCTAATAGGTGTATTTAAAAATGAAAATATATAATTTATGCATTTTTAAAAAACGCCACTTATCACAAGTGTACAATTGACGGCATGCGATTAATCGCGATTTTAAAAATTTAATCGCTTGACAGCCTAATTATTATTACAATATTTCATTACGGTAGGTCATGATATAAAAAGGGCCGGTCTGTGGCATTAAACTCCCTGGCTGAAAATCCTCCTCTTTCACTTTATGGGGAAAAAAAAAATGTTGGTTATGTTCCTAGGGGGCGCTACATACATTTGTGCATATTTTGATTATTTTTGTTTTGTTTTACATTTTATCCAAGTTTTCACCAGTGTTGACCTGGCTGTTGAGTTTGGTGAGTTTTAAAGCATTCTGAAGGAGTCAAAGTAGGGCTCAAAGCATCAGGGGGACAAAGAATGACTGCTAGGGGGCGCTTGGTGCTACATAGTGTATTTGGAATGTCTTTTGTGTGTTTACAGTTAAACAAGGTTGGTCATAATGTGAATATGGACATTGGTGCGTGAACAACATTGAGTTATTATGCTATTGCTTCAGAGTTATTATTATTTGAGTTATTATTATTATTGCTTTGCACTATTACGAGTGTTACTACATTGTGATTGCACTAACGTGTAAACCTTTAAGGTCCAGACCTTTTTTGTCTGATTTTGCATGCCTTTGATATTGCTTTTATATTTCAAAGAAAGAATTGTTCACAATGGCCCGGTTTGGTTCCTTTTTTTCAGGACACCTTGAACCTCATGTCCAAACTGTTGTTTTCTTCACTGACCAATTATAAATCAACATTTTGGGACCAAAAAGACCAAAACTTCCCCCCAAAATTTGAATAAATAGTTTTATGTTTGATAATTAAACATAAGCAGGAAGTATAGTCATAGGCATTTTTGGCCTTTATACATGCTCTGGTCAAATACAGTGCATACATTGCAAAGGGTCACTGTGGAAAAGAAAAAGTTCCCCTCCACTATGTGATATAAACGTTGCTCCACTATGTGATATAAATGTTGCACTACATGTTTTACATTGCTGTTGTGTTGCCGTTTTGTTGACATACCCCTTTAGCGCAGCACCATCTAATGGATGCATAAAATAACCCCAGCCTCTACTGTAATGTTTATTCTATGCGCCTTATCATGCGGTGCGCCTTATATATAGGGGAAACAATTAAATACAGTGGGGCAAATAAGTACTTAGTCAACCACTAATTGTGCAAATTCTCCCACTTGAAAATATTAGAGAGGCCTGCAATTGTCAACATGGGTAAACCTCAACCATGAGAGACAGAATGTGGGGAAAAAACTGAAAATCACATTGTTTGATTTTTAAAGAATTTTTATTTGCAAATCATGGAGGAAAATAAGTATTTGGTCTATACCAAAAGTTCATCTCAATACTTTGTTATGTACTCTTTTTTGGCAATAACAGGTCAAACGTTTTCTGTAACTCTTCACAAGCTTTTCACACACTGTTGCTGGTATTTTGGCCCATTCCTCCAAGCAGATCTCTAGAGCAGTGATGTTTTGGGGCTGTCGTTGGGCAACACGGACTTTCAACTCCCTCCTCACCCCATGGCATCAAAATGATAACAAGAACGGTGAGCAAAAATCCCAGAACCACGCAGGGGGACCTAGTGAATAACCTACAGCGAGCTGGGACCACAGTAACAAAGGCTACTATCAGTAACACAATGCACCGCCAGGGACTCAAATCCTGCACTGCCAGTCGTGTTGCTGAAGAATGTACACATCTAGGCCCGTCTGCGGTTCGCTAGAGAGCATTTGGATTATCCAGAAGACTGGGAGGATGTGTTATGGTTAGATGAAACCAAAATAGAACCTTTTGGTAGAAACACAGGTTCTCTTGTTTGGAGGAAAAACAATACTGAATTGCACCATACCCACTGTGAGGCATTGGGGGGGAAACATCATATTTGGGGCTGTTTTTCTGCAAAGGGACCAGGACGACTGATCTGTGTAAAGTAAAGAATGGAAGGGGTCATGCATCGTGAGATTTTGAGTGAAAATCTCCTTCCATCAGCAAGGGCATTGAAGATGAGACGTGGCTGGATCTTTCAGCAAGACAATGATCCCGAACACACAGCCAGTGCAACAAAGGAGTAGCTCTGTAAGAAGCATTTCAAGGTCCTGGAGTGGCCTAGCCAGTCTCCAGATTAGAGCTGCCCCGACTAGTCTACATAGTCGACTTCATCGATGACGTAAATCTGTCGACAAGCACAACATCCCGTCGACGGTTAATGAAGGGTTAAAAAAATATATGCGTGGAAAGTTCAGAATGTCGGATGGTCTCTATGCAAGCGGGGAAAGCGGCACAAAGCCAAAAAAAGCGCACCAGAGTGTCCAAAACATTGACTTATTTCAAAGAAACAAAGGAGGGTACACTCTTCTGTCCTGTCTCTTCAATGCCAAGCTTGGCTGCACGTCCGCCGTGAATAAACACCTCTAGTGCCGTCACCCAGTTGGTAATTTTGTTTTTGTTTTTTCATTTTTTGTACACCAGAGGGTGCTGTCGCCTTACTAAATAATGATGTTTCATTGGCAATGGGCCTATAAGTGCTGTTAGCATTGTTCTTAATGATAATTGAAAGGTTTATTCCATGTCATGGTTTGTTTTATGGTATAGACAATTATATAAGGTTAAAAGGTCATAAATATATACAGTATATACAGTGATTGCATTCAAGGGAGAGATTGTCAATGATAAGGTAATAATTTAAGGTAAAGGGAATTCAGAAAGGCAATTGATATATAAATAAGGTTTAAAAGGAAAAAGGTGAAAAGTTTTTGTTAATTTCTAATTGTGTTGTTTTATTTGTGTGCACCGTAGCCCTTACAGTGTGTTTACATCAAGGATGGAATAAAAGTTGTCAACCATCAGTTTAAGAGACCATCTTTCCAATCAGGATGCTGCACTAGTTAATTCTGTCAGCATTCGAACTCATTCTTTATTTGTGATTTAGTATTGTTATTTATGTGTTTATTTGTACTTTAATAAATACTTTAAGTGTTCCAATATGTTTTTGTGAATTGATAACGTCAACAAAAATTTCATTGCTAAATTAGTAAAAAAATGAATAAAAAATTAATTATAAGATTAGTCGACTAATCGTAAAAATAGTCGGCTGACTAATCGGGAGAAAATTAGTCGTTTTTGGACAGCCCTACTCCTGATCCCAACCCCATAGAAAATCTATGGAGGGTGTTGAAAGTCCGTGGTGCCCAACGACAGCCCCAAAACATCACTGCTCTAGAGGAGATCTGCATGGAGGAATGGGCCAATACCAGCAACAGTGTGTGGAAAGCTTGTGCAGAGTTACAGAAAACGTTTGGCCTCCGTTATTGCCAACAAAGGGTACATAACAAAGTATTGAGATGAAAGTATCGAGATGAACGTTTGGTGTCGACTAAATATTTATTTTCCACCATAATTCGAAAATAAATTCTTTAGAAAAGTGATTTTCTGTTGTTTTTTTCCACATCTGTCCCTCACGGTTGAAGTTTACCCATGTTGACAATTACAGGCCTCTCTAATATTTTTAAGTGGGAGAACTTGTACAATTAGTGGTTGACTGAATACTTATTTGCCTCACTGTATGTCATTCATTGAAGGTGCGCCTTATAGTTAGGAAAATACGGTGTATATACTGTTTCATGGAAAATCAGTATTATGGTGATCATACTAAATAGTAATTTTCCTGTGCACAGGTGAAGTAAATATTGCTGCCATGAAGCCTCCGTAGACTGATAGTTCCTCCCCCCAAGCGGCCGTGACGTATCTGCAGCTGAGCTTTTTTAAACTACTGTTAAGTTGATAGTAAGTCGTCATAAGTAATCCCGAGTCTGTTGAGAAAAGTAGTACACTAAACTATGGTCACTATGTTTGCGTGTTTTTTTTTTGTGTCTTTGAGTAGTAGTCGTAGTAGTTGGGTCTCATTCCTACAAACAATTCGTTCAAAAAGAACGAATGTTCACGACCGACTCAACACTAGTGTCCGCGAGAAGCGGACACATTCGTGGAAAGCTCCCTTTTATTTTAATAAATGGACTTGCACTTCAAAATGTTTTAGTAGTTTTTGAAAACAAAGGTTTGAATCGAACATTGTATCACCTGAACCAACACACATGAAAGTTCGTATAAGTCAATACAGATTTATTTTACATTGATCATTTAGCATCTCTTATTTTGGTTCATATTTGTGAGAAATGTAGCCCTGACCCCCATTCACTCAATCTGTTCTTATTCATGTCCCGGCCCCAGCAAAAAAATGTACATGCAGGTTATGCTGTCATTTCGTTCCTACCAACATTGAGACGAAAGCTACGCCCTTATTTAAGGTAATTTTAAGGTAGGGGCCACCCGTTATTTGCATTTGGAGTTTTCTGTTAGGCTTTGAAAAAGGCAGACAAAAAATTCCTCCCCCCAGTCTCTCAGGGTACCTGGTGTTGGAATTACATGCACCCCAGGCAAAGTTTTAAACCATCAGATTGCAATTTAAAAGTTAGAAAAAATATATTTTTGTCACAACCCCACAGTATATTCCTATGCAACCCTATGGTTGGTGTCCAACTTTTCTGATTTGGGGTTGTGGTTTTGCTGTAAGTCCATTGGGGTTGTCAAAACATGTAGAGGTAGAAAACAAAAAGGCTACTTCAGTACATCTCAATAACCAGGCTTTTGGACCCTTGCTTCAACAAAGCGAAGTGTCGAAGCTTTCCCGACAGTAAATTTTTAACCTCATCGAGAAAGGGTCACTACATTTTTAAGATGTGAAAAATTGTTGAACTTTGCCTGTTTTAGTTATTTCTGAACACAATGTCGTCAAACTTCAAAGATAAGAGATTACAGCACCTTGTGGATTCTGTAGTGCAGAATGTTCTTCCAGACAAGGACACCAAGTTGCTGGGAAACCCCCATTACTGTCAAAAGAACAACAGGTGGTGAGAGATGCATTAAGGAGATGGAATGGCTCACTTTCATCAACTCACCCACCTTTAATAGTGGTAATCCAATACTGATTGAAGACTCCTATGGGTGAAAGAGTTTAATTTCTTTTTGATGGATGTTATGTCAGGAATTAGGTCAGGGATGTCAGTCCCTTATCGCGCTACTCGCCCCTTGATACACGTGTTTTGAATCACAGCATCGCTGCACAGAGACGTTCCGCCCCTTGTTACACGTGTTTTGAGTCACACCTCACAAGATGTCAGTCCCTTATTTCAAATGATCGTCAAGGTGGCGAGGAAACAAAGTCATACATCACAGAGACGTCAAAGTGACAAGGCTCTAATAAGAATGATGGATAAAAGCATTTAAATATGTCCCGGATTGAATTGATTGAATTAGTATTAGTCTCTTCGTTCCCTTAGTAACCGTATATATATATATATATATATATATATATATATATATATATATATATATATATATATATATATATATATATATATATATATATATATATAGATATATAGATATATATATATAGATATAGATATATATAGATATATATATTATATATTTTAAGTAAGACACCTGCCTAAAACTTTTGCACAGTACTGTATATATAGGACAGTCAATTACATGCAGTGACACTTTTCGGCCACCAGGGTGGGCCTGCCCCCCCCCCCCTGAAATCCGCTTATGTGATATATCACTTATGTACTTGTATTGATAAGAGCTTGATTTCATCTTCCATCACACATTTCAAATGTGATTTTGTATTTTCATGAATAAAAACATACCAAGTCAAGTTGTATGGTTTCGGCATAATTTGTACAAGTGAGCACTGATTTTTAAATGTGTACGCCGTACGTTTACTCTGTACGCTTTTCGTACATTACGTTTTTTTTTCTCCGTTCGGATTTTGTCGCCGTTTCGGCAACGAGAGAATGTGCATTACTATACGTTACTATGTTGGTTGAATGACGCAAGAAAAGTCAGAGACACTGAGAGCGAAGTGTTTGTTGTCACGCTGTTGCAAAGGCGAAGCTAGGCTAGGTGGCTCCAATATTTCCTGACTGTAGCCGACAGCCTACAATCTAAGCCTAGATATCAAATCCCTATAGAACTACATGTGATATGACAGATGGCGGCGTTAATGAACAACCGCCATTTTGAAGCAGTAGACTTCTCAGAAAGGCTCTGTTGTAGTGAACCTTCCTAGCGAACTTAAGTATACTCTTAAATCTCTTAAATACTCTTGAATGTATCTTTAAATGATGAAACAGTTTTAAGACTTTAACATGTTGAAAGTAGACAGAAGGGCACTAATGCAAAAACCATAGCAATTTTAACTACTTTTAACAGTTGATTCACAACATTAAACAATTTCCAAACATAGCAAAGGTTACTATGTTTTTGTTGTTGTTTTTTTTGTGTGTTACCTTGCCAAGTAACTAATTACTCTTTACCTTCAGGTAACTGAGTTACGAACTCAATTACTTTTTGGGAGAAGTATTTTGTAACTAATTAATTACGTTTTAAAAGTAAGATTAACAACACTGGTCATAAAGATGAAGTCTGCAGAATGAAAAGTGATGAAAGCGGAGATTTCATTCTGCCAATTGGTTGCCGAACACAATTTGCCTGCAACTATTGCTGATCACTTCTTAGAATTAGCAAAACAAGTGTTCCCTGACTCAAAGATTGCTTCGGTAAGTTAATTTTGTCAATTGACCCTTTTAGTTTATAATTGGACACACAAACAAACTACCTTCAAGTTAGGGCTGGGCGATATGGCCTTAAGTACGTATCACGATAAATTGAGCAGATTTACCTCGATAACGATAAATGACGATAAATTCGCCCAAGCAAACCCTTATATAATTTGAAAATTTGAATCAAAGCATGGAATACAAATTAACAGTTTCTCATTAAATTTATTTACCAGCTTTCAATTTAACAATTGCACATGCAGTCTAAACATTAAGTATTAAAAAAAATCTTGGAAAACAATAAGAATTCTTGTGTGAACATTTATAACAGCTTGTATGACTTGAAAAATATCATCACTTGAATTTCATTAAATTAATTCCGCATTGTTATACACTAGATAGTGGCATACGTTTAGATATTTAGAATAGATACAAATACGACACATCCACCCGCCCCCCAGAAATTATACTTAATCAAAAAATAAAAAGTTTCACAAACCTTTCCTTTCTTTTATCCGGCTCAATTATTTACATCTTATGATTTTGGAAATCCTTACATTATTCAATAAATAATATTCCTGTTCCCAAGCACTGTGCTTACTGTACTGTAATTTTTACAAAAAATAAACAATACATAGTTACTCCCCTTCATCTAGGACGAGCCACTTACAAGACTAGCACTTTCGTGTATTACAAATACTGCTTTGAACACATCTTCACAGACAAATGCAATGACACAGGCTTAAAGAGGTCAACTTTAATTGTGTAAATCACACTTAATGACGACACGATCTCCTGGTTGAAAAGACGACATCCACTTAATTTTATTGAAGATACTGTATGTAATGCTGAGGCAATTTGTCAACTTTACTTTAAAAAAGAAACGTGCACTGTTTATCCAGTAGATGGGGCTCTTGCAGTGTGTCAAACAGTGATTCAATTTAGGGCAATTGTCTTAAAAGTGGTTCATTGTTTCAGAAAGCCTCGGTTTTTCCATCCCTATCCGGAAACTGTCAAGAGTTTACTTAATGTCGGCTGAAAGTTTGGCGAAGCTAACTTAAGCCCGACTTCATCCCGTTTACTTGTAGCGTTAGCCGCTAGCGTTAGCAGCTAGCGTTAGCCTACCGGGCTTCTGTTTGATTGGCTTCCTGAAAACCATGTGACTCCAAACGTAAGCACACTTTCTGCTTTCTTAAAGGGGAATGAACATAGCTGAACAACACAGAGTCAAAGCAGGATGAAAAGACTATATTTTCTTCTTTTATTAAATTACCGAATTTACCGACATGGTCAAAATTACGTCGGTCATCGTGAAGAATTTCGGTAACGGTAAATTTTCGGTTTACCGCCCTGCTCTACTTCAAGTCAAACTGAATTGCGAGCTGAAGTGCAGCCATCAAAAGACATGATATAAATTGCCAAAAGTGCTACATACAATTATAATAAAAGTCACTGTTAAATTTTAGTAATCATGATGTAGCTGAAGATATTGATTGTTCTTTGATTGCACCAATAAATTCATATTATTCTAAAAATTGAGTTTTATTTTTGTTCATATTGCACGCTATATACAATGTTGTAAGATTAGTCACCAATTTGTAAGGGCATACGTCACTATCTGGAAGATTGCCAACGGCCTCGGGTTGACAGCTATGTTTTTGTTTGTCATATAAATTCTACGATTAACTACCACTTGTGACTTCAGCGACAGAAAATATTTTAGTGCACTGATGTAGTAATGTACGTTTAATAACACCACTGTTCAGGCTAAATTTACGTTGAAGCAGCTACTTGTAAACGCAAATTTGAATTGCTGTTATTGAAGATGAAACTGATTCAATGTGATTTTATTTTAGTTTCATTCTACAAGTGTTTATGTCATGAGTAGCTGAATAAAGTCTGCAAACCACACAGACGTCTGACATTGTCATTTCAGAGCTTAGCTCACTGTCTAGCAATGACTTAGCTCCAATGTCTTGGCAAGGACAGTACAATGACATGAAAAATATTTTTCTAGATATTATCATTTAAATTTAGAAGGTGTTCAGAGGTATTTAAAAGGTTAATTCCTGTTTACGAGGAAATATGGGTTACTTCGCCAGCGCTGACATGGAACTCGATTGTAAATCGAGGACTACCTGTAGTTGAATAGTGAATAGTTTCTTCATAGTTCCTATTATTAAATTAAAAAGATCATACCTCCAGTTTTCCGTTGTCAATCGGTGCCAAATAAAAACTGGGAAGGAGGTGAAAATCCGCGCTTTCGAGTCATGTGGACGGCAGCGCTCTATGTGAAATACTTTACTTAATTTTCTACGGTGCTTTAAATACGCCATGTGATTGAACAGGCCGGCGTGATCATAGAAGCTTGAGTCTGATTGATATAATCAAGTCATCTGATTATTGTTGCGACATCTCATTGGCGGAACTGGCAGAGCCACTGTTGGCATTTCTTGCAAAAAAAAAAAAAAAGTAAAATCTAATATATAAAATAAAGAGGAAAAATGTAACAACTAGTGTATCCCAAAGTAGAGGACTAAGAGTAGCAAGGGTGTAGGTTTGCATAGGGACTATAGGGACAAAACGCTACCAACTTTTTAGGATGCTCAAATTGTCCCCACTAACTAAGCAACCTTATTTGCATTATATAATGTGTTCAGTTATATAAGTCATTTAGATTGTCTACCCATATGTTGTACGAAAGAATTGACCCTTTCATCATCAAGTGAATAATTTTCGTTATTTTCAGACTTACATTTGTCCCATTTTCACTTGCTGAATGAGCCAGTCCATGTTTTTTTTCCGCAAACGCACATTTGATTGACTGATGACTTAAGGTTTACCCCATTCTTCCCAGTTTTCATTTTTATTTTGCTTATGTGGTCTTAAAGCAGCCCCAAGGAGCTTTCATTTTTTGTTGAGTTTGGCTGGACTCGGGGACAGAAGCAGTAGTTTTTTTCCTGAAGGAAGGCTCCATTTTTATTTATTTTTGTTATTCCCTGACTAAGAATTTTTTTTTTGTTATATTTAATTAATTTAGACAGGCAATTTTGAGGTGTATTAGGACAATTGTTTATTTTTTTGCATTCCTGGATAGTTAAGAGATTATTAGCAATTTCTTATTTCTTTGTATGTTAATACAAAAATTTATGTTCAAATACTGCAATTTAAATTTGCTAATAAAATCCAGACATTTATTCTGGAAGTTCTCAAAATATTTCATTAGTAGTTTTTGAAAACAAAAGTTTTAATCGAACGGTGTATCACCTGAACCTATACATATGCACTGCAAAAACCCATCTCCTTAAAATTGATAAAAAGAAAAACTTAAATTCCCTTGTTTTCAGTATGAATCTACTAGAAATAAGTGAAATTATCTGCCAGTGCTTCAAGAAAATTTACTCAGATTTTTTGAAATAAGAAAAATAGCTAGCTGAAAATAACAGATGTATTCTCAGCAAAAAAGCTTCTATATTTAATCTTAAAAAAACGTGTTTGTCAGATATGTTCTTAAATCAAACATATTGTTCAAAACAATTCTTGAAAGCATTTTTTTCTTGATACAGGCGAAAAATAACCGACTTTTAGATTTTTGGGCTTAATAAGAATAAATCGTAATATTTACTAAAAGTAAGTGGAGGAATCTGAAAAATTAATCTGTTAAAGGGGAAGTAGTGCCCTGGGAAAATTTTAATATTCCATCATTTATCCATAAACGCATGCCTTTTGTATTCATATCATGCCACTTCGTGTAATTACACACAAGAAAATGAGAGAAATTTGGCTCGATTGTCAAGCTAAAACGACCGGCGCCCGAGATATGGCAGATTGTGTGCGTGACGTCACGACAAGTGAAGAGAGTGCCACCGGCCACAAGGGGGGTAGCGCCTGTCTGCATCAATAGAATTCCTTCTAGTGAGGGGAGAATTACGGGTGTTTTGAGCTGTTTATGCTGATGCATTGTGTTCGTCCTGCACATATTCTAGGTTCCCTCATGAAGAAACACTCCTCGTTGTCAATAAAAGAGAATTCAGAATTGACAGTGAGGGGTGTTTCTTCAACAAGAAAAAGGCTCAGTGCTTTAATACTGAATGGCGGCGATGATGGCAGACAATTTCGTTTCTAGTTTCAGCAACGAATCCGACGTAGAAGGACGTAACGAATGTTCATCTAATGGTGACGAGGAGAGTTACGAAGCTTTAATCGGTGTCTTAGGTTACCAATTTGAGCCCAAACGAACGCCAATGCAGCGTAATGAAACAGTCATTGAGGGGAGCAATGACACTGATGAAACGTCGGCAGCAGATTGTGTGGGAAACACCAATGATTTGTTTTGCATTTCTTTTTGTGAAGCTGATACACCGTGACTGCATAATAAAGGAATGCATAGAATAATTATCATTTATTGCGCTATCATAGCTTTTCGCTCTGCCAACAGACACAAATATGAATGGGATCAGAGGATTTGTTCTATATATTTTACGAACGATAATGTATACATGTGCCCAGTCCTGTATCCAATGCGTGACATTTTTTTATTATAAAAGAGTACTCACTCTGGCCATTTCGAGCTTGGCTGTTCCCCTCCTTTGCTTAGCCTTAGCCTCCTTTGCTAGTCATAATCCTCTTTCTTGATATCTCGGGACATTTAGGTCGCTGCGCGTGTATGGTGGGCACCGCATCTCCTTTGAGCAGCAATCTTTTAGTAAAATCCGATTTCACTTGTCCATAGTTCGATAAGCTTTCAGGTGGAAAATGCGCACCACAGAAAAGCGTGCCGGAGGCTGTGTCTAGAAAATTAGCCCTCTTTGCACGGACGAACTTTACCCATCGTCTGCGTAGTCCAGCTTTTTTTTTCGCGTTCGGGAAATCATGGATACTATATTCCGATAAATAGCTATTTGTACACCACATAGCACAGCAGTTTTGAACCATTTTTGAGATGTTTTCGTCAAACAAACCCCAACGCTACTCTCTCGTCGTTAAAAAACAATGCCACCTGGCTCCGCCTCGACTGTCAATCACTTGTCGTGACGTCGCCGCCCCATTCGGCTGTTTCCGGAACACTTTTGGGAATGTTCGTCATTTTCGATCTATTTTCGATAATTGCTCATTAATGTGATTGATTTTTTTGTTAACTTTATCAATATTTGTTATCTTGGCACATAACGGTTCTATTGATGTCTCACACCCCCTTTGCCGCAACATCCCCTTTAACTAGCCTTCAAAACTAAAAAAAAAAAAAAAAAAAAAAGATGAAGACAATTATTCGACTAGATTTAAGATTAAGAAGTTATACTATAAATTTGCAGTCTGAACGTTGGTATAAGTCAATACAGATTTATTTTGCATTAATCATTTAGCCCAGAGGTCCCCAAACTACGGCCCACCTCCGCATTTGGTCCGACGTCCTGAACAATACCAGAGAGCAGTTTGAATGTTTTTTTTTTCTCAATAGTGTTACTTATTTCCTGGACTTTTTCTGTGAAGAACTCAGAGAAGGTTATTTGGTTATTATCTATTTAATTAATAGTGTAATTATTATTTATTATATTATACTATTGTTTTATTTGCTTTTGTTCCGTGAAGAATCCAGAAAGGGTTATTTGATTGTGGCTTTCTGAAAAACAATATTTTTTTTACATTTAGGCACTCCTGCAATCGTCACACTTTTTCTGTTACAAACTGACCCCAGCCCCTCATCAGAGAAGGGAAAAGTTATGTGGCCCTCACAGGAAAAAGTTTGGGGACCCCTGATTTAGCCTTTCAATTAATTAGGTTTTTATTGGTGAGAAATGTAGCCTGACCAGCATCTGTTGGTCTTATTAATGTCCCATCCCCAGCAAAAAGTGTACATGCAGGTTGTGCCGTTATATCGTCCCTACCAATATTGAGACCAAACCTACGCCCTTGAAGAGTAGTATTTCTTTTCTCCTTCACAAATCTACTCAAGTAAAAATAAAAAAATATGTCTTAGTAAAACTACTCCTAGAAGTATATTTTTCTCACAATTTTACCCAAATATACTGTATGTAACCCACTAAATGTAACGCGTTACTACCAACCTCTGGTGATTACCATAATTTTGTCCTGCTAGATTTATTTTTGTGTATTCTGAAAACAGGAAGTTTTTTTTCTGTTGCCTTGGGTCATTTTAAAACAATAAAAGCATTCCCACAATTATGTCATCTGACAAACAAATCATGGGCGTGACTTTTGTTGTAGTGACCTCTGGCGGCAATCAGTAAAAGTTGCAAGGGAAATGCAACGACGTCAATTCATAGCCGGCTTTTGAGTGGCACGTTAGTACGTTAAAATGCGTGATCTAAACATATGATCTAAACATAACATTGAAAATCTTAAAAAGCAGTTGTCTTAGTGGCTTGACACGTGTTCATTGACTACGCAATTGAGTCTAATAAAAAAACGCATCACTGACGTTCCCACCGTCCACTTGGGAAAAAAAAAAATCAATGTCAAGCAATAGAGAAAAATATAAAACCTAAGCGACTGTCATCTGCGAATTAAAGTGTATTTGCTTTGTTTGTTTCAGGGTTTTAATCGATGACAACAGACTGCATAACAATGATGACGTTTTTAAAGAACGCGTCTTTGCCGTCTCCCTTTATTCTTAAAACGGTATCGCAACAGGAGTGGACCTCAGCTCTCAAATCAAGTTTATTATGCATATAGCGGTAGCGCTTTCGCAGCAGTTGTGGCCGAAAACGCTGTATTTACACATTCAAATATAGCGTGAACAGCTGCTGATAAACTGCCTGCGTGGATTAATTGCTATTTATTTATTTATTTATTTATTTATTTATTTATTTATTTATTTATTTATTTATTTATTTATTTAAAGCATTGGTAAGCCTTGCCAGTCAATACGAAGGATGTCTTTCAGAGACTTACAAAGTAAGTACACCGCTATTGTGTTTATTTAAACCTGTTTATTACTGAAATAGTTTCTCCTTTGATAGATTTCACAGAAATGATGAGAGCATTGGGCTTTCCTCGGTTGATATCTGTGGAAAACTTCAGAACGCCCAACTTTACACTAGTGGCAGAAATCCTCATATGGCTTGTCAAATGGTATGTTCATTATGAGACAAATGGTGTGATATATAAAACGGCCGCCAACAAACTTGCAGGGGCCCGGGGACAAGAGACCATTATAGGGCCCCCCCCCCCATCCCACCCCTGCCACCAGCTTGTCAAGACAACAGTACTTTAACGCTCTCTTAATAGTTGTGTAGAGTTCATTTTACCTACACTTATTTATTCGTCAAACCCTTTCTTTTATCCCAGGCAATAGTAGGTGGTTTTACTTACCTGACATGTTTCGGCGGGCACTTCCGCCTTCGTCAGAGGGTTTCTAGATATTATTATCATTATTTAAATTTAGAAGGTGTTCAGAGGTATTTAAATGGTTAATTCCTGCTTACGTGGAAATACGGGTTACTTCGCCAGCGCTGAAATGGTCACCTCTAACCAAGGCGGAAGTGCCCGCCGAAACATGTCAGGTAAATAAAACCACCTACTATAGACCCTACTCACGTGACATCACAGCCACGCCCCCGCGCCATGTTGCCCGACTACTCGTCATGTTAACGCATTACCGCTTCGTAAATTCCTCCTATTATGGTGCTTTTTTCTGCTCGTTAACATTAATAATCAAAATGGTGAAGGCGTGTGTGGCGGTCGGTTGCAAAAACAGAGAAGATAGACGGAGAGACTTGATGTTTTACCATATTCTGAGAGACCCGGAGAGGAGAGCGAGATGGACTGCTGCAATTCGACGAGAAAAGTGGGCTCCAAACGACTACCACAGATTATGTAGTAGTCATTTTATATCTGGTAAAATTCATTTAATCTATATTTAGAGGGGTTGGGGCTGACAACCACAATTAAAGGGTATGTAGCGGCAAAGGGGGTGTGAGACATCAATAGAACCGTTATGTGCCAAGATAACAAATATTGATAAAGTTAACAAAAAAATCAATCACATTAATGAGCAATTATCGAAAATAGATCGAAAATGACGAACATTCCCGTAAGTGTTCCGGAAACAGCCGAATGCGGCGGCGACGTCACGACAAGTGATTGACAGTCGAGGCGGAGCCAGGTGCCATTGTTTTTTAACGACGAGAGAGTAGCGTTGGGGTTTGTTTAACCAAAACATCACAAAAATGGTTCAAAACTGCTGTGCTGTGTGGTGTACAAATAGTTATTCATCGGAATATGTATCCATGAGTTCCCGAACGCGAAAAAAAAAGCTGGACTACGCAGACGATGGATAAAGTTCGTCCGTGCAAAGAGGGCTAATTTTCTAGACACAGCCTCCGGCACGCTTTTCTGTGGTGCGCATTTTCCACCTGAAAGCTTCTCGAACTATGGACAAGTGAAATCGGATTTTGCTAAAAGATTGCTGCTCAAAGGAGATGCGGTGCCGACCATACAGGCGCAGCCACCTAAATGTCCCGAGATATCAAGAAAGAGGACGATGACTGGCTAAGGACGGTAAGGCTAAGCAAAGGAGGGGAGCAGCCAAGCTCGAAATGGCCAGAGTGAGTACTCTTTTGTAATAAAAAAATGTCACGCATTGGATACAGGACTGGACACATGTATAAATTATCGTTCGTAAAATATATAGAACAAATCCTCTGATCCCATTCATTTTTGTGTCTGTTGGCAGAGCGAAAAGCTATGATAGCGCAATGAATGATAATTATGCATTCCTTTATTTTGCACTCACGGTGTATCAGCTTCACAAAAAGAAATGCAAAACAAATCATTGGTGTTTCCCACACGATCTGCTGCCGATGTTTCATCTGTGTCATTGCTCCCCTCAATGACCGTTTCATTACGCTGCATTGGCGTTCGTTTGGGCTCAAATTGGTAACCTAAAACACCGATTAAAGCTTGGTAACTCTCCTCGTCACCATTAGATGAACATTCGTTACGTCCTTCTACGTCGGATTCGTCGCTGAAACTAGAAACGAAATTGTCTGCCATCATCGCCGCCATTCAGTATTGAAGCACTGAGCCTTTTTCTTGTTGAAGAAACACCCCTCACAGTCAATTCTGAATTCTCTTTTATTGACAACGAGGGGTGTTTCTTCATGCGGGAACCTGGAATATGTGCAGGACCAACACAATGCATCAGCATAAACAGCTCAAAACACCCCTAATTCTCCCCTCACTAGAAGAAATTACATTGATGCAGACAGGCGCTGCCCCCCTAGTGGCCGGTGGCACTCTCGTCACTTGTCGTGACGTCACGCACACAATCTGCCAGATCTCGGGCACCGGTCGTTTTAGCTTGACAATCGAGCCAAATTTCTCTCATTTCCTTGTGTGTAATTACACAAAGTGGCATGATATGAATACAAAAGGCATGCGTTTATGGATAAATGATGGATTATTAACATTTTCCCAGGGCATGACATACTTTAAGATCATTGCTAGGCTAATCGCCGACAACATACCGTTTCAAATTCAAGATGCTTATTTGTTCCATCATCTTTATTTTTTGAATAATATTTAGCTGGTAACAAGTGAAAGAAGCTGGCCTCGTCTACGGATATCGGTTAAACAGGGGTGTCCAAACTTTTTGCAAAGGGGGCCTGATTTGGTGTGGTAAAAATGTGGGGGGATACCTTGGCTGATTTACGGACAACAATACATTTTAAGAAAATTTAGCAAGCCCTTCTGTGTGTCACATTTGCTTTATTATTATTTTTTTTAATACATAATTTCAACAATCTCGCCTTTGTGGCGTTCTCCTTCGACCTTCGGGCTCTTGCGAATTACTGCTGCTGTGAAATTAAATTAGCTTCAAGTTGCTTTAATTTCTCGTTGCGAATCTTCCGCAATTGTCTCTTTGCAAATGAGGCAGACACAGTTGTGTATTTTATTGAAGAAATAGTCCAATATGCACCTATCCTTGATGCGTCGCAGTCACCTTTTTTCTTTTTTTTTTTAAAAATTGATTGTCGCCATTTTAGAAAATTGGAAGTAAAGGGTCACACGGGGTAATGCAATGTTGCTTACAGTACTGCTCTTAAAGTTTTTCAAACATTTGTGAGAATAGGCTGATTTTGTGTGGACAAGATAGTTGTAGATATCAGGGTAGCAGTTGTCAGGCAGAGAGGGCGAAGACAGCGGGTCGAAAAATATCGATTTAGGCATCAAATATGGATCTGGCGAATGGATAGACTGAAGCTTTTCCACATAATTCCTTTAATGCAACGCATCCAATGAGTTTACAGCGTCAGATAACACCAGGGCTTCCATGAATTACTCTATACCTTGCACGACTAATTGAAAACAATGAGAATAGGTCTAAAAAATGATGGACAATATGGCGGCCGGATACAGCGACACGTCATTTTGGGACGTAGGTGAGTAGGGTCTATTGCCTGGGATAAAAGAAAGGGTTTGACGAGTACTTTAACACTTTGCAAGCAATGACCGTGTAAATTTTCAAATTATTTAATTTGAGATGGGCAGTTAAATTTAATACACAGTAATGTGATGTGACACAATATAAACAAACAATTTCCAACTATTGTCCCATGTAGGTTACAGTACAACCAACTGAGAGTGCTATGCCTGCCTGCTAAGCAACAAAACAGTATAACTAAACATCCTGTGCCTGCCTCCTCCACATCTCTGGGGTTATCAATCCCTCAAACAGTGATGCGCCTAGATTTTTTGACAGCAAAGTCATTTATAAAATCAGTGGAATACAGTTTTTGAGCAAGGTCACGCTCAATGGAGAGCATGGTGTTACCGGCAACCAGCTTTACCAATTTGGCGCAGACGAATCGCTGGGCGAGTGTAAGGGGGTGAGTTAAGAGCTGTTGAGGGTTGTTGCGCTTTGACGCTGAGTTGAGTGGTTGCGTGTCACCCATTTTTAACAAAAGCTCCAGGAAAAAGCCATCCAACGCGTCTTTGCGTTTTTATGCACATCGCCACTTCCTGAAAGAAGACCTGGAGGAACTGACGACAAACGAGCCATCCATCCTTCCACTCCACACTACGGTGCGGAGTTGAGAGCATCGCAACTTACCATAAAGTGCAGTTTGGTAACAATGGCTTGGTTGTTAAGCCTGCCCTGTGATATAGTGGAGCGTGGGTAGTTTTTTTTTATTATTTTCATTTTACCGAAGGCTCGTTCTTCTCCAGCTACAGTCATTGGCAAAGACAAGAAAATGCGTAGCACCTGAGTGCACCAGAGCTGGGTCAAACCATTCTCTGCTAAGATGAGGGAGGGACAGGAGGGTTATATATATTGAAAAAACACCCTAACACTCCCCCTTCCCCCGTAGATGATAAAAGCAGTGGCGGAGCCAGGAAATTTTGGGTGGGGTGGCCAGGATGTTAGGTTATGTGATCATTTTGGGGTGGCACTATCTCACTGGAAAATATAGGGGTAATTTCGGGCACCTAAAACACACACCTCTGACCTCCGCAATATTTGGAATGCAGGTAATGGTTGAAAAGATCAAATGATATTCAGTGTGTATAACTCTTTTCTGATTCCTGCAAGTAAAATAACAAAGATGCACACATCATGTAAATGTAACACAATATACCGATGGTATAACGGGACTGCATACTGTGCTGAGAGGACTTGGGGGATATTCAGCTCAGCATGTAGTGATCAGTGTTGTTAATCTTACTTTAAAAAAGTAATTAATTAATTACAAATTAATTCTTCCAAAGAGTGAGTTAGTAACTCAGTTACCTGAATCTAAGAGTAATTAGTTACTTAACAAAGCAACTGTTACTTTTCATGTTTTTTTTTTCCATTCAAAAAAAAAAAAAACCCAAAAAAACATGTCACACTATGTGAAGTTCAAAGGGTTTTTGGGACAATTCGCCCTAGCCCAATTCTTTACCCTAAACTTCACTAGACACAGTGGTAAGTTGGATATTGCGATAACAAGATACTAAGCTTTGCCATGTTTGAAAGTCATTTAATGTTGTGAATCAACCGTTAGAGTTGTTAAAATTGCTCCTGTTAATGCATTAGTTCCCTTCTGTCTACTTTCTACATGTGAAAGTTTTAAAACTGTTTCATCATTTAAAGATAGATTGAAGTCAAGATTTTGCCGATTTAGGAGTATTTTAGATAAAAAGTTACTTAGGTTCGCTAGGAAGGTTCTCTACAACTTCCTGAAAGTCTACTGCTTTAAGATGGCGGCTGTGTACTAACGCCGGCGAGTCTGTCATTTCACATATTGTTCTATATGAATGTGATATACAGCTACAGTCATTATTGGAGCCACCTAGCCTAGCATCACGTTAGCAACAGCGTCACAACTCCCCTCCTACTCCTGCGCTTCTCTCTGTGTCTCTCAGACTTTTCTCGCGTCCAACGTAGTAACGCATAGTAACGCATGCCTTTACATCCACAGTAATGGTAACGGCATTGCAAAGATGAGAAAAGTAATTAATTAGATTACTCACGACAGAAAAAAATAACCCTATTAACAACATTGGTAGTGATTACTATAAGCTCAGTTTATTAGTGTACCAGAAATACACAGACATGAGTTAGAAAAAGACTTGTTTTTTATTATAGTCTCAACAAGGTTTGTACACACACTTATAAATTATGGCCAGCAAAATGGGCCATGAAGCTCTCATTTGATTTGTCATTTGAAAATCTGTGTATTTTGTGAAAAGTCAAGTTTATTTGACATTTCTTTTTCACACATTTAAATGTTTTCTTCAATTAAAACATTTTTAATATATCGGCAGCCAACTTTATTTTTTCTTTCGATGTAGCTTTATACATTGTTAACTTATTCATTTATGTGCAAAAAAACCAGGTATTTTGGTACTGTGCACGGATGGGGTGGGGTCCCTTCGCATTTCTTGCTTGGAGCCCCAATAGACCCTACCCACGTGACGTCACAACTCCGCTCTCCTGAATGGTACCGCCCAATTGTCCGTCAAAACATAGTGTTAACCTGTTACGGCTACGTACATTCCTCCTATTTACGGCGTGTTTTTCTGCTCCTTAACATTAATAATCAAAATGGTGAAGGCGTGTGTGGCTGTTGGTTGCACTAACAGAGAAGATGGAAGGAGCGACTTGAAGTTTTACCGTATTCCGAGGGATCCAAAGAGGAGAGCGAAATGGACGGCTGCAATTCGACGTGAAAACTGGGCACCAAAAAAATCACCACAGACTATGTAGTAGTCATTTTATATCCGGTAAGATGCATTTAAGATATACTTAGAGGGTTTTGGGCTGACAAATAACCACAATTAAGATCATTGCTAGGCTAATCGCCGACAACATACACGTATGTATGTAATGAGAGTGCTATCGCTAAACCATATAAACATAAAAAGCCCTAACTGCATTGACAAATGACATGAAATAAATTAGACTTGGCAGTGGATGTTAGCGAGAATAAAAGATTTTGAATTGAAAATTTCGTAACTCACCTTTCCAAGCACAAGATAGATTCCTGCCGAATTTTCGTGGAGGAGGACCTGTTTCACCCAACCAGCAACGAAGTATTTATAAGCCTCCAAGCTCTTAAAGTTTTTCAAACATTTTCGTGAGAATAGGCTGATTTTGTGTGGACAAGATAGTTGTAAATATCAGCGTAGCAGATGTCAGGCAGACAGGGCGAAGACAGTGGGTCGAAAAACATCGATTTGGGCATCAAATATGGATCTGGCGACTGTATAGAACGAAGCTTTTCCACATAACGCCTTTTATGCAACACATCCAGTGAGTTTACGGCATCCGAAAGCACCGGGTCTTCCATGAAATGCATTTTAAATTCCTCGATCAATTGAAACCAATGCTAATACAGAGACAAAATGACGGACAAGGGGGCGGAACCATACAGCGAGCACGTGGTTTTGTGACGTCGGTGGGTAGGGTCTATAGACCCTTGCAGTGCCACTGGTTGTGGCATAATCTGTCATATCATATTCTTGTATGTCATCTGATAAAACACAGGACCCTTTCATTTTTACACAGTTATGAACCGCAGATGGAGATTCCAATTGACATGAATACAGAATCAGACAGAATATTCCTCATCAAGACAGTGGCTCAGTTCATGGTAACAATTTTAAGTTTAAAACAAACCTGCAAACTCATTTTCTCTATCCAAAGAATGTGCATTTCTCCATGGAACAGGCAACTAAAGCTCAAATCAAAATGAACACCAAGCGTCTTTACCAGGCTGACGGTTATGCAGTTAAAGAGATGTTAAAGATCACTTCGGTGCTGTACAATGCAATGAAGACAAAGCAGATGGCCCTGGGGGAAAGAATGGAGGAGGACAACACAAAGTTCAAGTTTGAGCTGGGCACTAGAGTGAGAAGATTTCCAATTTCAAGGGGTATGAGTTGCTGTCAGGTCTCCAAATATTGAGAGAAAACCACACAGCAGAGTATAACCTCCAAAGTACCCCTGATGCTGTTCAATTTGAATTTCCTCTACAAAAACAATGTAAATGCACTTTATTCTTGAAATAACTTCAGCAGGGGGGACTGGGGAGAGGGGATTGGCCCGTGAGTCATTCAAAGACCAGCTCACTTCATGGACAGTTTTAGAGGCCATCCAGCTGGCACCACACACACCTGTACTTTGATGAAAAAAATAAAAAAACAGCATTTGTTTTGGAAAATAATCATCTATTAAACAAAAATCCGAGCCCATAATTAGCCGACAGTAAAATAATTACAATAGTGTCGTGATTTTAAAGCATGTTGTGTTTTTAATAAACAGGTCATTGATACAGTTAACTATAAAATAAGTAAACAATTAATTAGAGAAATGTAACCTGATCAAAGTCCATATGTACAATGGTGTGAAAAAGTATCTGAACCTTTTGGAATTTCTCACGAAAATTTTCCATTTCTGCATGAAATCCCGATCAAATGTGATGACCTTTGTCAAAATCACACAGATTTTAAAAAACTGCTTTAATTTAAACCACCAACTACAACACTGCGGTAGTTCAGTCAGATTCCTGGGATGTCTGGCAGTCTGGCATTAATCGCTGTCTTTCGGTCATGCCACAGCATCTCAGTGGGGTTCAAGTTTGCCTTGGCCACTCCAGAACGTGTATTTTGTTCTTCTGAAACCATTTACGTCTGTTTTTTGATCGTTGTCTTGTTGCAGCAACCATCCTCTTTTTAGTTTCAACTGTCTGACAGACAGCCTCAGGTTTTCCTGCAAAACATCCTAATAAACTTTTGTATTCATTTTTCAATTCATGATTGCAAGTTTTCCAGGCTCTGAGTTAGCAAAACAGCCCAAAATCATGATGCTTCCTCCACCATGCTTCACGGTGGGGATGAGGTGTTGGTGAGCTGTTCCATTTCTCCTCCTCCGTTGTGTGTGTTTCATTAGTCCACAAAATATTTTGCCAAAACTTCTGTGGAGTGTCCGAGTGCCTTTTTGCGAATATTAAACGAGCAACCATGTTTTTTTAGATTGCAGTGGCTTCCTCCGTGGAGTCCTCACATTAACATTATTGGCCATAGTTTTACATATACAGTGTGGCAAATAAGTATTTAGTCAACCACCAATTGTGCAAGTTCTCCTACTTGATAAGATTAGAGAGGCCTGTAATTGTCAACATGGGTAAACCTCAACCATGAGAGACAGAATGTGGAAAAAAAAAACAGAAAATCACATTGTTTGATTTTTAAAGAATTTATTTCCAGATTAGAGTGGAAATAAGTATTTGGTCACCTACAAACAAGCAAGATTTCTGGCTGTCAAAGAGGTCTAACTTCTTTTAACGAGGTCTAACGAGGCTCCACTTGTTACCTGTATTAATGGCACCTGTTTTAACTCATTATCGGTATAAAAGACATCTGTCCACAACCTCAGTCAGTCACACACCAAAACTCTACTATGGCCAAGACCAAAGAGCTGTCGAAGGCCACCAGGGACAAAATTGTAGACCTGCACCAGGCTGGGAAGACTGAATCTGCAATAGGTAAAACACTTGGTGTAAAGAAATCAACTGTGGGAACGATTATTAGAAAATGGAAGACATACAAGACCACTGATAGTCTCCCTCGATCTGGGGCTCTATGTAAGATCTCACCCCGTCGCGTCAAAATGATAACAAGAACGGTGAGCAAAAATCCCAGAACCACACGGGGGGACCTAGTGAATGACCTACAGAGAGCTGGGACCACAGTAACAAAGGCTACGATCAGTAACACAATGCGCTGCCAGGGACTCAAATCCTGCACTGCCAGACGTGTCCCCCTGCTGAAGCCAGTACATGTCCAGGCCCGTCTGCGGTTCGCTAGAGGGCATTTGGATGATCCAGAAGAGGACTGTGATAATGTGTTATGGTCGGATGAAACCAAAATTGAACTTTTTGGTAGAAACACAGGTTCTCGTGTTTGGAGATGAAAGAATACTGAATTGCATCAGAAGAACAGCATACCCACTGTGAAGCATGGGGGTGGAAACATCATGCTTTGAGGCTGTTTTTCTGCATAGATTTTGAGTGAAAATCTCCTTCCATCAGCAAGGGCATTGAAGATGAGACGTGGCCGGGTCTTTCAGCTTGACAATGATGCCAAACACACAGCCAACAAAGGAGTGGCTTCATAAGCATTTCAAGGTCCTAGAGTAGCATAGCCAGTCTCCAGATCTTAACCCCACAGAAAATCTGTGGAGGGAGTTGAAAGTCCGTGTTGCCCAACGACAGCCCCAAAACATCACTGTTGTAGAGGAGATCTGCATGGAGGAATGGGCCAAAATACCAGCAACAGTGTGTGAAAAGCTTGTAAAGAGTTACAGAAAACGTTTGGCCTCCGTTAATGCCAACAAAGGGTACATAACAAAGTACTGAGATGAACTTTTGGTATGACCAAATACTTATTTTCCACCATGATTTGCAAATAAATTCTTTAAAAATGAAACTGTGATTTTCTGTTTTTTCTTTTTTCACATTCTGTCTCCCATGGTTGAGGTTTACCCATGTTGACAATTACAGGCCTCGCTAATATTTTCAAGTGGGAGAACTTGCAAAATTAGTGGTTGACTAAATAAGTATTTGCCCCACTGTATATGAAAAACTATGGCTAATAATGTTAATGTGAGGACTCCACAGAGGAAGCCACTGCAATCTAAAAAAAAACATTGTTGCTCGTTTAATATTTGCAAAAAGGCACTCGGGCACTCCACAGAAGTTTTGGCAAAATATTTTTGTGGACTAATGAAACCAAAGTTGAATTGTTTGGGAGTCGGTATTGACAATTACAGGCCTCTCTAATATTTTCAAGTGGGAGAACTTGCAAAATTAATGGTTGACTAAATACGTATTTGCCCCACTGTAGTTGATGTGTGCACAGACATATTGGACCGTGTCAATGATTTCTGTAAGTCTTTAGCAGACACTCTAGGGCTCTTTTTTACCTCTCAGAGTAGTCTTCGCTGAACTCTTGGCGTCATCTTTCGCGGACGGCCATGCCTTGGGAGAGAAGCAACAGTGCCAAACTCTCTTTATTTGTATATTTATTTAGTCTCTGACTGTTGATTGATGAACATCCAGACTTTTAGAGATGGTTTTGCATCCTTTCCCAACTTCATAAAAATCAACAATCCTTGATCGCAGGTCTTCAGACAGCTCTTTTGATCGAGCCATCATGCACATCAGACAAGGCTTCTCATCAAGACAATTCTTACCAGGTGTGTATTTTATAATGGGGAGGGCAGCTTTAAACCACTCATCAGTGCTTGGGCACACACCTGGCTTAAATTGTTGGGTAAAAAATGATTTCAATTGCTTTTTAAGTCTCCTTAGGCAGAGGGCTCACTTACTTATTTTTTCCCCCTTCTGTCATTGCATGCTATCCTCAATAAAATATGAAAAACTAAATGTTTGGGTGGTTGTCGCTAAAGCAGACCCTGTTTTTACATCTGTGTGGTTTTGACAAAGATCAGGCCACATTCGATGGAGATTTTATGCAGAAATGTGAGAAATTCCAAAAGGTTCATACCACTGTAGGACTTGTAATTACAATTTTTCTAAATAGGGATACAGTAAAAATGCAGTTTTGAGTATCAGAGAGGTCCACTAATAATATTACTACTATTACCACTAACACTATTTTATTATTGATTGCACAGTCTTATATTTCTGTTGTATTCCAGATTTCAGATTTGAAAGCAGCTCGGCAGCTGGCATCAGAGGCCACGTCAAAAGGAGCGTCTTTGTATGATTTGTTAGGAAAGGAGGTGGACCTAAGGGTGAGAGAAAATATTTGCAGACTAAATTCTTGAATTCTCAGTGAAACCTAGATTTTGTGGGTATCTTAAGAAATTGAGAACTGCTGCCATTGCAAGACCTCTGGAAATAAGTGAGACAGAAAAGGCCTTGAGACATACCATCAAGGAGGTCTTGGTTTGTATCTGTTAAGTAGCTTTCATATGACATTCAATAATCATTCCTTTCATATTGTATAGTTTTAACTCTGTCCCATACGAAGGAAAATGTGGAGAAAACCAAAGTCATGATGAAGAATGTTGTATCTGACGTTGCTAATCTGGATGGCAAGAAAGTAAAGAAACAATGGCAGTTGGACATGAATCAGAAGAGACTCCAAACACTGCAAAGTGTCAGGTTTGTTGACAACCTTTCTCGAAATGAAAAAAATATAGATTCCTTATAATATAAATGGGGAAAGTCACTAGTGTCAATGGAAACAGTCACTAGTAGTTTGACTTTTGTGGGAGGGGGCGCAAACCATATTGACCCAGAAATGCAATGTCAGCAGAAAATAAACTTTCAATATGTATGTATGTATGTACCGCTATTTTTCGGACTATAAGTCGCGTTTTTTTCATATTTTGGTTGGGGGTGCGACTTATACTCAGGAGCGACTTATGTGTGAAATTATTAACACATTATGATATAATTTCACATGTTATTTTGGTGTTTTGGACTGATGCTTTTGTAAACTTGTTAGCATGCTATAGTTATCTGAATAACTTTAATAGCTATGGCCACGTTCGCGTTCTGCCTTTGGCAATGTATGTTCAATTGTATTATTGACTTTTTTATATTGAAATGGATGCATTTAGTTTGTGGAGCTTTCACGCCCTCGTGGGAGCGCACTCGTTTATGTGAAGAAGACGCTCGCACGCCAGAAGAAGACAGACAGCTGCGTAGCTCTGAGTGAGTGAGTGGGCGAGTTAGCGAGAGAGAAAGACTGCTGCGAACCTACGTTCATTGTTTATGCTTTTAAAATATCTCTACAGAGGCAACGCCTGCGTGTATCATCCTTTCTGTTGTTGTTGTGTGTTTTCCACCCGCGATCGGACACTTAAAGCCAGTTGTGTGGTTGTTTGAACGGTGTGCTAATGCTAGCAAACGCATGCTAACCTGTTACGTTATTGCTGTAATTGTACCTAATTATCATTTATTTACGTTGATGCGAACCTATTTGCTATCGAGGACCAAATTGATTCAGCAAATTATGTGGACGTCCAGCATTGTCTTTTTGGAGTTCACTGTATATAGCCAGGACCGAGCGGTAGCGTCCTGGTGAGGACAGTATATTCGCATTTCGTTGTTCATGCACTGTACACTGTAAATTTATTCAGCATGTTGTTCTCTATTGTAATTTTATATTAAATTGCCTTTCAAGATGACATATCTGTTCTATGTGTTGGATTTTATCAAGTAAATTTCCCCCCAAAATGCGACTTATACTCAGGTGCGACTTATATATGTTTTTTTTCTCTTTGTTGGGCATTTTATGGCTTGTGCGACTTATACTCAGGTGCGACTTGTAGTCCGAAAAATACGGTATGTATGTATGTACAGTGGGGCAAATAAGTATTTAGTCATCCACTAATTGTGCGAGTTCTCCCACTTGAAAACATTAGAGAAGCCTGTAATTGTCAATATGGGTAAACCTCAACCATGAGAGACAGAATGTGGGGGAAAAAAACCAGAAAATCACATTGTTTAATTTTTAAAGAATTTATTTGCAAATCATGGTGGAAAATAAGTATTTGGTCAATACCAATAGTTCATCTCAATACTTTGTTACTGTATATACCATTTGCTGACAACAACGGAGGCCAAACGTTTTCTGTAGCTCTTCACAAGCTTTTCACACACTGTTGCTGGTATTTTCGCGTTTTTCACTTATCGCGGCTGGTTCTGGTCCCTATTAACCGCCAAAAAAGATGGAATACTGTACACTGTGGTCATGATGCGTCATCCAAAGTCTTTCCAAACAGCTATTCAAGTCATCTAGTACAAATTTCTTTTAGAAAATATATACTGTATATCTATATATTTTTTTTAATATCGCAATATAATATCGTAATATATCACAAACCCCAAAAAATCGCAGCAATAGTTTTTCCAATATCGTTCAGGCCCAATATGTATGTATGTATGTATGTATGTATGTATGTATGTATGTATGTATGTTAGTATGTTAGTATGTATATTGTATATTGTATGTATATTGACATTGTTGGTGTTCTTTAGAAAACTTAGGTTTAAAGAAATTCTGAATATCCATCTTGCCTCCTCAGGTGTAAGTTGCTTTACAACTCCTATAGACAACATTTTAACGGCTAGGTATTTATTTTGAAGGGGAAGTTCACAATTTTTTAAATGAGGCTTAATCTTGGGGTTAGCGGGTGTCTAATTAGTTGGTGGAATTGATTTCAACAAATTTTTTGCAGTTTGTCTGTTATTTGTTAGTTTTAGGCATAAGCGGAGTTTTGACTTTTGGAGTGGGGGGGGGGGGGGGGTGGTGTCACGACATGTTGATGACCGCGAAACGCAAGGTCAGCAATCAAATTAACTTACAAGAGTATTTATAATACGTAAAAATGAGCGTTTTTTGTTTCCCATTATTTTTTAGGGGAATTCTCAATCAGGCTCTATAGGACAGCTATATTTTCACCAAGATAGTCATCCATTGAATATAGTACGCCTGCCGGTGTCGTGCCAATGAAGTTACCCTCGTGAAAAATTGTACCCCCTTGGTGAAGCCACTGTGCTCCACTGATTTGCTTCATTTCCATGTTTTGGTTATGTAGTTATTTACGAGGTTCTAAAACATGGCCCATCCATCAAAAAAATTATTCTGTCGTATAACGTGACATACATACCGAACATAAAATAAGCCAATATTTTCCTGTTTTACTCGTCGGATGACCTATAACTGTTATTACTGTAATTCAAGTCCTGTGTGGAGTTTCTCCAGTTTAATAAACGTCGATGTCCAAAACATATAACTGTGGTTCTTTTCTGGCTTCAATTAATTGTTTAAGTTGACATGTTTAATTTAAGGGCATGCAATTTTTGACAGGGCAAGACACTGGTGGTGGCTCTGTCGTACAATTAGCATCTTTAGTGGGGCAAATTGAAACTCCGCTCACCATTTTGGCGGTGCTCTCTGGCGGTTCATGGTCCACATTTTCAATCCTTGGGTCTTGCTTAGTAGTTGTTGTCGCTTTTGAAAGCTTGAGTTTGAAAAAAATTGTTTATCCATCTTGCCTCTTCAGTCCTCGGGTGGTTTTGGCTAAGCTAAGCAAATGACCGTCTAAGGTGCTAGTCACATGACCAGTTCGAAAAAATATTTTTGTGATGATTTGCGCCCAGTGCAGTTGAAGAAGCGATGCATACACAGCGAGTCCATTTCTTTTATCCAATAGGTTATTTTCGCGGTATCTTGTAACTTAACTCAAATGGTCTTTATTCAAATAAAAGTAACAAACCAAAAGATTCAAAAACGCATTCATAACGGAACAAACAAAATGAGTACATTCCTTTCAAACACAATGCACTAAGCCACGTTCAAAAACTGTTTTGCCGTCCTCACTACCAACCCCTGTGTCATGATTAGCTGTCATTTTAATTGTACCGGGGCTGACTCCAGGTCAGTGGAAGGAAACGATTGACAGCCCCTAGTTGCAAGGAGTAAAATGTCAAGACAGATCAGGACTATGGCTCATAAATATTTTGACCCATTATATTATTTTTTTTGTTCATTTCATTCATTTTTGTTGTCTTATTGCTTTGCAACTTTTATATAGAACATTTTACTGGAAAAATTTTGAAATCATATAAGAAAGTCACTTACATGCAATGACACTTATCGGCCACCGGGGGGCGTGGCCTCCCCGCCCCCCTTAAACTCCGTTTATGGTTTTAGGGCTCTGGAGTGGCCAAGCTAGCGTGAGTCAATGGTGCCTGCTTAGCATGCCAATAAAAATGGATATTAACAGATCCAACATCCTTCAAATAAATTCAAAATGCAGATCATTGTTCGAAATACCCATGCGATCAAAACAAATTAAGTCACACTAAACTGCCGTATTTCATTTCTTTGTGCAGGACTTATGTTTTTTTAGATGTGTAATGCGACCACAATAAAGAGGAGTGCTTCAGCTACTCGTGCTCAGTCTAGTGGGGAGTCCCTTTGGTTCCCACAAAAGAAAAATAGTGGGAAAAAAACGATGTTATATTACTCCGCCCTGCTTGCCTAGACAGCCTGTTCCCTTCAGAGCTGCTGGATTACAAATGTTGCCGTTAATATTACAATTATTGACATGCTTTATCCTGAAAACATAGCTAACACCATTGATTGCGTGGGTCATTGGTGATTGTCATATGTGCATATGTTGTTTTTTATTGGTATGCTAAGCAGGCACCATTGACTCACACTAGCTTCGCCACGCCAGAGCCCTGAAATGAACAAATAACTACCAAACTGCACGGAATTTGTTGAAATCAACTCCACCGACTTATTAAAGCCCAGCTAACTCGAAGCTTAACCCTTATGTCAAAAATTCTGAACTTTCCCTCGAAACTGATTTATAGGAAAGTCAATTACATGCAATACCATTTTTCGGCCGATGGGGTGGCAATGCCACCCTAAATCTCCACCTTTGGGCATTCAGAGAATCTTTTGAACCGAATGGGGAGGAAATAAAAGCAAAGCCACAAATATTGAATTGAAGCTCAGCTCCCGCACTTGCAAGCGATTTATCTTCTAAGCGATTCAATAGAAATATTCAGTGACACATTGGGGATTAAAAGAATTTCTACCTATTTGGACGAATGGTGTCATTATTCTCACAGAAATATTTTTTGTCTTACGTTCTCTCAGGCCATTGTTTATGGATGAATATGAGAAGATTGAGGAGAAGCTGGAGGAGCAATATAAGTTGCAAGTGGAAAACTTTGCAAACTTCTACTTCCTTGAGTGGCAGCAAGAAAAACAAATCAGACAGGAGAAGATGTTTGAGGTAAACAAATTTATAAAGGACTTTGTTTTCTTGTTACATTGATAAATCACCTGTACAAAGTACAGTGCCTTGCAAAAGTATTCGGCCCCCTTGAATCTTGCAACCTTTTGCCACATTTCAGGCTTCAAACATAAAGATATGAAATTTAATTTTTTTGTCAAGAATCAACAACAAGTGGGACACAATCATGAAGTGGAACAACATTTATTGGATAATTTAAACTTTTTTTTAACAAATAAAAAACTGAAAAGTGGGGCGTGCAATATTATTCGGCCCCTTTACTTTCAGTGCAGCAAACTCACTCCAGAAGTTCAGTGAGGATCTCTGAATGATCCAATGTTGTCCTAAATGACCGATAATGATAAATAGAATCCACCTGAGTGTAATCAAGTCTCCGTATAAATGCACCTGCTCTGTGATAGTCTCAGGGTTCTGTTTAAATTGCAGAGAGCATTATGAAAACTTAGGAACACACCAGGCAGGTCCGAGATACTGTTGTGGAGAGGTTTAAAGCCGGATTTGGATACAAAAAGATTTCCCAAGCTTTAAACATCTCAAGGAGCACTGTGAAAGCCATCATATTGAAATGGAAGGAGCATCAGACCACTGCAAATCTACCAAGACCCGGCCGTTCTTCCAAACTTTCTTCTCAAACAAGGAGAAAACTGATCAGAGATGCAGCCAAGAGGCCCATGATCACTCTGGATGAACTGCAGAGATCTACAGCTGAGGTGGGAGAGTCTGTCCATAGGACAACAATCAGTCGTACACTGCACAAATCTGGCCTTTATGGAAGAGTGGCAAGAAGAAAGCCATTTCTCAAAGATATCCATAAAAAGTCTCGTTTAAAGTTTGCCACAAGCCACCTGGGAGACACACCAAACATGTGGAAGAAGGTGCTTTGGTCAGATGAAACCAAAATGGAACTTTTTGGCCACAATACAAAACAATATGTTTGGCGTAAAAGCAACACAGCTCATCACCCTGAACACACCATCCCCACTGTCAAACATGGTGGTGGCAGCATCATGGTTTGGGCCTGCTTTTCTTCAGCAGGGACAGGGAAGATGGTTAAAATTGACGGGAAGATGGATGCAGCCAAATACAGGAACATTCTGGAAGAAAACCTGTTGGTATCTGCACAAGACCTGAGACTGGGACGGAGATTTATCTTCCAACAGGACAATGATCCAAAACATAAAGCCAAATCTTCAATGGAATGGTTCAAAAATAAACATATCCAGGTGTTAGAATGGCCAAGTCAAAGTCCAGACCTGAATCCAATCGAGAATCTGTGGAAAGAGCTGAAGACTGCTGTTCACAAACACTCTCCATCCAACCTCACTGAGCTCGAGCTGTTTTGCAAGGAAGAATGGGCAAAAATGTCAGTCTCTCAATGTGCAAAACTGATAGAAACATACCCCCAAGCGACTTGCAGCTGTAATTGGAGCAAAAGGTGGCGCTACAAAGTATTAACGCAAGGGGGCCGAATAATATTGCACGCCCCACTTTTCAGTTTTTTATTTGTTAAAAAAGTTTAAATTATCCAATAAATTTTGTTCCACTTCACGATTGTGTCCCACTTGTTGTTGATTCTTGACAAAAAATTAAAAATTTTTATCTTTATGTTTGAAGCCTGAAATGTGGTGAAAGGTTGCAAGGTTCAAGGGGGCCGAATACTTTTGCAAGGCACTGTATACAGTATTAATAGAACATGACCGTCATGCTAAATTAGTTTTTTGTTAATTTTTAAAATCAGCTGCACAAAGAATACAGTATTAATAGTGACTTGACCTTCATGCTCATGTGTCTTAAAAGGCTTCACACGTCACATCGGATTGACAGGGAGCAGCATCTAGATATTAGGGTACTCAACACAACAGAGATTATGAGGATTTTGGCACATTCATTTCACAAATGGTCCCTGTATTAAAACAAAATTAGCTTGAAAATGTGAGGAACCATACGTGTTCAACAATACCCTACTGACAAGTGGGCAGACGTGGGTAGTAACGCATTACAATTTACTCCATTACATTTACATGAGTACCTTTTTGAAAAAAAAATACTTACCCCATCATACTTTTGACTTTTACTTGAGTAGATTTGTAAAGAAGGAATGCGACTCTTACGCCGCTACTTTGGGTTACACTAGTCGCTACATGTTTCCTCTTTATTCTACATATTAAATTTAACTTTTTTTTTTTTTGTTAGAGATGTCCAAAGTGGCTCTACCAGTTTTATCAATGAGACGTCACAACAATAATCACGTGACTCTATTATACCAACTGGCAGTGCTGGAATGTAACAAAGTAAAAGTACTTTGTTACTGCACTCAAGAACATATTTGTGTATCTGTATTTTACTTGAATACGAATATGAAGTGGTACTTGTTAATCCCCTACAATTTACAGCAGGTGTATGTACTTTTTATTCCACTACTTTTCAAATTGTGACCTGCGTTACATGTTACTTTTGTTTGTTTTCTTTTTTTCTCATTGTAAATTGAGAGTTTCGTTTTCATGCCTCCGGTGCAATTGATAAGTCCCGCTCAACTGTGCTGTTACTGAGCACTAGAGGAAGCAACACAAGTACTAGCTAGATTTGTCAGGTGAACAAGATATTGACCAATAGAAACCACCACACTCTTGTACAGTAGGTGGCAGTATGCACCTGATAGTTGCCTGCAACCTACCATGAAGGTTTGGGGGTTTTGAGCTTGTTAAGCTTCTGTTTACAGTGCAGTTGATTTTGTTTGTTTTTTCCATTCTGCAGTTTAAAATGAAATTGAGCCATCAACGAATTCTCTGTTTTTTGGAATATTGACTCCGATCTCTCGGTAATTATTTTTTAAAAATTAATCACGTTAAAATATTTGACGCAATTAACGCACATGTCCCGCTCAAACAGTATTCTGCCTTTTGGTAAGTTATACAGCAAGGCTTTTTGTGCTGTCTAACAGCGAACTCTTGTGGTCGCTTTGCGACATGGTTTATTGTTTTCTTGCCAGTTCAATATGGCTGCACGACATCTCGGGCTGACGCCTACGTTGTAATGTTGTGCTTATATGATCCTTGGACAAGATTTGTCCGTAAGTATGGTTGTTGTAAAGAATGTACATATTATGTTAGTAAGCGAAATGTTATATTTTTTGTATGAGACGCTTTTTGTTTATGTTTAGTGAACCTGTATAGCGTGCTAAGCTAACGTTGTTGCTAATGCAATGCTTGTGTACTTTTTTTTTGTAGTTTTATGACGGTCTAAAGAGGACAATGGTTTGAGGCCATTTCATTAATAAATCAGATGAAAAAGGAAGAAGTCTGATTATTAAGGCGTCGTTCACCAGCTGTCAAGCTTTGGAAAAAGTAGTCGCTTCGGAGTGAGGACAGCATAGACAGATTTAAATGACAGTAGAGTGAAATGCCCACTACAGTCCTTATGTACCTTATGTTGAATATATATATCCATCTTGTGTCTTATCTTTCTATTCCAACAATTTATTTTACAGAATATATATATAATTTACAGAAAAATATGGCATATTTTATAGACGGTTTGAATTGCGATTAATTGCGATTAATTAGGATTAACTAATTTTTAAGCTGTAATTAACTCGATTAAAAATTTCAATCGCTTGACAGCCCTAATATATATATATATATATATATATATATATATATATATATATATATATATATATATATATATATATATATATATATATATATATATATATATATGATAAAACACACAATCATACCTGACTGCGGCCGACAGCCGCTACAAACAACGCCCGGTTGCTCGTTGCTACAAACAAACGGCTACAGTAGATATCATATATATATGTAGAACTAGATGCAAAAATGACAGACAATGTATTATTGAACAGAGATGCGAAATGACGGACTTGCCGGCGTTAGTAAACAGTCGCCATCTTAAAGCAGTAGACTTCTCTAGAAGGCTCTGTTGTAGCGAATCTAATTAACTTTTTATCTAAAATACTCATAAATTGGCAAAATCTAATCTTGAATCTATCTTTAAATGATGAAACAGTTTTAAAGCTTTGACATGTCAAAAGTAGACAGAAGGGAAATTATGGAATAACGGGAGCAATTTTAACAACTGTAACGGTTGATTCACAACAATAAATTAATTGAATGTAGTTAAAAGCTGCTGATACAGAATGGGGACTGGAGTATTTTATTTACTGTTATTTTTGTATATTTGTTTACTCCTATATGTTAACTTGATACTGAAATAGTAGTTTGGTTTAGCCTGAGAGGATTTTTGAACAATTTTGGAACTAATGTACAAAACATTTAATTAAAAAAAAAAAAAAAAAAAAAAGGAGGGGGTGCATCAATAATCGCTTTACAATCGAATCGGAGCCTCTGAATCGTAATCGTAATCGAATCGTTAGGTGCCCAAAGATTCCCAGCTCTAGTAGAAGAGACAAAATTGTAGACCTGCATCAGGCTGGGAAGACCAAATCTGCAGTTGGTAAAACGCTTGGTGTAAAGAAATCAACTGAGGGAGCAATTATTAGAAAATGGAAGACATACAAGACCACTCATAATCTCCATCGATCTGGGGCTCCATGCAAGATCTCACCCTGTGGCGTCAAAATGATAACAAGAACGGTGAGCAAAAATCCCAGAACCACACGGGGGGACCTAGTGAATGACCTACAGAGAGCTGGGATCACAGTATCAAAGGCTACAATCAGTAACACAATGCGCCGCCAGGGACTCAAATCCTGCACTGCCAGACGTGTCCCCCTGCTGAAGAAAGTATACGTCCAGGCCCGTCTGCGGTTCACTAGAGAGCATTTGGATGATCCAGAAGAGGACTGGGAGAATGTGTTATGGTCAGATGAAACCAAAATACAACTTTTTGGTAGAAACACAGTTTCTCGTGTTTGGAGGAGAAAGAATACTGAATTGCCTCCGAAGAACACCATACCCACTGTGAAGCATGGGGGTGGAAACATCATGCTTTGGGGCTGTTTTTCTGAAAAGGGACAAGGACAACTGATCTGTTTAAAGGAAAGAATGAATAGGGCCATGCATCGAGAGATTTTGAGTGTAAATCTCCTTCCATCAGCAAGGGCATTGAAGATGAGACGTGGCCGGGTCTTTCAGCATGACAATGATCCCAAACACACAGCCAGGGCAACAAAGGAGTGGCTTCCTAAGAAGCATTTCAAAGCCCTGGAGTGGCCAAGCCAGTCTGCAGATCTAAACCCCATAGAAAATCTGTAGAGGGAGTTGAAAGTCTGTGTTGCCCAACGACAGCCCCAAAACATCACTGCTCTAGAGGAGATATGCATGGAGAAATGGGCCAAAATACCAGCAACAGTGTGTGAAAAGCTTGTGAAGAGTTACAGAAAACGTTTGGCCTCCGTTATTGCCAACAAAGGGTACATAACAAAGTATTGAGATGAACTTTTGGTATTGACCAAATACTTATTTTCCACCATGATTTGCAAATAAATTCTTTAAAAATCAAACAATGTGATTTTCTGTTTTTTTTTTTCCACATTCTGTCTCTCATGGTTGAGGTTTACCCATGTTGACAATTACAGGCCTCT
Source organism: Corythoichthys intestinalis (assembly GCF_030265065.1). NCBI lineage: Eukaryota > Metazoa > Chordata > Actinopteri > Syngnathiformes > Syngnathidae > Corythoichthys > Corythoichthys intestinalis. The sequence continues at coordinate 69,383,868 of NC_080395.1, read as the reverse complement.
CTAATATTTTCAAGTGGGAGAACATTTACAATTTACTTTTACAAAACAACTTTTCACAATTAGTGGTTGACTAAATACTTATTTGCCCCACTGTGTTTTCTTTTCTGTTGATTTTTCTTGTCAGAATCCGATTTTTTTTGTTTGTTTGTTTTTGTTTTGGCCTAATCTGGTTATTTGATAGTTCATATTACGGTATACTAATAACAGTTCATTTAAATGACCTTGTGCTGACAAAAACATGAATCATATTTAAAAAAAAAAAAAAAAACAGATTTTAAGCAGTTACTGATTCCTTTACTATTCATTTCAAAAAATACTATTTTACTTGTACTTGAGTAATTTTTTTTTTTGATAACTCATTAGCTAACATAATTTTGAATTAATATTACTTTAACTTCATTATATTTTTGGGGCTATACTACCCACCTTTGCTAGTGGGGGGCATCCACAAGAGAGACTCAGTTTAAATACGTGAATAAAAATGAAACTTCCAAACAATGTCGCTTTGTCTCATTGAGTTGGTTTTAAAACATTCCATGCTTACCTGCAGGAGGAAAACAATCGAAAGAGTGTGATGCAGCAACTTAATGAGAATAATGGAGATTCCATGAGTTCAAGTGAGAAAAACAGACAAAAGAATCTTACTTCCAAACTTGGCATCTCAGATATATCCTGTGGTACTGGCAGCTTGTGGCACGCAATAATGTGATCATGTCAATTGCAGTTAATGACAGCGACACACTTGAAGATAAAGGCCTTGATGGAGATGTTAGTGATTGTCACAGTTTGAACCCAGGGCTCCCTCTAAACGACATTGTGGCAGGTAAATGAACAAATAAACCGAGGTATTTGTCTTTTATTAAAGCACTAGTTCCACAGGAGTACTAATTGCCATTTTAGATTTTCAGTTTATGACACAAATGTTCTACCTCGACACATACAGTCCGTCATCTGCTAAGAATTTATGCTTTGTTTTAATCAAGAATAGCATACGACCCAGAACCTCTGTGATTTCTTCTTTTTTTTCTTCTTTTTTTTTTAATTCAGGAACAGCCATTGTAAACATGATGGGTGGTGAAAGTGATGAGGTAAATTCATACAAATATCAAAAATGTCTTCTCCACGGGCTCCACTTTCCTCTCGCGAACAGTTTTTGTTTTGTTTTGTTTTTTAACTTGACTGAGAATCTCTGTCATTTGCATAACAAAAAACAAACACTTGAGAGGGACAGAGGTAGATAAGTTGATATGTAATTCCACTTTTCAGTCAGATGACAGTGAGAGAGATGAAGACGATGAAGATGAGGGCCTGGAAGCAGATGCCTTTTTTGGAGTCCCAGATGCAAGGAAGTCCTGCTGTTCCAAAAGAGGCATGAAAAGCCATCTGTTGGATAAGAGTGATGATGACTTTTGAATTGACACCATAATTATTGATACTCTTAAAAGGGACAGGAGTCCCTGTTATACCAACAATAACAAAAAACTAATGATTTCTAATTCATTGCAGGTAAACATTATTACTTGAATTGGACGTATAGATAAAAAAAAAAAAAAAAGATTGTAAAGTGGTACCTCTACTAACAAACGTCTCTATGTACACAACTTTCAGTTGAAGACATGCCTCAAAGGGAAAATATGGCTATAATTTCTGTATACGAAAGGCAAAAATATAGTATGGCTGGTACTCAAAGCTCCCAGATTTAACTGTGCGTAACATACTTATAGCTGCTCTGCCATTGGCTGTTGCCTACCATTCCTGGCATCCTTCGTGTTCCGATAGCTTTACATGAGTGTATTGACTTTTATTCTTGTTTTGTTTTGTTTTTTTAAACATTATGATTTTATTTTTATTGTGCAACCATAGGCTTCATAATGATATTGACAGGGCGTGGGGCCGATAAGTAGGGGGCTTGCATTGTTGGTATGGCCGTCAAAGCTGACCGAGTGGTCACAGACAAAGAGCTTTTTTCGTTGAAAATTCTTGTGAATAAATGCATACATCCCTGAATTCTTTCTGATATGGACGTAAAACAGTATTGATTCTTGGTTAAAAGCAAAACAAAAACAAAAAAAACAAAAAAAAAACGATGCTAGTCCGTTAGTCAATTTGGCGGCCGCCATATGTAAACAGCTTTTCCGGTAAAAATTCTTGTGAATAAAGCTTAAAACCCTGAATTCTTCATAGATATGGACGTAAAACAGTCTCAATTCTTGGTTAAGAGCAAAATAAAACCCGATGCAATTAACATTTATTTTACGTAAGAATGTCGGACAACGATGCTAGTCTGTCATTTAATGTGGCGGCCGCCATATTTAAACAGCTTTTCTGGTGAAAATTTTGGTGAAAAAAGATTCTTTCTAGATACGGATGTAAAACAGTCTCGATTCTTGGTTAAAAGCAAAATAAAATCGTGCAGTTTGCATTTATTTTATGTAAATATGTCGATAACGATGCTAGTCTGTCAGTCATTGTGGCTGCCGCCATTTTTAAACCGCTTTTCTTGTGAAAATTCTTGTGAATAAAGCTTAAATCCCTGAATTTTGTCTAGATACAGACGCAAAACAGTCTCGATTCTTGGTTAAGAGCAAAAAAAAAACGTGCAGTTAGCATTTATTTAAATATGTCGAAGTACGATGCTAGTCTGTCAGTCAATGTGGCGGCAGCCATATGGAAACAGCTTTTCCGGTGAAAATTCTGAATAAAACTTAAATCTCTGAATCCTTTCTAGATACAGACGTAAATTTGATTATTGGTTGAAAGCAATAAAAAAAAAAAACACGCAATTAACATTTATTTTACGTAAAAATGTCGGAGTACAATGATAGTCTGTCAGTCAATGTGGCAGCCGCCATATGTAAAAAGCTTTACCGATGAAAATTCTTGTGAACAAAGCTTAAATCCCTGAATTCTTTCTAGATACGGATGTAATATGGTCTTGATTCTTGGTTAAAACCAAAAATAAACGTGAATGACCGTAATTTCCCGAATATACGGCGTACACGTGTATAATGCGCACCCCAAATTTACTTGTAAAATCTAGGGAAAATGATTGTACCCATTTATAATGCGCACCCTAATTTTAGCACCAATAAATAGAAGAATACAAGAAAACAGAGCTGGTGTACAGATACAGAAATGTCATTTTACTGACTGGTGAAACACAGCACAAACATAGCATATTGGTAGTTCAAAACATTACCATAAACTGACAATATTTACGGTAATAATATGATTTGACAACTTCTCCAACTTACCAGAATCTAGGAGAAAACAAAACAGAATTGACTTTTCTTTTAAAGGCTGCTGTATAACTCTGAGACAATCCTTCCTGTTTGTATGCGGAACAGCTTTCGTACTTTTTCAACCTAAATACGGCGTTGGATCGCTGAATGTGTTAACTAAATGCGACCGACTGCGAACAACTGAAGCGGAGTGTAGGTAATAATCTAATTGTAACATGTAACTGTTACATGTTTTGATGCTTTTTATGCATTATGAAACATTTATGCCTGAACGAATTAGGGTATTTATGTGGAAAACACGTCTTTACTTACACAATTTTCATGTTACGAAACTACTTCCAAAACCAATTAATTTTGTAAGTCGAGGTACCACGGTATACAAAGGGTTGGGCCTCTAGGATGTCTGCTCACCCACTGTGTGAAAATACAAAACCAAGTGTTAACTTTTAACATTTTCTCCTAAATGTACTTAAAATCTCCGTAGACAATAAAGGAGCTGTGTGAAATATTTGGCATCATACAAAAGTCTTGCTCAATCTGTGCCACACTCTAAACGTCATCATAATTTTAATACACTGAAAAAGGTGAATATGCTATTTTTGTTTAATGTGTTTGTTCTTCATTATTATGATTGAAAAAACATAAATAATTTACTCAGTTAAACAAAGTTTTGGGATTGTCAGGGGTCGAGGAGGAGGAGGTAAGTAATACTGAAACCAAATGCATGAAAACAGATGAGGCAGACAGGGCTTAGTACAAACATTTTTAATAAAGGGGGAAAAAAGGAGTTCAAACAGAAAAGTTTCAGAATCAATAGTGTTGTAACGAGGTACCCCGAGCCTTCCAAGAGTATCGACTAATGAGGGAACGTTCCACAAAGTCCGTACCGAGGCATCGCTGCCCAGTAGTGTTGTATCGGTCGTGAACGATTCGTTCTTTTTTAACGAATTGTTTGGGTGAACGAGACCGAACTAATCACCTTCTGCACTGATTCGTTCTATGAAGTTGGGGCTTGCCTTGTTATCTGCGTGGGAGGGCGTTGAGCAAGCGGCAGCGTCTACTGACATAGCACACGACCAATCAGACGCCAGCCTCATCGCGGGCAGGGGAGGGAGCGGAAACAGAATCAGGGCGTCTGTCACTCACTTCCACGTGTGGCCAATAAGCAGCCAGCGTGCAGGCAGGGGGCAAGACTGAGTTATGTCACTTCCCGTTCACTGACTCTCCGTCCTACCGAGAATGCTTAGATGATTCGTTCTGCTAGACTGCTACGCTAATTTATAGTGCGCCTACACCGGCAGTCACGCAGCAGCGCTGCGGCAGTGAACGAGCTAAGGACTGAAAGGAAAGGGCTTTATCACATATTCTTTCATGTTGAGCCTATCATATGCTACTCAAATGCACCAAAATCACCACATAAACACAGTGAGCAAAGTTTACTGTGCTTTTCTCAACAGACTCGAGACTACATATGACGACATTGTATCCACTTTACAGTACGTTAAAACTTTTGCCAGTCGATAAGGCTGAGCTATGGAGACGTCACGTGGGCGGGCGAGAAATTTGTCAAGAGACTCTAGCTGGACTTCATGGCAGCGAAATTTATCTAATCTGTGCCCATGGAAAATGACTATTTAGTATGATCACCATAATACCGATTTGCTATGAAACGTTAGTTTCATGACATATTTTTCCGAGTTTTTTTTTTTCTTTTTCGTGTCACAGCTTGTCGGGTTGGGGCGCAAATTAATTAACGTTGAGTCCATCAGTCCATCCTGTGCGACTAAAGCGTCCAAAAATTAAACGCGGGGACGTAGGATGTGTATATATGCATGTATGTCTCCATTTTCTTAACATACCAATGAGAGTGGAATGGTTACATTGTAAAGAGCAAACGATTCTTTTTTCGTCAGCATTTGGCGATCTGAGATCGGGAGGGGATGACTGCGTGGAGTTGATGGGATTATTTATATATTAATACCAGTGCAAAAATGACATTTCAACACGATTTTTAGGTAATATTTTTTCGAGTGTTGTTTTATTTATTTATTTTCGTGTCAGAGAAGCCAAATAATAATAATAATAATAAATTTTATTTATAACGCTGATTTAATATTTATTAATATACATTATAAATTGATTATTTATTAATATTTTTTATATTTTCTTATTTGTGTGCAATAAATCTCACTCAACCGGAAAAAATAGGCGAAGACAGTTTATTTAAATTCCACATTTATTTGTTCTTCAGCCAAAATGATTTGGTATAACAAATACCTTTCACGAGCAGCCAGCTCACGTAAACACGCGTTTAAGCTACGAATACGGAAGGGAGCGTACACGCAATTTAGCGTGATTGAAAAAGTTTGTGCTAAAAAAAAGGGGGGAAATGTTTAACCGTTTCCTATATCAAAGTGAAGCAAGCACAAGCCATGGCTTTGATCCCATAGAAATATGATAGACGCGGAAATTCTCATTGCTGCAGTGGCTGGGGAGACCCGGGCGCCGGCAAAGACGAGGCAGTGAAAAAAAAAACAGAAAAACAGTCTGTCACTCACTTCTGAATCTACGAAGAGAGTGGCGAATGAAAAGCCTGTGTACTGTGCAAGAGGGGGAGGGACCAAGCCTTCCTGTTCAGTTATATACTGGACTGTCTCAGAAAATTAGAATACACAATATTCTAATTTTCTGAGACAGTCCTGTATATTGTTCTATGTAAAGGACGTCAGCCAAGGTCGGCCCCCCACATTTTTACCACGCCAAATCTGGTCCCCTTTGCAAAAAGTTTGGACACCCCTGCTTTAAATGGTGGATTAATGTACAGGACTGTCTCAGAAAATTAGAATATTGTGTATTCTAATTTTCTGAGACAGTCCAGTATGCTAAGCGGTCTTTTGGTGATTCGTTTGGCAACGTCACTTCCCGTTCACTGACCGAACGATTCATTTGGGCAGTTGTGCGTGGGGGGGATGAGGAGGGCGAACGATTCGTTGAACGATTTGTTTGAACGAATCTTTTTACTGAACGAACCGGAATTGATTCGTTTCCTCAGGTGAACGACTTTTCCCGTCACTACTGCCCAGCTCTTTTTACAGGTTTTTTTAATTCATTAATTTTGAATGTACAGAAGATGAAGACACACAATTCAGGAGCGAAAATAAAACAATACAAATACATAAAAGATGGAATACAGTATCAAATTAAGGGCAAAAAGAGGAAAGAATTATTTAAGAAAGTCCAGTTGGAAAACACCACAGGTCTTGCACCACATCATTGATGGAATCAAGAGAAAAAGCCTCCTTCTCTGGGTATGAGTGAGGCAGAGTTTCTATTAGAGGTATTGTTTCTATGCAAATAAGTGAGTTCATCCTGGACCATGGAATCGTACGTGGTGGAAAAACACAAAGTGTATACATATACAGTGTATCACAAAAGTGAATACACCACTCGCATTTTTGCAGATATTTAAGTATATCTTTTCATGGGACAACACTGACAAAATGACACTGACACAATGAAAAGTAGTCTGTGTGTATGTTCAGACTTAGATTTACCCCTTTTTACTTGCTGAATCTGCCCCCCCCCCCCCCACACACACACACACACACGCACGTGCCAATATGGTGTATGGGGACGAATTTCTCAAACAGGCCCGGTGGTGGTTTACATGGACTACCCTTTCCTGAGGTCGTAGAGCTACGAAAGTGAAACCAAAGTACTCCAAAAAAACTGAAAAAAGAATTAGCTCTCTTCAGATCTCAGATAAACCCTTTAGAACTCGATACACAGGGCCCTAACTAAATGATGTTTTTTGAGGACAGGACCAATTTTGACAAACGTGGTTTGTGGGGTCTTTTTTTTAATTTATGGGGACTTTAAAGGTACAGCCCATTACCATGAATTAACATAAATACTAGCGTTGTTCCGATCATATTTTTTTGCTTCCGATCCGATCCCAATCGTTTTAGTTTGAGTATCTGCCGATCCCGATATTTCCCGATCCGATTGCTTTTTTTCCTCCCGATTCAATTCCAATCATTCCCGATAATTTTTCCCGATCATATACATTTTGGCAATGCATTAAGAAAAAAATGAATAAAACTCGGACGAATATATACAGTCAACATACAGTACATAGGTACTGTATTTGTTTATTATGACAATAAATCCTCAAGATGGCATTTACATTATTAACATTCTTTCTGTGAGAGGGATCCACGGATAGAAAGACTTGTGACTTTGTATATTGTGACTAAATATTGCCATCTAGTCTATTTGTTGAGCTTTCAGTAAATGATACTGTAGTCATGCCCAAATGCATGATGGGAAGTGGAACAATTACTGTGCGTAGTGCTACCAATTGATATATGCCCAAATGCATGATGGGAAGTGGAACAATTACTGTGCGTAGTGCTACCAATTGATATATCTTCTCTGCGTTGGCAAATAACATTAGGTGTTAAGATAAAGATCAATTGCTACCTTGCTTCCCCACATTGCTTCCCATGATATTTCTAATCGTAGGGAGAGGGATTGTAGGGTTTTAGCTAATTAAAAAAAGACTCCAAAGGCTGCCAAAATTCACTCTACTCATTTTACGTTGCCTTTTATCTCTCTGTATAGGTAAAACGGCGCTATTACAGATTGAGCGTAACAATGCGTGAGTGGGTCATGCAGCGCATGCATTAATTGCGTTAAATATTTGAATCTGGAAGAGTGAAACATTATGTCTGTAACATTAAATACAATTACGATTTAATTTAAAAAAAAAAAAAATTAAAAAAAGGCATGGCTGATATTTTTTTGCCGATTCCGATACTTGGGAATCAAAATGACGTGATCGGACCCGATCGATCGGGACATCTCTAAAAAATACACACCAGAAAGAAATAGTTATTAGCGAGACATCCATATAAATGAGTTAAAATGCCCCCCAAAATCAACATGAATCAAATGGTTTCCAAATCCACACTATATTTTCAAATATTTCTTGCAGAATTTAATTCTTATACATATGCTCTTCAGCATACAGGGTTCTTGCACCCTTTCAAAAGTCAAATTTAATGATTTTAAAGACATTTTTAAGATCTTAAAAATATCATTCAAGACCAGAACATCTCACAACAATTTCTCATGAAGAAAAGGATTTTTCTTTTCTCGTCTAATGTGCGATTCGACGGTTTTGAGCCCCATTGTTCCAAACTAAAAGTCTTTTTGCAGACTTTGCACTAGGAATGGGAACCTCTGATCTAACGAAATGGCGATACAACCATTATCGATACATGGGTCAGAAAATCATTCTAGGATATTCTACAAGAGAAAAGGAATGACTTTATCACTAGTGGACATCCAATCCGTTTAAAGTGGGAGGGTGGCAGCGAATGAACCGTTCATTCGCTGCCACCCTCCCACTTAAAACGGATTGGACGTCTGATGCTGTCAGTTGTAGCCAATGCCAGGCAACGAGTTCATTTTGGAGAATTTGCTGTCATATCCTGTTGATTTTTGGTCAATTTATTTTCCTGTTGAGGTATTCACGGGTCACTTCCTGTTGATTTTGGGGCATTGACAGGTCACTTCCGGTTGATTTTGAGTTACTGAAAAGGAAGTGACTCAATATCAACAGGAATCCATCCATCTACTTTCTCCTGCTCATCCGAGGTCGGGTCGCGGGGGCAGCAGCTTCAGATGGAAAGCCCAGACTTCCCTCTCCACAGCGACTTCATCAAGCTCTTCTTGGGGGATCCCAAAGGTTTCCCAGGCCAGCCGGGAGACAGTCTCTCCAGCGTGTCCTTGGTCGTCCCCGTGGCCTCTTCCCAGTGGGACGTGCCCTGAACACCTCACCAGGCAGGCACCCCGGAGGCATCCTAATCTGATGCCCGATCCACCTCGTCTGGCTTCGCTCAATGCAGAGTAGCAGAGACTTTACTCCGAGCCCCTCCCAGATGACGGAGCTTCTCATCTTATGTCTAAGGGAGAGCCCGGACACCTTATAACTAGGGCTGCCTCTAGCTCAAAGCAGCATCCCAAATTTAGTATTTAGGCCTCAATTCACAGCCGAACACTGTGACCTTCAACACTTTGGAAGGTCACACAATTCTGTAGACCAGGATTATCCCAATTTTAAATTTAAGGCATTTTAAGACTATTTACGGACGTGCAGGAACCCTGACGTATGAATTACAAAAAAATATTTGTATTGAAATATATCAGCAACTCTCCCCGAATCGAACCTAAATGATCTGAAATTTTTGAAGTGCCTCAGGTGATGTTATTTCAAATAAGTGTAGTATCGTGTGCCTTTTATTTTTGTGTATTAAATCGTCTACTCTTCTGTATGCATATACTTATTGGAATATTTTGCACAGTAGTTATTTTGTGCTGTCTGTTTTGCATTGAATGTTTGTGAATGTCTAGATCAAAAGGGTTTCCGACAGAAATAGGTATTAATTAAACTCCTTCAGGTTACCAATTTGTTTTACAGACGCCCCATCAGGAATGGAATTGGCAAGGAGCACATTCTGTATCGGCCAAGTGCTAAATAAAAATAAAATACACAAAACTGTTCAGACTATTGAACCATATCTGGCCCAATGAAAAAAATGATATCTTAGATAATAATAAAATATGAAAATAATAAAATACATATAAAGCCAATGTGTACTAGAAATTTTAATTCAAACAACAGGTTTCAGATAATATTGATGAAAAATACAAGTGCTGGCAGTAAGCTTTAAAATTACTAGAAATTTTAATTCAAACAACAGGTTTCAGATAATATTGATAAAAAATACAAGTGCTGGCAGTAAGCTTTAAAATTACAACAAAATGAAAGGCACAATAACCGATTTGAAAATCATTACAAAAACAAACTACAATTAGCAACAATTTGTCATTGTTTTTGCAGCTATTCCTCCGTTTCTGATAAAGTCTCTGATATTTTGCACTGGTCTTTGTGCAAGAACAGAACCCTCCACAAGTTTGGAGCGACTGCATTCGGATTTGGCGGCTAATTTTCCTTTGTTTATGTTCTCTGAAAATGGCACATTACTGCAGTGATCTCCGCCCTCGATCAGGGTTTCTTTTTTACTCTTCATCCTTCATTTTTATCGATCAGCAAGCTTTCCTGCAATACATAGTTGAAAAACAATATCACACAAACATATTAAATGTGCATTTTACATGGAGTTGTCAAGACTTGAGATCAACGTGAAATTCAACAATTTCCTGCCTACTAATTAAAAAAAAAAAAAATAAATAAAAAGATGATTGATGAATGATCGACACACAAAGGATGTTTTCTTCATACGTTTCCGGAAACCAAACACTCGGGAGGAAAAAATGTGTAGACCGAATCAACTTGCGCGGACAGATACTATATTTATAGTGTCACGTTTTCTCATAGGTGCAGATGTGGCTGTCGGAAATGGTGATACTCTCTACTGTGTCTGAGAACAATCAAGTCACTCTTAAAGCTCTTTGCTGATCTTTTGACACCATCCCAACTCCCCCCTACTATATATCCTCTCAACTGGACCCCCAGAGGGTGTATGTTTAATTATTACATTTTCCGATAGGTGCAAATGTGGCTGTCGGAAATAGTGATACTCCTCTACTGTGTCTAAGAACAATCAAAACACTCTTAAAGCTCTTTCCTGATCCCCTGACACTATTCCTACTCCCCCCTACCACACCTTGTCTCAATTTGACCCTCAAAGTCTGTACACTTTATCATGACATTTTCTGATAGGGTCAAATGTGGCTGTCAGAAATTGTGATCCTCCCCAACTGTAGGTGGGGCTGTAACATTGACACTTGCACTTTTGCGATAGCCGATTAACCCAATTTTCAGCTCTGGGGGTCCAATTGAAAAAATATGTATTAGGGGAAGTGGGGTCTGTCATTAGATCAGCAAAGAGCGTTAAGGGTGACTTGACTGATTTTAGACACAATACAGGAGGATCACATTTTCTGATGCTGACAGTTTCTGTAAGCCACATCTGCACCTATCAGAAATTGTGATCTTCCCTATTGTGTCTAAAATGAAGTCACCACTAAGGCTCTTTGCTGATTTTCTGACCCCCCCCCCCCCCCCCCCCCCCCCAATACTACATCTCCTCTCAATTGGACCCCCAGAGTTTGTACATTTTGTCATCACTAAACATCACTATCATTAGATCAGCAAAGAGCCTTAAGGGTGACTTGACTGATTTTAGACACAATACAGGAGGATCACATTTTCTGATGCTGACAATTGTGTATGTGTATATATATATATATACACACACATATATATATACACATATATATATATACACACACACACATATATATATATATATACGTATATATATATATATACACATATATATATATATACACATATATATATACACATATACTGTATATATATATATACACATATATATATATAAACACACATATATATATATACACACACACACACACACATATATATATGTATATATATATATGTATATATATATGTATTAGGGCTGTCAAACGATTAAAATTTTTAATCGAGTTAATTACAGCTTAAAAATTAATTAATCGTAATTAATCGCAATTCAAACCATCTCTAAAATATGCCATATTTTTATGTAAATTATTGTTGGAATGGAAAGACACACGACGGATATATCCATACAACATACTGTACATCAGTACTGTATTTGTTTATTGTAACAATAAATCCACAAATGGCATTATTAACATTCTTTCTGTTAAAGTGATCCACGGATAGAAAGACGTGTAGTTCTTAAACGATAAATGTTATAGTTACAAGTTATAGTAATTTTATATTAAAACTAGGGCTGTCAAACGATTAAAATTTTTAATCGAGTTAATTACAGCTTAAAAATTAATTAATCGTAATTAATCGCAATTAATCGCAATTCAAACCATCTATAAAATATGCCATATTTTTCTGTAAATTATATATATATTCTGTAAAATAAATTGTTGGAATGGAAAGATAAGACACAAGATGGATATATACATTCAACATACGGTACAAAAGGACTGTAGTGGGCATTTCACTCTACTGTCATTTATATCTGTCTATGCTGTCCTCACTCCGAAGCGTCTACTTTTTCCAAAGCTAGACAGCTAGTGAACGACGCTTTAATAATTAGACTTCTTCCTTTTTCATCTGATTTATTAATAAAATGGCCTCAAACCATTGTCCTCTTTAGACCGTGGTAAAACTACAAAAAAAAAGTACACAAGCATTGCATTAGCAACAACGTTAGCTTAGCACACTATACAGGTTCACTAAACATAAACAAAAAGCGTCTCATACAAAAAATATAACATTTCACTTACTAACATAATATGTACATTCTTTACAACAACCATACTTACGGACAAATCTTGTCCAAGGATCATATAAGCACAACATTATCAGCCCGAGACGTCGTGCAGCCATAATGAACTGAAAGAAAAACAAACCATGTCGCAAAGCGACCACAAGAGTTCGCTGTTGGACAGCCCAAAAAGTCTTGCTGTAAAACTTACCAAAAGGCAGAATACTTTCTGAGCGGGACATGTGCGTTAATTTCGTCAAATATTTTAACGTGATTAATTTAAAAAATTAATTACCGCGCGTTAACGCGATAATTTTGACAGCCCTAATATGTATATATACATAATAAAGACAACTTTAATAAGGGGAAGTGTAAGTAAATTATAGGATTAAGATTTGTTGTCAATGAAAAAATTAAAAGTGTTCGTTGGCTGTCACTGAGTAGCATTTGCAATCGCTACACAAAGCTAACTAAATTACCCCCAAGAACGGTCAGAGCCGTAGGACAACCAGAGGATATATAAGAAAGACAGGGCTGATGGTAAAGGATAGCTTGTTGAAACAGGAGAATATCATTGTCAGTCGCATCGATTAAAAAAAGCTAAAGCTATGCTTAGGTCGGCTCGTTTTTTTTTTTTTTTTTTTTTGTCTTTTTCAGCCTTCAACACTAAAGCCATCTCTTTAACTGAACATTTTTATGTTCTTCCACATCTTTGCCAGTGAATTTGGCACCAGGCACATCATTTTCGGAGAGAATTGGTAGGTTTAGCTCTTTAAACATCTTCGTACACGATTTCCATTCATTTCCTATTAGGGACAAATGGTCGCTTGTCCCTACTTAGCAACAGTAGCTAATGTCATGAATATTAATGAGCGGAAGTGACGTGTTGCTTGCGGTACGCCATTAACATTTGTGTTGTCAGCACTGAATCCGGTCACGTGATCCATTGACAAGCCAAATTTCTTAAAGGAATGTTCCAGGAGAGCTACAATTCCAGCAGCTGACTCCTCTGCATTATCTATGAAGTCCAGCATTTTGTTGGTGAGCCCAGACTCTGGACTGAGTACTGGACAGCAAGGGGAAGCATCTTCCTGCTCAATTTATTCGAGGCATCGGTCTGTATGGAGAATGGGATGGGTGACGTTAGGATCTTGAGCACATCACCCACTGCCTTTGGACCCAGTACTTGTTTCAACAGTGCCTCTTGCTTTGTTCTCCCCAAAGTCATTTTCTTCACCATTTTGGAATCGCATAAAAATCTTCTGATTGAGCCTGTGTCTACAGTCAGCACTATTGTAGCTCTGGCTGGCTACGTTTTACTGTGTGGTATCCCTGTGTCACCTCAGCTGCAGTAATTTAGAGGGTAGGAGTGGGATGATGTCAAATTCACAATCAATCAATAGATAGTATATATCCGCGATAGGACTGATTATTCAGTGTTTATTTGCTGTTAATCTATTGGGATTGATTCCAAATGAGGAGCATTAGTTAGCGTAACAAAATAAAGATGTTCTTTATGGGTACATAAATTCACTCCATTTTGATAATAAATGCATGTAAAAAAAAAAAAAAAAAAAATCAACATTCCTGAAAATAATCAACCATAGTAGCAACTGAAATAGCCTAGCTATGATCCTATCAATGCAAGATGTATGAAGGTAAATATAAATATAGCCTATACGTTATCCATATACAAGAGCATAATAACATACCAAATCAAGCTCAGGGGATGTTTCAGGTACAAATAATTGTGACGAAGGCTCTTCTGGGACCTTATATTCCGTTTGTGGAGGTCCCCTGCAGCATGCTGTTTTACACTTCCGTGAGACGCTGCAAAACTTTCCTGCCTGCCTTGCAGTTCGCGTTATAATCATCAGTGACTCTATCGAGCCACGGGTTCCCCTCTTCCCGCTCCACTATATTTTTTGGATATGTTTCCCCGTTTGAGGATGAGGTGGGGTGTCCTGAGCTTCTGCTGCTGAAGAAAACATTTTTGTTTTGAAAACATGCAGGGCGGTGCGCTGAACAGAGCGAGCGAGGTAACTAGGCAACGAAGGCAACGGCTGCCACAGTAGTAGCCTCCTGCTTGGCTGGTTGTCCGTGAACCTGGCTAGCTGCTGCGGCACTAGCCTCCTGCTGCACCTGCTTCTCAACGTTAGCATGATTGCTGCAGCTGCCCCGTTCGCCGGTTGTTGCTTTTTTGACTCATTTTGAATCTTCCTTTTTTTGGGGAAAAAACCCCTGTAAATTCAATTTTCTTTTTGGCACGTTGAAATAATGTTTAATAATGTTTAATGTTTAATCCTGGCTGCTTGCTCCCTCCCCAGATGCCCCCGAAGTTTGTTTTTTTTTTTATGTTGGGGAGGGGCGTGATTTGTCATCAACAAATCTCCGACTCTTTCAAATTACGTGTTTATTATTATTATTATTTTTAATAAACAACATATAATTCTTGGGATTTTTACTGTAAATGAAATAATGCATATTATTATTTTATTTTATACATTTTTAAAAAACGTTTTTATACTATTATTATGTTCTAAACACGAGAGGTAACAGATCTCGCCAAATAGGAACACAGGGAGGCTAAAATCAAGAGGTGAAGGATATGGCTTAATTTGATTATAATTTTCATTTCCCTTTCCCGAACACCCTTATTCCACCTCTCTCTTCTCCTGTAGAGAGTCGTACAGATGGCCCTATCTCTTGCGTTTGATTTTGTCAACAGACACGTACAAATACTGATACACTGGGGCATACACACACACTCACACACAACCTCCGCCCCCCAGTCCGCTACTGCCTTTTCTTACTATCACTGACATGCCCCCCCCCTTCCAGCCATGACTGGTAGTTTTCCTTTTTTTCGTACGAAAAAATGCATGCACGTGACCTGGGCGTTGTGTCATATCCCTGCTATGTTGTATATTATGTGTGCACTGTAACTTCTGTAACTGCTCTGTAATTCATGAAGAAAAGAGAAGAAAAAAAGTTGGTGGCGCAGGTGGTGCGATGCTCACTCATCAAACACAATTTCGCTGTCATTGTGAAAGCTGGTGTCAATGACTAATAAAGATCCTGTCCTGTCCTGTCCTGTGCTATCCTATGCTATGCTATGGTATGCTAAGCATCAGTCAACTATTCGGCAATGTTTGCACAATAGATGTTGTATGCGAGAGAAGCCTTTTCTGTGCACATGCCACAGAGCGGCTGGATTTATGCTAAAGCACATTTGGATAAACCAGCCTCATTTTGGGCTTAGGTTCTGTGGCCTGATGAAACAAAAATTTAGTTATTTGGGCATTACGAGGCATGTGGTATTAAGAACACAGCATTCCAAGATAAACACTTTCTAAGTTGCTACCCATAGTAACATTTGGTGGTGGTTCTATCATGTTATGGGGCTCTGTGTCCAGCGCAGGGACTGGCAATCTTTTTAAAGTTGAAGGTCGCATGTATTCCAGTCAATACCAAAATTATTGCAAACAGTGTTCCACAGTCAGTGACAAAGTAAGTTGAACAATGGCTGGATAATTCAAGACTGTAACCCTAAATCCTACTCCAAATCTACTAAGGCATCTATGCAGAGTAACTTGTGCAACGTTCTAGAATGGCCGTCTCAGTTCCCAGACCTCCATATTATTGAAAATTTGTTGTCTGATTTGAAGTGGGTTATCCAGGCTCGGCAGCCATCAAACCTGACTGAGATTCCATAATGGTCAAAACTGTCGACTTCACCTTTACTGTCGCACCTTCCGAACGATATTTTATGCCAACATAGTAGGTCGGGCTTTTGTTATTTCCTCACCACAGCTTTGGAGAATGTGAACAAACCAAGAGGCGTGACAGCTAGCCGACATGCTAACCCGAACCGAGTAATGTTTCAAAGTCTTCGAAGCGGAAAATCACACATAACTAGCCCGGATCATTTCACACGGCAGCGGGATTGTCGATTGTCTTCGCTGATCGGCAACCCGCCCGGCGGCAAGCAAGTTAGACCTCGTCGTTCCTCTGCTGAGGACAGGGCTTGTTTGCGGGGACAATAACTGCCGGACAAAATGGCCGACGTTGGAGGAGCGCTTAGCTGCCAAATGGTCAACACGAATATGGCAAAATAATGCTTTACTACACGGCGAAGACGTAAACAGTGAGAGAGTCATAGGAGAGCGGCTGCAGTTGTTGTGCAGCTAACATGGTAGAATGTGTCTGAGGAGAGCTTTTCTACATGCCCATCTATGATCAAACGTAAGTAAATAGTCCTTTGTTTAAAGAATGTTTGTAGTGTTTATTTGTAATCGCTCTATTCACGACCATTTTAACACAAAGTTGCAATTTCTGATCGAGTGGAAAATTTGACAGAACACCGGGCACACAAAGAGGGCAATAAGCCGAGTATAGTGCTCTCCTGGCGGGGGGATGTGCGACAAGCCGCCGGTCGTCGGCCGAGTGGACAAGGAGCATGTCAGCCACAAAATACAAGCCACCTTCATATTAAAACGATCCCAGTATTTGACATAATAGAAAACACGATGTTTACTCACTTCCACGTAAGTCATATGGTCCCACAGTGTAGGGCTTGTTTTGGCCAATATCCGCCGGTGAAGGGGAACCTTTTGAAACCCCAAAAACGCTCGCACGCCTCTCCCTGGTGCAGTAACATTTTTCTGCAGCCGTTTGGCTAGCGTGATGCAAAAAATTAAACGTATGAATCCGTAAAATCAGCTGAATCAACAGTCCATCTGCATGCTATAAAGCAATGCTCTACTGTGAGATGCTGACCCGGGTGATGTCACATTCACATTCTTCCTCAATCCAGGAAGACATTCATTTTCATGGCGCGGAATTTAAAAATTGAATATATAAAACGATTGCTTCCACACACATCCAAGCGGTCCATTTCATTCAGGAACATAAAACACCACGTGAAACATTAAATAAACATGCTTTTTGGTGTCATATGCACTTTAAGATAGAATTACCTGTCAGACTATGTGCCAATAGAAGAACTAAGTTAATTTTTTTCAGGTTTTTTTTCTCCCTTTTTAACCCGTCCTGTATACATTGCAAATGTATGACGCCTTAATCAGATCATTTTTAGTAAATCTAGTCAAATACTTTTCTCCATCTTGTTTTGAGTGTTAAGACTAGTTAACAGATTAATGCGTCAGATTATTCCATTTATTCATTCATTCATTTTCCATGCCGCTTTTCCTCACAAGGGTCGCGGAGGTGCTGGAGCCTATCCCAGCCAACTATGGGCAGTAGGCAGGGGACACCCTGAACTGGTTGCCAGCCAATCGCAGGGCACAAGGAGACGTACAACCATTCACGCACACACTCATACCTACGGACAATTTAGAGTGTTCAATCTGCCTACCATGCATGTGTTTGGGATGTGGGAGGAAACCGGAGTTCCCGGAGGAAACCCACGCAAGCACGGGGAGAACATGCAAACTCCACACAGGAAGGCCGAAGCCTTGTTCTCAGAACTGTGAGGCAGATGTGCTAACCACTAAGCCACCGTGCCGCCACATTATTCCATTCACTTTAAGTAAATATTAATATTTGTTTTCATTAAGTCCATACATCTAAAGTTGGTCATTTCTTTCAAACAATATTTTGAACAATATATATATTCTTAAATTTAAGAACATTTCTGACAAGCTTTTTTTCCGATGATATGTATACTAATATACTTAAACTCTTTGCTCATACGTCCACTAAACTTATTTTCAGCTTGCTGTTTTATTTCAAGAAATCTGAGTGAAATTTACTTGAAGCACTGGCAGATCATTTTACTTATTTCTAGTAGATTTGCACTGAAAACAAGGAAATTTAACTTGTTTTAAGGAAGTGTGTTTTTGCAGTGTAGCTGCTCAAACACAAAGAATAGGAATCTTGAGTGTCCTTATTGTTGGAACAGTTTCAATGTAGGAGTATGATATACTGTCCTCCCATTGTGATAGTTCATGATGTTTTATTTATTAACTCATCCATGCTACAACCTGACCTTACCCAGGCCAAAGCAGGACTCTTCATATGGTTAAAGCAGGACTCTCACATATAACAGTACACATCTCATGCACAACGAGATTTTGGTCTTTTTCATTTTAAGTCGGCTTAATCAGTTACATTAATAGTAAACTAATCAAAATTGCTGCTGTAATTTCATTCTTTTAATAAGCCATGTAACTTGATATTACGCAAGGTTTTGAACAGGTGTGATACTGGTGTGTGGCCACAGTGTACACATCTGATGGTGCTCACAGTGGTTCACAGTGTGCTCAGGCAGCTTGTGTTACTGCTTAGACATATGAAAAATTAGAGGGAACATTAAAGTCATGTAATAAATATGTTAGTCTTATGGCGCCACTGTCAAATAAAGTGTTACCAAATACCATAACTAGCAAATAATGAAACAGTAACTGAAGAAATAATTAGCACAAAACAAGCATTTTGATTGTTATTTACATCTGTAGCGCTTCAATGCATGCTAGTAGGCATGTTGGACGACAACAGTGTTGACAGCGGGTAGAGCAGCGATGGCCAAAAGAAGCTTCTTGAAGCAATGAAGCGTTGCAGCCAGTTGGTTCAAAGCTTCGTGTCTTACGATACGGCTGTCAAATAAAGTGTTACCGGTTAATATCGTTTGGTGAGAATATCCCATTATACAGTGAGGACAGCTGCGGCTAATAGGCAAGTGCGATTTATCTATGAACAAATCCCGTTTTCGTGTCAAATTTGGTGGGTGGCGACTTGGAGTCAGGTGCGCCTTATAATCCGAAAATTACAGTATATACACTTTTTGTTTATCCTGTAAGCTCAAATATTGCTGTTTTCATCTGCTGTTTGATATACTAGTATTTAACTGAAATTTTTATTCCAAACAAACAGTGATCTACAAAGCAAAATCTTAAAAATATGATTGTTGGCACCCAAATTTTTGCATACCACTGTATTTAATGTACATGCATTCAGAATCGATTGAACTTGAAACAATAAATCTATCTTTGTTGGCCAGGTTCGTTTAAGTCCAGGTTGATCCCAGACAGCAGATCTCCTTCACAAGGGCGGTTCATCAACTCTTTCAGAGCTTCATTGACCTCGTTGTTGAAGACAGTGGAAAAGTTGACGTTGGGGTAACTAGCACCTTCGGTGGAAAATGAACCCATGACCTCCTGCACCCATTTCAGCTCATTGCTAAGTTCTTGGTTGAGTGCATCAAAATGATTCTGCCGTTCCTGGTAGCGGCTGCTGATGCCACTCAGGCTGGAGCTAAAAGTCTGCATTTCGTCCTGCAGACTTCTCTTCAAGGATTCCACCTTACGGAACTCGTAACGGATTTGCGAGAGCTCGTGGTGCAGTCCTTCACTCTCTTCCTTGTACCAAGCCTCTTTCTCATTGTATATAGAAACTGTAGCATCAATATCTTCTTGCAGAGAATCATGGGATGCTGCCAAGCTTAGGAACGACCGTTCCATTTGATCAATGTCTTCCACAACTTGAGCAAAGCGCTCAAAGTTTACATAGGTGTTATTGGGTGGCATGCTTGAGTGGGACTTAATAGTGTACTCCCTCAAACGCTTGGTCTTGAGCTGGCGCCTCTCTCGTTTTTGCAGGTCTTGGCCTTTATGCTCCTCCGTGTGCTCATTAGACTTGAGGGTGAAAAGAACAGAGTACATGTTTAGTTTGTAGGATGCCATTATTTATTTATTTATTTTTAAACTAACTCAAAATGTGTGTCACCATATTACACCATACCTTAATCCAAGGGTGATTAAGAGCATCTTTAATTGTTAGTCTTTTCCTGCAATGGAGAAATCCTGAATATCACTGCCTCCTGAAATCTCTGCTAAATGATAAAGTAGTCTACTCTAGATCATCAATCACCATCGCCTTACCTTTTGTCCTTTTCCAGCAAATGACTGATGAACGTTTTGGCCAGTTTACTGGTGTTGCAGAAGAACTCATCATCAAACTCATAATTTATGGCTGAGATGTTCTTCAATGTGTCCTGTTTAGTCTCACCGAGGAAAGGAGAAGCACCACTCAATCTGGAATACAATATGACGACGTTCAGTTATTTTCATATGAGGCAAGCAATTTGTGAGGTAAATTATATTGCTTGTCCACGGTTTACTTGCAGGATGTAGGTTATGACTCCAATGCTCCACATATCTGCTTCCAAACCCAATGGCTCATAATTGACAATCTCAGGTGCTTTTAGAAAAAGAAAATGATATAATTAGTTGGCTCATTGGCTCCCACTGACTGTGATAGACATCCAATTTATTTTGACTAGTAAGCCTGAAAGCCCTCCAAGCATAGGTGGAGATTTGCCCCCCCAGTAGCAGAAAAATGTCATTGCTTGTAATTGACTTTATTTGAATTTAAAGGCAAAGTTCTGAATTTAATCTTCGAGTTAGCACAGGTTTAATTAATCGATGGAGTTGATTTTGACAAATTCTGTGCCTGCTTAGCATGCCAATAAAAAATAACATATGCACGCATGATAATCACCGATGACCCATGCAATAAACAGTGTTGGCTATGTTTTCAGGATAAAGTTATTGAAAACTACCATTGCATGTCAACAATTATAGTATGAACAGCAACATTTGTAATCCAGCAGCTATGCAGGGTGCAGGTATATCACACTGTTCTTTTGGAGAGTTTTTTACCGTTGATGTTTTTTGTTTGTTTTTGTGGGAAGTAAAGGGACTTCCCAGAAGACTGAGCATGAGTGGCCGAAGCTCTTGTGGTCGCATTACGCATCTAGAAAAATAGTCCTGCCGAATGAAATGAATTACGGCAGTTTCATGTGACACTGTTTTTGGCTGCATGGGTATTTCGAACAACGATCTGCATTTTAAATTTATTTGACTACGTGAGGTCTGTTAATATCGCTTTCTTATTGGCATGCTAAGCAGGCACCATTGACTTGCGTCAGTTTAGCCATTGCTGACACTAACAAATAACAGACAAATCGCATGGAATTTGTTGAAATCAACTCCACCGACTGATTAATCCCACTGCTAACTAGAAGATTAAGCCTAATGTCAAAAATTGCGAACTTCCCCATTAAAATAAAGACCTAGCCATTAAAATGTTGTCTATAAAAGTTGGAAAGAAATTAAAAAACAAAAATGAATGACATGAGCAAGATCCCTACAAAGTAATGAGTCAAAACATTTTTCGAACAGATCATGTAACTAGCACCGGATAGATGGTCCTTTGCTTTGCTTAGCCAAAACTACACCTGAGGAGGGAAGATTAATTTTTAGAATGTCTTTAAAGTGCCTATGACAGCAAAAAAAAAAACATGTTTATTTCATATTTCACACTTTATTTTATGCTCCTGAATGAAATGGACCGCTTGAATGTGTGTGGAAGCGATCGATTTATATATTCAATTTTTGAATCCCGTGCCATGAAAACGGGTGACTTCCTGGATTGAGGAAGAATGCGAATGTGACGTCACCCGGGTCAGCGTCTCACAATACAGCATTGCTTTATAGCATGCAGATGGACCGCAGATTCAGCTGATTTTGCAGATTAATTTGTTTATTTTTTGCATCACGCCAGCCAAATGTGCTGCAGGTTTTTGTTGCTGCACCAGGAAGAGGCGTGTGAGCCTATTTGGGTTTCAAAATGTTCCCGTTCTCCACGGACATTGGCCAAAACAAGTCCGACAACAGTTGGACCATTGGACTTACGAGGAAGTGAGTAACTACGTGATTTGTATTATGTCAAATACTGGGATCATGGCACACGTTTTAATAAGGAAGTGGCTTGCATTTTCTGGCTGACAATGCTGCTTGTCCACCGAGAAGGCCACTCGGTCGACGACCGTCGGCTTGTCGCAACCCCCCTCGGTCCTCTTCACGTGCCCGCCGAGAGAACGCTATAATCGGCTTACGCTCGTGAAGCCAGCCCCCTCTGCCCTCTTCGTGTGCCTGGCAATAGATCATTATCCTCGGGTTGGGCTCGGGCAGCCACGCGCTCCTCCGAAGTCGGCCGATTTGTCCGACGGTCATTCTCCAGCTGCTTCACCCTCTACGAGCATTCCTGCCAGCAGCAGGGGAACGACAAGCTGTAACTTGCTAACTGCAAGTTGTCGGTGAAGACAGTCAACCCCACTTAGTCTTGTGTGCTTTTTCGTTTTCGAAAGGCATGAATAAGACTTGGAAACGCCACTCGGTTTGGGTTAGCATGTCGGCTAGCTGTCACGCAGAATCCGGGAAATGACAAAAGCTGGACTAACTACGGCAGTATAAAATACTGTTCGGGAGGTGCAAGAAGTCAACAGTTTTTACCATTAGGCAGTAATTTTGCCATGTCGTACTGAATAAATGCATTTTTAATATTTCATATTCCATTTTGCACAAGACTGTTATTTTCATGACTATACCATTTATTTCGCAATTGGGGAAAATATTCTGGAAAAATATTGGAGTAGAGAGATTGAAGCAATGATGACATTTTTCTGCTCTGTGTCGTATTTCCCTGTGTCGTAATCTTCCCTCTCAATGGGTTGAATTCTAAATCAGCTGAAATCGTGACCTTGCCAGATTAAAAGACTAATTTCTCATCATCTGCGCTTTGCCAAATCGTTCTATATTGCCGAATCGTCTCAAAAATTTGATTCTAATTCACATAATAATGCTAGTTAAGATTTTTTTAGGGTCTCGTAGGTACTTTAAAGATAAGCTTTTAAAAGCTTCAACAACAACTGAGCTTGATTCGAGGATTCAACACAAAAGTGTTCAACAAAAATGTCAAGATTTATACAGTATATGTATACTGCTGGTCAAAAGTATTGGCACCCCTGCAATTCTGTCAGATAATGCTCAATTTCTCCCAGAAAATGACTGCAATTACTAATGCTTTGGTAAATGGTGTTTACTTGTATAGCGCTTTTCCACCTTTCAAGGCGCTCAAAGCGCTTAACACTACATCGCCATCTACCTACTGGTGACGCAGCACCAGGAGCAATGTGGGGTTCAGTATCTTGCTCAAGGATACTTAGGCGAGTTCATCAGGGCAGAGAATCAAACCCACAACCTCTGGGTTGGGGGACAACTACTCTACCACTGAGCCACGCCATCCCCAGCAGTGGTAGTAGTATCTTTTGCTTGCAATGAAAAAACACAAAAGAGACTGAACAAAAAAATTAAATCATTATCATTTTACACAAAAGTCCAAAAATGGGCTGGACAAAAGTATTGGCACCCTCAGCCCAATACTTGTTGGCACCAGTGTTGTTCATCTTACTTTAAAAAATTAATTACAGTTACAAATTACTTCTCCCAAAAAGTAATTGAGTAACTCAGTTACCTGAATGAAAGAGTAATTGTAGAGAGTGTAAAGAGTAACTTGGCAAAGTAACTGGTGTTACTATTCATGTTTTTTTTTTTTTCATTAAAAAAAAAAAACAAAAAAAACAACAACATAGTTACCTTTGCTATGTTTAGAAGTCAATTAATCTTGTGAATCAGACATTAAAGTTTTTAAAATTGCCCCCGTTTTTTGCACTATTACCCTTCTGTCTACTTTCGACATGTGAAAGTTACAAAACTGTTTCATCATTTAAAGATAGATTCAAGTCAAGATTTTGTCGATTTAGGAGTATTTTAGATCAAAAGTTATTTAGGTTCGCGAGGAAGGTTCACTACAACAGAGCCTTTCTGAGAAGTCTACTGCTTTAAGATGGCGGCTGTTTACTAACGCCGCCGAGTCCGTTATTTCGCATCTAGTTCTATATAAATGTGATATCTGTCGGCAACAGTCAGGAAATATTGGAGCCACCGAGCCTAGCATCGCATTTGCAACAGAATCACAACATTTTTCCCTCCTTCCCACTCTCGCTCTTCTCTCTCCGTGTCTCTGACTTTTCCCACGTCATTAAACCAACGTAGTAACGCATAGTAACGCAGATTGCCTTGTTGCCGAAACGGTGACAAAATCAGAACGGAGAAAAAAAACGTAATGCACAAAAAAACGTACAGATTTTGAACGTACGGCGTACACATTTAAAAAACAGTGCTCACTTTTACAAATTACGCCGAAACCATACAACTTGACAGGTATGCAAACCAGAGGAACCCATTGAATCTTCAAAAATTGATTCAGCACGACGTAGATGAAGCTACGGGACTTTCTGTGTTATGCGTTTGTTCTTCTGACTTCGTTGATCGTTTGTGGACAAAATTCTAACAATATGTGCAGCCTGTGTTAACATCAGTGTTGTTAATTTTACTTTTAAAAAGTAATTACTTACAGTTACAAATTACTTTTCCCAAAAAGTAATTGTGTTAGTAACTCAGTTAGCTGAATGTAAGATTAATTAGTTACTTGGCAAAGTAACTGGTGATAATTTTCATGGTTTTTTTTTTCCTCAAAAAAAAAAAAAAAAAAACAAAAAAAAAAAAACAAACAAAAAAAAAAAACAGGTCACACAATGTGAAGTTTAAAGGCTTTTTGGGACAATTGGCCCTAGCCCAGTTCTTTACCCTAAACTTAAAAGTTTTGCCGATTTAGGAGCATTTTAGATAAAAAGTTACTCAGGTTCGCTAGGAAGGTTCTCTACAACAGAGCCTTCATGAGAAGTCTACTGCTTTAAGATGGCGGCTGTTTACTAACACATCTAGTTCTTTATTATACGTGTTGCTAATGGCGTACCACAAGCAACACGTCACTTCCGCTCATTAATATTCATGACATTAGCTACAGTTGCTAAGGAGGGATAGGCGACCGTTTGTCCCTAATGGGAAATGCATGGAAATCGTGTATGAAGGAGATGTTTACAGAGCTAAACCGACCAATTCTCTCCGATAATGATGTCCCCGGTGCCAAATTCCCTGGCAAAGATGTGGAAGAACATAAAAATGTTCAGTTAAAGAGATGGCTTGAGTGTTGAAGGCTGAAAAAGACGAAAAAAACGAGCCGACCTAAGCATAGCCTTAGCTTTTTTATCAACGCGACTGACAATGACATTCTCCTGTTTCAACAAGCTATGCTTTACCATCAGCCCTGTCTTATATATCCTCTGGTTGTCCCACGTCTCTGACCGTTCTTGGGGGTAATTTAGTTAGTTTTGTGTAGCGATCACAAATGCTACTCAGTGACAGCCAACAAACACTTTTAATTTTTTCATTGATAACAAATCTTAATTCTATAATTTATTTACACTTCCCCCTTACTAAAGTTTTTTTTATTTTATTTTTTTATAACAGAAACGGTAACAGTGGCAGTCAGATACCATTGTAATTCTTTTCAGGTCATTGTCAGACAGAAGCAGTACGGCACAACCTACGCTAAAAAATAAGTTAAAAATATCAAAATGGCTTACTTCTTTGTCCTCTGAAAGACCATGCCAACCCAGCAAAATGTTTACTGCATATAAAATGTGAATGGATTCACCGAGTTGGTGTTAAAGTTCGTGCAAGTTGATTCGGTCTTCACATTTTTTCCTCCCGAGTTTTTGGTTTCCGGAAACGTATGAAGAAAACATCCTTCATGTGTCGTAATGTCTAGAGTCGTTTCTACAAGTTCCAAAAAAAGCAATGTGTGATCGGCATGTTCGTTTTTGAAAGATTACCAGAGAAAAGTAGCACAAATCACATTGTTTCTATGCGAGGGCGGGTCTATAATGTCCCACTTCCGGTTTACTTCCGCTTTATGATGCGACGTAACAGTCTAAAAATAGCATGCGTGCTGTACACCATTCCGCCGTGTCTGTCATTTGCATCTAGTTCTGTATATATGTGATATCTACCGAAGCATCATATGGGTGTAGTTTGTAGGCTATCGGCTACAGTCAGGTATTATTGGAGCCATCTAGCATAGTAGCATTACGCTTGCAACGGCGTCACACTCCCTTGCCTCCTCCCCACTCCTGCTCTGCTCACTCGTCTCTGTGAGTCCGTCTTTTTCAGACTTTTTTTGCATCAGTCAACCAACATCGTAAAGCATGGTAACGCACGGCTTTCCCACCTCAGTAACGGTAACGGCGTTGCCAAGATGAGAAAAGTAATTAATTAGATTACTCACTACTGAAGAAGATAACGGCGTTATATTCTAACGCCGTTATTAACAACACTGGTTAGCACAACCTTTAGACAAAATAACTGCAAACAACCGCTTCCGGTATCCATCAATGAGTTTCTTACGATGCTCTGCTGGAATTGTAGACCATTCTTCTTTGGCCAACTGCTCCAGGTCTCTGAGATATGAAGGGTGCCTTCTCCAAACTGCTATTTTCATATCTCTCCACAGGTGTTCTATGTGATTCAGGTCTGGACTCATTGCTCTTTAGAAGTCTCCAGTGCTTTCTCTCAAACCATTTTCTAGTGCTTTTTGAAGTGTGTTTTGGGTCATTGCCCTCCTGGAAGACCAATGACCTCTGAGAGAGACTCTCACACTGGGCCCTAGGTTATGCTACAAAATTTGTTGGTAGTCTTCAGACTTCATAATGCCATGCAAACAGTCAAGCAGTCCAGCGCCAGAGGCAGCGAAGCAACCCCAAAACCTCAGGGAACCTCCACCATGTTTGACTGTGGGGACCGTGTTTTGTTTGAAGGCCTCATTTTT
Source organism: Corythoichthys intestinalis (assembly GCF_030265065.1). Classification (NCBI taxonomy): domain Eukaryota; kingdom Metazoa; phylum Chordata; class Actinopteri; order Syngnathiformes; family Syngnathidae; genus Corythoichthys; species Corythoichthys intestinalis. The sequence goes on along the minus strand of NC_080395.1, from coordinate 69,356,708 downwards.
TTCCCCTGGAATCTCTATGTTGATTTTCCCAAAAAGCTCTACTTTTGGCTCATGTGACCAGAGAACATTCCTCCAAAACATTTTTGGCTTTCTCAGGTAAGTTTTGCCAAACTCCAGCCCGGCTTTTTTATGTCCCTGGGTCAGAAGAGGGGTCTCCTGGGTATCCTACCATGGAGTCCCTTTTCATTCATATGTCCCTGGGTCAGAAGAGGGGTCTCCTGGGTATCCTACCATGGAGTCCCTTTTCATTCAGACGCCAACGGATAGTACGGGTTGACACTGATGTAACCTCGGACTGCAGGACAGCTAGAACTTGTTTGGATGTTATTCAAGGTTCTTTATCCACCATCCACATAATCTTTAGTGCCATGGGCTTTACACTTATTGATGACACTGCGCACGGTGGACACAGGAACATTCAGGTCTTAGGAGATGGACTTGTAGTCTTGAGATTGCCCATGCTTCCTTACAATTTTACTTCTGAAGTCCTCAGACTGTTCTTTGGTCTTCTTTCTTTTATCCATGCTCAACGTAGTACACACAAGGACACAGGGCAGAGGTGGAGTCAATTTTAATCCATTTTAATTGGCTTCAAGTATGATTTAGTTACTGCTACCAACCGTTATGTGTTTGGATTGTTGGAGTTATGTGTAAAATGATAATGATTTAATTTTTTTTCGATTCTCTTTTGCGTTTTTCTGTTGCAAGCAAAACAAATGAAGATATTACTACCATAGCATTTGTAATTGCAATCATTTTCTGGGAGAAATTGAGCATTATCTGACAGAATTGCAGGGGTGCCAATACTTTTGGCCAGCAGTATGTATATATACTGGACTGTCTCAGAAAATTAGAATACACAATATTCTAATTTTCTGAGACAGTCCTGTATATTGTTCTATGTAAAGGACGTCAGCCAAGGTCGGCCCCCCACATTTTTACCACGCCAAATCTGGTCCCCTTTGCAAAAAGTTTGGACACCCCTGCTTTAAATGGTGGATTAATGTACAGGACTGTCTCAGAAAATTAGAATATTGTGTATTCTAATTTTCTGAGACAGTCCAGTATATATATATATATATATATATATATATATATATATATATATATATATATATATATATATATATATATATATATATATATATATATATGGTGGAAAACACAGACAAGGCTGAAAAGCAGTTTCTGCTCTTGCACCCCTCTTTACAATAAACTTGTGTATTTTAAGCCAAAAGAACTGTTGTGTTTGATAGAACAATATGTTTATATGCTGCCATAGCAGATTCATGGTGCAATAAGCCCCCAAACTATTTTTAATTAGTCCGTTTTACCCTGGAAACCCTCGTTTACAGACGTCGTGCAATTGCTGTTGTTTCAACCTAGCCATAAAAAGGTAAGTAATCGTATTTATTTATTTATTCGAATATGCCCATAACACCTTGCCGAATGCCTCCTCAGGCATGTCCCCCTTCCTGTGCTCACTGGGCTATCAACCCCCTTTGTTTCCTTCCCATGAGCCGGACATTGCGGTGCCCTCAGTGCAAAGGCACATTAGTCTGTGCACTAACGTTTGGAAAAGGGCGCATGCTGCGCTTATCCGCTCTTCTGAGATTTCCCAGACCCAGTCCAACCGCCACCGTGCGCCAGCACCGGTCTACTCTGTGGGCTAGAGGGTATGGCTCTCCTCCAAGCACCTGCCACTAAGGGTTGACTCCAGGAAACTGGCTCCACGTTTCGTCGGTCACTATGAAATAGAGAAAGTGGTGAACCCTTGCTCAGTCCGCCACAAGCTCCCAAGGTCTCTCCGTGTCCACCCCACCTTCCATGTTTCCCAGATCAAGCCAGTCTGGTAATGCCCGTTGTCCCCCCCAGTGCTGACTCCTCCTCCTCCATTGTCAATTGACGGGCACCCAGCTTTCAAAGTGAGGCGGCTCTTGGACGTCCGCAGCCGTGGCCGTGGGTTGCAGTATCTGGTCGATTGGGAGGGCTATGGGCCTGAAGAGCGGCGTTGGATCCCTGCCAGGCAGGTGTTGTGCAAGTCTCTGATACGCGATTTCCATCGTGCCAATCCCGGTCGCCTGTCTCGGACGCCTGGTGGCGCCCGTGGGGGTTGGGGGTGGGGAACTTTTAGGGCTCCTTGATTACAGGCTGGAGATCAGACGGGGGGAAGCGACGACAGCTGCGAGCCATTAACATCAGCAACCTACAAAAGCCAGATCGTTGTCGCCACTCGTCGCCAGACCAACTCTTTCGGCATTCCCGTCAGTCACGTCCAGCACTCGGGTATTTATCGACATACATATTCTAATCTGACCTTTGTCTCGTCCCAGGATTCTCCGTACCTGCTCCCTGACCTGTACCGTTGCCTGATATCTAAGCTACACTTGCCAGCTACCACCTGACGTGCACGTGCGCTCCTGTGATCATCTAGCCTGGCTCTGCCAGACTATTCTCCCTGTATTTTTCAAACACTGAGAGAAATAGTCTGGGAACCATCCCATTAACGGCCTTTTCGAACAGATACAAAATCAATCGACAAATCAGATTCGTTTATTTTTGTGACGTATTCTTCATGAGCAACGTCACTCTTGCGAGTCGAAAGTCGTCTCTTCAACAACACAGATGGTGAACGGCAGAGCCGAGAATATGTTCCAATCCACGGTAAAATCAGTTTTAAATGACCAAAAACACATCGACACGAGTAATTGACAACAGTCTGTCTCGCGCTAGCCATGTCGAATAAACTCCGCTCTCTTCGTATGTTTACTTCCGTGCGCAAGTCCCTCGTCCTGCCGTCGCCATTTTACTAACGTCACGTCTGCCCGTCGCTGATTGGTCCACTCCGCTGTCTGTTTGCTGTGGCTTGCTCCGCCCTGGAAATTGTTTCCGTGGGAATGGTGGCCAGACTCAATAGCTGGAACAGCGTTGAGTCTGGTGTACCAGGCTAGTGATCATCTGCGCGCACCTGACAATAAACTATTGTAAATAATTACTGCCATCTCACTTGTCTGCTTTAGGGGCCAATTCCCAGCACACCATAACAGTTTTGCTGTTTATTTATTTATTTTTTAAATGCCCTCCTGTTCAAAAATTTTCTTCCCCTAGAAAATTGAGATTTTAAGCTTTCGAATGATGTATCACACATGCATATAGGACAATTTTGAAATTTGGCCAAATTAGGGCATTTAAAAAAAAAAAAAAAAAAGTTTTTTAAACAGCAAAACCCTATCTGGAGGCGAGAGCACGCGAGAGCAAAAATACAGACGCCATGACTTTAACGAGATATTATTACATACTTACCTTGTTTGGATCCAAAAACTCCTTGTAGCATGTATCACTGAGTGTCAAGACACAGTTGTGAATGCCCACAGCTAGCTTTTTGGTGGATTTTATGGGTGAAACATGGCAATATAACAATGGTCGCGATGCAGAAATCGCAGGCATCAAGGAGTGGTCTAGATTTTCTAGATTAAATTTTTTTGGGGATCGATGATTTGTCTAATATATCGGAGAAAATGCGACAGTAACAAAATACAATTAAGCGATAGTTTTGAGGTAGATATCCGTGACGTTTGTACAGACGCCATTTTTTTCATTGTGACGTCATTTGTTTAAAAGTTTAAAATATGCAAGTGAATAATTTTTTTAAGTCCTTTTTTAAACAAAATATGAGACATCAATTAATGCTTCTAAGCTAAAAATGACATTTTGAATAATATATATAATTAATTACTTTAGTTTTATGGCTGGGTTTAAAAAAAAGTGGTTGCGCGACATCTGTAAACGGGGGTTTTCAGGGTAAAACGGACAAATTAAAAATATTTTGGGGGCTTAATGCGCCATGAATCTGCTATGGTAGCATATAGACATAGTATTGTTCTATCAAACACAACAGGTTTTTTTGGCTTAAAACACAGCAACTCATTTTAGAGAGGAGTGCAAGAGCAGAAACTGCTTTTTCAGTCTTGTCTGTGTTTTCCGCCATACATATATAGTCTATTGCTGACACTGCGTTTCTGGGTCATCAGCATGTTTTACCCACCTCCTCCCACAAAAGTCAAAACTCTACCTATGCCTCCACGTAGAAATATGTAGCAGAAATATTCGGTTAAAAACTACTGCGCAGAGCATCAGTCTTACCAACAAACTCAGGGGTTCCAAAGATGTTTTTGAATTCCACTCCGGCTTCAATTTTGTGGGCAAGACCGAAATCAATGAGCTTAATCCTTGGCATTGGTACATTCTTATCAAGCAGCATTATGTTTTCAGGCTGTAGAAGAACAAATCATTGCATGTCAGTTTAAAAAGTGCTTCAGAAAAGCTCTTTGCAGTTGGCTTCAGAAAGCTGTTTCTCATCACACAATACAGCGCACTTATGTTTTTAGGCACTGTGGAAGGTGGGTAAAGACCTTGAATTTGTTGACAATTTTTCGTGTAAATGTGTTTATCTAGTTCTCCTCGGATTTGCTGCCTATCCATGGGCTGAAAATTAGAATTTGACTTTCTTCCTGCCAGTGGACAAATCATTACTAGATTTATTCCCATATACCAGTCGAGGAACAGCAATTCTATTCTCTGCAGCGATGAGACCAAGATCAATCTTTTTGGAACCGATGGCTTCAATGGAAATACAAAGGTGAGGAATATACAGAAAAGTGCGGGGTGAAATTGTAAAATCTGGTTTTGGATTAAATTCGATGTTGATTGAAATATTAATTTCCAAGAGGATGAACTAAATTGTAATGTGCACTGTATATATTGATGACAGCAGCCACACTGTGAAGAAAGGAAATTAATTCAGAAATTCTACTTGGAGTACTGTATGAAAATGTAGTTGAAGTGCATAGACAATTTAGGAGGGAGTTTCTAAAAGAGCCAACAACTAAGTTACCGTCACAGTAAACCAAATTAGAGATACAGTGGGGCAAATAAGTATTTAGTCAACCACTAATTGTGCAAGTTCTCCCACTTGAAAATATTAGAGAGGCCTGTAATTGTCAACATGGGTAAACCTCAACCATGAGAGACAGAATGTGGGAAAAAAAAAACAGAAAATCACATTGTTTGATATTTAAAGAATTTATTTGCAAATCATTGTGGAAAATAAGTATTTGGTCAATACCAAAAGTTCATCTCAATACTTTGTTATGTACCATTTGTTGGCAATAACGGAGGCCAAACGTTTTCTGTAACTCTTCACAAGCTTTTCACACACTGTTGTGGGTATTTTGTCCCATTCCTCCATGCAGATCTCCTCTAGAGCAGTGATGTTTTGGGGCTGTCGTCCGGCAACACCGACTTTCAACTCCCTCCACAGATTTTCTATGGAGTTGAGATCTGGCGACTGGCTAGGCCACTCCAGGACCTTTAAATGCTTCTTACGAAGCCACTCCTTTGTTGCCCTGGCTGTGTGTTTGGGATCATTGTCATGCTGCAAGACCCAGCCACGTCTCATCTCCAATGCCCTTGCTGATGGAAGGAGATTTTCACTCAAAATCTCTAGATACATGGCCCCATTCATTCTTTCCTTTACACAGATCAGTTGTCCTGGTCCCTTTGCAGAAAAACAGCCCCAAAGCATGATGTTTCCACCCCCATGCTTCACAGTGGGTATGGTGCAATTCAGTATTCTTTTTCCTTCAAACACGAGAACCTGTGTTTCTACCAAAAAGTTCTATTTTGGTTTCATCTGACCATAACACATTCTCCCAGTCCTCCTCTGGATCTTCCAAATGCTCTATGGCGAACCGCAGACGGGCCTGAACGTGTACTGGCTTCAGCAGGGGGACACGTCTGGCAGTGCAGGATTTGAGTCCCTGGCGGTGCATTGTGTTACTGATAGTGCCTTTGTTGCTGTGGTCCCAGCTCTCTGTAGGTCATTCACTAGGTCCCCCTGTGTGGTTCTGGGATTTTTGCTCACCATTATTAATCATTTTGACGCCACGGGGTGAGGAGGGAGTTGAAAGTCCGTGTTGCCCAACGACAGCCCCAAAACATCACTGCTCTAGAGCAGGGGTCAGCAACCTTTTTGGTGTGGCGTGCCACTTTTAAATTTTCTTGTCAATCAGTGTGCCACACCAAGATTAATGACGCACATCCGAATTTTTATATCCAACAGAGCTGTAATTTTACTCCAAAGAAAACAACATGAACATACGTTGAAATCTTACAACTACCATTCTTCTTTAACAAATAACTAAAAAATAAAAGTATATTTTAGAAAATATCAAAACTTGAGCATCATCTTATGTAAACATATCACACACACACAACCCAGCAAGAAAAGGGGAACAAGCGTGATTCTCAGTGCAGGTCTCTCACAGTACAGAGCGGGCTGTTTTAACCTTCAAAGTCAGGCGACTACTTTGTCTTTTTCACTAACAGTGAATTCTATGCACAATTTTAGATTTTATATAACAAATACAAAAGATGACTACCTTAATGTGATCCCTGGCCCTGTTCAACATGAATTTCATGTTTCGCCTCGTAGTTGCGTTTGACACTTGTTATGCGACACACACACAACACTCCCGAGGCATAATGCACAGAGCAAGCGGAAGTAACCAGCCAACCAGTTGTTACCGGCACCCCCAAGGGGCCGCTGTCCCCTACAGTATGACCAGCTTACTAGTTAAGCGTAAGAAAAAGAGAGGCAGGGAGCAAGGTGTTGAGAGAGAGTTGTGCGAAGAGCGCCATGAAAAGTGGCTGTGTCCCATGCTGGTTTTAGTTTTGTTAATAAAAGTCTCCAGCAAAATACCATCCAACGTGTCACTGTGTTTTTATACACATCACCACCTCTCTGAAGTAATAAGCACCGGGCGAATCGACGACAATAAGCCACGTTAATCGCCTGTCCACTACACCCTACGGTGCAGAGTTGCAATTACCAAAAAGTGCAATTGGTAACACAGTGTACTTCCGCCAGCTCTCTGATTGGTCGGCTTCGTGACATGTTAGTAGCGTGGGCTGAATTAAACGCGCAGAGAAAAAAAATCCGACAAGCGCAGGAGTCGAGAAATAGGGGAAGAGCTGGAGGTGTGCTCAAAATCAATTATTGCTCGCATATAACGCTACAGGCAGAATGGGTGAGAGGGGCGGTCCCGTAAAGCCCCTAAATAACAGGGCGCGCAACTGAAAATGCCTTAATTTCCGGTAAAAAGGCACATTGTAAATGGGCTCGCTTCCGCTATCCAAACAGCTAAACATGAAAAGGTTCACACTCCGGATGTTTTCAGTAATCCTTTATGTGTCTCTTTTCTTTTTTATGAAACTAAAACAATGAAAAAATACATGCAATCAGCAACAATGCTGCAAATAACAAAAATGCCATCCATATATGCAAACACAATTAGCCTGTATTCAGTAGTTCTTAATTAGAAATATCAAACACTTTTCCCCTCAAACATGCAACCTAAAGACAATATAAAGAGTGTAATTCTCAATTTGACAACAAAATACTCACAGACGTTGCTCTAAAGAACACAAATGCCACTCAAGTTGTGAGAGTGGAGCTGCCATGTAACACAATGAATCCCATTTGAAGAACTTCCTATTTGCATTTTTCTTCTACTGTTTTAGAACCAATAAATAAAACGGCCACAAGATGGGGCACTTGAGCAAGTGATAAAGCTACAACCGACAATGAACATAACACGCATTTTTTTTTTTTTTTTTGCCATGCCCTCGCGTGTCACTGGTTAACCCTTCGCGTGCCAGTGCTGACACGCGTGTCATAGGTTGCCGACCCCTGCTCTAGAGGATATCTGCATGGAGGAATGGGCCAAAATACCAGCAACAGTGTGTGAAAAGCTTGTGAAGAGTTACAGAAAACGTTTGGCCTCCGTTATTGCCAACAAAGGGTACACAACAAAGTATTGAGATGAACTTTTGGTATTGACCAAATACTTATTCTCCACCATGATTTGCAAATAAATTCTTTAAAAATCAAACAATGTGATTTTTTGGGTTTTCTTCCACGTTCTGTCTCTCATGGTTGAGGTTTACCCATGTTGACAATTACAAGCCTCTCTAATATTTTCAAGCGGGGGAACTTGCACAATTAGTGGTTGACTAAATACTTATTTGCCCCACTGTAAGTCTGAATTTGATGGAATTCTTAAGAACGTGCACAAGACGTTTTCCAGAAGACCACGGACATCAATATGCTTTACACAGGAGGAGTGTACTGGAAACGTTTCGGTGAAGTTTCCAACTTCATTTAAAAATGGAGCAACATGTGAGGAGGGGATCCTTCTACCAACAAATAGGACAGGAAGAGAGAAGGCAGGAAAGATAAAGGTATGACAGGGCAGAGTGAGTGTCTAAGCAGTGCTAACAATGCCACTCCGGAGCCCTGAAACTGATAAATAACTAACTGCATGGAATTTTATTGACTAATTAAATCCCGCTAACTCAAAGATTAAGCCTGATGTCAAACATTCTAAACTTCCCCTTTCAAGAGTGCACTGTCCCTTCTAGAAGGACAAACAAACCCTTACTGCACAAGTATATATCGGTGCAGACAAATAAAGCTAAGTCTAAAACACATACAAATGCTCTGCGCTGGCACAAAAACATGTTGTGTTGCATTTTTTTGCCGAGGTGCTATCTATGCAAATACCGCCCATTCTATTTTAATCTGCTGTCAAAATGTCCATTTACTCCTGCTCCCCAATATTTTTTTTTTCATTGAGCAATCTGTAAAGTATTTCAACCTAATTTTTGCCTCCTAAAATCATTTTCTCAAGACAGTAGTTAAATAATATCACGTGGCTACAAAATTTATATACTGTACCTTAAGATCGAAGTGGGCAATTTTTTTGGAGTGGAGGTAGTTCACCCCCTCAAGGATTTGCTTGATGAATTGGGTTGCTTCGTTTTCACTGAGAGACTCTTTCTGGGCCAAGAAGTCGAACAGCTCACCCCCAGAGACCCTGAAATGCGGACGTTTAGCATTTAGCTCAATTTAGAAGAATCATTTATGATTATGATGATGATGATTGTATAATTTTTTGATAGCAGATTATCAACCATGACGCATCCATAGGGAGGAAGTGGAAATTTCCTAAATCACATGTAGTTAATGTGTAGTGGTATGAAAAAGTGTGTGAACCTTTTGGAATTTCTTACATTTCTGCATAAAATCACCATCAAATGTGATCTTTGTCAAAATCACACGGATGAAAAAACAGTGTCTGCTTTCGCTTAAACCACCCAAATATTCATAGGTTTTCATATTTTAATGGGGATAGAATGCAAGCAATGACAGAAGGGGGAAAAATAAGTGAACCCTCTGCCTAAGGAGACTTAAAGAGCAATTGAAACCAATTTTTACCAAACAATTAAAGTCAGGTGTGTGCCCAATCACTGATAAGTCATTTAAAGCTGCCCTGCCAACTACGAAACACACACCTGGTAAGAATTGTCTTGATGAGAAGCATTGTCTGATATGCATCATGGCTCGGTCAAAAGAGCTGTCTGAAGACCTGCGATCAAGAATTGTTGTTTTGTATAAAGCTGGTTAAGGATAAATAACCATCTCTAAAAGTCTGCATGTTCATCATTTCACAGTCAGAGAAGTTGTCTACAAATGGCACTGTTTCTTCTCTCCCAAAGAGTGGCCGTCCACCAAAGATGACTCCAAGAGTTCAGCGCAGAATACTCAGAGAGGTAAAAAAAGAACCCTAGTGTGTCTGCTCAAGACTTACAGAAATCGATGGCACAGTCCAATATCTCTGTGCGCACATCATCTATATGTAAAACTGGTGATTTTATGCAGAAATGTGAGAAATTCCAAAAGGTTCAGATACTTATTCATACCGCTGTACAAGTATTTCTTATGTTTATAAAACATTTTTTCTTAGGATAAATTGTATTGTGAGCATCTGAAATATCTGTAAAGATAATAGTGATAAAGCATGTTATTTTTAGTGGAAAGGAAAGCTGTTTATAAGGCATCGTGATGAGGAAGTGGAACAACAATGGACACATTACCATTACTAGTAATAGGAACCAAACTAGGCACTCACAACTCCAGGATGAGAACCACATCAGTGCGGTTCTCATAGACATCGTGTAGAGTGACAATATTCTGGTGCTGAATCTCCTGTAGAATCTGCACTTCCCGCTGTATCTCCTCCAGCCGAACTCCCCGAGAACTGGCAATACTTTGACGCTTTTTTATAAACTTAGCAGCAAATTCCTTTCCTGTATTTTTCTCTGTGCATTGCTTCACAATGGCAAATTGTCCACTAAAACACAAGAAAGATGACTGTATTTTAATATGTTTGTTTTGACATGCATGAACTCTGAAAATTGACCAACAACTCTTACTTGCTGCAATCATCAATAAATCATGTTCAACAGCACTTTAAACATTTAGAAGCTACAACAATAGGACATTGGTAAATGGACTTGTATCGTGCCTTTCCACTATTAAGGCACTCGGAGTGCTTTGACACTATATACTCAGTTACCTACTGAAGACACAGCCATAGACTTCATAACCTATTGACATGACACAGGAAACGGCCGATTCGTAGGGGGCCTATTTTCAAAAACTTCGAATTCAAATATTTACAAAACCAAAGCTGCTACCGACCTAAAACCAAAACAGGCACCTACCTTAGCCATATATGAGTCTCTATGAGCAGCGGCATCAAAAAAATTCAAAGTCTTTCCCTTATAAAATCCCAATTAATTATAAAAGTATAACACAACTTAAAATGGCTATAAAAGTCTCAGATTTTACACTAGATGCACAAAAATCACCAAATGCAGACATAATCACCTATATTTTCAGGATCAATAGCAATATTTAACATATCATAAAGGTTTTTGACCAAAATAGCAACTTTTTTTTTTTTTTTAAATTTACTGCAAGTTTTCAACAGCTAATAAATCACTCAATTTAACATCAGAAACTTAATACTTGAGGAAAACATGCAGAATCAATCATGAATAATATGTAAATAGATAATTAATAAATTCTATATACAATCACAACTTACTATAGAATAGAATACCCCTTAATCATGATTATACACTATATACTGTTAGCGATTGAGGCTAGCGGCCGCCTGGCATAAAAGGAGCTTTTTTGGCATAAAATTATTTACAATAAATGCTTAAATCCCCGAATTCTTCATAGATATGGATGTAAAACAGTCTCGATTCTTGGTTAAAAGCAAAGATATTGTACAGTCAGGGTTTATTTTACGTATATTGACGAAGCTAGTATTTTAGCGAATGAGGCTAGCGGCCGCCTGGCATAAAAGGAGTTTTTCTGGCAAAAATTCTTGTGAACAAATGCTTAAATCCCGGAATTCTTCATAGATATGAACGTAAAACTGTGACATATTTATGTCACACTGCTGTTGCCATAGTGTGCACTTCCTGTGGGTGTGGTATTACAGTATAAAAAGGAATCTCTGTTATGTCTCTGTGACATATATGATGAGAAGCACACTGAATAAAGAAATGTTGTTCCATTCAAGTCTCGGCCTTACATGTACTTAGATCAGGGAAGTACATAACAAAAGTGGCGACGAGGACGTCTGGACCTGCGTCAGCTTGGACGTGCTGTTTTTGGAGTTTACTGCGGGTCGCGGTGCTCCTGGGGACAGACGGCGCCGACCTCAGCTTCCACGTCGTGACTTCGTGGGGAGGACGAGCGGAGTTTTCAAAAGGAGCTTGAAGGTGCTGTATAACCAGGCGCTATGGCGGGAGTTATCGGCTCTGTTGGTCTTTTTGATGAGCTTGTGGAACAGTGGAGCTTGTACACAGAGCGGTTCGGCTATTTCGTGGAAGCTAACGAAATAGCGGAAGAGAAAGTGGTGCCCACGTTTTTGAGCGTTATTGGGCCAAAGACTTTCAATTTACTGAGAAACTTGCTTCAACCCGATAAACCTGGTAGTAAAACGTACAGGGAAATCGTGGAAACTCTTAATGGATATTTTTCACCCAAGCCCCTTGTGATAGCAGAGAGATTCCGATTTCACAGGAGAAATCAGGAAGAGGGGGAATCTGTCACTATGTTCGTAGCGGCGCTGCGGAAGCTGGCTGAACATTTTGAGTTTGGTGATGTTTTAGAAGACACATTAAGAGACAGATTGGTATGTGGACTGAGAAACGAAGCAACACAAAAGAAGTTACTCTCAGAAAGTGGACTGACATTAAAGGAAGCCTTTGATGTAAGCGTGGCTATGGAAATGGCTTCAAAGGAGGCTCAACAACTGAACATTACGAGCAGAATACACCAAGTGGCAAGTACCCAAAGCAATGTTGCTGGTCCCTGTTTTAGGTGCGGTAAAACAGGGCACCTTCCCTCCACCTGCTGGTGCAAAGAAATGAACTGTCATCATTGTGGGAAGAAGGGTCATGTTGAGCGTGCCTGTCGGAAAAAAACAAGCACAGACAGATAAGGAAATGAATGACAAGAAGAAAACAAAGAAATATGTCAAAGCGGTAGAGAGTGCCTATACTTCCGAAGATGAAAGTGACGTGCACACCGTGCATGTAATGAGCGTGGACGGGAAGTCAGGGTGTTACTGGGTCACACCAAAGTTAGAGGGTCACCCAGTCAAAATGCAAATAGATACTGGATCACAGGCATCGCTTGTGTCTTACCATCTCTATAAACAGTGTTTGAGACACCTTCCATTAAGACCGTCAGACACAGTGTTCAAAGCGTACACTGGACACAAAGTGCACATGAAAGGAATGACTGACATTACTGTGCAATGCAAGGATCAAACTGCTAAACTTCCAGTGTATGTCACAAAAGGGAATTTTGCTTCCATAATGGGACGACTGTGGATTAATGCACTTCGTGTAAATTGGCTAGAAGTTCGGCAGCTGTCAGACGGTTCTTCACAACTACAAGTCATACTGGACAAGAATGAAGAGGTTTTCCGTGAGGAATTGGGCAGCATGGAGGACATTACAGTGAAATTGCACATTAAACCAGGAAGCAAACCTGTGTTTATGAAGGCTAGGACAGTGCCGTATGCTATTCGTGACAAAGTCGAGGCTGACCTGGATGCGTTGGTCAAAAGTGGGTTTTTGGAACCAGTCACCACCAGCGAATGGGCGACACCAATTGTGCCGGTTCCGAAAAAGAATGGCGGAATTCGCACATGTGGCGATTTTAAAGTGACTTTGAATCCAGTGCTTTGTGTGGAGCAGTACCCACTTCCATTGATCAATGATTTGTTTGCAGGTCTGAGCGGTGGTCAAAAATTCAGCAAAATTGATCTCAACCAAGCTTATCTGCAGATGCATGTGGATGAAGAATCACGAGAGTGGCTGACAATTAACAGGCACAAGGGACTTTTCAGATATTGCAGATTACCTTTTGGCATCACATATGCTCCTGCTCTGTTTCAACGGGCTATGGATCAAATTTTGAGTGGATTGCCACTACACAAGGCTCCATCAAAGACAAAGGCAATTGTGGATGCACCCGCCCCAGAAAATGTGAGTCAGCTTAGATCTTTTTTAGGTCTATTGAACTATTATGGACGGTTTATTCCCAATTTGGCATCACTTCTTAAAACATTGCATGAGCTGTTGTGCAAAGATGTAAAATGGAAATGGACGAATGAGTGTAACAAAGCTTTTCGAAATGCGAAAAACGCCCTGATTTCATCAGAATATTTGTATGGAAGGAAGTTTACTCTGTTAACGGATCACAGACCACTGACAACGATTTTGGGACCTCATACAGGAATCCCTTCACTGGCTGCTGCACGTCTTCAGAGGTGGGCTTTGTTGTTATCAGCTCACTCATACGACATCAAGTATCGTAAATCTGATTTGCATTGCAATGCTGATGGACTTTCGAGGTTGCCGCTTCCTGTCACAAAACATGAACCTACCTCAGTGGACATATTCTATTTCCGAAATGTTGAACATGCACCAATTTAGTAAAATGTGCAACTCGGAACGACCCCGACCTGTCAGTCGTCATGGACATGGTAATTAAAGGACAAACCAAGTGTGAGAACACCGCTCTCAAACCTTTTTTGGATAGGAGGTGGGAACTTTCTGTTCAATCCGGTTGTTTGCTGTGGGGGAGGAGAGTGATTGTGCCACAGTCATTGCGTGCTAAAATGCTTGTGCAACCGCATGCAGTTCACAGTGGTATTGTTAAAATGAAAGAAATGGCGAGAAGTTATTTTTGGTGGCCAGGATTAGATAAACAGATCGAAGAGACGGTAAAAAGTTGTTCATCTTGCCAGAAGATTCGCAACAATCCACCTGCAGCCCCACTTCATCCTTGGGATTTTCCTCAGGACCCTTGGGACCGCATTCATATTGACTTTGCGGGGCCTTTTGAAAATCGAATGTTTCTGGTTGCTATCGATGCCCATAGTAAGTGGCCAGAGGTAGCTATCATGAAATCAACCACATCGGAAAAGGCAATTGAGAAGTTAGGGGAGATGTTTAGTCGTTTCGGAGCCCCTGCACAACTCGTCTCAGACAATGGCCCCCAATTTGTGTCAAAAGAAATGGTTAAATTCCTGCAAGCCAATGGGGTTCAACACATTAAGTCGGCTCCCTATCACCCGGCAACCAACGGCCTGGCAGAGAGGTTTGTGCAGACCCTCAAACATGCTCTCAAAGCATCACAAGGGCAAAGTACACTCCATCAGAGACTACACGAATTTCTCCTCAAATACCGAACATCTGTGCATGCAACTACCAAAGTATCGCCAGCGAGCCTCATGTTTTCTCGAGAGATACGAACTGGCATGGATCTTCTGAAACCACCAACCCTGAGTGAGATTGTTCAAATGGATCAACGGAAGCAAGTCAAGTACAGAGACCTGCATTCCAAGAACCGAGTTTTTGCACCTGGTGACTCTTTTATGGCCCGGAGTTACCAGAGTAAGGAAAAGTGGGCCCCTGCCACCATCATTGCTCAAACCGGGCCTGATGGTGTTTGGCGTCGCCATGCGGATCAATTGTTGGGAACATCAGACACTACTCCAGAACTGTCTATTGATTGTGATGATGCTAGCAGTGTAATTATAGCAGAAATGTCTAGCTTACCGGATGTGCCAAAAATACCAGAAATGTCTAGCTTACCGGATGTGTCAAACCCAAACAATCCTGCTGTAATTGTGTCTAATTCAACCAATGCACAAACGGAACCTGAAACGGTATCGGAACCTGTTTCCACAAATGGGAAATCGGAAGTGACTGTTGAACGTCGTTATCCTGCACGCGACAGGCGACCGCCTGATAGATTGGATTTATAAGTAATAAGTAATGAGGGGAAAACAGGAGGTATTTTTGTGTGTATTTCTGGGACATGTTATGTAAGGGGGGAGGAGATGTGACATATTTATGTCACACTGCTGTTGCCATAGTGTGCACTTCCTGTGGGTGTGGTATTACAGTATAAAAAGGAATCTCTGTTATTTCTCTGTGACATATATGATGAGAAGCACACTGAATAAAGAAGTGTTGTTCCATTCACGTCTCGGCCTTACATGTACTTAGATCAGGGAAGTACATAACAAAAACCGTCTCGATTCTTGGTTAAAAGCTAAGATACCGGACAGTTAGGGTTTATTTTACGATTATTGACGATGTACCATGCTACCATGTTAGCGAATGAGGCTAGCGGCCGCCTGGCGTAAAAGTAGCTTTCCTGGCGAAAATTCTTGTGAATAAATGCTTAAATCCCCGAATTTTTCATAAATATGGACGTAAAACAGTCTCGATTCTTGGATAAAAGTAAACTATGAGGCTAGTCAGTTACGAAAATTAGCCTCCATGTGTAAACAAAGAAGAAACTGCGAATAAATGCTACAATCACGCATGTATGGCACGAAAAATATAATATTCACCTTGAATCATCAAAAAAATCACTCCTGAGACAAACCTTCCTGTTTGTATGCGGTACAGCTTTCATATTAAAATCCAATCGTAGGTAAATCCAAGCTTAAATCCGGCATGCGCGTGTGGCGTCTTCAGCTATTACTAAATGAAGCTCGGCCCCCTCTAATAAGGAGTGACGCAAAGAATGACGAAGTGTCAGGTCAATAGATTTTTTAAGTCTATGACACAGCTTTGGGGGCAACGTGGAGTTCAGTATCTTGGTCAGGGATGCTTGGGCGGTGTCACCAGGGCGGGGACTCGAGCCCACAGCCTCTGGGTTGGGGAATGACTACTCTACCACTGAGCCGCGAAAAACTGGAAATATGATCGTTCGAAAAATGTTTTTTCTTCACTAGAGGGCACTCATGCTCTTTGGACAGGTGATGTTTCATTTCTGTAGATTTTTTCTATTCGGAATTCAATGATTTTGTGTAGTCTTTTGGCCCAATATGGTCACGTAATTGGTTACAGTACAGTCTAATAATAACTGTACATATACAGTAGATGATGTTGTGCTAGGAAAAAAATATACAAATGTTTAAAAAAAAAAAAAATGACACTATAAGCAGTTACTCACAATGCTACTCACAACGTTACTCATTTCATGAGTATTTTCATTGAATACTTTTATACTTGAGTCATTTTTTTGGATGACGAATTTCACTTAAGTATTATTTTTTGAGGTAACATTACTCTTATTTGAGTATAATTTTTCGCTACTCAATCCACATCTGCGTACATACAGTTGAAGCTGGAGTTTACATACACTGTGCAGAAACACACATTTAATTTTGCCAGAGATTACGGATATATTTGTGGATGTCCAAAATACATGTCAAAATCTTGGATATTTTAACCCGTGTTTCTTGAAAGCACATGAATAAATGCAAATATATTTTTTTGAAAAAACTTTCCCCATAGCTGGTTGCCAGTACTAGCTCCGGCAAAGTGCAGGCAGTGCGCTCAACGACGACGTCACATAGGCCTGTTGCGATAACAAATTTTAGTGGAAGATATATTGCGTCATAAACTGTTGCCAATTTGCGATATTATCATGAAAATAAAGAAAAATTACAAATTTAACTAATTATATAAAAATATACTAGTATTTAAAATTAGTGATGAATGGAATATTTTAAAAATCACAAAGCATAGCGTATGTCATTTGAAAGCTATCTTTTGTACTTGACTCTGAAATAATTGAAAAAAATTATTTAAAAGCATTTTTTCTTCTTGTGCCGATCAGAACCCATCAAAATGGGAACAAAGTCTTGGCCTAAAAAGTTTAAAGCCATACGATTGTATTTTTTGCCATAATGATTTGAAAGCTATCCGAGTGCAGAATATTGTTTTGTTTTGACAGACCACCCCCCCTTTCTTTTTTTAGAAAGGTAAGATTATTCGTCTGTTTTATTTGTTATCATACAGTATATCACAAAAGTGACTGAAAAGTGAATATAGCCATTAATATCTCAAACCCTGGCAACAAAAGTGAGTATACCCCTTTGTAAAAACGTACATCCCTAAATGTCCAAATTGAGTACTGCTCGACATTTTCCCTCCAAAATGTCATGTGACTTGTTACAGGAGTGCTGTCAGCATTGCTGCAGAGATTGAAGAGGAGGGGGGTCAGCCTGTTAGTGCTCAGACCATACGCCACACTCCACATCAAATTGGTGTGCATGGCTGTCACTCCAGGAGGAAGCCTCTTCTGAAGACGGTACACAAGAAAGCCCGCCTGTCTCATGCAGTAAACATTTTGTTGGGTTGGTCTTTCAGAGTACAAAGATGTAAGCCATTTTTATATTTTTAACTTATTTTTTAGCATGACGTTGTGCCGTACTGCTTCTGTCAAACAATGAATGACCTGAGAAGAATTAAAATGGTATCTGACTGTCACTGTTACCTTTTCTGTTGTAAAAAAAAAAACAACTTTAGTAAGAGGGAAGTGTAAATAAATGATAGAATTAAGATTTGTTATTAATGAAAACATTAAAAATGTTCGTTGGCTGTCACTTAGTAGCATTTGCGATCGCTACACAAAACCTAAATTACCCCCAAGAACGATCAGAGACATAGGACAACCAGAGGATATAATATATAACAAAGACAGGGGTGGTGGTAAAGGATAGCTTGTTGAACCAGGAGAATGTCATTGTCAGTCGCGTAAGAAAAAGGTGTCGATAAAAAAGCTAAGGCTATGCTTAGGTCGGCTCTTTTTTGTGTGTGTGTGTTTTTCAGCCCTTGAGTGTCATCTCTTAAACTGAACATTTTTATGTTCTTCCACATCTTTACCAGTGAATTTGGCACCAGGGACATCATTTTCGGACAGAATTGGTAGGTTTAGCTCTGTCAACATCTCCTTCGTACACGATTTCCATTAATTTCTTATTGGGGACGAACGTTAGCGTGTCCCCCCTTAGCAACAGTAGCTAATGTAATGAATATTAATGTGTGGAAGTGATGTGTTGCTTGCGGTACGCCATTACAGCACAACGTGACAAAACTCGAAACAAAGCCTACAGGTACAAGACAGGCAGCACTACTACAGTTTGTAACCAGCCTTTATGTACATTTTATAATTACAGTTTGTAACCATAGGCAGAGTTTTACTTCAATGGGGCTGGTGGCAAAACATGTTGATGAATCTGACACAAAAGTCAAAAGTTTGGACACACCTCATCATTTTTGCGTTTCATATATTTTTACTACGATTGTAAATTCTCACTGAAGACATCAAAACTATGAATGAACATGTGGATTGTCGGAAAAAAAGTGAAATAACTGAAAAAAAAGGGTTTTATATTCCACTTTCTTCAAAGTATCCACCTTTGAAGTGTCTCCAAACTTTTGGCCTATACTGTATATAAATACATCTTGAACCTGTTCGTGTTCAATCCTCAGTTCAAACTCTGTTGTTGTTGGTAGCGTTTGAAAGCTTAGGTTTAAAGAAATTCTAAATATCCATCTTGCCTCCTCAGGTGTAGTTTTGGCTAAGCAAAGCAAAGGATAGTCTTTAAGGTGTTAGTCACATGATCTGTTCGAAAAATGATTTTGACCCATTATTAAATACGTTGTCGGATTCTTGTTCATTTCATTAATTTTTGTTATTTGTTTTATTGCTTTACAACTTTTATAGACAACATTTTAACGGCTAAGTCTTTATTTTAAATGGGAAGTTCAGAATTTTTACAATAGCCTTAATGTTGGAGTTAGGGGGGGTTTAATTAATCGTTGGAGTTGGTGCACAAATTCCGTGCAGTTTGTCAGTTATTTGTCAGTTTCAGGGCTTCATAGTGGCTAAGCTAGCGCGAGTCAATGCTGGTTGAAATCAACTCCATGTTCTAATTAAACTCCGCTAACTCAAAGATTAAGTCTTGTGTGAAAAATTCAATTACATGCGATGACATTTTTCTGTTGTCATTTTTGTTGTGGCAGCAAAAGGAAAAAAAATGGTAAAAAGTAACTGACAAGTTACTTTTAAAGTAACTTCGTTACTTTGACAATAAAGTAATCGGTAAAGTAATTAGATTACTTTTTGAGGTGTAATCAGTAATTAAAATGACTTTTTAAAGTAATCCGTGACAACACTGTCTATAATTATAAACTTAAATGTGGATTATAACTGCCTGTAAATGCCAATGAGTTCTAGGTGTACCCAGCTGCCTCTCAGTCAGATGCAATAAGGGCATTGGCTCTATCTCACTCTGGATGAGTTGTCAAAAGTTAATATTTGTTCTGTCTCTGATTGAAGGTTGCAAAAGTAAATGAGGGCTTTTTTCTAATTAGTGTGAACTAAAATCTGTCTTTGTTGACTTGACAAATACAGTACTTCAAGTCTGACAACTGTGATAGTATGCTTCTAAAGATAGCACCTCTTTAAAAAGCAACCTGACACCTTCAAACAGTTGCCTTCAGCTGGTCCAAGTAGCATGTCGGACTTGTGTATTTCTACAGTGGTACGAAAAAGTGTCTGAACCTTTTGGAATTTCTCACATTTCTGCATAAAATCACCATCAATTGTGATCCGTTCGGATGAAAAAAAAAGTGTCTGCTTTAACTAAAACCACCCAAACATTTATAGGTTTTCATATTTTAATGAGGTTAATGATTTTACTCAGAGAGGTAAATAAGAACCCCAGAGTGTCTGCTAAAGACATACAGAAATCACTGGCACAGTCCAATATCTGTGTGCACGCATCAACTATATGTAAAACTATGGCCAGGAATGGTGTTCATTGGAGGACTCCACTGAGGAAGCCACTGCTGTCTAAAGAAAAACATTGTTGCTTGCTTAATGTTTGCAAAAAACACTTGGACACTCCACAGAAGTTTTGGCAAAATATTTTGTGGATTGATGAAACCACAAACTGAATTGTTTGAGAGTAACACACAACATCATGTGTGGAGGAAAATAGAACAGCTCACCAACAACAACAATTCATCCCCACCGTGAAGCATGGTGGAGGGACCATCATGATTTTGGGCGTTTTTGCTCCCTCAGGGCGTGGACAACTTGCAATCATTTTTGGAAGAATGAATTCAAACGTTTATCAGGATTTTTTGCAGGAAAACCTGAGGCCGTCTGTCAGACAGTTGAAGCTAAAAAGAGGATGGATGCTTCAACAACACAATGGTCCAAAACACAGAAGTAAATGGTTTCAGAAGAACAAAATACACATTCTGGAGTGGTCTAAAGTCCAGACTTGAACTCCATTGAGATGCTGGATTGTCAGCATCTCAATTTACAGAGCTGTATACAAGTTACTTAAAAATAATCTGACAGTGTGGACACCGGTACCTAACACTTGTTCTACATATCAAAGTGCACTAATTAGTGGCACAACAGGAAGAAGAGGGCTAGCGCTCATGGATCTCTGGCCGAGTATGAAGACATCTCATCTCATCTATCAAGGTGATAGCCGACAAATGTTGTGTTACATGTAGCTAAACCTTGACAAGTGTAATTTTTTCGCATAAACTTGTTTGTATCCATCAGCAGTATCTTTACGCTAACATTAATTTGGCATACCATAGATTTTCAATACTACTTGTTATAGGCTTACTCCATTTACAGCGTCACAAAAGTGAGTACACCCCTCGCATTTCTGCAAATATTTATCTTTTCATGGGACAACATTGACAAAATGACACTATGAAAAGTAGTCTGTGTGCAGCTTATATAATAGAGTTCATTTATTTTCCCCTCGAAATAACTCAAAATATAGCCATTAATATCTAAACCCCTGGCAACAAAAGCGAGTACACCCCATAGTAAAAGTTGTCAATATTAACATACAACATGCCAACTGTCAAGAATTTGTGTGGCCACCACAATTATCCAGAACTGCCTTTACTCTCCTGAGCATGGAGTTGACCAGAGCTTCACAGGTTGCCACTGGAATGCTCTTCCACTCCTCCATGACGACGAAGCGGAGCTGCCGGATATTTGACACTTTGTGCACCTCTACCTTCCTCTTGAGGATCCCCCAAAGATGTTCTATTGGGTTCAAGTCTCGAAATATGCTTGGCCAGTCCATCACCTTTACCCTCAGTCTCATCAGTAAAGCAGCGGTCATCTTGGAGGTGTGTTTGGGGTCATTGTCATGCTGGAACACTGCCCTGCCACCCAGTTTCTGGAGGGAGGGGATCATGCTCTGCTGCAGTATTTAACAGTACATGTTGGAGTTTATGTTTCCTTCAATGGAACATGCTTGAGACCATCGGAACCAAACAAATTACATTTAGTGATGTAGTTTCTAAGGGTTGTACTCACTTTTGTTGCCCGGGGTTTAGATATTAATGACTATGTTTTGACTTATTTTGAGGGGAAAATAAATTAACTGTATTATATAAGCTGCACACAGAATACTTTTCATTGTGTCAAAGTGTCATTTTGTCAGTGTTGTCCCATGAAAAGATAAATATCTGCAGAAATGCGAGGGGTGTACTCACTTTTGTGATACACTGTATATTGCCTAATAGCACGCCAGAGGCAACATTGCCACAGTGAAATTGTTATGAAATAACTAAATAATGTGATTATTCCTTCATCTCTGTGCTATTTTTCTTCTCTCCTGGTCTAGAACCTTATGTGCGCTGTAGTTTTCTGGATTTTCGCACTGTTGTTTAAAAAGTGCCGCTTAATTGTTAAAGAAAATACATACTTGAAATTTACATGCAGAGAAGTAATGCGTCAAGACGTCCTGTTCCAAGAAAACGAGTGCCTTGTAGTGTCTAGTGAGCATACATGAACCAATAAAGATATTTTCTAGGGAAATCTAGGGATGACCTGGTCCGAACACGTGAAAAATTGGAAATCGGGATGATCGTGCTATTTTTAAGAGGATCTCTGAAAAGGACCGGGTTTTTAATTTAAAAAATATATTTATGTTTTTCTCCTTCATACTCATACAGCCCCCACCCTCCCTCCTGAAAATCAGTGCGTCCAAACTGTCCAGCTTGTGTTTGGTTCTTAAAGTTAACGATGATTGACAGGTTTTTAGCTTTGATCTTGCCAGAGAAGCTTGGTAACTCTGCGATTAAAGGCACAAATCTGTCAGTCATCGTTCAACTTGCATAAGTGTGCTGTGGCAACTCATTGTGTAAGTAAGAGGCCGTCCCCTGCAGCGTGAGTGTCAAAGCTTGAGTGGACCACTCAATGACGCATTTGATAAAGAATAGCATTTTTCTATGTTATTCTTGCGTAAAAATAATTCACATTATGAACGTAAAGGGCATGTTGGTTTGTGGGAAATTTGCGGGCACTTCCGTCTCTGTGCGTTTATTTTGAAAAGGCTCATCGTGTAAGACCTCATGCTTCTGATTTTATCTTAATGAGGAAACTTCCCACACCTGTGTGTAAACTTTTCTGCACGCTGCGCTTGTTGAGAAGCAGTGCAGTCACGTCGTAGGTGAGTTCATAAACAAATAAGGTTTATTATCGCAGTGGGAATTTATGTTTTTTATTTTTTTGGATTGTATTTGCGTGTTTGTAAAAAGACTGTAGTGTGGAGATGTATAATTGCTTCGATTCAAGATAGCACCCTTGAAAGGCAGATGGTGGGAGGAGGAAATGGAATGTTTTATTTTTGCTTTTGTTAAATTGACACCGCTGTGTTACATTTTGTGAACATTTTCTAGTTTTCACGGTGTAAACCAAAAATGAAAAGTGATGGGAAATAAAGTTAAAGAACACCCGTCCAAACTCTTGCGTGTCGTATCATTCCAAGCGGTCCGCATCAATGAAGGCGCCACGATGGGACAGTAACATGTTTGGAACTTTTGTTAAAAAAACAAAACAAAAAAAACTTTTTTCCAGTATCGGATCGGGACTTTGTATCGGCAAATTCTTAAACAGGTGACTCGGACTCGGATGTAAAAAATATGCGATCAGGATACCCCTAATATTTTCCATGAATAAATTAAAACAAAAATATCTACGGGAGAGAGATTAAAGGCCTCACTTTTGAGTGCTCCTTGTGGAAAAGTTTTTTTCTACAGTGCTTTATAGACGTCACATGATTAATCACTCAGGTTTAATTATGGGACATGTGAGCGTTAGAACATTTTGTGCAGAATGAAAAGTGATTACATTTATATTGAAGAAAAAATGTAAACTTTAATAACTTATTTTTTGGATCGTACATGCTGCTGTGTTTGCTTTATATCTTTATATCTTCATGACAAGCGACGGTACCTAGACCAATAAGATGAGCGGGATTTTGTATTGTCGTTGTACTCGTATACTCATGTGCTCAGTGGTGACCAATGAGCACAAACTTTGTGACAAAGCAGGAGAGGCGGGGGAATAAGTTTCTCTGTATATTCTTGAAAAGATACCAGCATTCATTCATTCTACAAATCAGACACAATTTTCGTGTTTAATGACAATACTGGACAATGGGCATCCCTTGCTAGCTCAACATGGGACGCGGACCTTTTCTTTTTCTGAATACGGGACGATTCCGTTTTTCAAGGGAGGGATCGCAACCATAGTCGCAACTTGGCATGTGCCGGTATGATATTCTGACGGTATGATAACCTTCTGCCAAAATATCATGGTTTCACAGTATCACGGTTAGGAGTGGGAACCTCTCGGTACCTCACGATACGATATGATTTGCAATACAAAGCTCACAATAACAATGACCTGACGATATGGTGATACAACGATTATCGATACATTGGTCAGGAAATCATTCTAGTATATTCTACAAACAACTAATAAGCAGAAAACAAGCTTCTGCTGTGAATTGGAATGAGTTCATGTCTAGTAGTAGTATTTTATGGGTCACTTCCTGTCAATTTTGAGTTACAGAACAGGAAGTCACAGAGCAGGAAGTGACCTGGGAATCACCCAAATGAATAGGCAGTGACTCAAACTCAACAGGAAATGACGTGTAAATGCCTACTGCCTGTAGTTGTAGTTGGCTGGGATAGGCTCCAGCACCTCCGCGACCCTCGTGAGGAAAAGCGGCATGGAAAATGAATGAATGAATGAATGCCCTAAAATGAACAGCAAGTGACCTGTAAATGCCCTGAAAATCGGACAATGAATGTGAATGCTCTGGTTTCGAATGAACGAACGTTCCCAGTTGTGCTTCAATGATTAATCGATTAACTCATGTATTCGATTAGAAAAAAAGATTCGAATTAAATTTTGCTGCTTCGAGTATGCGTTTAATTTAAAGACCAAATGTGAAGAAATTTCATAAAATGCCAAATAAGATCACAATTACAGTAATTAAACATTGTCCAACAAATAAAACATGAAAAAATAATTTATATGCTGTATATTTCACAAAATAATCGAGTTTCCGAAGTTCGAGCCAGAAAGGGGACGAACCCGGAAGTGATACGTCACACCGAGAACAGCGATGGCAGCGCTCCATACGGCCGCCCTACAAAGCCCTTCAAACAATGATTCAAACAGCGATATAAGCGATAGATCGAGCGCAAGTGAGCAGATCCAAGTTTTTGAAGAGTTGGAGGAAGAGTAGGAGGTTGGAATTTTATGTTGGACCGTACATGTATTAGTCAGACGCTAATCAGGATCCAAACAATGTGCCCAGACTACATGACATGGAATGGAGACAAGACCAATCGAGATTACAAGATTGGTAAGATATAGGCTGTTATTATTTTTGTGATTTGAAGCATGTCAGGTGAATAAACCACCTACTATTGCCTGGGATGAAAGAAAAGTTTTGACGAATCCATGATCATGTTGTGGAATGAACAGTAGAAGCTAGCGACGTTAGCTTTTATTTACCTGACATGTTTCGGCGAACACCTACGCCTTCGGACCCTCTGACGAAGGCGGAAGTATTGACCGAAACATGTCAGGTAAATAACCCACCTACTATTGCCTGGGATAAAAGAAAAGTTTTGACGAATTTATAAGTGTAGGCAAAATGAACTCAATACAACTATGATCGGGGATTGGATGAGTTACCTTTCAGCTAACGTCGCTAGCTTCCACTGATTATTCCACAACACGATCGGGGTTTTGCCTTGAGTTACCTTTCGGCTAACGTCGCTATACCTTCTACTGTTCATTCCACAACGGTTGGCAGCTCTGCCTTGAATAAGTCATCAGTCATCTATCCAAAAATCACACTTACTTTTTTGCAAATCCTTGATCATAAGCAGCCCGGTTGAGGAAGCAGGCATCTTCGAAGTGTTTGTAGCAGCAAACACTACTCGATGATGGCGTGAAATTCATTCGCCTCGTGCGAACGAAAGATGTCCATTTACGGGCTCTGCTATGCTTTGGCCACTCATACAAGTTTTCTTTAGGTTGAGAACAATACATCGCCACACACCGCCGTGGCATCTTACAGAGAAGCAATGCAACAATACTGTTCCATGGCGGACTTCCCTCGCAGTTCTTTGTGTGACGTAATTTCCGAAGATTGTCGAAGAAAAGCATTTTCGTTGTCAAGTGCGTTGCTAAGGGTTAAACAAAGAATCTGGAAAGGTTGCGTTAAAAAAAAAAAGAAAAGAAAATATGTTTAGAATTGTTTAGCCATTGATATTATTCAAAAACATGGTTGGCCAACCTTCACATTTGGTCTTTAAGTGGCGTTTTAATGGTTTATATTTAAAGTGTTGGCATTTAGTTTTATTGATTTGGGTGGATATACTGCCTTCTAGTCTGCCTCATTTCACATGGCTTAATCCAAGTGCTCCCTGTTAAGACCAACATGAGCTAAGTTTTTGTTTGAGCTAATGTTTTTTTAATGCATTCGTAATTTAGTTTAGGTATATTTAGCCTATTTTTGTGGGAATATGTGTCTGAACCATGTCTTAAGAGCAGTGTGAAAACGTTAGCATTTTATAGCATTTAAACTAGCGGACCTTTGCGATATAAGTTAGCCAATTGTTCTTTTGTTGTACATAAATCCTCATTTATTTATTTTTTACACCGTTTGAGGCTCAGCTCAGGTAATTTAATTTTTAATGTTGCTTATCCGATTACTCGATTATTCGAACTAATGGTTCATCGATTAATCGACTACTAAATAATCGATAGCTGCAGCTCTAGTTCCCAGTCGAAATGGATTGGGTGTCGAGCACCGTCAATGCAGCCTTGGAGTTAACTGAGACACTATTATGGTGGAAGATTTTGGTAGCAACTTGTTGGTTCCTTTTTTAAAAAATTTTTTAAATTAGTTTTTTTTTAGACATTGACACCTTTTTAAAACGATATCTCGATTCTTGGCAGGAGCATATCGATAACCTTTTGGGATACAAAGTATCACGATATATCACCATTTCGACATATTGTCACACCTCTAATCACGGTATTGCAATTACAGCTCTATAATGTGTTACTTTGACATACAGTATCTAGGGTTAAAATAAATAAATAAAAAAATTCCATTGAATAGGAATTTTATTTTTCAAAACATATTTACAAATTGGAACATAAGTATGATGTTAAGTTAAAATGAAATTAAAAAATAATTAAATATTCTAAATAAAATTAAATAAATGCAGTCCATTAGGTGAGCCTATACCCACAGCCACACCTCAACATTATTGCCATCAGAACAAAAATAATAAAATTATGTTTCATAAAACGCACGTGTGTATGACTCGTATCATGTTTACATTATACAAACACTCTTTCTCAACACAAATAGTCGCCAGAGAGAAAAAAAAAACACTACGCTTTACAACCGCAAGACACACTAAATACGCTGGAGTTAACTCTTTTAGCTGGCGGGAAACGTTCATGACAGTGTTTACTAACCTTTAATTTGGTATAAACGTGAAATCATATTGGAGGCATGGCCTCTTTGGCATCCACCCTCCGCAAACATGTTTTACATGTCGGTTGGCCCTCCTACTCTAAGCCGCGGCCGTCAGTAACTATTCTGTAGCCGAAGTGCTGTATTCCCATACCAGCGATTTTGTTTTCTCCGATGGGGAGAAAAAGTTCAGGAGTTTCACCTCCTCCAGCCATCGTGTAGCACAGCTGACTCACTGACACTGAGCAATAACCGTTAGGGGAGGGTTGAGCCATAGACTTCATAACTCTATTGACCTGGCACTTGGTCATTCTTTGCGTCACGCCTTACCATAGGGGGCCGAGCTTCATTTAGTAATAGTCAGCTGAACACGGCACACGCTCTTTCCACGCCAGATTTAAGCTTGGATTTTTTAAGAACTACGGAAGCTATACAGCATAGTGTAACAGGAAGGATTGTCTCAGGAGTGATTTGTTCGAGAATTCAAGGGAAATATTATATTTTTCGTACGATGCATGCATTTTCAAACATCGTGAAAAAAATCAATGGGAGAATGGGAACGTTGGTGTCATTCTTCGACATACATAGTTGAAATAGATGCGTAACGCTCTTTTAACAAAGAATCGAGACAGTTTTACGTCGATATCTATAAAGAATTCAGTGATTCAAGCATTTTTCACGAGAATTTAGAACGGAAAAAGCCATTGTGGCAGCCCCCTTATCATGACAAAGAGCTAACAGACTAGCATTATTCTTTGACAGATTTAAGTAAAGTACATTCAAACTGCCCGTTTTTATTTATTTATTTATTTTTTGCTTCTAACCAAGAATCGAGACTATTTTACATCCATATCTATAAAGAATTCAGGGATTTAAGCATTTATTTAAAATAATTTCACCGTAAAAAGCTCTTTGCTGTGGACTAATGGTAAGGTGGCGCCACAGTGAACTTAAAGACGAGTCGCACATTCGCCATATTTACGTAAAATATATGCTACCTGCATGGTTTCTTTTGCTTTTAACCAAGAGTTGAGACTGTTTTACGTCTGTATCTATAAAGAATACTTGCAAGTCACTTTTGAGATTTTAACTTATCATGCACTGCAAAGGGAAATGCTCCACAATTTCATTGTACAACTGTATAATGACAATAAAGGGCTGTTCTATTCTATAAAAAGTTGTGATTGTATATAGAATTTATCAGTGAATATTTTAATATATTTATATATTATAATTGATTCCGCATGCTTTCCTCCACTATTAAGTTTCTGATGTGAAAATTGAGTGATTTATTAGCTGTTGAAAACATGCAGTAAATACAAGAAAAATAAAGTTGGTATTTTGGGTAGAAACTTATATATGTTAAGTATTACTAATGATCCTGAAAATATAGGTGATGATCTCTGCATTCGGTGATTTTTGTGTATCTAGTGTAAAATTTTATAGCCACTTTAAGTTTTGTTATACTTGTATAAAAAAAATTAATTGGGATTTTATTAGGAAACGACTTTGAATTTTTTGATGCCGCTGCTCATGGAGACTCATATATGGCTAAGGTAGGTGCCTGTTTTGGTTTTAGGTCGGTAACAGCTTTTGTTCTGAAAATATTTGAATTTGAAGTTTTTGAAAATTGGCCCCTGCGGATCGGCCCGTTTCCCATGTCATGTCAATAGGTTATGAAGTCTATGGTTGAGCCTTGGAGCTGCAAGCGAGGGATTTCTCCATGCATTTTTGGGACATAAAAAATAGCTAATACCTTAGGGACCGTATGACGGAAAATGTTTGCTGTTTTGAAACCTTGACGTTTTCATACCACGGTATACCTTGAAACCCATAATCGCCACATGCCCAGTCGCAACATAGTCATTCATATATGCACGGGCTATTGCCCGCGATATAGCAGGTGTATTTGCTATACTGTATAACCTCAAACCCTAGGATGAACCAGTTTGCATTTTTTAATTCATGTGTTAGAAACATCTCAAAGTAATAAGAGCAACCTCTGTTTTGAACTATCTCCTCAAAATGTATTTTGTGACTACACAGTATATTTACGTAAAAGCGAAAAATATTCTTACCCCCAAACTGTCATGATTATTAATCATTTTGTTATCATGAAAAAAAATGTCAATGATTTTATTTGTGCCTTTGAAAAACAATTTGAAAAAAAAAAATGTTTTCACAGTACCTTCCCAACTCTTCCCCGATTTCATAGAAATCTTCAACGTTCTGTTGCTTGAAAATTTCCATTTTTTTTCAGTCAGTCCTCACTTTTGTTTAAGAAGTGCTGCTTAATCCCTTAAAAGACCGCGAAAAGGAAGCATTGCAATTCAAGTGCTGGATATGACAACATACGTTCTGGATATGGCAGCATACGTTATTTCTTCTCTGAAAATCCGAGTACTACAGTGGGTGGAAAATGTCCCTGGATGGAGACACTTTGAGTCTTCGTGCTGCGGCTATTTTTCCATGTGCACTGCTAACATAAACAAGACACGGGGGAGTAGGAAAAGGTCTTGCAGAGTTAAAAATAGTGTTCATCGTGAACTACATGTCCTCTGTATGGGGGGGGGGGGGTCATTCTCTCTCTGCCATGTCTTTCTGACACCTGGTGCGTTCACGTTACAGACATATGCGACTTGAATCGTCCATATGCTGTTTATTCTTGAATTCAACTGCAAATTATGCAAAAATGCAAGATTGTGTACAGGTTCTCGAAATATTAAACGATGATGAAGCTTTTGTACTTTGAGCATGCACAAAAGAAACAGAAATACAGTACAGTTCAGAATAATTATTTGCGCTCTTAAGGGAGTGGGGAAGAAGGAAAAACCTATTTCATCCCACCCCTGATCTCATCGTCCAGCATTCATATTTCGTAAGATGCTCCTGTCCTTCGACAGAGAGAGAAAGAGAGAGAGAGCAAGAGAGAGAGAAAACAAAAATAAAAAATAGATAAAACAAATAAAAACAACTAAACCAATAGACAACCAACTAGGCCAAACAATTCAGAGTTGGCTCATTAATAATAATTTCCATTATATACACCAATTGTACAAAAACAGCAACACAGTAATTATATTAAATATATTATAATAATATAGTAAATATTAGAGGTGGGAATCTTTGGGCACCTAACGATTCGATTACGATTCAGAGACTCTGATTCGATTATAAATCGAATATTGATGCCCCCCTCCCCCCATTTTTTTTTAATGTTATGTTTTGTATATTTGTTCCAAAATTGTTCTAAATCCTCTCGGGCTAAATAAACCAAACTACTATTTTAGTATCAAGTTACTGGTTAAAAACAGTAAATAAAATCCCATTCTGTATCAGCAGCTTTAAACTACATTCAATTAATTTAATGTTGTGAATCAACTGTTAAAGTTGTTAAAATTGCGCCCGTGATTCCATAATTTCCCTCATGTCTACTTTCGACATGTGAAAGTTTTAAAACTGTTTCGTCATTTAAAGATAGATTCAAGTCAAGATTTTGCCGATTTAGGGGTATTTTAGATAAAAAGTAATTAGGTTCTCTACAACAGAGCCTCCTAGAGAAGTCGACTGCTTTAAGATGGTGCCTGTTTACTAGCGCGGGAAAGTCTGTCATATTAAATCTAGTCTAGATATATGTGATATCTACCATAGCCGTATCTTGCCGTATGTTTGTAGCAACTAGCAACTGGACGCTGTTTATAGCGGCTGACGGCCGCAGTCAGGTATTATTATTATTATTTTTTTTTTTTCACCTAGCGACATTAGCTGCACATGATATTTACGGTCTGTTCCTCATTGCATCCCGAAGACCGCGCTAACTGCGTTTTATTTCCGCTTTACCTGGTATAATTCAATAATCGGAATTTGGATGTTTGTGAATCGTTCTCGAATCTTCCACGGCCGAATCGCGAATAATCTAAGAATCGGAAATTTTGCACGCCTCTAGTAAATATATATATAAATAGTGTGACCACTGACCAGACCATATTTTTATACAGCAATGTAATGTTTGGATATTTTGACAATTGGTGATTGGGGTCTATAGACCCCACTCACCAACGTCACACAATGACGTGTCGCTGTATCCGGCCACCATATTGTCCGTCATTGTTTATCCGTATTCTCAATGGTTTAAATTTGTCGTGCAATTTATAGTGCAATTCATGGAAGCCCCGGTGCTTTCAGATGCTGTAAACTCATTGGATGCGTTGCATAAAAGACGTTATGTGGAAAAGCTTAGGTCTAAATCGATATTTTTCAACCCGCTGTCTTCGTCGTCTCTGCCTGACATCTGCTACCCTGAAATCTACAACTATCTTGTCCACAGAAACTCAGCCTATTCTCACGCAACTCTGAAAAACTTTAAGAGCAGCACTCTAAGCAACATTATCCCGTGTGACCCTTTACTTTCAATTTTCTAAAATGGCGGCAATCAATAAAAAAAAAAAAAGTTGACTGCGATGGCCGACGCTTCAAGGATAGGTGGATATTGGACTATTTCTTCAATATAATACGCAACAACTGTGTCTGCCTCATTTGCAAAGAGACAGTCGCTGTTTTCAAAGAGTTCGATGTGACGCGATATTACCAAACAAGACATGCTGACATGTACGACAACATTACAAGGATGATACGCAGCGAGAAATTATAGCAACTTGAAGCAAGTTTAATTTCACAGCAGCAGTTATTTCGCAAGAGCCCGAGTGTCGAAAGAGAACGCCACAAAGGCGAGATTGTTGAAATTATGAATTAAAAAAATAATAATAAAGCAAATGTGACACACAGAAGGGCTTGCTAAAAACTGTTTAAATATATTGTTCTACGTAAATCAGCCAAGGTAGCCCCCACATTTTTACCACGCCAAATAACAGTGTTTAACTGATGATCCGTAGACGAGGCCAGCTTCTTTAACTTGGTACAAGCTAAATATTATTCAAAAAATAACGATGGCGGAAGAAATAAACATCTTGAATATGAAACTGTATGTTGTCGGCGATTAGCCTCGCAATGATCTTAATTGTGGTTGTCAGCCCAAAACCCTCTAAATATATATTAAATGCATCTTACCAGGTATAAAATGACTACTATATAGTCTGTGGTGATCGTTTGGTGCCCAGTTTTCTCGTCGAATTGCAGCAGTCCATCTCGCTCTCCTCTCCGGGTCTCTCGGAATACGGTAGAACTTCATGTCTCTCCGTCTATCTTCCGTGTTACTGCAACCAACCGCCACACACGCCTTCACCATTTTGATTATTAATGTTAACAAGCAGAAAAACACGCCATAATAGGAGGAATTTACGTAGCGGTAATGCGTAAACACGACGAGCTGACGGACAATATGGCGCGGAGGCGTGGTTGTGACGTCATGTGAGTGGGGTCTATAAGGACCAAGAGACAACCCCAACCCTTTTATATATTAGGCTCGAGCGTTTACGTCACAGCAACACGGGATCATGCGAGATTTGCGACAACGCAGCCATTTCGGAAGCACGTCTGCATCACGGGACATTTAAACTTAACGGCAAATACAATTCAACTACGAGTGCCAAAGATGGAAAAAAGTAAGGAAAACTTGCCAGTTTGATACAGAGACAAACTTGTTACCATGGCGAAGGACAGATATGTGAGCAATTTTAAGGATGTGAACAATGTTGACCCTTACGAGCAAGCCGAACACAAATGGAATAAAGATGTAGACAAGCTTCCACCACTACGCGAAATAGACATCATGCTGTATTTAGTGTTTGGTGTAAGTTACTACACTCACCAGCAATTCCGAAACTACAAATCGCTACAAAGCTACGAACAGTTTTGCTGCGGATGGGTGCAGGATCTGCATATTATGACCATAGTAAACGACACACTATCTTTCTAGCAAAGGTAGGCAATGTGTGTTTACATTAGTCTGTGACCACGGATGTACAAATTTTTTGTTGCAGAAAATGTAGCCTGTGTACAAATTCTTTGCCACTCACTCACGTCAAAATATTAGCTTTTTCATTTAGCAACGACAGGAATTATGTCTTATGAAGACAATGCATATGGC
Organism: Corythoichthys intestinalis; assembly: GCF_030265065.1. Classification (NCBI taxonomy): domain Eukaryota; kingdom Metazoa; phylum Chordata; class Actinopteri; order Syngnathiformes; family Syngnathidae; genus Corythoichthys; species Corythoichthys intestinalis. The sequence goes on along the minus strand of NC_080395.1, from coordinate 69,323,513 downwards.
GGAAAACACAGACATGGCTGAAAAAGCAGTTTCTGCTCTTGCACTCCTTTTTAAAAGAAACTGCTGTATTTTAAGCCAAAACAACTGTTGTGCTTGACAGAACAATATGTCTATATGCTGCCATAGCAGATTCGTGGCGCATGAAGCCCCCAAACTATTTTCAATTTGTCCGTTTTACCATGAAAACCCCCGTTTACAGACGTCGCGCAACCGCTTTTGTTTCAACCCAGCCATAAAACGAAAGTAATTAATCATATTTATTGTTCAAAATGTCTGTCGTTTTTAGCTTAGAATCATTAATTGATGTCTAATATTTCGTTTAAAAAAAAAAAACGATTTAAAAAAATTATTCACTCACATATTTTCAACTTTTAAACAAATTATGTCACAATGAAAAAAATGGCGTCTGTAAAAAAGTCACAGATATCTACCTCATAACTATCGCTTATTTGTATTTTTTTTGTTACTGTCGCATTTTCACCGATATGTTAGATGATAAATAATCGAGCCAAACAAAAAAAAAAAAAGAAAAATAACGTTTAAAAGGGTAAATATATGAAAAAGAAAATCTCGACCACTCCTTGATGTCTGCGATTTCCTTATCGGCACCCTTGTTATTTTACCATGTTTCACCCATAAAATCCCCCCAAAATCCAGCTGTGGCCATTCACAGCTGTGCCTTGACACTCAGTGATACATGCTACATGGAATTTTTGGATCAAAACAAGGCGAGTAGGTTATAACATCTTGTTAAAGTCATGGCGTCTGTAATTCTGCTCTCGCGTGCTCTCGCCTCCAGATTGGGTTTTACTGTTTAAAAAAAATTTTTTTTTCAAAATGCCCTCCTGCTCATAATTTTTATTCCCCCCAAAAATTGAGATTTTAAGCTTTCCAATGATGTATCACACATGCATATCAGACAATTTTGAAAGTTGGCGAAACTGGGGGTCGCAGAGCGGAACTTCAAGTCACCCGAGTGTTTTCCGCCATATGAATGCATGCTAGTTGTTTAGCTGTAGCTATAGCTAACAACAGGCCGACTTAGGGCACAAAGTTACCGAAATTTGCATAAACAAACGAAATTAACTTACCGGAGTGGAAGTGCATAGAGCAAACTCTGTGTGTAACTGGAGAATCAAACGTTATGCCCTTCCTTCTGATCGAAGCCACCCATGCCATTCTTCGACGTTTGGTAAGTTCAGATGTGCCCTTTTCCTCGCCTTTTCTCCATGTAGGGATCCGGAAGAAACTCAATGGTGTTCCGTCGAGCTGTACATTCTCCTTTCCATTCGATCGGTTGTTGCAATTCTTTACCGCACAATAATTTCCAACCATTTTTAAAGAGCGACCTGTGTTGAAATGCCTCACTGCTTATGTTTCCCGCTTCCAAAATGGCGATAGCGGCGGAAACCTCGCGAGTGCCACGTCATACGCTCGAGCCCAATTATTTTATTTATTTATTTTTGTTGTTGTTGTAAATTTGCTGACTGTATGTGAATTGTTCACCCCATTGTAAATTTGTATTTGTTTTGAATAAAGGTGTTTTTTTTTTTTTTAAGTTTTCTGTTAAAAAAACATGTTTGTTTCTACTTCCGGGTCACGTCCAGTAACGTCTGTATGTACCATGTCAGACTTGCAGTTCATTCGTATACCCTTCTTCTAATAAAACGCGGTCCTTCAAAGCATCTCATCAGATAAGTACCGAAGTAAGGATTTAATGGACTACAAATTCCCAATTCAAAGCTCAGTGGAAGTCGTTTATCTTTATGTTGAAGCCTCCAAGGCTTACTGAACTTACTTTTGTGTACCTTAGCTCGCTAGCCAAGACAGGTAACTTCAAATGCTCTCGCGTATTTGTATGGTTTTTGAGTGGGTTGTCTGCATCTTGGCTTGCATTAAATTGAATACATTTCATTATATCAGACGCTTCTCGACTTCTCCTATGAATGCAGTAAAATACTACAACAAATGCCTTTCAAATGAAGGCAGACCATATTTTTGGCACAAAGCCATCAAAATAATTTTGAAAAAAACTTTTAAAGAAATACCTTTGCCTTGCTAACTAAAAATCTCCAAACGACGTTGGCGTGCTGCCTTCGTGTGATATCATAATTATGGTAAATACCAGTTGTCGACTCGAAAACTGCATGTGAACGCCCCTAAAGTGTATTTTTACTGTTGAATTGGGATATTATATTGATACGCAAGTTTCCGAGATGGGACCTTATACTTTTCAAACTGGCAAGCGCAAACAAGAAATTCTGAATGGTAAGAAAATAGAAATAAAAAAAGATCATCAAATTGCACGTTTTTTGTTTGGGTTTTTTTGTGGTATTTTTTGGACGCTTGCATAATAACGTAGTGAACATGGTTATGATTTATGAATAGATTTATTGTGTGCGTGTGTTTGCCAAAATTATAGTTTACAAAGAAAAAACCCAAAGTCCGTATGACACCAAAAAGCATGTTTATTTCATATTTCACGTGGTGTTTTATGCCCCTGAATGAAATGGACTGCTTGGATGTGTGCGGAAGTGATCGTTTTCTATTTTTAATTTTTGAATCCCGCGCCATGAAAATGAATTACTTCCGGCTCCAGTCTCGGGTTTAGGACGAATGCGAATGTGACATCACCCAGATCAACATCTTACAATACAGCATTGCTTTATAGCATGCAGATGGACTGCGGATTCAGCTGATTTTGCGTATTAATTAGTTTATTTTTCGCATCACGCCAGCCAAACCTCTGCAGGAACCAGGGCGTGTGAGCCTTTTTGGGTTTCAGAAAGTTCCCGTTCACCCCGAGATAGGCCAAAAAAAAGTGTGCGACCGGCGGCTTGTCGCACACCCCCCACCCTGGGAGAGCGCTATTCTCTGCTGATTGCCCTCTTCGTGTGTCTGGCGTTCTGTCAAATTTTCCACCCGATCAGGAATTGCAACGTTGTGTTAAATGGCCACGAATACAGCGATTACAAAGTAAACACTACAAACTTTGTTTAAATAAAAGACTATTTACTTACGTTTGATCATAGATGGGCATGTAGAAAAATTCTTCTCAGCCACATCCTGCCATGTTAGCTGGACGTCTTCGCCGTGCAGTTAAGCATTAATTTACTCCATATTCATGTTGACCATGTGGCAGCTGCGCTCTCCTCTGACGTCGGCCAGTTTATCTGGCGGTAATTCTCACAACTGCTTCCCCGGCAAACATGCTCTCCTCCCGCAGCAAAGGACGAGTTGTAACTTTCCCGCCACGGGTTGCCGATCAGTGTGGACAATCGACAACCCCGCCGCCGTGTGACGTGATCACAGGTAGTTTTGAGTGATTTTTCGCTTCGAAAGCCGAGAATAGACTTTGAAAAATCTCTCGGTTTGGGTTAGCATGTTGGCTAGCTGTCACGCCTCCTGGTTTGTTGACGCTCTCCGAAGCCGGGGCGGGGAAATGATAAAAGCCAAACTAATTCCGGTGACATAAAATATCTTTCGCGAGGTGCAACAGTAAAGGTGAAGTCGACAGTTTTGACCATTATGGAGTAATTTTGCCACATCGTACTGAATAAATGCATTAAAGATATTTCATATTCAATTTAGCACAAGACTGTTATTTGTCATGACCGTACTATTTATTTAGCAATTGGGAAAAAATACTTCCATAAAAAGAATATCCTGTAAAAATATACAGGGTACCCGCGGGTTATTAAAAGTATTAAAAAAGCATTGAATTTAGTTTTCCATTATTAAAGGTATTAAAAGTATTAAATTAGCTGTTGTAAGTCTGGAATTTTTTCACCGTGGTCGTAATTTTCAAGAACATCTCAGTGCAACCTAAATTATATCCGTGACGAAGTTTTTTTTTTTTTTTTTTTTTTTTTCTTAAATCCATAACGAAGATGACGCATAGAATTTTTACGATGCACTGCACTACAAATCGAAATGCAACTCGTGCGTGTCAAACCACCATAGGTTTCCTATTACCACAAACTAATGTTAAGTTAAGCAAACGATTACGGAGTCGACACTGCCATCATATCACTAGATTTGCGGACCAAAATCCAAAACCAAGCTGAGCATGACATTTTTTGACGAATTACAGTACAAGTAGGCCAGGCATTGACGGCGATAGATGTCCAATCCATTTGAAGTTGGCAGTTTAAATGGCTGGACAAGTGATAAACTAATGTAAATTCAGAGTGAAAAGATGATTAGACATCCAATCTGGCAAATAATATGATTTTATTTCCCCAGTCTGTGTCCTGCAGACGTCACTTTAGGATCTTCATCCTGAGAAGCACAACGGCCCTCCATGGTAAACAGGAAGAGGAGATGCCTGATATTAAAGAAGAAGAACAAGAAGATGAAATCACCACGTTTGCATTGACTGTCAGTGTGAAGAGCGAAGAACATGAAGGTCCAAGCCAAGACCAGGCAACAAAAGGTGAAGGGCAATAGCAAAAGGTTGGCCCGTTAGCTCCACTCTCGGAAAGCGTAAACGTAACATCACACTCTTCTGACACTAACACGGATGAGGAGGTTGTTGACTTAGACCCGGGATCGGCAACAGGCGTCTCTAGAGCCGCATGCTTTTTCAAAAATGTTTGAAAATGGAAAAAGATGGGGGAGGAAAATATATACATTAGTGCTGTCAAGCGATTAAAATATTTGATCGCGATTAATCGCACAAATGTCATAGTTAACTTGCGATTAATCGCACATTGATCACAACTTTTTATCTATTATAAATGTCCCTTGAATTATTTTAATACTCTTATCAACATGGAAAAGTGGATAGGCTTGCTTTGTGTATTTTTTTTTTTTTTTTGAAAACAATATGTAGTGTTATATTTCGCAGTGCCATTCTGACTTTGAGCAGTCATTCACATTTCAAGCAATATCTCACACAAGTTAAGACACGTACCTGCAATAATATAAAGAAGCTCTTCAGTGTTGTTAGTCACATAGAGCTCACTCGCTCGCTCACTCACCCGCTCGCTCACTCACTCACTCACTCACTCACTTACTCACTCACTCACTCACAGATAGGCCACACTGGTATCAGTTGTATATGGGGTGAGAGGAGGGATATGTGTCTCTCTCTCTCTCTCTCTCTCTCTCTCTCTCTCTCTCTCTCTCTCTCTCTCTCTCTCTCTCTCTCTCTCTCTCTCTCTCACTAAAATTACTGTTCTGAAAAATATCTAATTTGATTATTAAATTAACAGATAGGCACATGACATGGACAAACTATGGGTTACCTGCACTGCTCCAATGCAGCTTTGAGCTTCCTCATTTTCTCCAGCTCGGTAGCTGTTGGCATGGCGACATTGGTTGGGTGTAGGGCCAGCGAATCTCTCAGATGTCCCGTATTCCGCTAGACGTGCATGATCATTTCAAGGGTACTAATCCATCTAGTTGACACTTCCTGTGTGAGCGACTCTTTTCTTCTGATGGTGTGCGATGTGTTGCTGCTCTAGCTCCACGGCATTTGCTGGGCTGTGTTTGAAATGTCCAATTATTCAGCATTTTGCCAATGCGCTGTCAAACGGGCTGTTGTGCAAAGAAACCGTGACTGCTCGGTGCACACTGTGTGTGATGCATGGCAAGTTTTCAAAAGGAAGCTGTCTGGCCGCAGCAATCAAGTTGCCTGCACTATCAGTGGTCAGTGAGACCGCTTTGTGTTCAATGTTCCAGTCTTTGGCTACTTGCATGAAATGCGCTGCAACAACGTCGCTGAAGTGTCTCTCTTCGGTCTTCATAACAGTCAAAGCATGCGACTGAAGTTCCCACAGTGGGTCAAAATAATGTGCTGTGACCCACCCCGATGTAGTTATCATTACTGAGGGACGTCCAGTAATCTCTAGTGAGCGCGACTGTGTTTGTCTGCTCCAACGCGTGCTGTACCTTGGACTTCTCCGTGAACTTTCCGTTCAGAATTTTTTAGTTTCCATTTCGTTTAACTCAAACAGCCTACTCTTTCACAGCGAGTGAGCAGGCAAGATCAAGCACATGTGCGGGGCGTGCCTATTGTTTTGTTTCCGGGTTACAACTTTTTTTCTCAAGTTGCAACCGGTGGCCACAGTTGATAAAAACTACAAGTCCACTTGGTCACAATAAACATTAATCGCGCGATAAAAAAATGACGCCGTTAAAATTGATTTTCGTTAACGCGTTAATAACACGCTATTTTTGACAGCAATAATATACATATACATATTTTTTAATATGGTTTCAGTAGGACAAACATGACGCAAACATTGTTAATGTTTTCCAATGCTGTAAAAATGTGTAGAATAAATATTACAGTTCAACATTTCTGTCAACTAAGATTTGCGTCATAGCCTGCAACGCACGTTTCTATCAGCAGGGTGACCATGTGATGGGCCATGGATCCCAAAGGGTAAAAGAGAAAAATAACTGGGGAGAACAGAGGATTCAATGTTTCTTGGGCCGAATCAATTGTATTCATTGCCATTGTGGAAGGATTGTCTGAATGTTTGCTCTGTAGTAAGAAGGTGTCAAATCACAAAAAGAGGCATGTAAAAAGACATTCCCAGGGAAGGCACACTATATTTGCAGCCAAGTACCCAGTTGGGAGTGAGAGAAATAGTCCGATTGTATTACTTCTGGAGAAATATACAGAAATATACTAACAAATGTGCAATTTGTTAGTGCACTTATGAAGTAAGGTTACATCTACACTAGAACGGATAATGGCCTTAAACATGTAATTAGTTGGTCTATACAGCATGTCGGCTACACTAGTATGCCTATTATGCGGATTAGGTGTTACACAAATAATGTGGGCCGGTAATATTTAGGGATGGAAAAACCGAGGCTTTCCGAAACAATGAACCACTTTTAAGACAATTGCCCTAAATAGAATCACTGTTTCGAGGCGTTTGACACACTGCAAGAGCTCCATCTACTGGATAAACGTGCACGTTTCTTTTTAAAACTAAAGTCAAATTGACAGCATTACATATCTTCAATAGAATTAGGTGGATGTCTATTTCAACCAGGAGATCATGTCGTCATTAAGTGTGATTTACACAATTAAAGTTGACCATTTTAAGCCTGTGTCTGTGAAGATGTGTTCAAAGCAGTATTTGTAATACACGACAATGTAAGTCTTGTAAGTGGCTTGTCCTAGATGCCGGGGAGTAACTATGTATTGTTATGTTTTTTTGGTAAATATTACAGTACAGTAAGCACAGTGCTTGGGAACAGGAAAATTATTTATAGCATACTGTAAGGATTTCCAAAATCATAAGATGGAAATAATTGAGCCGAATAAAAGAAAGGAAAGGTTTGTGAAACATTTTATTTTTTAATTAAGTGTAATTTCTGGGGGGGGCGGGTTGATGTGTCGTATTTGTATCTATTCTAAATATCTAAACGTATGCCACTATCGAGTGTATAACAATGCGGAATGAATTTAATGAAATTCAAGTGATGATATTCCCACTCCTGACTTGAAAATGAGCAAATGTTTGTAGCACTCGCGAAAATTCCTCCTCTCAAAAAACTGCCAAATAACTGCCTTATTCTGCCACTTTTTATTGCGTTCACAACGATTGAGCGGGCGGGCTCCCATCGAGTTTTCATTTTCCTGTGGAAACCGTGTGACTCACTGACACGTCTGTGACGTTCGAGGCCTCGTCAGCAGTGGTCACGTGACTTTTGGCTTGCTCGACGCCGTTTTCAGAACACTGCCTTGATACGCCTCTACTTCATTTGCTCGAATCAGATTCGAGCAGGAAGGCTCGAGCATCCCATCTCTAGTGATATTACCCGCCGCTTAATATGGACTGCTGTCTTCGTACAACAATCAGATGCAAAGTAAAAGTCATGATGTCGCCATTTTTATGTGCGGCATGACTGCATGCTAAACAGTGTTGGCAGACACACGTTTTTCTTGAACCTTCTAAGCACTTCGCAGTAATATGCTTGAATTCAGTGCCCATTTGTGGTCCTCCCATTGCGGATGACGCAGAGTTGAGTGTTTTTTACAGAGCTCGTCTCCCGCGTTGTCTCGGATCAGCCAGCTGCGGGGCTGGCCCCTCCCAGTTTAATGCCGACCAAACATGAATATATAAAAATGCGTAGAGGGAAATTAAACCCCGAAAAGTGACCTGCGTGGTACCCCCAAAGAGGCACACGATCTGTTTTTTCATGACATATCTGCCTGCCAAAATTGTCGCCCCTTCAAGAATCGCCATTTATGCACAAGCACTCCTGGTTTCAACTTCCAGGAAATATACGCAGCGCCAGCAACTTCCAGGAAATATACGCAGCGCCACACCATATGCTTCTATTTGTTATTTTGCAAATGGTGAGAGCGCAACTGAGCATCGTTTTTAACATCCCAGGTAACGATGTCAGGCTTTCATTGTTTTCTCAAGATTCATTTCAATCACAACTCTGCAACTGCTCGTAAAAGCCGAGTGTGCGCTCCCTTCACTCTCGCTCCTGCGTGATGTGTTTAATTTTGTTCACGAAAAAAACCGCGATCACAAAATAGCGACAGTCTAGAAGGTGTAGTAATCTCCAAATTTCTCACCAGCGAGTAATGAGTTTCCGGTTCAATGACGTAACATATGAGGCTGCTCCTTTCTACCTTTCATGCGTAGTTTGCGTAAATGCAGGCGTACCTTGCAGAAGCGGGGGGGTGCTTAAACGCACCTTAAATGTAAGTGTGGACAGGTATAAAAATAGTCAGCAAAATACCCTGGAGAAAATTGTCTGTCCACAGTGTACTAGGGCCAAGCAAAGAACAAAATCGTTGGCCTGTTTGGTTGCTATTGACGATGATAGACGTGCATCCATTTGAAGTGTGCGGGTTGTCAGCGAATGAACGTTTTTCGCTGCCACCCTTCCAGTTGAAATGGATGGACGCTTACAAATAATCACAACATAAAGTGTAATTTGGACGTTACCTCTGGCAAATCATGTATTTTTATTTTATTTTTTTCCATCCGTTTGCCTGCAGACGTCCCTGAAGAAGATCTTCACCCTGAGAAGCATGATCCGCCTGACATCAAACAGGAGGAGGAGCCGGAGATACCGCACATTAAAGAAGAACAACAGGAAGATGGAGTCACCACATTTCCAATTACTGTCACTCTGAAGAGCGAAGAAGATGAAGGTCCAAGCCAAGAGAGCATCGCGACGAAACCTTCGAATGCCCTGTCAACAAAAGATGAGGGACAATCACAACTGAACGGCCTGTTATCTCCACTCTCGGACAGCGACGACGTAACATCGCACTCTTCGGACACTGAGACTAGTGAGAAGGGTGTTGACATTGACCAAAAGTGTTCGAAATCCTCAAACAAGTTGTCATTGAAAAGAGATGCCAAAGAATGCACCGCTGGGAAACCTTTTGCCTGCTCACTTAGCGATAAAAGCTATTTCGATAAACACGCTTTGAAGAAACACAAAAGGACTCACGCTCAAGAGGAGCTTTTTAGATTCACCAAGGAGATAGCCAGAAAACATACCGGGGAGAAACCTTTTGCTTGTGCGGTTTGCGATAAAAGATTCAATCGGAAAGCGCTGTTAAAGATACACACAAGGAGACACACTGGAGAAAAGCCGTTTCCCTGCTCTGTTTGTGGTAAAAGATTCCCTCAGAAGGCAGAGGTAATCAGGCACGCAAGAACACACAGCGGAGAGAAGCCTTTTGCCTGCTCAGTTTGCAAAATAAGATTTTCTATGAAACAGTCGTTGAAGATACACATGTGCATGCACACTGGAGAAAAGCCTTTTCCCTGCTCAGTTTGTGGTCAAAGATTCACCAAGAAGGTAGAATTAAACAATCACGCAACACAACACACTGGGGAGAAACCTTTTGCCTGCACTGTTTGTGGTAAAAGATTTTCTTGGAGTCAACAGTTAAAGATACACGCAAGAGCGCACACTGGAGAAAAGCCTTTTGCCTGCACATTTTGTGGCAAAAGTTTCACCACAAAGGGAAATTTAAACATTCACACAAGAACACACACTGGGGAGAAGCCTTTTGCCTGCTCTCTTTGCAATAAAAGATTTTGTCTGAAGCAACAATTAACAAGACACACGCGTACACACACTGGAGAAAAGCCTTTTGCCTGCGCATGTTGTGGTAAAAGATTCGCCCAGAAGGGAGAATTAAGCAATCACGCAAGAACACACACCGGGGAGAAACCTTACATGTGTACGGTTTGCGGTAAAACCTTCTCCTTAAAGGGAAACCTATCAAAACACACAAAAACCCACACTATGGAGAAACCTCTTCCCTGAGCGGTTTGCGATAAATATTTGCTCACAAGGGACATTTAAAATCGCACACGAGAAGCCATGAGAACCCTAAAAACCTTTCAATGGAGAACCAAAGCTGGTAGCAATAAACTCATTCCAATTCACAACAGAAGTATGAAAATAGCTTGTTTTTCTGTTTATTACATTACAACCCCAGTAAATCACAAATAAATTATTGAAAAATCATACAATGTGCGCTATGGATTTTTTTTTTTTTTAGATTATGTCTCTGAGTGGAAATGCATCTATGATTGAAATTTCAGACCTCTACCTATTTTCTGAGTGGGGAACTTGCATAATCACAAGGGGAGCAAATACTTTTGCTCCTCACTGTATACCTATATATCTTGGGCACTGTACTACCCTTTAGTAAAATTTAGCTGTCTAAAATTCAGTATAATGCATAGTTAATCTATTTTGACTTCCATCATTTTTCAATTACTTTCTCTAAATCTCAAATTTTAAGATGCATAAAATTGATTATTCCAACATTGTTACAATATTCACCTGAAAATGTTGTCTACTAGTTTTTCATGCCTGTCAACCCGAGGCCGTTGGCAATCTTACAACTAGTGACGTATGCCCTTACAAATTGGTGACTAATCTTACAACGTCGTATTTTGTGTGCAATATGAAACAAAAATAAAACTATAAATTCTAAAATAATATGAATTTATTGGTAATATTGTAACATATTACCTGGTTCAATCAAAGAACAATATCTTCAGCTACATCATGATTACTAAAAATTTAACAATGACTTTTGTTAGAATTGTATGTAGCACTTTTGGCAATTTCTATCATGTCTTTTGATAGCTGCACTTCAGCTCGCAATTCAGTTTGACTTGAAGGTTGTCCGTTAGTTTGACCAATTATAAATTAAAAAGTTAAATTAATTAAATTAACGTATCGATGCAATCTTTGCGTTAGGGAACATTTCTTTTGCTAATTCTGAGAAGTGATCAGCAATAGTTGCGGGCAAATTGTGTTCGGCAACAAATTGGCAGAATAAAATCCCTGCTTTCGTCACTTTTCATTCTGCAGACTTCATCTTTATGACCAATGTTGTTAATCTTACTTATAAAAAGTAATTAATTACAGTTACAAATTACTTCTCCGAAAAAGTTATTGTTAGTAACTAAGTTACCTGAATGTAAGATTAATTAGTTACTTGGCAAAGTATCTGGTGTTGCCTTTGATGTTATTTTTTTCATTTTTTCAACAAAAAAAAACAAAAAAAAACATAGTAACCTTTGCTATGTTTGGAAGTCATAAACCGTTAAAGTTGTTAAAATTGCTCCTGTTTTTGCATTAGTTCCCTTCTGTCTACTTTCGACACGTGAAAGTTTTAAAACTGTTTTATCGTTTAAAGATAGATTCAAGTCAAGATTTTGCCAATTTAAGAGTATTTTAGATAAGTTACTTAGGTTAGCTAGGAAGGTTCACGACAACAGAGTCTTTCTGAGAAGTCTACTGCTTTAAAATGGCGGCTGTTTACCAACGCCACCAAGTCTGTTATTTCGCATATACAGTACATACATGTTTTTCACTTTTTTTTCCCCCGAAGTATAATAAAAAATATATATATGTGTGTATATATGCAGTATATTTGAATAATTGGTTTTTAAGCACTTTTAAAAAGCAATTTTAAACATGTTACTGTCCCACCGAATTATTTTTTAAACAAGACTAGCGTAAAAGAATGCTTGTCTTTATGAAATGCTTCAGTGAGTGAGTCCACTCAAATCCGCTCAAGGTGCTCACACGCAATGAGTTGCCACAGCAACTTTTTGACAAGTTAAATGATGATTGACGCATGCAGCGGTTCGACGCTTCAGCTTCCAGGCATCTGTGGCAAGATCAAACAAATGTCTGTCAATCATCGTTAACCTTAATAAGCAACTCCAGTGTACTGCCTGACCAACAAAGAGCAGGGAAAGGGAGAGAGAGTGAGACTACGCAATCGGCTCGAAACAGCTGTATTTATTTTAATTTGGGAGGGTCAGCGATGAACTGAAGGCGTGAAGTTTGAAGCATGAAGTAGCGAGGGATCACTGTACTGAGAAATTCTTATGTTTTCTACTCAGACCTTTGATTTAAAACTAACAAGTTTTATGCATTTGAAACAGTACAGTTGTAGACTACAGTTGAGTCAGGAAGCTCTCAGAAAATATTTGTCTTCATTGTTTCGTACAACATGACTAAAACAACATCAATTGGAACTGTGAAGGCAATTGAAAAAAAGTGTCATTTACCTGATTAAATGATTGTTTAATTACTCATCCGATTAATCGATTATGAAAATAATCAGTTGTTACAGCCGCATCACTAACATACTAAAAAAAATCAGCAAAGATAATACCAAAAAAAGCTCTTGTGTGTGTGTGTGCTGGGTTTGGGCCGGTTGGGACGTGGATTTTTCATTTCGCATACCCTAACAAAAATGGGTAGTTGAGCCCCTGCTTACTTGGTACTCTTTGACGTGGGTGATACCCTCAGAGCTTGCCAATTCGAGTCAACAAACACAGGAAGAATGGTGTTCTGCCAGGCCTCTGGTGTTCTGCCAGGCCTCTGATATAATACAAAGAGCTGACAATTTAAAAAAGGGGGTTACTTAATCAATTTATCCCTCGAGATGCCTACTCAGCTATGTTCAATAAAAACCAGCCCAAATGACAACCTCTCATTCAAGATAAGATGTTTCCCTTTTGAAATCCTACGTATGTGTTCGGATTTGTTGTTATTATTATTATATGTTTTAGTATGATAACTAGAAATAAGTCAACACGTAGTGAAATCTGTTTGGCGGATAAGCATCATGGGAATAGTAGTTATATTTTTGTTTCAATAAACTAAAGAACAACAACAACAACAAAAAACAGTATTTATTATCAAAGGTAAAAAAACAACCACAACAACAAGTTTGTTAATAGAAATCTCTGTCGAAGAACAACTTTGACAATATTTTCCAAAGCCAATTCAAAGTGCATTCTAAGAGAGGTATTTCTATTGAGTTTGGTGCCAAAAGTAGAGGCAAATAAACCAGAATACAGTATGCAAAAACAACAGAAAAAGTGCATCTAAAGCATGTCATTTTAATGGTATGTCATTTGTGGAATTATTTTGTTGAATTTGAAATAGTGCCTTATTTAATCGCACATACTTGTATTACATAGCCTATTAATTGTAAACTTTAATTGTACCTTAATCAACTCGTAGTAACTCATTTGATCACATTTATAAAGCAGACGTCCATTCACCAGAATAGTAACATCTGGTCACATGCCTGCCCGTTGGCTCCTTGAGAAAGTGAACTTTTTAGTTTCTTAGTGTACTTTAGCTGAACGTCCAAATTCCTAATCTGTACTTCTCCAAGACGCATCTGGTACTTTTCGCCTCCCGACAAACTTAAACGACAATAAATTTTAGGTTAACGCAGTGGTAATGCAAGGATCACAGGTCATGATGGCTCCCAGAAAAAGGAACCAGTGACTGCTACGGGGGCGCAGATGACCTCTCCTCATCATGATATCACATCTCATTATGTGATTAGATGCTAATTTATTCACACTTTTGAGGTATGTAGGGAGCACACTGGCTGTAGGATTTTACTGAAGCCAGAACTCTGGACTTGTTATCACTTTATTTCTGGAATGAATATTGGATCAAATTGCAACTTCAGGACTGTGAGTCTCTAAACCATTTTTTAATTATTTGTATATTTCTGCTATCAGGTAAAAAACACGACTAAAAGTTAATTATATAGTATTGTTTTTCCTTGACCCTCACTGGGGTCCTGAGGCCTTTAAATTTCTAACATTATGCATCGACAAATCAGAAATGACATGCAGTTCACAGCTCATACGCTGCGAGGCGCTAAAATTCTAGTTCAGTAACTAAGCTGTTCCTTAACCCGGAAGTAAAAGCGTACAACTGCTTAGGACTGTCGTAATTGAGAAGAACTTTGCCCTTTTTTAATCTATTAAAACGATATCCGTGCCAATCCATTTTTTTTCACCCAAAAAATTTACATGTAGCCATTCAGAAAAAAATTATAACATACCCACGCGATGTGCGGATGCCTTTTTTTTTTTTTTAATGTGAAAATCGAAGTACCTTGTGATATCCCAACAGTGTGTACAATGTGTCCCTATTTTTGTTAATTTAACTATGCATATATACATATATTAATAAAATTATTCTGTATATTTTTTCGGACTGCGTATTTTTGTGCCTGTTTTGTATGTTTGTGATTGAAAAAAAAAGTCACTAAATAAATGCGCTCTTCAAGCAGTATTGATACTGTAATTCATTTTTCTCTTCAAATACCGGTATTTGCTAAATGTTGGAGTTACTAGAAAACAAAAACAAGTACACAAATTACTCCACTTGTGGTTCCGGAGAAATTGTTCTACCCCGATTTAAGTCCCGCTGCTATGGCTTCGACGTACATTAGTTCCTACAGCGAATATTTACTTCCTGGTCTCTCGTTCCTACACGACACGTTATTGTTGCATCAGCATCCAGCCGAAATAATGTCGACTGCGGCAGAGCAAGGTATTTAGTTTTTTGTTTTTTGTTTTACCTTTCTTTTAACCCCCTCTAAGAATATCTGCTCATTTGAATTTAAATGACAGAATATCTTAACCGTTACACCGCTAAACGTGGACCTACTTGCTTGGTTGTTAGTTGTGACACGAGAAACATGACTAGAAAAAGCCGAACATTCATTCTTGCATGTTGGTATTTTTTTTAATTGATGATTTGTTTTAAAGTATTCACATTTTATAGAAGAAATGGAAACTGTTTTGCACCAAACATCGGGAATGTTATTTGCTTTGTATCCCTTTCAAGAACAGTGGTCACTACTGTGGTCAGATATACAAAAGGTGACACTTTAGAAGTTGAGGCCTTCAACCCTTTTTAGAGCTTTTTTATTTATTTATTTATTTATTGAAAAACGTGTTTTTTTTTTTTTGGTGTGTGTGTGTGTGGCAGGGGGGGGGGGGGGGGGTGCATGTAGACCTTTAATTTCTATCCATTTTTATAGGGTGCCATTTGTACCTCCAGTATAAATGAAGCAGTATTTCAATTAAAATTGGATGAATTAACCTAAATTCAACCAATTTTTTTTGTGTATTATCAATTGAAGGCTATTATAATTTCAAGGGTATAGGGTCTTAAATTGTTTTTTTTGTGTGTTTTTTTTATTTTATTTATTTATTTATTTATTTTTTTATTTAATTGACACTACTTCTGGTTAAAGGCTGATATGGTGTGTTTCAGTTACCAGTGTGTTTCATTCAAATTCAGCATATAAAATAACTTGTATACGTAAAAAAAAAAATCCAAAACCCCAAATAATTGTCATAGCGCTGCAATGATTAATCGATTAACTCGAGTATTCGATTACCGTAATTTCTGGACTATTGGGCACCCCTGATTACAAGCCTCACCCAGTACATTTTTAAAGGAAAAACCATTTTGTACATACAAAAGCCTCTCCTGGCTATAGGCCGCGTGTGCCCACTTAGTAACATGAGATATTGTCAAAGAAATACACATAGTTTTCAAAATTTTAATAACACACCTTAACTTTTCATTCCAAACAGCGCCAGCAAACAGTTATAAAGCAGCGGCCTGGAAGTTACATAGTATCAGCACGGAGGTACAGCACAAATTGGGCTGGTTATTAAAAACATAAAAGTCTTTGTTAGCAATCTTATCTTCCTCCTGTGCACTCAAGCCATGGAAGTCTTCACCCTCAGTGTCGGATATGAAGACGCTCAGATACACTTCGCCACGCACCTACTCAGTCTCTCCTTCGCCGTCGCCTTCAATGTCTCCCATAATGAGGCAAATGCACTCCTGAGCCCGTGCTGTCCTCTTCATCACACAGCAGACTGGCCCCTCGAAACCCGTTGCTGGTGGCGGACTTCTTTCACACTGCTTCATGCTGTCAGGCTCCCCCGGCATACCTGTGCAACAGCTGCTCTTCGCATGAGGCGAGTCTTGGCAAACGATCTCTTGCCGCGAGTCGTCAAAACTTCCCATACAACTCGGATGGCCAATTTAATTTTTTCTAGCGTTCTCCATGATGCAGATCTGCCAATTCTACTCATGCACAAAGATGAGGGTCCCCCACTTCTATTCATGCACAACGTACAAAGTTAGACCACCGGTCACAATGCAAACAAGCGTCTTCCTCGACACTTATATTCCACTTGTCTCACTCCCACATTCCATACTCGAGCGCCCCGGGCGGATGTCAGAAAAATGCACAAATTGGCCGCATCATTGCACACGCCGCAGGATCCAAAATGAAGGAAAAAAAGTAGTGGCTTGTAGTCCGAAAATTACAGGAGATTCTAATTGTTTTGCTGCTTCGTGTATTCGTTTAATTAAAGTGGCGTTGTAATGGTTTATGTTGAAAGTGTTTGCATTTAGTTTTAATGATTTTGGCAGATACACTGCCCTCTAGTCTGCTTCATTTCACATGGCTGAATCCAGCTGCTCCATGTTAAGACCACCATAAGCATAAGTTTTTGTTTGAGCTAATGTTTTTTTTTTTTTTTTAATGCATTCGCAACTTATTTTATAGGTACATTTATCCGTTTTTTTTTTGTGGGAGTATGTGTCTGAACCATTTGTTAAGAGCATTGCTAAAAAAAAAAAAAAGCATTTAAGCTAGCGGAGTTTAGCTAAGTAAGTTAGCCAAATGTTCTTTTGTTGTACATAGATCCTTGATTATTTATTTATACCGTTTAAGGCTCAGCTCAGGTATTTTAATTTTTCATGTTCCTTATCCGATTATTAAAACTAGTTCATTGATTAATCGACTACTTAATAATCGATAGCTGCAGCCCTAAATTGTTATGCTTTTTAGACCTGTCACGGTAACAAATTTTAGTAGGCGATATGTTTTCTCATAAATTATTGTCCATATACGATATTATTATTATTTATTATTTTTTTAACTGATTCAACCACTAATGTAGTGACAATACATCCATTATCCATTCAAATGCAATAGTTATTCTTAAATAAAACAAACTATATTAAAAATATTTAGAAAAAAAACAAACACATAGCAAACTAGTTAAGTGCGGAACAAGAAATGGGTGCGAAACCATTTTTGTTCTCTGCCACATAGAGCCCATAAAAAGTGTTCAGTTTATCCAAAATGACTGTCATCTTGTCCTGCAAAGTGCGCATGTCAAATTTGTAGCCAAATTATTCATTCCCAATCAGATTTTTTATAATGGATGTCATTTTAAAGACCAAATGTGAAGTAATTTCATAACATGCCAAATAGGATCACAATTAAAGTAATTAAACATTGTCCAACAAATAAAGCATGAAAAACATAATTTATATGTTGTATATTTGACAAAATATTCGCGTTTCCGAAGTTTGAGCCTGAAAGTGGACGAACCCGGAAGTGATACGTCACACCGAGAACAGCGATGGCAGCGCTCCAGACGGCCGCCATACAAAGCCCTTCAAACAATGATTCAAACAGCGATATAAGCGATAAATCGAGCGCAAGGGAGGAAATCCAAGTTTTTGAAGAGTTGGAGAAAGAAGAGGAGGTTGGAATTTTATGTTGGACCTAACATGTATTAGCCAGACGCTAATGAGGAGGCAAACAATGTGCCTCGACTACCTGACATGGAATGGAGACAAGACCCATCGAGATTACAAGATTGGTAAGATATAGGCTGTTATTATTTTCATGATTTGAAGATGCAGGCATTTGCACATAATTTTATGTTTCTGTCTATCTGATGACATTGTTAAAAAAAAAAAATAATCAGACTTCATGTTCATTTTGGCAGATCCGGCAGCTCTCGTGCATATAAAATAATAATATAAAAACGTTGGCGGGAAAGAAGGAGATGAGTCGTTGATGGCTTTCTCCACTTAATGGTGGTAACAATAAGAAAAAAAAAATAATAGCGGACTGCCGCCACATTCGACCGCAAAGTTTTGCTTCTCGCTCATCTCATCTCCCCCTCGCCTCCTACTACTCACAGCTCTCCAGTGCCAGCTTAAACGGCTCGTGCATAGTGTCTTGTTATGAGCTTTTTGTTGACAAAGGTATCGAACACACGAAGTTCTGACAACTTTGTTTCTTTATTAACACATGGAGCCAACAGTACGAACACAGCTTGGGGCTCTCGGCAGGCTGTGGGGAGTGATAGATAGAGCCTGTAGAAGTGGCGTCTAATGCCGTGAGGAAATGTATTTTTTTCACACAAGCAAACAGATTACAAAGCACCACTTCAGTGTTGTCCCGAGACTACATTTCCCATGATTCACTGCATGATCTGCGGCGCTCGCTGATTCGCTGCGAGATTGACTCAATGGCTACTCTAAACCAACATGCTAGTTGTCAACTGTCACCTGTCAGCGGCTCTCGTAAAACACAAACTAGAAGGCTATCATGCGATCACCGTGAAAGAAACGCTGAACCGTCCAAAAGCAATGCAATTCTTGAAGCATTAAGGTGGAAATACATAATACAAATACAAATAAATGTACACAAACTCACCGGCGTTGTGTGTCTCTTACGGCAACGTGGTCGTGAATTACCGCGACGCCGACCCGCTTATATGCACATCCACACCCCTTTCCCAATTGACAGTGGATTAACCCTTTCGGACAGGATCGTAGATGACGCACAATTTAAACACGCTTAACCTAGCGAACACAACAACTATGATCGGGGATTGCCACAAGTTAGCTTTCGGCTAACGTCGCTAGCTTCTACTGTTCATTCCACAACAGTTGGCAGCTCTGCTTTGACAAAGTCATCAGACATCTATCCAAAAATCACACTTACTTTTTGGCAAATCCTTGATCATAAGCAGACCGGTTGAGGAAGCAGGCATCTTCGAAGTCTTTGTAGCAGAGAACACGACTCGATGATGGCGTGAAATTCATTCGCTTAGTGTGAACAAAAGATGTCTATTTACGTGCCCTGCTATCCTTCAGCCACTCATACAACTTTTCTTTAGATTGAGAACAATACATCGCCAAACACCGACGTGGCATCTTACCGAGAAGCAATGCAAAAATACTGTGTGTAAGGCGGACTTCCCTCACAGTTCTCGGTGTGACGTAATTTCCGAAGATTGTCGAAGAAAAGCATTTTCGTTGTCAAGGGCGTTGCTATGGGTTAAACAAAGAATCTGGAAGGGTTGCGTTAAAAAAAAATCACGAAAATATGCTTATATTTGTTTAGCCATCGATATTATTCAAAAACATGGTTGGCCAACCTTACTTCACATTTGGTCTTTAAAGCTATTCTTAGTGTAGAGTATGAAGCATGTGAGCGTAATTCCAGAAATCTTTATTCACATGTTGAACATGACGTGCTTTTATTTTGAAATGTTCACCGAAAGTATTCTCGCTTAACCACTAACCGTAAGTTTTACACTCAGTTAAAAAAAAAAAAAAAAAAAAAAAACAAAGTGCACTTGTCTTCAGTTTTCGTCATGGTCATGCATGTGGTGTCAGTCAGATTTTTTTTTCTTTTTCGCATCATTTGCAAATGCTGTAAACCAACAAGTTTTCATGTTTGAAGTGTCACCTCTTAACTGCAAATTTGCGTTTTGTAGGTGATTGTCAATGTTTTATAGCAGGCTAAAGTAGTAGTACATTTTTTCCCCTTTAAACTCAATGTAGCAATGCTAACGTTTCACAATGTTTAATATATACAGTACGTGTTTCCTTATTTTTTGTATGTCTGACTTTTAATTCTATAGTGCAGGGGTCCTCAAATACAAATCTTGAAGGTCCACAATTATTTTTTTCATACAAGTACGGGGCCAATTATTAATGTTGGTCAAGTACTAGGCAGGTCGAAGGTGGTAAAGGTGGCTTCTTTTGACCGGACAAAAGTACAATGCACATTCTGATTAAATAAAAATAAATTAACAAAATATTTTCTTGACTTAAAGTAACCCCCCCCCCAAAAAAAAAAAAAAGATGCAGGTACAATGTTTACACATGTACACTAAATAATTGAAGATCTGTAATTAAGGTGCAAACAATAACTATTGACAGTACATTTTGTAACTGTAAAACACTGATGGACAACAAAGAAAACGTGCAATTAGTAGTACCAAGCTTAATGACAATGTGCAAACATAATAATTATTGACAGTAACTTTTTGGTGGTGCGTCCCCCTCTCGCCATCCCTGAAGGCCGGTTGATGGGTTCGCGGGTGGCCCGGGGGACCACCCTGGAACCCCGTGGGGGGGGGGCTTATTTGCTGGGCTGCAGGAGGAGGGATGTACTGCACTGAACACCTCCCGAGCTGGCTGGGTGGGGGCCGTGGCCTTGGGTTGGCGCCTGCGTGGCGTCACCCCTTGTCTGCGTGGCTGTCGCGCGCTTGGTGGGGCTCGCGTGCGGTTTGATGTGATGGGGCGCGCTTGGGTGGGGGGTCCCGGTGCCGGGATTTGCGGGGGGGCGGGGGGGGGGGTCATAGGGTCGGTCGCCAACGGGCTTACACTCATGAGGGATTCAGACGATTACTGAGTTCTAGGTTCTAGATAACAGAGCTGATTCATGTACACTCTTCCCCTTTCAATCACGTAGCGTATTGACTCCCCCAACACCGTCCCCTTCTTCCCCTGGTCAGCAGGCCTCCCACATGGTGTCAACCGGAAATACATCTAGCTGACGATAGCACCAACATGTTAGTAGTTAGTGTAGACGTTGAATGTATTTCTTGTTGTTGTTTGTTTTTCTTTCTTCTCGTTTCTTTTCTTCTGTTCCCCCATAACCCTTTCCTGTTCACTGTTTTGTCATAATAAACAAGGTATGTGAATGATCAAAATGGGAGTACAGTGATCCCTCGTTACTTCGCGCTTCGAATTTCGCGGTTTCAGTCTATCGCAGGTTTTTTTTCAGTCAAAAAAATATATATATACAGTACATGCATAAAAATTTTAAATAATGGAGAAAATAAGGTGCAAAATCTGCCCGTTCCCTAACAAAAGGCAAGGAGAGCACGGCCAACTCATATTCCACCGCTCTGATTCGCTGGCCAGCATGACTCGGGAATATTGCAAGCTGATTGGCCGAGATGTTTAACCTTGCTGCTATCGAAGGAAAATGGCTCCAAAGCGTCCTCCGCCTGCTCAATCCTGTAGCGAACGCAAGAAGAAAAGAAAAATGATGACGGTGCACGAGAAAGTTCAATTATTAGACATGCTTAAAGTTGGCCACAGCTATGTGTCTGTTGCACGCCATTACGGACTAAATGAATCAACCGTTCGTTACATGAAAAAAGACGAGGCGAAAATCCGAAAGACCGCCTCAATGTCGTTTTCCAGGGACACTAAGCAAGTCGTGACTCCTCGCAACAAGACGATTGTGAAAATGGAAAATGCACTAACAGTGTGGATATCGGACAGTCTCGATACAAACATGATTCGGGCAACTTGATTTTTTTTTTTTTTTTTGCCACACTGCCCTGAAAGCCAGCATCCCGGAGTCCTCTCTTGACTGTCGACATTGACACTGGCGTTTTACGGGTACTATTTAATGAAGCTACTAAATGAGGACCTGCAAGGCATCTATTTCTCAAACTAGAGACTGTTATGTACTTGTCTTCTTGCTCAGTTATGCAGCTGGACCTCCCGCTTCTCTTTCTACTCTGGTTAGATCTTGTTTGTGCTGCTCTCTAAAGGGAGTGGTACTCAGCCTTATGCGAAATCTTCAATTTCTTGGCAATTTCTCATTTGGAATAGCCTTCATTTTTAAGAACAGATTGTCAAGTTTCACGTGAAAGTTGTCATTTTAATCCACAAAGGTGATGCTCCAGATACCCAACTTGCTCAAAGGAAGATCAGTTTTATAGCTTCTCTAACCACATAAACTGTTTTGAGCTGTGCCAACATAATTGCACAAGGTTTTCTAGTCATCTATTATTCTTCTAAGGTTGCTAGCAAGCACAATGTACCATTAGAGCACTGGAGTGATGTTTTCTGTAAATGGGCCTCTTTACAAAACTACGTGGATATTGCATTAAAACCGGACGTTTCCTGCTAGAATAGTCATTTACCACATTAATAATGTGTAGAGTGTTTTTCTGATTAGTTTAATGTTATTTCCATTGAAAAAACTGTGCTTTTCTTTCAAAAAGGAGGAAATTTCTAAGTGACCCCAAACTTTTGAACAGTTTTGTACATTGAGGCAGTCTTCTCCAAAACCAAACTTGCGCTTAAAAGGTCACATTTCGAACATGAAAAATTGCTGGTTAACAGCTTTTGCAAACGAAAAAAAGGAAAAAAATTGATTAATGACACCACATGCAATGACAAAAAGAGTTTAAAACTTTAAAATGACACCCTTTATAAAAAATCTGATTGGGAATTACTATAATACTATTATATATATATAGTAGTATACTATTATATTAATGCTAGATATTTTTTAAAGA
This sequence comes from Corythoichthys intestinalis, assembly GCF_030265065.1. Classification (NCBI taxonomy): domain Eukaryota; kingdom Metazoa; phylum Chordata; class Actinopteri; order Syngnathiformes; family Syngnathidae; genus Corythoichthys; species Corythoichthys intestinalis. The sequence goes on along the minus strand of NC_080395.1, from coordinate 69,300,768 downwards.
ACTGTTTTGAATCATGGTGGAAAGGCGAAGTCAAGTGTTCTGAATCTGTTTACATTCCATTCTTTTGGACTAGTTAATGCTATCAGCATTTGACCTCATTGTTTATTTGTGATTTATTGTTGTTATTTACATGTTTATTTGTACTTTAATAAAGAATTTAAGAGTTCCAAAATGTTTTTGTGAATGAATAAGCATCATCAAAAATGTCATTGCTATATTAGGGAAAAAAAGAATTATTAGATTAGTCGACTAATCGTAAAAATAGTCTGCTGACTAATCGGGAGAAAGTTAGTCGTTTGGGACAGGCCTAGTTGTACAGTCTACTGGAACATATTTCCTCCACACCCTTCTCACCTTTTTAACTCCTTACCCATTTTCATGCCTAATATTAGGCCAGAAAGATGACACAAAAAACATTGAATTCAGTCGAGAACAACACAATTAAAAACATCCCCCGTCCAAAGAGCATCAGTGGCCGCTAGTGGAGAAAAACCATTGAAACCTCTAATGGGAATAATGGAGTCATACCATACATCATTGTTGCAATGTTTCATTGGTGAAATTGAGACAGCCACTGTCTGCATCTCTGGCGAAAATAAAGCCAATATGTACAATAAAGAGGAAAACATGCAACGACTCTAGTGTATCTCAAAGAAGCGGAGTAAGAGTAGCGTTTCTTCTTCATAAACCTACTCAAATAGAAGTAAAAAGAATTAAAGAGAAGTAAAAGTAGAAGTAAAATTACTTTAAGAAGTACATTTTTCTCAAAAAGTTATTCAAGTAAATGTAATGTTACTACCCACCTCTGCAAATATCTCACATTTTCTGTGATCATTGGTAGTCCATCTGTTTTCATTTATCAATTTAAAACGTCTCATTTTGAAATGAAAATTATTAATAGTTCTGGTCATTTTTGCTCTTCTGAGCGTAAGTTGACAAAACTGTAACTGGAATTTCTTTCTAGAAAGTCGAGTGACCCCAAACTTTTGAACGTGACTTTCATACACTACCGTTCAAACTTTTGAACGATAGCGTATGTTCATATTTTGGCAATTTCCGTGTCTTCTTTCTTGCTTTCATTCTTGAACCATCATTCATGGATGGCCACAGCAAACGGTTCATCTGCAAGATTTTTTGGCTTTTTTTTTGTGTGTTTTTAAAAACAAGCATCCAGATAATTCACAGTTTGGTACATACAGTGGTATAAAAAAAGTATCTGAACCTTTTGGAATTTCTAACATTTCTGCATAAAATCATCAAATGTGATGTGATCTTTGTCAAAATCACATGGGTGAAAGAAAAGTCTGCTTTAACTAAAAGCACCCAAACAGTTATAGGTCTTCGTATTTTCATGAGGATAGCATGCAAACAATGACAAGGGGGGGAAAATAAGTAAGTGAACCCTCTGCCTAAGCAGACTTATAAAGGAATTGAAACCAATTTTTACCAAAAAGTTTAAGTCAGCTGTGTGCCCAATCACTGATGAGTGGTTTAAAGCTGCCCTGCCCACTATAAAACACCCACCTGTTAAGGATTGTCTCGATGAGAAGCATTGTGATGTACATCATGGCTTGAAGTAAGCGTGTCGCAATTTCCAATAATTCAATTTATCGCACGATAAATAAAAATGCATCTTCGTTCCTGGTCCGGCAAAAAATAGTGCCTGAGCCAATCTTTCCCATTATATCCTATTGTTCAACGTATTTCGGCCGCGTCAGTGCTCCCGATTGACTGCAGACCATCTCCGGCTTGCCGGATGGTTTTAGTTAAAGCAGACAGTTTTTTTTTTATCTGTGTGATTTTGACAAAGATCAAATCACATTTGATGGTGATTTTATGCAGAATTATGAGAAATTCCAAAAGGTTTAGATACTTTTACATACCACTGTACCTCAGTACGGGGGTCATGATTTGGTACAGATTCGGTACAACAGGACAAACAAAAATGCTTTTTTTTCCCCACAGAATTTGAATGTTAAAGTTTATTCTATTGGCTGAAATTAAAAAGCAGCTCTTATTAAAGTACAAAATAAATAGCAACCTGAAGAGGTGTTACTGCTTGTTTCCAGGCTAGTGCAACCTCGTCTTATCTGCTTTTTTCCCCCTATTTTGCAGCCTTTGAGTATGACTTCTTGCTCCAAATAAAAGAGGATGCTGCACTGGCAGCAGCACTGAATGACTACCTAAGCACTCGCAGCTACCTGGCTGGCTTCAGCCCTTCACAGGCTGACCAGAAAGCATTTAAGATTCTCTACAAGCCCCCAGACCCACAACATGTCCACGCTCTGCGTTGGTACAGACACATAACATCACTGCAGCTGGACCTGAGCCCAGACAGCAGCAGTGAGTAGACAGTTGAAGACCCGAGAAGGCTAGACTAACAGTACTAGTCCTTCTCAAAAAATTAGCATATTGTGGTAAAGTTGATTATTTTCTGTAGTGTACTGATAAACATTAGACTTTCATATATTTTACATTCATTACACACAACTGAAGTAGTTCAAGCTTTTTATTGTTTTAATATTGATGATTTTGGCAAAAAAGTCAAGAAAAAACAGCATATTTCATCCGACCAAAACAAAAAAGTGTTTCTTAATACAAAAAAGTCAACCTTCAATTAATTATATCAGCTATGCACTCAATACTTGGTCGGGAATCCTTTTGCAGAAATGACAGCTTCAATGCGGCGTGGCATTGGGGCAATCAGCCTGTGGTACTGCTGAGGTAATTGGAGGCCCAGGATGCTTCGATAGCAGCCTTAAGCTCATCCACCGTGTTGGGTCTGGTGTCTCTCAACTTCCTCTTATCAATTTCCCACAGATTCTCTATGGGGTTCAGGTCAGGGGAGTTTGCAGGCCAATTGAGCACAGTAATGCCATGGTCAGTAAACCATTTACCAGTGGTTTTGGCACTGTGAGCAGGTGCCAGGTCGTGCTGAAAAATGAAATCTTCATCTCCATAAAGCTTTTCAGCAGATGGAAGCATGAAGTGCTCCAAAATCTCCTGATAGCTAGCTGCATTGACCATGTCCTTGATAAAACACAGTAGACCAACACCAGCAGCTGACATGGCACCCCAGACCATCACTGACTGTGGGTACTTGACACTGGACTTCAGGCCTTTTGGCATTTCCTTCTCCCCAGTCTTCCTCCGAACTCTGGCACCTTGATTTTTTTCCGTATGACATGTAAAATTTGCTTTCATCTGAAAAAAGTACTTTGGACCACTGAGCAGCAGTCCAGTGCTGCTCCTCTGTAGATTCAGAGTTTATTTGTCATTGTCAAGATAACAACGAAATTCAGATTGGAGTTCCAACAATACTACAAGTTGGTTCCCATTAAAGTGCTTGGTGCAGAGCAAGATTAAGGTAGTGTCCCCAGTGCCCCCACAATCCCACCATAAATAATAATAAATATTGACAAATTTACATAACCATTCACGCCCCCCCCCCCAATACACACACAGTGTCAAGTGCATACTAATGACCACATTACCAATCAATTTCAGTGTACTTGTGAATTAAGCAGTCTTATTGCCTGAGGGTACAGACTGTTTGCAAGTCTTTTAGTACGGCTGCTCATTGAACTGTACCTTCTACCTGAGGGTAGAAGGAGGAACAGACAATAGGCAGGGTGGTATTTATCCCGCAGGATGTTCTGCACTCGGTTAAGACAGCGTGTGTTGTATGTGTTGCTTATATCTGGGAGGAGGGTCCCAGTGATTTTCCCTGCTGTTTTTACCATACGCTGGAGTGCCTGCTGGTCTGCTTTGGTGGAGCCTGCGTGCCAAGCTAGAAATGCATACGTGAAGTTCACCAGCAGCGGTATGGGGATGTTGTAGCTCCTCAGCTTCCTCAGGTAGAAGAGGCGCTGTTGCGCCTTACCAACTACTGAGACAAAGTGATTGTTCCAGGATAGGTCCTCTGCCATGGTCACCCCCAGGAACTTAAAACTGCTGACCCTCTCCACCACCTCCGAGCCAATGGTGAGAGGGCTATGGTGTTTTGGTTTGCACTTACGGAAGTCCACAATGATTTATTTGGTCTTTTTAATGCTTAGAACCAGGTTGTTGGTCCTACACCATGACGCCAGATGTTGCACCTCTTTCATGTATTCCGTCTCATTGTTGTTGGAGATAAGACCAAGAGCAGTGGTGTCATCCGCGAACTTGACGATGAGGTTGGAGGGGGAGGAGGCAGAGCAGTCGTGGGTGAACAGAGTGTAGAGCTCGGTCAGGACTGGAGCAGGACCTGTGGAGGGGAGGGGGGGTTGAACCTTAAACCTTGTTTTCCTTATTGAAGCGGGCATAAAAAGCATTTAAGTCCTCAGCCAAGGTGGGACTGGCTGGGAGAGGTGGTGTGTTCTTTTCATAGCCCATTATGGCCCGGATGCCCTCCCAGACTTGCCTGGGATTTGCTGAGTCGGCAAACCTGGCTTCGATGTGCCTCCTGTGGTGCTGCTTGGCGATGTTGATCCCTTTCCTGAGGGCAGCCCTGGCTCTGCTGTACGCCTCCTGATCTCCAGACCTAAAAGGGCTATTCCTAGCTCGGATGAACTGTTGAACTCCGTATGTCATCCAAGGTGGTGTGTTAGGAAACACGCGGTGTTGGCTCCATGATGTCACATTGTCCAAACAGAAGCATATGTATTCCAGAACAGTGGAGGTGTAGTTGTCCAAAGTCTCTCGAGTGACAGTGCCCTGCTCTCTGAATACGTTCCAGTCTGTGGGGTGGAAACAGTCCTGTACCATAGGAATAGCTTCTACGGGCCAGATTCTTACTGTACTGACAGTGGTCTCAGCACTCCTGATTTTGGGTGTATACCTTAGGTGCAGCAGGAGAGAGAGGTGGTCTGACAGACCCAGGTGGGGGTAGGCCTGAGTTCTGTATGCATCTGCTACATTAGTATACACCTGATCCAAAGTTTATCAGGCCCAGGTCAGGCGCTTCTGCCATTTCCAGCACACACCTGTGCACGGTGGCTCTGGATGTTTCTACTCCAGACTCAGTTCACTGTTACTGCAGGTCCCCCATAGGTCTGGAATCTGCTGTTCTCCACAATCTTTTCTCAGGGTGCGTTCACCTCTTCTGATTGTGCTGCGTTTCCTGCCACACTTTTTCCTTCCCACAGACTTCCCACTGAGGTGCCTTGATGCAGCACTCTGGGAACAGCGTATTCGCTCAGAAATTTCTATCTGTGTCTTCGCCTCTTGCTTGAGGGTGTCAATGATGGCCTTCTGGACAGCAGTCAGGTCGGAAGTCTTGCCCATGATTACGGTTTTGAGTAATGAACCAGGCTGGGAGTTTTTGAAAAGCCTCAGGAATCTTTTGCTTGGGTTTTGAGTTAATTCGTTGATTCAGATAATTGGGTTAGAGTAAATTTTCATGATATGCTAATTTTTTGAGATGGGGATTTTTGTTTTTTCTTGATTTTTTTTTTTGCCAAAATCATCAATATTAAAACAATAAAAGGCTTGAACTACTTCTGTTGTGTGTAATGAATCTAAACTATATGAAAGTCTAATGTTTATCAGTACATTACAGAAAATGATGAACTTTATCACAATATGCTAATTTTTTGAGAAGGACTAATATGTGTGGAACTGGCTCCAATGGGGAGGTCTTTAGAAAGGGAAAGTGGCTAGTCACCCCCGCAGAAACCAAGAGCACCAACATGTTCTCTCTCAGTCAAACATGTGCTTTCATAATTTGAATGTTACGAATCAATTGATGTCTCCTGCCACCCCAAAGAAGCCTCGTGTCACATTGTGTTTTTAAATATTTAATTTGTGCTACAGTATGTCTAAAACCTTTGCATATACAATATACCGTATTTTTCGGACTACAGGTCGCACCTGAGTATAAGTCGCACCAGCCATAAAATGCCTAATGAAGAGAAAAAAACGTATATAAGTCGCACCGGAGTATAAGTCGCATTTTTGGGAAAATGTACTTGATAAATTCCAACACATAGAACAAATATGTCATCTTTAAAGGCAATTTAATATAAAAATACAAATAAAGAACAACATGCTGAATAAGTGTACAGTATGATGTTACATGATGCATGAACAACGAAATGCGAATATACTGTCCTCACCAGGACGCCACGGTTGGTCCTAGCTATACAGTTATGTTTAAAACTAATCATAAATATTACATTTGAAGTGCTTAAAAAGCATTTATTAAAATATAGATATATATACATTTTTAATAATCATACTTTGGGGGAAAAAAAGTGACAAAAACATCTCTTATTTGTATCTCTTTCCAGTGCTAGATCTGAATAAATACATTGAGCACACACACGCACACACAAAAATGGGGGGGGGGGGCTATGCGCTACTTCACGGTTCTTCACTTATCGCGGCGGGTACTGGTCCATATTAACCGCGAAAAACAATGGAATACTGTACACTGTGGTTATGATGAGTCATCCAAACAGCTATTCAAGTCATCTAGTAAAAATGTCTTTTAAAAAAAAAATTTTTTTTAATTTAATATCGCAATATATCGCAAACCCCCAAAAAATCGCAGCAATAGTTTTTTCCAATATCGTTCAGGCCTACTGCGTAGCTGTCCATCTTCTTCTGGCTTGTGAGCGCTCTTCTTCACATAAACAAGTGCGAGTGCGCCCCCACGTGGGTATGAAAGCACTACAAACTAAAAGCATACATTTCATTATAAAAAAGTCCATAGTACAATTGAAGACACATTGCCAAAGGCAGAACACGAACGTGGCCATAGCTATTAAGAGTTATTCAGATAACTATTGCATAAAGAACATGCTAACAAGTTTACCAAACCATCAGTGTCACTCCAAAACACCAAAATAACATGTGAAATGATATTATAATGTGTTAATAATTTCACACATAAGTCGCTCCTGAGTATGAGTCGCACCCCCAGCCAAACTATGAAAAAAAACTGCGACTTATAGTCCGAAAAATACTGTACACAATTTGTGGTTTGAATCATTGTGACTGTTGCATAACAAACACCTCAAAAGTACATCAGCTTTGACAGCTAAACAGTTACTGATTTGACATTTATACTTAGCAACCAGTGTTGTTTTTTTGCCACCCCTTGTAATTCCGTCTTTGTCTTAGTCTTTTAAACGATAATATTTATTGTCATATTTATGTAATATTTTTCAAAATGTCTCGTCTAGTTTTTGTTGACGAAAACTCAGACTAATTTCATCTAGTTTTAGCTGACTCAATATTTTTTTTCTGTAAAATTCAAAAGTTTGACTCAAAAAATAAATGAAAACCTATAAAACAACTATTTTAAATGAACATTGACAGACAAGCACATATTTTAGCATCTACAAGCATTTACAAATGTATCGCGTGACAATACACTCAGCAGGATAACTGAACATTATTTTCAATTAACTATACCCACCTGGACGCCACGAACTGTAAGTAAAAAAAAGTTGTCTTCAGAAGACCCTCGCCGTTAACAATAGCCAATTGCTCACGGAAATGTGAATGCAATGCTAACGCTATGAGTTACATTTAGTGTGTGATGATCACTCAGCACTAGGGATGGGAATTGATACGATTTTTCAGATTCCGATACTATTTTCGATTCTGTTAAACGATCCAGTTCCATATCGATTCTCTTATCGATTCTCACTTTTAAAACAAAGGACACAAAACACCAAGCCAGTCAATCTGCATCCACTTCGTTTAGTTTGGATGTACTTTACAAATCAAACAGTAAAGTCTTGTGGTCCAATGTCCTCGGCTCCTCAACCTGAGGACCTGCTTACAACAGCGCAACAACATAAAACATCAATAAACTGTCACATGGCACACATCCAATAAAATATTTACCCAATTCTCAATTAAAACTAAATAAAATAAAAGGATTTAACCCTTTAAGGTCTGGGCCTATTTTGTCTGATTTTGCATGCCTTTGAAGTTGCCTTTATATTTCAAAGAAAGAATTGTTTACGATGGCCTGGTTTGGTCCCTTTTTTTGTGACACCTTGAACTTCATGTCCAAACTGTTGTTTCCTTCACTAATTAATTATAAATCATCATTTTGGATCCAAAAAGACCAAAAATTCCAAAATCGTTTTGTCAAAATTTTTAATATTGATGTCCAATTGACAACCAAACATGCGTAACGAACCGTTTTGAAACTTTGTAATATTTATTCAACATGTTAGGATGAACATTCAACCAAAAAAATTTAGAATAAATAGTCTTATATTTGACAATTCAACATAAACAACAGGTATAGCCATAGGCGTTTTTTGCCTTTATACATGCTCTAGTCAAAACAGGTTATATACAGCAGACCAAACAGTGAAGAACAGTGAAAAAATATATACCATCTAACACAAAAAGTGTTTAGAGGCCATCTCTTTATGAGTTTAGGTATTGCGGCCCATCACCTGATGAAAACTATGTACACAATCAAGCTTCTTGAACACACATTTATATACACAAATTGAGAAGACTGATTGTGGGGAAAAAAAAAATATATATATATATAACATTGGGAAAAAAAAGTATTTTCAAAAATATTTACAATAAACAAGTTAAATTTTTGTCAGGCTTGCCACTCGGAAAAGCAGTTTCGTCCTGGAATTAGACACAGGGCTACATCACACAGCTCACACTTCCATGGGGTGTCGGTCCTCTTTCCACCCTTCCATTTTCATTTCACTTTACTTTCATTGTCACTATAAATGTACATGAAAAAAAGTCAGTATTTATGAAAATAATAAAGTATAAAATAAAAATATATACAGCAATAAATAATAATGGAAATCTATATGTATGACAATAGAAAGAATACCATAGCTGAATATGTGCTACATCCCTAATCTTCATATAGAAAGAACAACACCACAAATTATAAATTCCTGCCTGGGATACCCACAGTGCACGTACGACTTTGATCTGATATGCACATTTTATTATTATATACTCAAACACACACTTATATTGCATCAAAATTAACTTTGTCTTGCAATATCAAAAGAAACTTTCAAAAGAAACTTTTGCAGCATAAAAAAAAAAGAGTGAGTTGGTTTACCTCTGCTCGTCGATGGCGTCACCCACGTGTTCAAATCCGTCACTATCTTCACTCGAGGACTCTTCCGAAGAAGACGATGATGACGAATTTGGACCATCCTCTTCCTCAAGTTGATCAAAAAGCACAACTGCTTGCGCTAAATTTAGTTTTCCGTTCATTCTCAAAGTCACACAAAGTCGCTCGCTGGACCCAAACGGCCGTCGCTCGTCACCTCGCTCCTTCCTCTCGTTCGGTAGAACCTCGCACGGCAGTTATATTTAAAAAAAAAAAAAAAAAAAACGCATTTTGTGCTTCCACTGTGACTTCGAAAGGGTTCGTTTGATTTGTGTTTTTTTCATGGAGCTTCCGTTTTGAAAAAGGACAAGAAATGATGGAAATATAGACATAAACAAATGATCCATGCAGCGTTTTAATGTTTTTTTGAGAGGACAATAAAACTATAAAACTTAAATGACAATATCTCACGTTCTAGTTGGTCGATTGACTTCAAATAATAACGAGAGTAAACCGCAACTTCCGCACTTTAAAACGAGACCAACCAAAGGCATGTGGGTGACGTAATTAAAACGTGAGGGCGCTTCAAAGACGACGTGCGCTGAGGACGCGCCGGCGCGTCCTTCGACTCTCAAGGGTTAAACAAAGAAAAATAAGGTGCCTATCAGCCAGTGACGAATCACGTACTCTTTGGTTCAATAGAACTATTTGTGTACTGCTACAGTAAATGCAATTTTGCTGACCGTACTGAACACTCGATTAGCAATTCTTATGCAAAAACAACAAGCGTGTCTGCTTTTGTGGGAAGGATACGTGCTCTTTCTGGGCTTATTGTATCTCCAGCTGTGGAGAACACCCTTTCAGATGGAGTGGAGGATGCTTGCACGCACAAGAAGCCTTCAGTTAGTGCTGACCGCAACGGCAGTCTCTCTCTTTAGTTCCACCACCAAAGGATGGCGTCATCTTTGCTAGGAATGGAGGGCAGACTTTTATATAACTGGATCTCCTGATCCACTCTCTGGGCCAAGGAAAGACTGGGGTTGTCTTCTTCGCATGTCAGGAGCTCATGGTCCTCTTCGAACTGTTCCTCCAAGGCTGTCCTTTTCTGCTTTGCTGCTGGTTGTAGCATCTCCTAAAATTTAGCATACAATAATAATAAAAAATAAATCTGTGAAAAAGCTATTATTATCCTTGTAATGATCATCATAGTAAGCTGAACGTACATAGTCATCTTCCTCCTGTTCACCCTCCTCTTCTCTCCATCTACACACTCCTCTTGAGTCTGTCTTTGGCCTGGCTGCTTTATAGAAATGTCACAAATTAAAAAAGAAAGCTCAAAGAACAAAGCCAACTTAAAGATCCCACTTGCCACTTTACAAGTCTCTGAAAATTTGGCATACCTCATCTACATCTGTGTTTACTGTGATGGCAGCCCCCCCTAATCCGGTCCCAGATTTCAGCCTTATCAACTTTGGTCTTAAACCTGGGGTCTAAAATGGTGGCCTCCTCCAGGAATCCCTGGATATCTGGATCCTTAAATGTAAAAAAGTAGATGAATAACATGACAAACAATTACTACTGTCTCTATAGCTCTGTTTTATTGAGATTAATCATCATAAATTTTACCTGATAACCTTTGGAGAGATCTTTCATGATGTTCTCTTTGACATTCCTTGTGAAGGCAGAGTAATTTTCCTGCACAGTGTAGTGTTTGTTGTTTTTGCAGCATTGGCAAAATCTCACCACAGGTGGCACTTTTGTAATGCATGCGCATAAACTGCATGAACTCCTTCGCCCTTCTCAAATCTTGATTGCCCATTTTAGCCAATCTGAAACACCAAGAAAAGCTAAACATACATTATTTTGTTTATATTTTAAATATATTGGAAACCACAAATTTCACAATTTCCAGATAGCATTTAATTATGGCCCAAAAATGACTTAGTAAGCTTATAGGATATATAAACTGAGGCTCAATGAGAGTATAATTATAGAACTTAAAATCAAATTGTTATTTTTTTCAATATCACTCACTTCTCCTTCTCCATTGGTTTTCTTAGCCGTGGATCTATAGATGCAGCTTGTATTGCAGGAAACTGCTCGCAGAACCTCTCCATCATAAGATATAGAGAATTCCATCTTGTCTTTACATCCAAAAGGAGCATGTGTTTAGCATGTGTTTGGGCAGCTCTGGAATATATACAAACACAAATACTTAAACAGCATTCTTTATCTTGGTTCAATAATTCTATGCTGCCAGTAATCTACAGACTGTATTTCTCTTACTGAGCAGGTCTTGCTTCTCCTTAAGGACAACTTTTGCCATATGGGATCTCTTCATCCACACAATGACAGAGCGGATTCTTGCTGCCCGGTTGGAAATCTGAGCACAGCTGTAAACCTTCTGAGCTCCAAGATTAAGGATGTGCGCAAAACAAGGGAATTTGATGATTTGTAGCTTCCTCACCGCTACATCCATATTCCCTGCATTGTCTACAGTGGCTGCCACAATCTTCGCTCTGACACCATACTCTACCAAAATCTCATCAATCTCTTCTGCTACGACTGTCCCTGTCTGTGCCTGGTACACTGCTTTGGTGCTGAGGACTTTTTGTTGAGCCCGACCATTCCTGATGTAGTGTAGTGTTACTGTGAGGTAATGATCCTGGCTAAAACTGGTCCATCCATCAGCAGTGATGGCAGCCTTTGTGACATGTTTTAGCTCAGAAATCAAGTTTTCCTTTTTAACTGCATACCAAGCAGGAATCGGTTGGTTATACTGTCTCTGTTTGGGGGTTTTTATTTAGGGTTGAGTACCTTTGCCATCTCCCTAGGAAATATGAGAATGACAGTGAAACATCTGGTTAGGGTTAACAATTAGAGTTTCTCTTTGATTTTTATTGTTTTTAATTCAGGCAGGCAGGAGGACTAGTTTGACAATGAAAAGTGGGGTAGTTTTACATAAAACATTAAGTAGCCTAGTCACAAAATAGTCTAGCAGAAAAAGACCCACCACAAATTAATAGTAGGCCTAATGTAGTGGCCTGCAGGGTTTTTTTTTTTTTTCGTTTACCCAACGTTTCTGCATAAAACAGTCCCATCTGAGAAGCACAGCCAAGCCTGAACAAATTCCATCTACCGAAAGTCAGGGGCATCAACTGTAGAAAAGGGATGTAACCCTTTAACGACAGACTGAGTCACTGCTCGGTGACATTGATCTATCCTCTCTTGTGACATTCTATTTTTTCCTGCCTCGATGAACTTGTGCTACCAGCCTCGGAACAAGTCGGGCTCTGTCTATCATCATCGTGGCAATCTAAGTGTAAAATACACAACGAGGCATAGCATTTGCTTAATGTTACATGTCGATGTGAAGCAAAGGGCATCTTGTGTGCACTGTTAGTTATGGAACTATGTACCTGGAGTATCCATTGTGCTGCCGCTGTCTCCGCTACTTGAGCCACTTTGTTTCCGCAATGAGTCGAAAACACGGCACTCGGTGATGCGGATACCGTGCTGTGTTTGCAAATGTTTTATCATTTTACTGGTGTTCCTACCCTTCGATGATATCAACACATTGCAAATATTGCTAGTTGCCCTTTCATTTTCACCCTCTTTCCGGGTAAAGTGTAGCCAAACTTTGGAGCGAGTGGTTCTTGGCGCCATGTTTGTTTGAGGCGTCTGGACAACAAGATACGTCACGTGATGACTCATCACGTGACGTATCTTACACGTCCCACGCGTATTGATGACGCAATTCGCGTCTTTCAGAATCGTTAAAGGGATCGTTGAGGCTTTTTCATTGTGATGTCAAGGCCTCGAAACACTTGGAACCGCTTCTGAATTGGAATCGGATTTCGATTCCCATCCCTCCTCAGCACAAACCTTTAAAGAGCATACGACAGGAGAAAAAAAAGTCTCAATTATTATGTGAATTAGAATCATATTTTGAGACGATTCGACTATATACAACAATTTAGCAAAGTGCAGATGACGAGAAATGCCGGTTAGCTACGCCTACCATTATAGGGCTCTAGCGTCCCCAACAGGTGGATGACGTCAGCGGGTGACTGGGCTCATCGGTTTTACTATTCAGCTTATTGAGGGGGAATTATTCACAACGAGGAAAACGCGACGAAGAGAGCCGCAAAATGTAATTGTTTCAGTCTCTCTACTCCAATATTTTTACAGGATATTCTTTTTATCCAAGTATTTTCCCCAATTGCTAAATAAATGGCATGGTCATGACAAATAACAGTCTTGTGCTAAATGGAATATGAAATAATAAAAATGCACTTATTCAGGACGACATGGCAAAATTACTGCATAATGGTCAAAACTGTCGACTTCACCTTTACTGTTGCACCTCCCGAACAATATTTTATGACACCTAAATCGGACATATGTCATTTCCCTTCCCTGGCTTCGGAGAATGTAAACAAACCAAGGGGCGTGACAGCTAGCCGAAATGCTAACCCGAACCGAGTGATGTTTCAAAGTCTTCGAAGCGGAAAATCACACGTAACTAGCCCGGATTATTTGACATGACGACTGGATTGTCGATTGTCTTTATGGATCGGCAAACCGCCCGGCGGAGAACAATTTACAGTTCGTTCCCCAGAGGAGGGCGGCTGCAGTTGTTGTGCAGCTAATGTGCATGAGGAGAGCTTTTTATATGCCTATCAATGATCAAACGTAAGTAGTCCTTTATCTAAAGAAAGTTTGTAGTGTTTACTTTGTAATCTCTGTATCCGTATTTGACATAATACAAAACAAGATGTTTACTCACTTCCTCGTAAGTCCAATGGTCCCACAGTAGTAGGGCTTGTTTTGGCAGATATCCACGGTGAATGGGAACGTTTTGATACTCCAAAACGGCGCACACACCTCTCCCTCATAAAGCAAGATTTTTCTGCAGCCGTTTGGCTGGCGTGATGTGAAAAATAAACGTATTAATTCGCAAAATCAGCTGAATCCTTAGTCCTCATACACAACAGTACCGCTGTTTAGTGAAGAGGACGCCTTCACCGGTACATTTCACAGCGCCCTCCTCCTCAATGCAAGACCGAAACCGGAAGTCACTCATTTTCCTGGCGCGGGATTAAAAAAACTAAATAAATATAGCGATCACTTCCACACACATCCAAGCGGTCCATATCATTCAGGAGCATAAAATACCGCGTGTATTATGAAATAAACATGCTTTTTCGTGTCACATGCACTTTAAAGGCTAAAGCAACGTTGCATTTTGCCAAGATAAGACAAATCTTGCTATGTGTGTCTCAAAACAGGCAGTGGGGAGACTGGAGAGGACATTAGTGGGTGAGTTAGGGGCGCACAGCACGTCATATGAGTGACACAACCAGAAATTGCTACGATGCAGGCGAACTACACATAAAATGTCACACATTGTGAACATTTGACAGAAACTCTGACACATTTTCGTCTCATTCTTTTCTCATCAGACAAAAATTCGCATTCGTGTCATTATGTTTTAGTCTCCAAAGACACGTTTTTAACTCGTCATCGTCATGAAAAAATGGCTCGTCGACAAAATATTTTTGTTGTAGTCATCGTTGATGAAAACAACACTGCTAGCAACAGTCTTTCTTTCCTTCTAGGCTGTCATTCCAAATCAGTAACTGTGTTAATAATTGAAGCATGGACACTATATAATTCTCTCCCTTTTCTATTGGCCCATGGAAATGAACTGTGCATTCACGCGCCCTTAAAGACGCATTCATGAATGTGAATGTTTTTTTTAGTGTTTTGACACATTTTGATTTAATGAAAGTTTATTTTTATATTTTCACCCCAAACCAAATAACAACTAAATTGAAGGTCATCATTTTCCTCCCTAAATCTACAGTGGGGAGAACAAGTATTTGATACACTGTTGATTTTGCTGGTTTTCCCGCTTGCAAGCCATGTAGAGGTCTGTAATTTGTATCATAAGTTCTCTTCAACTGTGAGGGACGGAATCTAATAGAAAAATCCAGAAAATCACATTGTATAATTTTTAAACAATAAATTTGTATTCAACTGCATGAAATAAATATTTGATACGTTACCAACTAGTAAATATTTCGGCTCTTAGTTCTTTTTTTAAGAACCCCTCCTGTTCTCCACTCATTACCGGAAGTAACTGCACCTGTTTGAACTTGTTACCCTGTATAAAAGACACTTGTTCACATGCTCAAACAAACAAACTCCAACCTCTCCACAATGGCCAAGACAAAAGAGCTGTGTAAGGACATCAGGGATAAAATAATAGACCTGCACAAGGCTCGGATGGACTACAGGAAAATAAGCAAGCAGCTTGGTGAGAAGGTAACAACTGTTGGAGCGAATATTAGAAAATGGAAGAAGTTCAAGTTGACGGTCAATCTGCCTCATTCTGGGGCTTCATGCAAGTTCTCACCTCGTGGGGCATCACTGATCATGAGGAAGGTGAGGGATCAGCCCAGAACTACACGGCAGGACCTGGTCAATGACCTGAAGAGAGCTGGAACCACAGTCTCGAAGAAAACCATTGGAATTACATTACGCCGTCATGGATTAAAATCCAACAGCCCACGCAAGGTCCCGCTGCTGAAGCCAGTGCATGTCCAAACACGTCTGAAGTTTGCCACTGACCATCTGGATGATCCAGGGGAGCAATGGGAGAAGGTCATGTGGTCGGATGAGACCAAAATTGAACTTTTTGGTCTAAACTCGGCTCGTCATGTTTGGATGAAAAAGAAGGATGAGTACAACCCCAAGAACACCATCCCAACCGTGAAACATGGAGGAGGTAACATCACTTTTTGGGGCTGCTTCTCTGCCAAGGGTACAGGACGACTGGCACCGTATTGAGGGGAGAATGGATGGGGCTATGGATCGCCAGATCTTGGCTGACAGCCTCCTTCCTTCAGTGAGAGCCCTGAAGATGGGTCGTGGCTGGGTCTTCCAGCATGACAACAACCCAAAGCACACAGCCAAGGCAACTAAAGAGTGGCTCCGTAAGAAGCATCTTAAGATCCTGGAGTGGCCTAGCCAGTCACCAGATCTGAACCTCGATAGAAAATCTATGGAGGGAGTTGAAAGTCGGTGTTGCCCGGCAGCAGCCCCGAAACCTGAAGGCTCTGGAGAAGTTCTGCATGGAGGAGTGGGCCAAAATCCCTGCTGCAGTGTGTGCAAACCTTGTCAAGGACTACAGGAAACGTTTGGTATCTGTAATAGCAAACAAAGGTTTCTGTACCAAATATTAAGTTCGATTTTTGTGATGTATCAAATACCTCTTCCTTTCTTCCTTTCATGCAATTAAATGCAAATTTATTATTTAAAAATCATACAACGTGATTTTCTGTTTTTTTGTATTAGATTCCGTCCCTCACAGTTGAAGAGAACTTGTGATACAAATTACAGACCTCTACATGCTTTGCAAGTGGGAAAACCAGCAAAATCGGCAGTGTATCAAATACTTGTTCTCCCCACTGTATCGCGTTTTGTGACGCGAATCTGCCCTTGTGTGACACACTCAAGGGCAGTCGCATATTTAAAGGGTTTCAGTTCTGTCAATTTGTATGAATAAACCTTCAAGTGATTTTCTCCAAGGAGGCTGAAATTTATAGGTATTTAAATTCTGGCACAAGACCATGTAATGGCAGGTTAGACTGATGGAGTGGTCATCATCAGTCACCAGTTGGAGAGATTATGAAAAATGAAGAATTTTATGTAGCATGTTATGTTATGTTATGTAAACTAATTGTTTGCCCTGTTTAATACTCTTGACAATTTGATTGCAGGTAAAGGAAAGAGGGTACAGCCTAAATGGTCTCCGCCATCTGGAACAGATGTTCCCCAACTTCGACTCTACAATAGTCTGACTAGAGCAAAGGTATGGAAGCTGTTTAAAATGAAATAAAATAACAAAACCAACACAATGAAATTGGCAAAAAAAATATTAAGAGTGAAACAATCATCAAGCCAGTGATGGTGCACACAGGGTATTTTAAAATGTCTGAGGGTCAGTCATTGTCAGATATTATGGACCTATGGTCAGCATAAACGGGTTTTCAGGGGGGGCAGGGGGCCAGCCCCCTGGTGGCCGACAAGTGTCATTGCATGTAATTAGGCCTGTCGAGATAAATTTTAGTGGGCGATAAATTATCTCATAAATTATTGCGATATGCGATATTATTGCGCCCACCCCCCCCAAAAAAAATTTTTTTGAGCATTTATTTATTTATTGTCATAATCATTGGTATCATTGAGATTTGCAAGATGTGATATGAGCAACCCGAAAAAAACGAAGAAAAGACAAGGGCTGACGAGCATATGCTTATCAAGTCCCATCCCCTTTTAATCGATTTACAGTAACACAGTGAGAATAAAGTATATATTAATAGATCAAGTACACCCATTTAAACGCAATAAATGTTTACTTTTAAATTAAAAAATACCTTTTAAGAAATCACAACTAAAAACAATAGACCATGCCTCTTACAAGTAAAAGACAACAATATTAATACCGCACAGAAACACATAATAAATGTCTTTTTTCAAGAAAAAAATTGCACTTAATAATTGAAGCATTTAGGCACATAGGTATAAAGTTGCAGTAACATTAATTGCATTTCAACAACATTAGAGAAAAATAGACTTATTAAGTAGCAGTAACAAAAATTTGGCTCCCAAAGGTATCAAATATCATTTAACAGAGGTAAAACGGTCTCATTTCTTCAGCAATGTAGCGGACTTCACTTTCCGTGAGGGAACGCTATTTTGCGCGGTGTCGTCTGTATTTCTCACATCAAGCGAATACCTCTAATTGTCAATTAACTTGACGAGGAGGCTCCGCTTGTTGCGATGCAGTTTTCTTACTAAGCAGTAAAAACTGGAGAGGATGACAGTGTTTCAAATGAGCATGTAGATTTATTCTGTTGGCCATCTTTGTTGAAACAACCTCCAGAAACATTTTGCAGACTGGTTCATCCTCTTCCTCATTCCGCTCGCTCATTGTTGTGCGCCGACAGTGCACTCGGCCCTGCGTCCATCCATTATATGACGGTCACTCAAACTCAAATGTATAAAACGAACATACCCAGAAATTAATAAAACAGCGTGGCACAAGGAAGCTGAACTTTAAAAAGCGCTGTCAAGCACGTCTGCCACACATCTGCCTCAAGCGCGTGTGTCACGCGCGCGCACGTGCACGTGAGGCGATAAATTGCAGCAGGAAAATTACCGTCTTCATTTTTATATACCGCGCGATAAATGGAATTATTGCATATTGCGACAGGCTTACATGTAATTGACTTTCCTATATAGTATATGATTTTAAAATTGAGACTTTTCCAGTAAAATATTGTCTATAAAAGTTGTAAAGCAATTAAACAACAAAAATGAATGAAAAGAACAAAAGATATTTTTATAATGGGCCAAAATATTTTTCGAACAGATCATGTGACTACACCGTAGACCAGGGGTCCCCAAACTATGGGCCGCGGGCCGGATACGGCACGTCTCCACATTTGGTCCGGCCCCCTGAACAATATACTGTATATACAGTGGGGAGAACAAGTATTTGATACACTGCCAATGAGAAAACCCATTGGCAGTGTATCAAATACTTGTTCTCCCCACTGTATACATACATACACACATACATACATACATATAATACTGTATATTTTTGTTTTCAATATTGTTATTTAATTCCTGGCTTTTTTCTGTGAAGAACCCAGAGAGGGTTATTTGGTTATTATCTATTTAACTAATAGTGTTATTATTATATTATATTATATTATATTATTATTGTTTTTATTTTATTACTTTTGTTCCGTGAAGAATCCAGAAGGGTTATTTGATTTTGGCTTTCTGAAAAACAATAATTTTTTATATTTAGGCACTCCTGCAATCGTCACACCTTGTCTGTTACAAACTGACCCCGGTTCCTCATCAGACAAGGGAAAAGTTATGTGGCCCTCACAGGAAAATGTTTGGGGAACCCTGCCTTGGACGGTCATTTGCTTTGCTTAGCCAAAACCACCCGAGGTCCAAAGAGGCAAGATGGATACACGTACATTTTTTCAATCCTAAGCTTTCAAAAGTGACAACAACTACTGAGCAATAACCAAAGATTTAAAATGTGGACCATGAAACTGTAGAGAGCACCGTCAAATGGTGAGCGGAGTTTTAATTTGCCCCACTAAAGATCCTAATTGTATAACAGAGCCACCAACGGTGTCATGCCAATATAAAAATTGTGTCCCCTGGCCGCGGGAGCACACGCACACACACATTAGTTATGAGTTACGTTGACTTAAACAATTAATTGAAGCCAGAAAAGAACCACAGTTATATATTTTGGACATCGACGTTTATTAAACTGGAGACACTCCATACAGGACTTGAATTACAGTAATAACAGTTATAGGTCATCCTACAAGTAAAACAGTGAAATATTGCCTCTTTTATGTTCTGTACGTATGTTGCGTTATATGACAGAAAATATATATATATTTTTTTGATGTGTCATGTTTTAAAACCTCGTAGATAACTACATCACCAAAACACACAAATCAGTGCAGCGCAGTGGCTCCGCCCAGGGGATACAATTTTTGACTGGGGTAACTACATTGGCACAACACCTGTGGCCGTACCATATTCAATGGATGACAATCTTGGCGAAAAGTATAGCCTAAGCAGCCTGATTTGGAATCCCCCTCAAGAATGATGTGAAACAAAAAAACGCTCATTTTCAACTTATTACAATAAATATTCTTGTAAGTTAATTTTATTGCTGACACTGCATTTCCGAGTCATCAACATGTTGTGTCCCCAAAAAAAGTCAAACTCCGCCTTGGATGTTCAGCTTCTGAGTTTGCACTGCCACAGTAGGCACTAGACCTGGTTTTTAGAAATGTTTTTTTTTTAATGAGAGCGGGTTGCAGTAGGTGTTGCACCGATACCATTTTTTGGCCCCGATACCTGGCTGTGTAGTATCGGCCGATACCGATACCACTCCGTTTGAAATATATATATTTATATATTTATATTTACACTGTGTATATATATATATATATGAAGAGCTACACACTTGGATGTGAAATCGTTTCTATCATGGCTTTGTCAGGCTGCTGCTTACCTTTGTGAAACAATAAAAAGACTAATACAAAGTGAATCCAGGAGAACTTTTTATTGCATAACTTGTGTGGGTGACAATAGCTGATTAAACCTTTGGCTCTCAAAAGGCCAAAATAGTGCTAAATTCATGAAATTAAAATATGTATTATACAAGCCCAAAGGTAGGAAAATAAAAATACATTGATAATAATAATAATCTCTGAATGAGCTGAGTAAACTTTTTTAAACCCCCTGAGTTTTTGCTCTAAAGGGCAAATAGTGCAACTTTCATGAAAATATAACTAATAATAACTCACCACAGCATCTTGTCTCTATCAGCCTCCCTCTCTGTGCACCAGCAGCAACATAACTCAACTCCATCTTTATAGCAGCGCACGAGTGAGACTCTCTCAAACACCTACACCAATGTTCCCTCTAATTTTTCATGTGTCTGAACAGACACACAAGCTCCCTGAGCACTCTAGACCACCGTGAGCAACATCAGATGTTTACACTGTGGCCGCACACCAGTATCACACCTGTTCAAAACCTTAGATCATAGCAATTTACTTGGCTTATTAAAAGAATGAAATTACAGCAGCAATTTTCATTACTTTTAATATAATTGATTTGGCCCACTTAAAATGAAAAAGACCATTGTTCATGAGATGTGTACTATCTTATATGTGGGAGGCCTGCTTTTACCATCGGAAGAGTCCTACTTTGGCTTCGGTAAGGTCCAGTTGTGGCATGGGTGAGTTAATAAATAAAACATAATGAACAACCACAATGTGAGTACAACATATCAAACTCCCACATTAAAACTGTTCGGAAAATAAGGACACTCAAGATTCATATTCACCGTGTCGAGCCTAAAGTCTAAAATTAGATAATACTGTTGCGCTTGCAAAGATTGGCAACGGAATGTTGCTTCAGTAAATCAGCACAGGAGTCACGCTCACTTTTCACCACCATTGGGAGCGTCGCGTTGGTGTATTGAACGCAAGTGTGTGCAAGCAGTGCACGACTGCACATGCGCGCAGCTTAGAGGGAACATTGACCTACACACCCCTATACACAATTTAGCCGCTTAGCTTACTTTGGTTACTTCTACACCACTTTTAAAATAGGTTTCAAATTACTGCGGTATTTCTTTCAGGAAAAGACAAGAAAAGTACCTTTAACTTTAGGGTTGCTCCAGTTGAGCAGCACACTCTCAGTTGCTCCTGCTGTAGCTTGGCCAGTGTGGGATCCCTTGAATTGATTCGCATGAAGAACTATGCTTTCCAGTGAGCTGTCAAGCGAAGCAGGGAAAGTTGGGAGACTTGGCTGCTCCAGATGTCGGTTCAAAATCATCTTCAAAGTTTTTTATCTGGTTGGAGGTACAGAAACTGGCCGATTTAACTCCACCTCTCAAAACTTTCAGGCCACAAATCTTGCGTGCAGCCATTGTACTCAATGGAGTTTCCATGCTGAAATAATACCAGACCGCCGACATTTTCTTCTCCTAGTTTGTTTTTCCTCCAAATGAGAAAGCTGCCCTGGCATTGTTAAGAGCAGCTGTTGGCCTGCTCTCATTGGTCTGGAGCAGGCCAATGGCGATAGCTGCTTGGCATGTAAAGTAATCACGTGTGATCACACAACAACAGAGTGTAGTGAGTGTCAGGAGAAAGAAGTTTGCGGTCAAGTGTTATATTACTGGACTAGTAAGTGGTATCGGCACCCTATTTGTTGGTATACACCGATACCACCATTTTAGTGCCGGATCGGCCCCCCTGCCGATACTGGTATCTGTTCATCATTAGTTGCAGTATGCAATGGAGCTGTATGTCCATTAGGGGTGTAACGTTACACAAAAATCTCGGTTCGGTACGTACCTCGGTTTGAGGTCACGGTTCGGTTCATTTTCGGTACAGTAAAAAAAAAAAAAAAAAAAAAAAGCAAAATATAAATGTGCTAGTTGTTTATTACACACTTTTGTTCTTTCAACAATAGGAACATTAGCCTATACAAAGCTAGAATTCTGCTCAAAAAGTAGCGGGTATTAAAAGATAATCCAACAACAATTTGCCTTTCCGACCACGCGTATTCGTCAGCTTTCTTTCTGAAAGAAAGAAGAAAAAAGAAGTCCTGTGCTAAAAAAGAAAAACAATCCCAATGACAAAGATTTTAACATGTATTTTACAAATGAAATGCCTCAATGAATTATTTTTTTCCCTTATGAACGGTTTTCAAAAGCTTTATTGGTGGGTTTTATCAAGTTAAAGCGCCACGCAGAAATTAATTAATTTAATTGTGTAAGCAGGATGTGTGTATTATTCTTATTATTTAATTACAGGTGTTTTAGCTCATTTCAATTTATTTTATTTAAATGGGCCATTATTTATTTTATTATATGTTTATATTTTACAAATGTGATGTAGTATTCATTTATATTGTATATTTTATGTTGTATAACTTTAGTTCCTATGTGAATATTAGTTCCTACTTGTTTTGTTGTGGTAAGAAGGTTTTGTATTGAACACGGGGCCGTGTTGGTTATTATTATAGCAGAGAAGACAGCAGTAAATCAACAAAGACAAGTCAACTGTGCCCCGATCTACCACTCAAGAGATCTGATGGACTCAGAAAGTAGGTTACGATTGCATATTAGTTTGAAAATCGACCGGATCCACCGTATTATTACACGAGTGACTTCCGGTCCGATCCTAGCTAGTAGTATTGACGCAGGAGGGCCGCGTCTCACATCAAAAAATAAACGTTCTTTTCGCGTGCGTCGCGTTGAGCCGCTTCCGAAACGCATCTACACGCTGCCGCACTGTGACTGGTGTGCATCGGCTGATTCTAACGCCTGCATTCTTGCGGCGGCTATGTTGTCGCGCCGTTGACGTTTCTGGACTGTCCTACCGTGTTGGTCCTCATTATAGTAGAGAAAACGGAGTAAATATAATCTACACAAAGAAACTGTAACCCGATCGACTCACAGCCTCGAAAAGTAAGGGTTATATTACGTCAGAAACTTGTTCGGTATGTGTCCGTTCCGAACCGACTACCACGTACCGAAACTGTTCAATACTATTACATGTACCGTTACACCCTTAATGTCCATGGTATCAAACTTTAGAGACAAGACCATTATTACAATTTATTATATTATTACAATTATTACATGTACCGTTACACCCTTAATGTCCATGGTATCAAACTTTAGAGACAAGACCATTATTACAATTTAGGCCTTCACAGCGTCCCGAGTCGAGGTCAGCAGAGCCTGTTTTTCACGATACACAGAGTTGAAAGCACTGGGGAAAGCACTGCTTTCCCTTTTCCGCAGGGACCACCAAGGCTGCAAGACCTGTTTGCTGTGGGTAAACCAACCAGTGTCATAAAAAGCCTCAAGCAATTTAGATCCCAAGGCAGGCTTCCAGCGTGTCCTATTGAATTAAAATCTGTGTAATTAAGGTTCTCAATTGTCTTAAATGTACTATAAAATCAATGTAAGCATTAAATTTCTGGACAGTAGATTTAATGCTGATGATAATGCACTATGAACCACCCTAAAACACACTCACATTCACCTCATAATGGTGAATTGAAACGGAATAGATTTTATATTTTAGGAGTTAGATTTTTTTGTGAGGTTGGCTGTGAAGTTTCCAAATTTCTGGCTTTAGATTCCGTTCTAAGTGGTCTTAAAAAGAAATTCAAAAGCCTTTAATTAAACTTGTTAAAACTTGCGAGAACCCTCCAATGGCCATCGAGACTCTAAAACAACTCACATAATGTAATGGTTACTCAGTTTCCCAAAAGGTTTCAAGTGAGATTTGTGCATGGGTCATTTTAATGAAAAAGACCTGTTGGGACTATTATTGCCAGAACAATAAGACCTGTTGTTGATCGACTCAAATATCTCCATCCCATTATAAATATTTAACCTCACTGTTTGAATTTTTAGGAGCTCTTTGTACCTCAAAATGGAAACAAGGTCACGTGGTACAGCTGTGGGCCAACAGTGTATGACGCGTCTCACATGGGACATGCCAGGTAAGCGGCACACACTCAACTGTCGGGATACCTTACAAATCAACTTCCTTAATACTGAATTTTTGAATGCTTATTTTTTTCTAGATCATACATCTCTTTTGATATTCTGCGAAGGATACTAAAGGATTACTTCAAGTATGATGTTTATTACTGCATGAACATCACAGACATAGATGACAAAGTAAGAACGCTATAATTTGGTCGTCAAACTTTCTGATTTAGTGTGTGCTGGCCAGGGCAAGAACGAGTTTCATTTTTTTAAGGAATCTGTCAACGAGTAGCATCATAATCGAAGGAGATATGATATCGATGCAAAATAATACTTTGTTCCTATTTATGCAACTGGGCGTCGCAATGGCCACAGGAACTAATCGCCCACTCTGCACAGAAGCCAGTGACATCCCCTAGCGGGCATGAAAATCTCTCACCTTTCGGCGAAATTCGCCATTTTGAAGTAAAAAAGGATGACCTACGTGAATCGTGTAGATCCGAGAAGAAAATTTTTAATGGGGGGGGGGGGTGTAGGCATGTGCCGGTTACCTTCACGTAGGGCTGGGCGATATGGCCTTAAACATGTATCACGATAAATTGAGCAGATCTATCTCGATAACGATAAATTCGCCCAAGCGGACTGTTATATAATTTGAAAATCTGAATCAATGCATGAAATACAGATTAACTATTTCTTGTTGATTTATTTACCAGCATTCAATTTGATATACTGTATTTAACAATTGTACATGCAGTCTAAACATTAAATTTATAAAAATTAGGGCTGTCAAAATTATCGCGTTAACTGGCGTTAATTAATTTTTTAATTAATCACGTTAAAATATTTGACGCAATTAACGCACTTGCCCAGCTCAGACATATTTAAATGTCACTAAAGTCAAAGGCCCACCTGTTAATTGTGTTTTGCGGAGTTTTGCTGCCCTCTGCTGGCGTTTGGGTGCGACTGATTTAATAGTGTAAGTAATTATTGCCATCAACAACGGCGGGCTACTAGTTTATTTTTTGATGGAAAATTTAACAAATTTTATTAAAACGAAAACATTATGAGGGGTTTTAATATAAAATTTCTATAACTGATTTAGAACTGATTTATTGTTATAATAAACAAATACAGTCCTTATGTACCGCATGTTGAAAATATATATCCATCTTGCGTCTTATCTTTCCATTCCAACAATAATTTAGAGAATAATATGGCATATTATATAGGTGGTTTGAATTGCGATTAATTACGATTAATTAATTTTTAAGCTGTAATTAACTCGATTAAAAATTTTAATCGTTTGACAGCCCTAATAAAAATGTATTGTAAGCAATAAGAATTCAAGTATGAACATTTATAACAGCGTGTATGACTTGAACAATGTACATTGTCAAAATCAATATGCCTGTGCAAACATGTAATTGTAACACAAATGACTTGCAGCTTGAACAGTACACTTCAAAAAGACAACTTATTGTTAATGGCTGCTGTGATATAAGTATTAAATACAAGTGTTTACTTTATGGTTTAAGGGTCCCCCCCCCCCCCCCCCCCCCCCCCCCGTGCATTTTTTCATAAATGCACGCACAATAAAAATAGCTGGGGCCATTTCTCGGTCATTATAAGTTTCGCCGTTGGATTGTACTTTATGCAGAATTCTTTACCATCACAAAAGCTATCAGAGGAATCACACACACAGACAGATACAAAATAACGCCACATAGTAATTGCTAGATGCAGTCCGTGCCCAATCCACTCATTAAGTTCAGCCGTTTCGACAAGGTTAGAGCCTCTATCCGACTCCATAACGTTCATTTGTAGCGTTAGCCGCTAGCTAGCGTTAGCCTGGCTACCAGTAGAAAGCACTGAAAGCACCATCTCCGGAAATCGTGAGAACAAAGGAGGACAGCGGGTGAAAGCCCGTCTGGATGCCACCAAGAGTCGACTAAATGTCGGTTGAAAGTTTGGTGAACCTCCCTTAAGCCACACTCCATCACGTTTTGCTTGTAGCGTTAGCTGCTAGCGTTAGCTTACCGGGCTTTTGTTTGATTGGCTTCCCGATGATCACGTGACTCCCTACGTAAGCACATTCACTGCTTTCTTAAAGGGGAATGAACATATACGAACAACACAGAATCAAAGCGGGATGAAAAGACTATTTTCTTGTTTTATTAATTTACCGAATTTACCGACATGGTCAAAATTACGTCGGTCATCGTTAAGAATTTCGGTGACGGTAAATTTTCGGTTTACCGCCCTGCTCTACCTTCACGGTTAACCATACTAAGAAAACATCGCGGTTACAAAACCACTAAAATTTTCCGTCATACAGTAGTACGTATTCGATATTTTTAATGTGTCAAAAATGCAGCCAGAAGTGGCTTGGCGCGGCAGCGCTTACCCCTTCCCCTGTTTGATGCTGCACGTGTCAGTCACGCTATTCCAACAACCCCAAAAACAAACATTCCAAACACAAGGCGTACTTTTCTTCAATTTATTGATCTGTCAAATCGTGGTAACTGAAATATACCAATTGAATACATTTAAAATGTTGTACAATCGGATTTTTCCACGTGTGAGTAACTTCAACAGTTTAGCTTCATGAAAAACTTTGCCAAATACAAAACACACATTTTCTTTTCAAATTCAATACACAAAGTTACTAAAAACTTACAAAGACGAATGATAGGCAAGGCTTAGCTAGGAGAGCAACTTCATTGAGGTTAATCACAGCCGCTGAGAGGAAAACAAGTTTGAATGCAGGGGGGAAAAAAAGAGAGTGTCAAAGATCGCTAATTGCGACAGATGATCTTGTCCTAAGCCAGTACTTCTCAAATAGTGGGGCGCGCCCCTCTGGGGGGGCGCAGAGCGATGCCAGGGGGGGCGCATGTGACCTCGGGGAACATGTTTTTTGTTTTTTGCCGTACTGGAATAAAGTGTACTTGCACATCCACTCAGTAGGTGGCAGTGGCGCTCTCATTTTCAGAGTGCGCGCAGTATTTTTGAACTAAGGAAGAGCACTCAGCACACACAGACAACAGATATGAAGAGCAGTGTGCCACCGCCGTTTTCGAAAGCCGTTTTCCGACCGGACTCACTCACGCAGCGACCCACTGTCTTGTCCGGTTCTCACGTCGCCGCCCGAGAAGTGCCATTTTCGGCTTGGGATCGTCACGACGACCGCCCTCACCTACGGTTCTACCTCGGCCGCCGTGAATGCGCTTTTTTCGTGGCGTTTGCCTTTTAGCTTTGACTTTTAATACAGTGGGTGATGCTGAAAGACCACTGTTTACTGTGTCTAAAAATAATTATAGCAGACAGCCAGAAGCCAAATCAATTAAGACGCCACTTAAAGACATTAGACCCCAATCTCATTGTTAAGCCGCTTGA
Source organism: Corythoichthys intestinalis (assembly GCF_030265065.1). NCBI lineage: Eukaryota > Metazoa > Chordata > Actinopteri > Syngnathiformes > Syngnathidae > Corythoichthys > Corythoichthys intestinalis. Next base: position 69,273,184 of record NC_080395.1, on the reverse strand, counting down.
TTTTTTCAGTGAAAACGTGCCGAATATTGCCAACAATCGTCCTGCTTTGTCAGTGTTATATTAGTAAGCCAGTGAGCATAGTTAGCATGCTAATTGCAAAATAACTCCACACCATTGCAAAGGAGGTAAATACTGTGTGCAGCAAAAATAAAAACTGTCCTGTCCAAGGACACTTTTTTTTCTTCTTTTATTCAGATTTGTTTTTTCGGTCAAATTTTTTGGCACATTGTCCTCATGAGTGAATGTTTCTAATCAATTTTAATTTGTTATTATTTACTGATTTTATTACATTTTATTTTTCTGTATCAAATGGTCAAAAATGTACCTTGAGTGTATTTTTTAGTTTGGATGTGAATTTTTTTTTTTTTTAATTCAGGCAAATTGATGCACGTCAAGTCTTCTCTGTTACAAACAAAACAATGTTAATAAAGTTATACTTTATTATAAGTTGATCTATGTTACTTTTTTTCTTTATTAGAAAAAAAGGACACAATGTTAGGCACATGCGTATTTATAATAGTAATTTTGTAGACAAATGATACTATTTACGGTGGCGGCAGAGAGTTTGGGGGGGCGCGAAACATTTACGTCTTCCTTGGGGGGGCGTGACAGAAAATAATTGAGAAGCACTGTCCTAAGCACAAATTCACGTTCGCTGGACGAGGGGAGGTCTCACTCCTAATTTTTTTTTTTTAGATGAATGCATTTGTCAGCATATTGAATTTGGTGAATAATGGTTTCAATCGTTTTCATATTTTGTGGTATGACAAAGTTCCTGCCGTTCGTTGCAGCTTGCGTTGAACACTGCCAGAGCTAGCCAAATCTCCGGTGAAAAAATAGCTCCCGTTAAGTTAACGTCAAGCTTGGGTATTTAACAGTAATATAAAAGCAGTGTTGTCAGTAACGCGTTATGTGAGTAATGCGTAACTGTAATCTGATTACTTTCTTTCAGCAAAGAGCAATCTAATGCGTTCATTTTTCTAAATCAGTAATTTGATTAAAGTTAATTTCCTTGATGCCTGTGCGTTACTATTTTGTTATTGCCCCATAATGCATGTAGAATGAAGAAAACTGTAGTCATGGGAGTGACATCACATGTCACATTTTCTAATCTGGGATGGGGAAAAAAAACAGGTCACGTGTATTACCATGATGCGTGAGCCATGAGCGCTGGGAGTTTGCGGCCGAAACAACATAGCTTTGCTACGTTGCCAGGAAATAGGCAGGAGATATACTACAAACGGCTGCATTTGCACACTGGAAACACAGCCATTACGTTTTTGTGAATTTTTGTCCAGTAAAGATGACAAAAATATCTCAGTGCGCTGCGAACTTTGCGCTGGCTCAAAAAGACGACCGCTAAAAGCATCCAATTCCAGCACCACTTGGAATTACAGCACAACAGGTAACTTTTTGATACTGCTCATGCTCAATCGTCTGTTCAAGCTCAGTAGTTGTTGAAGGTTTTGAAAGTTTATGTTTAAATAAATTCTAAATATCCATCTTGCCTCCTCAGCTGTAGTTTTGGCTAAGCAAAGCAAACAGCTGTCTCTAAGGTGCTATAGTCACATGATCTGTTCGAAAAATAATTTGGACCCATTATGAAATGCTTTGAAGGATTCTTGTTCATTTAATTCATTTTTGTTTGTTTTAGTGCTCTAAAACTTTTATAGACAACATATTAATGGCCATATTCAATGGTCTTTTTTTTAAAGGGGAAGTTCAGAATTTTTTACATTAGGCTTAATCTTTGAGTTAGCCGGGCTTTAATTAGTCGTTGGAGTTGATTTGAACAAATTCTGTGCAGTTTGCCAGTTATTTGTTAGTTTCAGGGCTCCTGGGTGGCTAAGCTAGCGCTAGTCAATGGTGGTTGAAATCAACTCCTTCAACTAATTAAACCCCCGCTAACTCGAATATTAAGCCTTATGTGAAAAATTGAAATGGTCAAATTTGCCTCATGGAGGACGTTTCGCCGACGTAGGACATTTTGGCAGAACGCCGGAACATATTTCCTCCACACCCTTCTCACCTTTTTAACCCCTGACCCATTTTCATGCCTGCCCTAGGTTTCTATTCCTTCTAAATCGCACTGAAAATAATTTTCCAGGTTTACACGGCACAAGGACTAAACTGTCAGTCCAACAACATGCGCATGTACGTTTTGTACAGCACATATGTATCGGCAGGGGTTGACAATGTATATGGCCTGGACGTACTTTTTAAACTATCTGGGCCACTAAAATGCTCCAACCACTGACCCGGTGGGGCCAGAAAAAAGTGTGTATTGTGCCAATTAACGAAAAAAAAATTCATTTATTCCTAGTGGTTCCTTGCCAGTCGCGCGGGAATAGGATGTTGCGGGTGCTGCAGCACCCCCTGGTGTTCGGGTGGAAAAAAAGTTTGGTTGATTTGACTTTGTTTTGTTAAAAATAATAAATGAAACATTAAAACAATATTATATTTAAACTTGGGGGTTGAAATATATATAATGAAAAAGGTTGTTTTTTGTTACTAACTTGGTCAACATCTGACACCTTGCATACTACATTGGATAAGGCGCCATTGGAACGGAAAAGTTAACTGTTAACAGAGGAGGCTGAAACATTTGTCAAAAATGAATTTTCACAAAAACAGCGAAATCTTCTGAAATTCAATTCGCGGTCGAAAAAAAAGATGATGATAAGATGATCCTCAGCACCCCCTTACGGTGGCCGAGACGTGTCAGACGAAATGCAAAGTCCAAACATGAACCCCAATTGCAAACGCTTTGAACAAGTAATAAAGCACAAATGCAAGCTAACACAGCACGGCTCCCACTTGCCAAAGCACGACTGCAAGTTGGCAAAAGCACGAACCCCAATTGCCATAAAACGAATGCAAAAGAAAAACGCACAAATGCAAACTGCCACAACACGAACCCCAATTGGCACAACACGAATGAAAATAGCTCGCAACACGACTTCAAATGGCTCGTGAGACGAATGCAAAAAGCCACAGCACAACTGCAAAAAGCCACACCACGACGGCAAGAGGACAATCCGGAAGTAAAAAAAAAAAAAGGATGGCACTTTGTATATTGCTATATGTAGTACCTGACAAAAGTCTTGTCGCTTGCATACACATGGACCTGAAGTGTCCCTCTAACATATTTGTAATCAATATTTTCTTACAAGAAATGGATGATTTTAATCCCAAAAGGTTTTGGAATAACATTTCGGTGCCAAACAAACCTGTTGAAAAGTGTTTGGATTTTGGTAAAGCCCATTGAGTCAATTTTCGCAAAGACCTCAGTCTTGTCGCCTTGTCAAATGATGCACACAGTCCCAGATTAGAGCTTCACCTGTTACCAATAATAGATCAATTAACTCTAAGGTGTGTATAAAAAGAACCCCAGTGCACTAGGCCGCCACATCAACTACAACCTGACCTCTGACAAGATGCCTAAGAGTCCTCCTGAGACCAAAGTGTTAATTATCAAGAGCCTGAAGACCGAGATCCACTGCAGATGTGGCAGACACCTTCAATGGGTCTCAGCGTCAGGTCCAGAGGATAAAAAAAAGATAAGAACAGACTGGAGACGTTTTTGACAAGCCCAGGTAAGGGCAGACGCCGCAAGACAACTGCTCGGGAGGACCCGGTTGTTGGCTGGAAAATCCAAAGCCAGCCCTTTTTCCACTGCAGCAGAACTCCACGAGACCTGGTCACCTGAAGTCCCTGTGTCAACCAGAACAGTCTGTCAAATACTGTCTAGAAATGGCCTCCATGGTCAAATCAGTTCCTAGAAACCAACATTAAACAAAAGACAATTAAAAAACGGTGTGGCATTTGCCAAGACCCACACAGCCTGTCAAAAGGATGGATGCTGGAAAAGTGGCAAAAATTGATTTTTTTTTAGATGACTCTTCCATTGAATAACACCACAGTTGCCGCAAATATTGCAGGAGACCTACTGGAGCCCGCATGGATCAGAGATTCACTTAGAAAACACTGAAGTGTGGTGGTGGCAAAATCATGGTCTGGGGTTACATCCAGTATGGGGGAGAGATCTGCAGTGTGGAAGGCAACATAAATAGTCTGAAATATCAACAAATCTTAGCTGCCTCTTACATTCCTAACCATAAAAAGGGACAAATTCTGCTGCAGGATGGTGCTCCATCGCATACTTCAATCTCTACCTCAAAGTTCCTCAAGGCAAAGAAGATCAAGATCCTCCAGGACCGGCCAGCCCAGTCACCAGACATGAACATCATTGAGCATGTCTGGGGTAGGATGAAAGAGGAAGCATGGAAGACGAAACCCAAGAATGTTGATGAACTCTGGGAGGCATGCAAGACTGCTTTCTTTGATGTTCCTGATGACTTCATCAATAAATTGTATGAATCCTTGCCGAATCGCATGAATGCAGTCCTTCAAGCCCATGGAAGTCATACATATTATTAAATTTGGATCTCAAAGCACCATTACTTAATTCGCTTATGTTATGCAACATATTTTTGTATTTGAAGTACATTTTTTGTTCAATTTTCACACTACTTTTTGTAGGCGACAAAACTTTTGTCTTGCCAAAATTTGACCTTTATGTCTTCATTAAATTATAAGGGTGTAATGGTACATGTATTCGTATTGAACCGTTTTGGTACTTGGTGCTTGGTTCAGAACAGGCGCGTACCGAACGAGTTTCTGACGTAATGTAACCCTTACTTTTCGAGGCTGTGAGTCGATTGGGTTACAGTTTCTTTGTGTAGATTATATTTATTCCGTCCTCTCTGTCAATGGCACGACATCGTGGGTGAGAACGCAGTGAAACGTGGCCGTTAAAGTCAATCAGCCAATGCACACCAGTCGCAGTGCAGTGCAGCCGCGTGTTAAGGCCGAGTTATACTTCCGCGTCAGACCTGCGCTGTCAAGGAAGACCCGATTTACGACCCTGCGCCGTAGCTTGAGTACGCGTCCCGGAAGCGGCTCAATGCGATGCATGCGAAAAGAACGGCAGAGTTTATTATTTGACGCGAGACGCGGCCATCCTGCGTCAATACTACTAGCTAGCAGACCGGGCAGACCGGAAGTCACTCATGTAAAAATACGGTGGATCCGGTCGATTTTCAAACTAATATGTAATCGTAACCCACTTTTTGAGTCCAACAGATCACTTGAGTGGTAGATCGAGGCACAGTTGACTTGTCTTAGTTGATTTACAGTTGTCTTCTCTGCTATAATAATAACCAACACGGCCCTGTGTTTAAAACCCTCCTACCACAACAAAACAAGTAGGAACTAATATTCACATAGGAACTATAGTTATACAACATAAAATATACAATATAAATGAATACTACATCACATTTGTAAAATACAAACACATAATAAAATAAATAATAGCCCATTTAAATTAAATAAATTGAAATGAGCTAAAACACCTGTAATTAAATAATAAAAATAATACACAGATCCTGCTTACACAATTAAATTTATTCATTTCTGTGTGACGCTTTAACTTGAGAAAATCCACCAATAAAGCTTTTGAAAACCGTTCATAAGGGGGAAAAAAATTCATTGAGGCATTTCATTTGTAAAATACATGTTAAAATATTTGTCATTGGGATTGCTTTTCTCTTTAGCTCAGGACTTCTTTTTTCTTCTTTCTTTCAGAAAGAAAGCTGACCAATACGTGGGGTCTGAAAGGCAAATTGTTGTTGGATTATTATCTTTAAATACCCGCTACTTTTTGAGCACAATTCTAGCTTTTTATAGGCTACTGTTCCTATTGTTGAAAGCACAAAAGTGTGTAATAAACAACTAGCACATTTATATTTTGCATTTTGTTTTCTTACTGTACCGAAAATGAACCGAACCGTGACCTCAAAACCGAGGTATGTACCGAACCGAGATTTTTGTGTACCGTTACACCTCTATTAAATTATAAACCTTTGTTCAGTGAAACAAATATATTTTTGTACGTTCAACATAATTTGGGAGGGTCTTGGCTTTCATATGAGCCATTTCTGAAACCAATTGAATAATTAAAAGTCAGGTTATTAGCAATTGTTTCTACAAAATGGATAAGCGACAAGACTTTTGTCAGGGACTGTATGTGCTTTGTGACCATCTCTACGGGCCTCTGTACTGTTGCCTCACCCATCACACACAAATTTATCTGAAAATTATGTCAGTCGTTTATGCTGTAAAAATTGTCCTTAATGCAATCGTTTTATAGATTTTGTGATTAATTTCAAGTGAGGACGTCATAACTCCCGTGGCTGACGGAGCGTATCAACTTTCTCAATAACTGGGGTGTCAAATACTAGCACAAATGAGTTCGGGTCCATTTTGCAGTAAACGCGGGGCTTGAGATTAGGATTTCGAGTAATGTCATCACTGGTATTGGGATAAATTACTGCTACGTTGACCTGAGCCAGTGGTTTTGATAGTGGGGCCAATGAACTTCAATTTCCCTTATTTTCTAGCCCGACTGGGTTTTATAACGACACTTAAATCTATTTCTAATTTCATACTTAACCGAGGTAAAAATACTGGCTAATGTAATCGAAATTTACCGAGTGCATTCATGTCGATGGAAGCATTTCTCCCCTTGAATATTGAGCTCATTTTTGATTCTTACATCCTATCTGTCGTATTTCCATCACCCAATTCTTTTATGTTTTTCTAGATATATTTATTATAATATATAACACATTTTTGGGGGAATGGAGGGAATAATAATATGCATATCATTAAAACTTTTGTTGGGGTGCCTGTTGGGCAGAAGAATACTTCGGGTGTGGAATATTGAAAACTTGATAGGTGGGACGTACTATGTTCTATGACTGCGTTAGACGGTGTTCAAATATACAAGTATTTATGTAATTGTAGTAAACTTTATTCCTTGCTGAATTTTAGATGTTTGACTTATTTTGTCTTATATCTGGGTGTCTGTTTTGGGATCAAAAGGGGGCTGGGTTAATTTTCTGAAGTAGTCAATGTTGTACTCTTGTTATTTCCATCTTATTTGTCCTAGCAAAAAAGATTGATGACTTCACGCTTGTCAGATCTACATTTTTAAATAGAAAATAAATTGAGTCAAATGCTTATTAAATAAATCTCCATCCACTTGGAAAAAAGTTTTTAGTCATTCGTCTTAGCTTGTCGCAGTTCTAACAATATGGTATGTCCAAATTTTGCGTGCTGCTGAAGCCCATTTTTGGCCTGCTTTTGTTTCTTTTTTGTGCGTGTGTGTGGTTTTGTGTTTTATTTGTATTTTTTTGGTTGATGGTCCAATGCGACAGCTAGGGACCAAATGAATATTGCACATATTACCCTATACTGAGCGTGCAGGTCAAGACTATTGATGTAAAGGTTCGCGTATGGGAAAAATTGTGGGTTTTGTACTGAGTGCCATTCAATCAACGACCACGTACTGAAAAACGTTAGGGCACCAGTTATATTGTCTCAATTTGTGTGTTGCTACTCTTATTCTGCAGATCATTAAAAGGGCACGACAGAACTACTTACTGGACCAGTACAAGGAAAAACAACCAGAACCTGCTCAAATCCTAAAGGATGTGCTGACTGCTCAAGTGGTGAGAAACTAGAAAAATATGAAATTATGTTAAGGGTGTGAAGGGCACAGTTGCAAGAAGTTGCCCAAATACCAACGGCTCGCATCTTTTCCAGTGCTGAAGTGTATTTATGCAAGACACTGAACCCCAATTTTTTTTCCAGTGGGCTTGGCAGCACTTTGCAGGGCAGAATCCGCCCATTGTTGTCTGAATAGCTGTGTACAATTTAAGCCTCTGGAAGGCACTTTGGGCACCTTCATAGGGTAGACTAGCAAGCGCTATATACCGTATTGGCCCGAATATAAGACGGCCCTGATTATAATACGACCCCCTCTTTTTCAAGACTCAAGTTTTGAAAAAAGACATTTTGAACACCAAATTAATTTTTATACAGAAAATAATTACAGTACATCTGAAACAAATGATTATAACAATATATTTAAGAGAAAAAGCATGTTATTTTGCCTCATTCAAATCTTAATATCTGAACATATAAATATGTAAACTAAAGTGCAATCACATTCGTAAATGAATGGCTTCTGGTGTTTGATATGTAAAATAAACCAATCTATTGTGATAAAACAACAAAATTGCAATAACTGCAATAAGCATCAAAGTGAAGTCTAACTGTAACTGTAGTCTTGAAACAAATCTGAATAAGGAAAATCATGGCAATATAATAATGCAAACTGGTTAAATTTGAGAGTAGCTGGGATCTGTCATGACAAAACATGGCTTTTACATAGTTTTTAGCAACGTCTGCATAGTTTGTACCGGTTATTGGCTGCAATCAGGTTGCTTCTTCCTCTACACACGTCACGTCAGCGCGTTGTCCCGCAATTAAAGTAGTCCGGCCAAAACGTGATGCTTGGAGCTGGCAAAATGAAACGATTCTTCGAGGTTAATAAAATTACTCGGTTCAGTTTTTAAACTCGAGTTACTCAAGTTGCTCGAGTATTCATTTCAGCTCTAATAAAATCTCAAACATTGTGAACATGTGAGGGAAAATACGGCGCATTACGGAAACTGGCATTAGTCTAGTTATGTTTTAGTCTCCCAAAACAAGTTGACGAAATATTTTCATTATCGTCATCGTTGACGAAAACAGCACTGATCCAAATAAGTGAATGCTACGCTAAAGTAATAATTTAAGCAATTTGAAAATTGTGTAGAAGTAGCTGTCTGATTTTAAATTGCTCACTTGTGATCCTCAGCCCTTTCAGGCCCGCTTGAGCTCAACTACCGACCCAGATAAGAAACATATGCTAGAAAGGCTTGATGCCGCCATTACGGGCGCTCTGCAGCCTCTGCAGGCAGCGTTGGACAATAAGGCTACAGATGATGTGGTTCAACCTCTAGGCCAGGTATGACTTACCGTCAAAATTTTAAATCAATGAAACAACTTTGTTTTACATACTTATTTTACATTTAACGTGTGTCTGCATGTATATGTTGGCCTATATAACACATTGCCATAGACAAAAGTTTCAGTGATTTGGGAATATGTTTGACATGAAAATATTCAAATAGATAAAATTTCTTCTAGGCTCTACTTGCAAATTCCAAGGACATGCTGTCTGACTGGCTGGATGGTCAGTTTGGAAGTGAAGTCACAGACAACTCAATCTTCTCAATTCTGCCTAAATTTTGGGAGGGAGAGTACCATAAAGACATGGCCGCCTTGAACGTAAGTAGCAGTGGCCAGTTTTAATCAAAGGTAATGGTGAGTCACAAACCACTCACTGAGTGTCCATCCTTTTCACATTTACCATCTGAAGGTCTGTCACATTAAAACAGATGTTGTTTTTGTGGGTGTGTGTACACTATTATTTTTAAAAATCTATTCCAGTCATTCTGCTGTTGATGACATTTAAATTTGGTAGGTACATACGTATGGCCTATGAATGTAGGTATGCACTTCGCGATTCATATATAAGGCGCACCGGATTATAAGGCACACTGTCGGCTTTGAGAAAATTTAAGGCTATTAGGTGCGCCTTATACAGTTTTCCAGACTGCGACCAAATGGTCGCATTTTATGACTGAAATTAGAGCCAGTGCGAGTATTTTTTTCATCTACTACTTTTTTTTTTTTTTTGCTGACAAACTCTTTTTTGGTTAAATCCACTAGTTGGCGGTAATGTAACAAGGTGGTTTGCCAAGGGACAATACAACAGAAGAAAAAGAAGGTGGAGGGAGGTATAATATGGGTTGCGGGGAAAACTTGACATTGGCGAAAAGGAGAATACTTGACTTTCTTCCCAACAAACCAGCAGGCACGGTGTCAAAGGAGTCCGACGGGGGGAATAAAGGCCCAAGTACACTGCATGCGTGATCGTTGCGGTTCCGGTGCGGTTCAGTGTTGACTGCGTGCCACGCAGTCCGTCAAAAACAGGCAAATCATACCGGCTGCTGCACGGCTGCGGTCCGCCAACTCCGTCCCCTCGTGAGCTCTCGCGTGATCGCGCGCGATAATGTGCCATTTAAAACAACGACAAACACACGGAGTCTGTAGTATGTACTCATCAGAGAAGCAGAGAGACTCAGCACATTTTTTTCCTTGCATATTGATATTGTAACGTTTGCTAAGCGGAAGTTTGGCCGCGAAAACAACACACGAGCTTCAACGCCTTTTTCCTCTTTTTCTTTATTAACTTACCGCCACCTCACCAATGCAAAAACATCAACTACAGTGGGGAGAACAAGTATTTGATACACTGCCAATGGGTTTTCCCATTGTCAGTGTATGAAATACTTGTTCTCCCCACTGTATTTACACTGACGCTATCTAGTCCACCAATCGGAGCGTCGGGCTGGTGCACCAGCACACCAATGACAGCCCCGCGTTGGTGCATAAATTAATCCACCGATGACAGCCCCAGTCGGCACAACACCGGCGACGCTACAATATTTTAGTTGTGTCTGTCTCTTAATTCCAGATTGACTGCATCGTGTTGAGATCAGGGCTCCGTGCAGGGGGGCTATTATGCCCTTGGTTGTGTCGGTGCGTTTATATCTTTGTGCACATTTAAAATTTATGGCACATAACATCTCATAGAGCTGTTATAAACAACTGATAAATAATATGTCATATTTATAAAATGGATAGCAAATTATATACGACACGAACTAAAAAAACAGCGTACTTGGAATTGGTGTCTCAACACTGCAGATTCATGTACCCAGCGCAAACTGTTGTTTTTTCCTATTAAGAGTCAAGTGAAATGTAGGAAAGAAAGAGAAACGTCTTGAATAGACCACCAGGTCGAAACTTGTGGGTGTCTCTTTTTTCTCTTTCGTACTTTTCCTCCTCGACTCTGTATACAAACCGAGATTGTTTGTGCGCGGGGCACGAGAATTTCTGCAGTGGAACCACTTCCAGATACGCTGTTTTTTTTTTTTTTTTTTTTTTTTTTTTTTCTTAGCACGTCGTGTGTTTGATATCATTGCCAGAAAAACACACATAATAGGACACTTTGCAGTTTCGCTTTTAATGGTGTCCTTATAGTAACGATCTGCTGCATCGTATATCACTTTGTGACTTTCCACCTCCATGATGAAGCGCTCATCATCCATTTTCGCTCGTGTTTAAACCGTGATTAGGCACCTGGGCTTTGGACATCAGGCCCAGCTCCGCCCATTTTGTCGGATGCGTGTCTGGCAGAAATAGAAAATAGCCTATACCATCCGGCGGGCATGCGGCACGCCGGAGGTGGTTCGCAGTCAATCCGGAGACCTGACGCGGCCGGTATACGTTGAACAATAGGATATAATGGGAACGGATTGGCTCCGGCGCTACTTTTTCCTGAGTCGGACCGGAACCGCAACGATCACGCATGCAGTGTACTTGGGCCTTAAGTCCGACTCAGACTATGAGCGATGGCAAAATGCAAAAGTCATTCAAGTCGCCGTTGAGCTGTAAGCCAACGTAGGGGGCGCGATGTGACTGCAGTGTCAAGCGGCAGCGACACGCACCGCCCTCTGCCTGCATATCATCGCTCCTCTGATTAGCTATGAATTTGGAGGGCATTTAAAAATGTCCAGTCTGAGCGACGACAACTTCCCATACTGCTGCATTTTTTTATTTACTTGAGAGAGTTATTAAAAAGTACAGTCATGTGAAAAATTAGGACACCCCATTAAATCTTCAGTTCTTTATTAAGAAATAATAATAATAATAAATTTTATTTATAGAGCGCTTTTACCGGTGCCCAAAGGCGCTTTACAGTTGAGGAAAAATAAATAAATAAAGCTCACACAACATGGGCAGTAATAAACAATAGAGAAAATAATTACAAATTAAAAGCCAGTTTTAAAAGGTGAGTTTAACCAATTTTTTGAATGTGGGAAGATCAGAACAGGTGCGGATGGTTTTAGGGAGTGCGTTCCGGAGTGAGGGGGCAGCAACGGAGAAGGCTCTGTTAACATAACAATGTCTGACCTTGTTCTTCTTTATCTCTGCAAAAGAAAGTGATTTATTTGCAGGTAAACAAAAAAAATAACATTGTTTTACTCATTAAACCAAAAATATCAACAAAAATGCATATTCTAACTGAGGAACAAGTTAGGACACCCTACCACCTAATAGCTAGTGTTTCCCCCTTTGGCTAAAATAACTTCAGTTAGACGCTATTTGTAGCCATCTAACTGTCTTTGGCATCCGTCTAAGGAAAGTTTGCCTCACTCCTCAACAGTGTTGTTAATAACGGCGTTAGAATATAACGGCGTTACTAACGGCGTTATTTTTTTCAGTAATGAGTAATCTAATTAATTACTTTTCTCATCTTGGCAACGCCGTTACCATTACTGAGGCAGGAAAGGCGTGCGTTACTATGCGTTACTAAGTTGGTTGAATAAAAAAAGTCTGAGAGAGACAGACTCACGGAGACAAGAGAGCAGAGCAGGAGTGGGGAAGACGCCGTTGCAAACGCGATGCTAGGTGGCTCCAATAATACCTGACTGTAGCCATAGCCTACAAACTACGCCCACATGATACGGTAGATATCACATATTATAGAACTAGATGCAAATGACAGACACGGCTGCATTGGCAACATGTTTTAAGGACTACGTGTGTTAGTAAACAGCCACCATCTTAAAGCAGTAGACCTCTCAGGAAGGCTGTGATGTAGAGATCCTTCCTAGCGAACCTAAGTAACTTTTTTTTTTTAATCTAAAATGCTCCTAAATTGGCAAAATCTTGACTTAAATCTATCTTTAAATGATGAAACAGTTTTAAAACTTACACATGTTGAAAGTAGACAGAAGGGAACTAATGCAATAACAGGAGCAATTTTAACAACTTTACTGGTTGATTCACAACTTTAAATGACTTCCACACATAGCAAAGGTTACTATCTAGTTATCGCAATATCCGCAGTACACCTGTGTCTAGTTAAGTTTAGGGTAGAGAATTGGACTAGGACCAATTGTCTCCAAAACCCTTTAAACTTCAAATTGTGTGACCTGTTTTTAATTTTTTTTAAATTTAAAAAAAAAAAAAAATTTTTTTTTTTTGAGGAAAAAAAAAAACATGAAAATTATCACTAGTTACTTTGCCAAGTAACTAATTACATTCAGGTAACTGAGTTACTAACGCAATTACTTTTTGGGAGAAGTAATTTGTAACTGTAATTACTTTTTTAAAGTAAAATTAACAACACTGCTCCTCAACGCAGAATACTTTCAAAAGTAACTGACTGTTGAAGTGAGTGAAAACACCTTGGTGAGATCAAAGGAGCGGTCTGAGGCCTTGAAGAAGAAGATTGTAGACTCTTATGAGTCTGGTAAGGGATTTCAAAAGATCTCAAAAGAATATAAAATCAGCGATCCCACTTTCCGGAAAATAGCCTACAAGTGGAGGACAAAACAACTGCCAATATCCCCAGGTCTGGCCGTCCAAGCAAGTACGCCCCGAGAGCAGACGGCAACATGCTAAAAGAAGTATCCAAAAACCCTAAAATGTCATCACGGGACCTACAGTCGGCTCTTGCTACCGTTGATGTGAAAGTGCATGCCTCTACAATCAGAAAGAGACTTCATAAGTATAACCTTCATGGGAGGTCTGCAAGGAGGAAACATTTGCTCTCCAAGAACATGAAGGCCAGACTGTAGTTTGCCAGAGTGAATGTAGACAAAGACCAGGACTTCTGGAATAATGTTCTTTGGACAGATTAATCTAAAATTAAATTATTTGGACACCAGAACAGTGGACATGTTTGGTATTAACCCAATACAGAATTCCAGGAAAAGAACCTCATACCAACTGTGAAGTATGGAGAGGAAAGTGTCATGGTTTGGGGTTGCTTTGCTCCAGCAGGACCTGGGCAGCTCACCACCATGAATTCTATCGTGTATAAGAGGATGCTTGAGGAACATGTGAGACCATCTGTGAAAAAATTCAAGCTGAAGCAAAACTGAACCCTGCGACATGACAGTGACCCAAAACATACCAGTAAATCCACAAGGACTGTCTGAAAAGTAAAATGGAGAGTCCTGGAATGGCTGAGTCAAAGCCCAGATCTTAATCCCTCTGAGAGGCTGTGGGGTGACTGGAAACGGGCTGTACATGCAAGAAACCCCTCAAACATCTCACAGCTGAATGTATTCTGCGTTGTGGAGTGGGGCAAACTTTCTTCAGACCGATGTCAAAGACTGGTAGATGGTTACAAAAAGGGTCTCACTGAAGTTATTTAAAACAAAGGGGCTAACACTAGCATTTAGGTGATATGGTGTCCTAACTTTTTTCTCAGTTAGAATATGCATTTTTGTTGATATATTTGGTTTAATAAGTGAAACAGTGTGAATTATTGTTGTTTACCTGGAATCAGACAAACATTTCTTAATGAAGATCTGAACATTTAATGGGGTGTCCTAATTTTTTCACATGACTGTATGTGCTAGTACACTGCTAAAATGATTGCTTCTCCATGTAGACAAAGTGTGGCATGTGGATGTCTATTTTCGGGTTGGCCAGTGTCCTCCCAGGGGATTTGTCGATCAATAAATCTATTGCTTTTTTGCTGTAATAGCAGTATACCGGTGGATGTAAAACTGATAGAGAATAAAATATATATTCATAAGTTTGTAGTTTTACGCATTTATTATGAACGTAGTTCTTGATTAAACAGTGAAAATTAGAGTAAAACTTTGCATGTCGATTTACAGTGTGCACCCCTGAATCTTCGGCTTGTGCCCCTGAAATTTTAAATTGGCGCCACTGTGCTTCTCGTAACAAATGCTAGTCTGGAGCCCTGTTATTGTGCGGAAAATACAGTAATTGTGGACTCACTGTTGCCTGTAGGTTAGGATTTGGCCGGTCAAGAGCATGCATCTTTGTCACAGCCTTGATCCTGTCGTAGTAAATTAGTGCTTGATTTACCACGTGAGAACAATGTACAGATTCCATCATTGTATTGGAGCGATACATGTATCCACTATCTCACAGGTGTCAAACCGGTCCTTAAAGGGCCGCAATGGGTACTGGATTTCATTCCAACCAAACAAGATGAATACCTTTTCACGAATCTGGTGTCTTACAAGTGTAATCAGTTGATTGAAGTCAGGTGCTGCTTATTTTAGCATAAACCTCATTGGTTGAACTGTCTGTGCTGGATCTGTTGGAACAATTGGTTTGACACCACTGCACTATCTGATATAAATTACTTATATACTGTACTGTATATTTAGCTTAACATTGGTGTATTAGTTTTCAATTAGTGTAATAAAATGATCTTTCTGTTCTCCAGGTCCTTCCTCCTGATGTCCTGACTCGTGTCAGTGAATACGTGCCAGAGATTGTGGAGTTTGTGGAGAAGATTGTTTCAAATGGCTATGGGTAAACTAGAACATTCCATTGTTACGGCTTGTAACTTACAACTGTTATTTTCTCGTTACAAACGATAATAGGTAAAATGTTGTTTTTAGGTATGAATCAAATAGCTCTGTTTACTTTGACACTGCAAAGTTTGATGGAAATCCACAGCACTCCTATGCCAAACTTGTTCCAGAGGCAGTTGGAGATCAGAAGGCTTTACAAGAGGGGGAAGGTACACGATGAAATATTTGGGATGATTACAGTGTTGATTTTTACTTAGCTTTCCATAAAACAGCTTGGTCGATCTGACAATAGCAGTTCTCAAAAAGTATATAATGTGGTGGTAAACTGGAACTCTGAGCTTCATTGCTAAAATTGTTTTTTGTTTTCTTGAAGGTGACTTAAGCATTTCTGCTGACCGATTAAGTGAGAAAAAATCACCCAATGACTTTGCCTTGTGGAAAGCATCAAAGCCCGGAGAGCCTTCGTGGGACTCTCCATGGGGAAAGGTGAGTTTTTGTAAGTTTTGAGCTCTCATTAAGGTAACCATGTCTGACTACTGTTATGGAATTCTACCGTGTAACAGTCAAATCACTGGCAATGCTACACAATGATAACAATAACACCATAAACTGTTTCATACAATCATTGAGCTCATCTCATCTGACAAAGCTGTTGTAGGAGGCTGACCAGAAAACATGATATACTTACCATTACCATTAGGGGTGTTAAAAAAAACGATGCTGAGGTGTATCGCATCCTTACACTTGTGTTTTGGTGAAAATAAACAATTCAGAGGCTTCACTTCTACTCCCATCCAGTAGTTGGTAGCGCACAGCAGCATGGCCTTGCAGTCTGCTGAAGTAACAACAACAACATTGGACAAATCGAATTAGAGATTTCTTTACGTTGCCCTCTAGTGGTTGCTCGGATTAGTCCTTTTAGAAGTCTCAAATTTGGGCTTAGTTTGGCTTTGACTGCAAAAAAACAGTATAAGTTAAAGGTGTCAATTATCATTATTGTAACATCAGCAAAGAAATCACCAGTTTTTTAATCATAACACAACACTGCTAGTTTTTGCCGTAGCTGACGCCAGCAAACACATGAAAAGAGAAAGTGAAAACCCTACCACACTTCTGTCACTCTGTCGTCAGTCATACGGTGCGTTCAGGAACAGCAACTGCCACATTAGAACCCGATTCGTTACATTATTATTATTTGTATTATTATAATTCCGATTTGTATTGATAATGTATTTGATTTGCTATGTGTGTTGTAATTGTTCCAGCAGTATTTATGAATGATTTAGCATAGGTTTTTGGGCTGTGGAATGAATGAATTGGATTATAATGTATTCTTATGGGAAAATCCCGCTCGACATACGACCATTTCGACTTACAAACCAGGTCCTGGAACAAATTAAATTTGTATGTATGGGTACCACTGTACAACAAAAGAAAAAATTGCTAACTTGCATAACCAAAGTCCGCTAGCTTCAATGCCATAAAATGCAAACTTTTTTTTTCTTCCCAATGCTCTTAACAAATCGTCCAAACACATATTCCCTCAAAAAAAATGCTAACTATATCTCTAAACTAGATTACGAATGCCTAAACAATCATATTAACTCAAACAAAAACTTCAATCAATCTTATGTGGAGCTTAACAGGGAGCAGCAGCTGGATGCAGCCATGTTGTATCGTATTCACTGTTGCCACTAGAGGGCAGTGTATCCACTTGAATCAATAAAACTAAATGCAAACACTTTAACAACAAACAATTACAACGCCACTCTAATTAAACGAATCCTCAATTCGAAGCTTTTTTCTAATCGAGTTACTCGAGTTAATCAATTAATCCTTGCAGCACTAATACACACTCCTAATTATATTAGCAACAACAATCATGTCAGGAAGAATGTGCTTGTTTTCATTGCAGCAATGTGTTGTATTGAAAAATAAGGAAAATTACTGTTCGTGTTGTTGAAGAGAATGATTTGGGCTTTCCATTGTTCAAGTAGACCCTGAGATAATGGTAATCCTCACATACTTTTCATACAGCTCATAAGGAGTCAACATAGTTTTTTATAATGATGGTAATCTAACACGCTACATAACGTTGTGCAGGGGAAGGTGCTGCCATAAATCCACCAGCAATTTCATTGCTGCCCTTGTCCCTCTTTCTTGTGTCATTGCAAGATACAACGCCAAAATGTTATTTTTGTGACCATGGTTGGCTTTTCTTATATTAATAAAGGGTTAGTAACACTTTAAGACAGGGGAGGGTGTCCAAATTTTTCATAAAGGGCTGCAGTAAGGGCTGCAGTAAGTACAAGTTTTTCATTCTAACCAATTAGTTTTTCACCAATATGGTGTTTTGCAAGTGTAATTTGTAAGTGTAGGTGCTGGTTGTCTTAGCAGAAACCTTATTTTAATAAACTGTCTGTGCTGGGTCAGTTGGAACAAAAGTTTGCACTCTTTGTGGCCCTTGAGGACCAGTTTAGCAACACCTGCTTTTAGGTTTGTACGTACATCGGGCCTATTCTGGACAGTCTTGTGTAAAGTAATAAACAGTAGGTCTAATTGTGAGACATTTTAAGTACAGTTGAATAAAGTCTGAACATAGATTTCATAATATATTGACGGGACACTGGGTGCGGGGCTGTTTAACTCATTCACTCCCAGCCATTTTCACAAGAGCAAGGCCCTTCGCTTCCAGCCATTTTACTGGTTTTTGACTGATATTGCAAGGCCCACAGAAAATTCTGTTCTATTGCTATATAAACATGGAACCCACCAACAGAAATATTAGACTCTTCTTTCAGCGGAAAAAAAAGTAAGTTCATATCTTTTTCCATTCTTTAGAAATCAGCATTAGAAAATAGCTTAGTTTGAGCAATTTTCCAATTTTGGATGAAAAAACGGAAAAAATGGGCTTTTTGTAAACGCATACATTTCAAACATAACTTTGACTTTAACACAGCTATTTTTTTGCATAGTTACACCCCAAACATCTGAATAATGTTTTCCTTTTACAAAATATCATAAAAAACCAGACAAATAGAGCTTTTGATAGCAAAGTAACAATTTATTTACACGTGACTACTGAGAGATGACGCAGTTGTCGCTGCGTCAGCCGTATAAACTGTTCCCCCATCGTTGTTTGTCTCACAAAGATGGATTATTGGATTATTTTTGAGTCTCTGTGGGGTTTGCTCGGCGAGCCCGCTTCACTAGTTGTCCCAGTCGTTTTGCTCTGTCGTCCAGCGCCTGGCATCCCGGGCGTCCTCTTGGTACTTTTGCTCGGTCATTCGCTGCCTGGCATCAAGCCGCCAGCGCTCCGACTAATCTGCCTGGCCGTTCACTGCTGTTGAATCGGGTTGCGGGTCTAATAAAATGCGCTACTGCCCTCCAGTGGCCAGTTTTATTGCTTTAAAATGCGTTTTGAGCTTTGTTCTTTGTTTTTCAGATAGATCGGAAGCTCTAGATGCTTGTAATTTTGGGACAGTGAAGCATTTAAAAATAGAACGCATTTATACGTTTCTGGGAGCAAATGAGTTATTAGGGGGCCTATCTCCGCCAAAGCTGACCGAGTGGAAACGCGGACAAGGGCGTTACACGTTGAAAGTTCTTGTGAATAAATGCTTAAATCCCTGAATTCTTTATATATATATGTAAAACAGTCTCGATTCTTGGTTAAAAATAAAAAACTGGGCAGTTAGCATTTATTTTACGTAAATATTGCGTATTCTGACGCCAGTGCCGTAGCGGTTAATTTCTCCCATTGTTTTTTTTTCACAACGTTTCATAATGCACGTATGGTACGAAAAATAAAATAATTACATTGAATTCTCGAACAAATCCCTCCTGAGACAATCCTTCCTGTTTGTATGCGGTACAGCTTTCGTACTTTTTCAACCTAAATCCGGCGTTGGAGAAAAATTTCGACCGACTGAAGCGGAGTGTAGGACAGCCCCCTACTTGAAGGCGTATCGCAGTGTCTGATGAATGTGGCCCATCAATATCATTATGAAGTCTATGGTCTGAAGGTGACAAAGCTGTGTTGTTTGTGGCAGCCCTTTTAATTTTCGTCTTTTGAACGATAGTCTGTCATATTTTGGTCATCTCAAAATGTGTCTTCGACTAGTTTTTGTTGGCGAAAACTCGACTAATTTTGTCTAGTTTTAGTCGACATTTGCCATAAATGTTTTTGCCTGTAAAATTAAAAAAGTTGGCTCCGAAAAAAAAGGTTTCCAACTATTTTGAATGAACATTGACAGACGAGCACATGTTGTAGCTTCTATCTACAAGGACAACACCAACTTGGTGATAACACACACACACAGCTGGAAAAAGGTACATCACTTTCAATTAATTATACCCATCTAGATGCCACGAACTATAAGAAAAAGTTGTCAGAGAGTTTTAAGAGGCCATAAGCCTAATGAGAAAGCAAATGCTGTGGTAACGCTGAGTTACAGTGGGGAAACATGGGTAACCCTCAACCATGAGAGATAGAATGTGGAAAAAAAACAGAAAATCACATTGTTTGATTTTTAAAGAATTTATTTGCAAAGCATGGTGGAAAATAAGTATTTGGTCAATACCAAAAGTTCATCTCAATACTTTGTTATGTACCCTTTGTTGGCAATAACGGAGGCCAAACGTTGTCTGTAACTCTTCACAAGCTTTTCACACACTGTTGCTGGTATTTTGGCCCATTCATCCATGCAGATCTCCTCTAGAGCAGTGATGTTTTGGAGCTGTCGTTGGGCAACACTGATTTTCAACTCCCTCCCCAGATTTTCTATGGGGTTGATATCTGGAGACTGGCTAGGCCACTCCAGGACCTTGAAATGCTTCTTACGAGGCCACTCCTTTGTTGCCCTGGCTATGTGTTTGGGATCATTGTCATGCTGAAAGACCCAGCCACGTCTAGTCTTCAATGCCCTTGCTGATGGAAGATTTTCACTCAAAATCTCTCGATACATGGCCCCATTCATTCTTTCCTTTACACAGATGAGTCGTCCTGGTCCCTTTGCAGAAAAACAGCCCCAAAGCATGATGTTTCCACCCCCGTGCTTCACAGTGGGTATGGTGTTCTCCGGATGCAATTCAGTATTCTTTCTCCTCCAAACACAAGAACCTGTGTTTCTACCAAAAAGTTCTATTTTGGTTTCATCTGACCATAACACATTCTCCCAGTCGTCTTCTGGATCATCCAATTGCTCTCTAGCGAACCGCAGACGGGCCTGGACGTGTACTGGCTTCAGCAGGGGGACACGTCTGGCAGTGCAGGATTTGAGTCCCTGGCGGGGCATTGTGTTACTGATAGTAGCCTTTGTTACTGTGGTCCCAGCTCTCTGTAGGTCATTCACTAGGTCCCCCCGTGTGGTTCTGGGATTTTTGCTCACCGTTCTTGTTATCATTTTGAAGCCACGGGGTGAGAGCCCCAGATCGAGGGAGATTATCAGTGGTCTTGTATGTCTTCCATTTTCTAATAATTGCTCCCACAGTTGATTTCTTTACACCAAGAGTTTTACCTATTGCAGATTCAGTCTTCCCAGCATGGTGCAGGTCTACAATTGTGTCTCTGGTGTCCTTTGACAGCTCTTTGGTCTTGGCCATGGTGAAAGTTGGAGTGTGACTTACTGAGGTTGTGGACAGGTGTCTTTTATAAAACAGGTGCCATTAATACCGGTAACGAGTGGAGCCTTGTTAGACCTCGTTAGAAGAAGTTAGACCTCTTTGACAGCCAGAAATCTTGCTTGAATATAGGTGACCAAATACTTGTTTTCCACTCTAATTTGGAAATAAATTCGCTAAAATTTAAACAATGTGATTTTCTGGTTTTTTTTTTTTCACAATCTGTCTCTCATGGTTGAGGTTTACCCATTTTGACAATTAAAGGCCTCTCTAATCTTTTCAAGTAGGAGAACTTGCACAATTGGTGGTTAACTAAATACGTATTTGCCCCAATGTACATTTAGTGTGTGATAATCACTCGGCACAGACCTTTAAAGGCTAAAGCAACATTGCATATTCTCTCTGGCCAAGAAAACAAATTTTACCATGTGTGCAAGCCTGCATGGAGACTGGAGACGAGACACTGGTAACTATTGCGACTATTATTGTTCTCATCCCGTCAAACGTAAACTGGCATTCATCTTGTTATGTTTTAGTCACCCAAAACACTTTTTTAGCTCGTTATCGTCTCTTCGTCATGAAAAAAATGTTCGTTGATGAAATATTTTCATTGTCGTCATGGTTGACGAAAACAACACTGTGACAACGACTTTTGTTTTGAATGTTTGAATAGGGAAGGCCTGGCTGGCATATTGAGTGTTCTGCCATGGCCGGCTCTATCTTGGGGGAGTCTATGGACATTCATGGTGGAGGTTTTGATCTAAGATTCCCTCATCATGATAACGAGCTGGCTCAGTCAGAGGTATAAAGTGAAAACTTTCTATCATTCTTAAGAAATAGAAAACAACTGTTTTTCAATGTATTCCAAGCCAAGAGACGTATTTTGTTATTTTGTACTTTCTAGGCTTTTTTTGAGAATGATAATTGGGTCCGCTACTTCCTGCACACTGGTCACCTGACAATTGCAGGATGCAAGATGTCCAAATCACTGAAGAATTTCATTACCATCAAAGAAGCCCTGGCAAAAAATACAGGTACATAAGTCATTTTACAGACTGACATCAAACACAAAGAAGTTAGACTACAAAAATCCTACTTGATTGCCCTATTGGCTCTTGTAGTCTCATCAGAAAGAGGTCCAAAAGTGCTTTTTGAGCTCTGCCTGTGAAATCCCCAGACCTCACAGTGTGGGATTGATTTTTTTCTCTTGTTGGGATATGTAAAAGATCGCTTTCATTTAAACAGTCTAAAATATCTTTCTGGTTGTTATTGCAGCTCGCCAGCTCCGTCTTGCCTTCTTAATGCATTCGTGGAAAGATACCTTGGATTACTCCCCCAACACGATGGAGTTGGTTGTCCAGTACGAGAGGTTCCTGAATGTGCGTGATACACGACGAATGGATTCCTCAAGCAAATAAATGTTTATCTTAAATAATATTTTGTAATGTCTTATTTTCCTCTTTTTTTGTACAACAGGAGTTTTTCTTGAATGTAAAGGACATTTTGCGTGCCCCTACTGACATCACTGGGCAGTTTGAAAAGTGGGATGCAGCGGAAGTGGCGCTGAACAAAAGGTAGGAGAGAAGAAAAGTCAATGGAGCACATTAAAATTGAGCGGGTATTCCTTCTCCCAAAATGTATGGTGAATGAATAGCATGTTAGCAACATACTGACCCTTTGACAGCCATCTTGACTCTGGCGTCACTGGCAAACAGCAGGAAATTTAAACTGGGATTAAAACTGTGTAGTCTTTCTTTAGTTTATTTGACAAACAAAAGGACTACAAATTGTGACTCGGTGAATTCTAATCTCTAATTCCTTCCAGGTTGTGGAATAGCCTGCCCCTTAAATCCTCACCATCACTCTTCTAGGCCTTTTTTAAATCGAGGTTAAAGGGCGCTTTCACACTAACACTGTTTGGTCCCTTTTAAACGGACCAGAGTTCTTTTTCTTAGATAGTCCGCTTCATTTTGTAAATGTAATTGCGTATCCAAACTCTAGTTCGGACCAAATCCACAAACTCTTGTCCGCTCGGTCTGCTTTAAGCGCGCCCTGCTTCGCTCGTGAATGCAACCGGAGGAGAGCGCGCTTTTGCTACTTTTACGTGCAGCGTCGAAGTACAGCGCGCACGCTATTCAAAATCAACAATGGCAAGAGGACAGACGATTAAAGGGATCCACACTTAGAAAGACTTGTAGTTCTTAAAAGATCAATGTTAATATGAGTTCAAATAATTTGGTGTTAAAACCCCTATTATCTTTTCGTTTTTGTACAATTTGGAAAATTAGTTTAACTTGTACCTCGCCATTATTGATTATATTGCAGTGCCGGGACGTCACTTGGTTACGCTGCCGAGCTTCCAGAGTATGACTGTAGCGATATAAACATGTCATCTGCTCAGCCCTTTCAATTTGAACCCGAGAGGAACATTAATGAGCATGACAGCACTGTCGATATTTCTCAAAACAAGCACCAAAAGCAAAATAAACAGGAAAGACTGGATGATACGAGATGAGAGTAAGAAAAAAAACTGTGTTCTGCCAAAATGTGCTACACCGGCGAAACGTCCTACCGTGCGCTTTCAGCTTGTTTTGCTTAGAATCAAACCGACAGAACATACTAAAGAAAATACTTAAACATAGTAATATCAAATAAGGGTGGTTTACATACGCTACGTGACTAATGTGGTCAACAGATCAACAATCTGCTTTAAAGCTACAACAAGAAAACGCAATTCTTAAAAGCACAGTGTAACAAAAAATCGGATTTGTGCATTAAGACCTGCGGTATGAACGTAGCCTAAGTCTCTGAACTCTTTTTGAAAACCCTGTCATGCTGTTGCTAATCAATGATGAGGATTTCTTACCATTTATGTGACTTCTGATGCTGCATGGTTTTGCTGAGGGCTTTGTAGTCTGGTTGATACTTGGTAAGGTTAAGCTTTATGCAGGCGTTGAGGAATTCAGGATGCGCCACAAATCCTCTGTTTTTCCCCACCATGCACAGCGCACCATCAGTTTACATCGAAACAAGTTTATCCATTGGTAGATTTTTTTTCTTTAGCAAACTCAGTGAAGGACTTGAATAAAACCTCTCCTCTTGTTGTCCCTTTCGTAGTCAAAACTGCAAGACTTTCATCATGTTGTGTGTAACCCGCTGAAAAGTATGATACTAAGGTCTTTTTTTCTTTTAGCCATCTTCTCAAAAGGGTTTCTAAAATTAGCTGACAACGCGATTAAAATGACGGAAGTTTACTTCCTGATCTCACACACATGTGCACATCGGCCGCTATTTTCGACAGCAAAATACGACAACCCTATTTGAACAGTGTCTCTGCCTCATCTGCGTTGCTTATGCAATTGATAGCTAAATACTGTAGATAGACAGACACGACGACATGTATGTTTTCCAAATTACTGTGAACTGGCTTTTTAGTCACCGGTGACCGTCGCTGTTTCGCACAATGCACAAAGGAGTCTAACTGTAGTGGCCAGAAATGGCACAACGACATAAAAATTTAATGCATGCAGGCTTGTTCTGAATAAACTGAACAGAAGGCTAGGACTGGATAAAAACAATTTATTTTGGAAAAAGAAATAACAAGAACAGGAAAGTGCATGTGCAAGAAATCCTGGTTAGTGGGGCTGGGATAATTAACAACAAACAATTTTAATAATCAGTGGCTAATGTGAAATAGCACAAAAAAACAACGATGCTCAAAGCCACCCTGGTTAAAAACGCACAGCAAACGCCAGCCCCACAAACCCTGTATATTGCACAATCCCGTGGACTTAATAAATAACAAAATAAAAAACTATGAAGCCTTAAAATACTGGAATGGGGGGGGGGGGGGGGGGCAAGGTAAATGTCCTCTATGAAGGATTTAAGACACACTTTCTGCTGCTGAAGCCGTATAGGTGCCCTGATGCATCCTCTGTGTATAGCTATTATTCCAACCGACTGCCACAGACATCATCAGACTCTGGTGTTCTCCACTGCCACACCTGGCCTGAAACTCGGCTGATCACTGGCTTGCCCAAGGAAAAAATGTTAGAGCCCCTTACTGGCTGCTCTTTTTAACGCTTATGCCCGCCAGGTTTTCCCCGAGATCTTAGCACCCTTCCCATTACATAATGAAACTTTTTTTTTTTTTTTTTAAATAAAGATTTGTCTGCGAGCCAGACGCAGCCGTCAAAAGAGCCATATCTGGCACGCGAGCCATAGGTTCCCGACCCCTGATTTAGCCTATCAATTAATTACAGGCATGAAAATCACCAGAATGGCTAAAACATTGACTTATTTCAACGAAACAAAGGAGGGTACACTGTCGTGCCCTGTCTCTTCAATGCCAAGCTTGGCTGCACATGGGCCATGAATGAACACCTAAAGCGCCATTACCCAGTTGTAATTTTGGAAGACTACAGGAAACGATTACAAGCTGTCATACCGTAAGTCCATCTAACTAACTAACTAACTAATGACATGTTTTATTGAAGTTGCTAAGCCTGTCGTGATATGTAATGAGTCCATTTATTGCACGGTAAACAAAAATGAGGGCGTTAATTTTCACAGCTGCGTTTTATTGCCGCGCATGTGCGTGCATACATTTGTGCGTGCATGCTGATGGTATATGAGACAACAGTTCCTTTCAAAGATGTTTATTGGTCATCAACACGCTGTAGAATTAAAGTGCAAACATACAAAACAAGGAAACACATCTATATCAAACACTGTAAACGTTAGCTTTGCTACATTGAGGCTAATGGGGGAAAAACAACCTACTTTAGCCTGCTATAACCCATTGGCAGTCTTCTCCAAAACGCAAACTTGCGTTTAAAAGATGACACAAAATGAAAAATCGCTGGTTAACAGCATTTGCAAACGAAAAAAATGAAAAAAATTTTTTTGATTACTGACACCACATGCAATGACAAAAAGAGCTTTTTTTATGCGGAGTGTAAAGCTTACGGTTAACGGTTTAGCGAACGTACTTCAGGTGAACATTTCGAAATAAAAGCACCTCATTTTTGTCATATAAACAACAATTTCTGGGGTTAATTCCGCATACTTCAGGATTTAGATTCTACACTAAGAATAGGTTTAAAATGACAACCTTTATGAAAAATCTGATTGCAATGAATGATTATTATACTACTATTATATAGAGTAGTATACTATAATATTAATATTATTATTAATATTACTAGATATTTCTTTTAAGAACTGTTTTGAATCATGTTGGAAAGGTGAAGTCAGTGTTCTGAATCTGTTTACACTCCATTCTTCTGCACTAGTTAATGCTATCAGCATTTGACATAATTGTTTATTTGTGATTTATTGTTGTTATTTACGTGTTTATTTGTACTTTAATAAAGAGTTTAAGTGTTCCAAAATGTTTTTGTGAATTAATAAGCGTCATCAAAAATTTCATTGCTAAATTAGTAAAAAAAAAAAAAAAAAAAAAAAAAAGGCGGGGGGGTTATTTATTGGATTAGTCGACTAATCGTAAAAATAGTCAGCTGACTAATCGGGAGAAAATTAGTCGTTTGGGACAGCCCTAGTTGTACAGTGTACCGGAACATATTTCCTCCACACCCTTCTCACCTTTTTAACCCCTGACCCATTTTCATGCCTATAATTAGAATTATTTTCGTGACATGACAAATGTAGCCCTGACCCCCGTTCACCTTGCCTGGCCCGGCCAGACTGTTCTCACTGTGTTTTTCAAACACTGAGAGAATAGTCTGGGACCCAGCCCATTAACGGCCTCTCGAGCAAGTACAAAATCAATCGACAAATTAGATTTATTTGCGTGACGTGTTCTTAACTAGCAACGTCACTCTTCCGTGTCAGAGGTCGTCTCCACAACAACACAGATGGCGAACAGGAGAGCCGAGAATATGTTCCAATCCACGGTAAAATCAGTTTTAAATGACCAAAAACACATCGACACAAGTCATTGACAACATTCTGTCTCGCGTTAGCCATGTTGAATAAACTCCGCTCTCCTCGTATGTTTACTTCCGCGCGCAAGTCTCTCGTCCCGCCCGTCGTTGATTGGTCCACTCGCTGTCTGTTTGCTGTGGCTTGCTCCGCCCTGAAAATTTTATCCGCTTAATGGTGGCCAGACTCAATAGCTGGAACAGCGGTGAGTCTACCAGGCTACCGTTCACCCAATCTGTTAGGTCTTATTAATATCCCGTCCCCACCAAAATGTGTACATGCAGGTTTGCTGTTATATAGTCCCTACCAATATTAAGACCAAACCTACGCCCTTGTCTGTAGAAAAACTTTATTTTGAATTTGTGACATTGTAGGTGCCCAAAGTATGATTCTTCTCATTGACTACATTCAGCCTACAATGTCCCAAATCGGTGGTGGCACCCCTGCTCATATGACGGCAAAATATAAAAAGCATTTTTTTAAATTGTGTGTGTTCTACAGTTTTTTTGATAGGAAGTCAGCAGTTCACGAGGCACTGTGTGACAACGTTGACACCCGCACGGCCATGGAAGAAATGAGGCAGCTTGTTAGTCAGAGCAACAGCTACATCGCCAGCAAGAAAAGTGCCAAAATGGGACCAAACCGCATGCTAATGGAAGGTATTGCCATGTATCTCACCAAAATGCTGAAGGTAAGAAGTTTTGGACTCTTTATGCCATAGACCATTTGTACCATAGTAAGAATGTTCTATGATATATTTAATGAGTTAAATGTTCTTCTAGCCTCGTTCAACATTACAGAGGCCTTATTTTTCTTTTCTTTTTTTTTTTTCTAATTAAATCTTATCCGGCCAGTCTAACTATTCAAATTATTCTTTGGTCTGTTCTTTGAAAATGTCTTCTAGATATTTGGTGCAATTGAAGGATCAGAGTCCATTGGCTTCCCATTAGGAGGACAAGGACAGAATGTTGACGTAAGATATACATTTGTTTTTTGTAGGTGAATGTGTCTGTTAGCTTTAAAAAAACAGAAAACTATTTATTTATTTATAACATATCTTCTGCATTATAAGGCACACCTAAAAGCCTTAAATTTTCTCAAAAGCACACAGTGCTCCTTATAATCCGATGCTTCTTATACAGTTTCGGTTTACGTGATTTAGACTTCACAACGCCGGAGTCTCGTCCGCCATTCTGTCTCCAGTCGTTTTTGTTTTTTTTTTAGCCGTGTAAACAGTACTTAATTCCCGTTATTCCCGTCATTCAAAATTCCCTCTTCCTCCAGCAGCGTCGCTGCCGTCCTGCAGTTCCTAACAGCGTCAGGTCCCACTTCCTTGTTTTCATGCTGCTGCTTCTCCCCCGATTTTTTTTTTTTTTTTTTGTTCTGGCTGCGGGCTCGTGTTGAGAGAGGCGACCTAATGGCCATGATATCCCTCCTCTCTTGCCTACCTGCTCTTTCCACATTGCCCTTTTCTCTCAACGAGGTGACTCACTTGCAAGTAAAGCCCAAATAGTCATTGAATATAACAGCATTTACCGCAACGTACCTCACAGTATCTTATTTTTTTTACTGTATTTTATTAATATGACGTATAATGGTTGTTTTTGGATACTTATTTTGAGATTTAGGGTGTATTCAGGGGTACTAAAAGTGTTAAAGGGAACCTCTGACTTAAAGACTTGTAGGCTCTAATAAGCCACACTTGTTCTCTTTCACTAAAATATGTTATTAGAATCACATAAAATATTGCCATTATTAGTACTAGGCATTTTAGTCATATTTAGTCCATGTTTTGACCTACGGAGGGTGCCATGTTTCATGCGCGCAATGGACACTCGAGTACTTATTATTTGTGGTTTTATTGAGTCTTTTATTACCTTTTCATTGCCTCAAAATACTTTTTGCATGTGTTTCCCTCTCATACTTTTAAGCATTGTGTTTTCTTGTGGTAGCTTTAAAGCAGATTGTTGATCTGTTGACCACATTAGTCCCGTAGCGTATTTAAACCACCCTTATTTAATATTACTACGTTTAAGTATTATCTTAAGGCATCTTTAGTTTTTTTCTGTCTGTATGCATATAAACAAAACAAGCTGAAAGCCCACGCTAGTACTTTGGGTGACAAATTCGCCTCTTGCAGGACGTTTTGGCTAAATTCCGTTTTTTTTTTTCCTTACGCTCATCTCATCCCGTCTTTCCTGTTCATTCTGCTTTTGCTGCTCGTTTTGCAAAATATCGACAGTGCTGTCATGCTCATTAATGTTCCTCTCAGGTTCAAATTGTTGGACAGATGACATGTTTATGTTGCTAGAGCAAGGGCGTAGGTTTGGTCTCAATATTGGTAGGCACGATACAACAGCATAACCTGCATGTACACATTTGCTGAGGACGGGACAATAATAAGATCAAACAGTGAAAAGGGGTCAGGGCTACATTTCTCCCCAATATGAACCTAATTACTTCATAAGCTAAATGATTAATGCAAAATAAATCTGGACTGATGTTTACTAATTTACACTGCACATTTATAACGTCTTAATCTGATAATTTTTATTAAATGTAGTCGAATAATTTTCTCCATCTTGTTTTGAGTGTTAAAGGCTAGTTAACAAATGAATGCATCAGATTCTTCCACTTCAAGTAAATGTTACAATATTTGTTCTTATGAAGCCCATACATCTAAAAGTTGGTCATTTTTCACCTAAATCAAGAAAAAAATGAATCAAAAACACTTCCGACAATTTTTAAAAATATAAAATATACAAACTTTTTGCTTAAAATAAGTCTGTTAAGGTTATTTTCAGCTAGCTATTTTATTTGAAAAAATCTAAGTGAGTAAAATTTCTTGAGCACTGGCACTTATTTTGAGTAGAATTACACTGAAAACAAGGGATTTTTATTTTTTAAGGAGATGGGTGTTTACAGTGCATATGCATTGGTTCAGGTGATGCACTGTTGGATTCAAGTGTTTGTTTTCAAAAACTACTAAAGAAACATTTAGAAAACTTCCAAAATAAGTTTCTGGATTTTATAAGCTAATTTAAATTGCAATATCTGAAGACAAATGATATTAACAATCATACACAAGAAATAAAAACTTTTTAATAATCTCTTAACTATCCAGGAAAGCAAAATATAAACGGTTCTAAATGGCCGCGAATGCAGCGGCTCAAAAGTCAACACTACAAACTTTCGATAGAGAAAGGAATATTTAATTACGTTTAATCATGGACGACATGTAGAAAACTTCTCGTCAGACACATTCTGCCATGGCTGCACACAACTGCACGCCACTCTCACCGTTAACGTCTTCGCCGTGTCTTAAAACATCTATTTATGCCATATTCATGTTGGACGTGTATCTTTATGATGTAACTTGTTTATTTAGCACATTTGGATAACATTGAGAGTCCAACTGAATGAAAAGGAGTGCTTATTCACACCACAAAAGCAAAAATATTATAATGGGTGAAAAAATTTGACATAACACCGGCAGTGAATGCGTGTGTGTGTGTGGGGGGGGAGGGCCATTTAATTTTTGTTAAAGGAGGTGGTAATAAAAGAAAAAAGGTGAGCGTTACCAATAGAAAAATATGAGCGTGGGGTGCCAGTCTTTATAAGTAAAGGTGAAAACCATCGCCAAAGAGATCGCCAGCTTCGTCAGGATTCTAATCATTTATTTCAGAACTTGTGCAACACAACACGGCAACTGCCAGCAACAACACGACATTTAAAGTGAAAGCAACAGCTCAACTGCACTCTCTATTTCTGCCGTCAGCCGTTCAAGTACACCACACAAAATACAACTGCCACATTAGAACCCGATTTGTTACATTATTACAGGTATTATTATTTTTATTACTATTAATATTAGTCATGCACGATAATACATTATTCAACCGATACCGATAGTTTCCTTCTCCTTTCAACCTATAACTGATAATGTCAACCCGATAATTCTATTAAAAGATTTATGTTAAATTTAAAGTATACACAAGAGAAAATATTACTGTGCAAAAATATAATTAATTGCTCTCTTTTTTCAACACAAATGTGAACAAGTAGTAAATTCCAACATCTAAATAAAGACCGATTGTCTGACATTGTGTAAAGATAAACTTTAGGCAACAATTACTTATCGAGTAAATACCTAAGTTGCACAAAAATGCCTTTAAAAGTTAGCCATTCCTCACATAAAACATTACTACACTGCAAAAACACACTTCCTTAAAACTAGTTTTAATTCCCTTTGTTAGATTTGAAGCTAGGTTTATGTACTCCTAGCTTGGCTTTTAAAAAGAACACGCAGGAAGTCGACATAGCTTTTGTGGAGGTTTGTAGCTGCTCTCCCAACTGCTGTGATAGCAACCTTATTTATTCAGGGGCAAATAATTGGGTGGGAGGGGTCAGGAAAACATGGGGGCCACGTGGCCCAGAACAAAGGAAAGGCTAACTAGACAGAGGTTATCCTATCTGGTAACTAACTATACTAAGGAAAGCATAAATGTTAACTGTATGCACAACAATTCCAACACCCTTGTTTTCAGTGTAAATCAATTGGAAATAAGTGAAATTATCTGCCAGTGCATCAAGTATATTTCACTCAGATTTCTTGAAGAAAAATAGCTAGCTGAAAATAAGCTTAACAGCCTTATTTTAAGCAATAAATTATTATACTTTATCCTAAAAACCTTGACAGAAATGTTCTTTATTCAAGATTAGGCATGATTCAAAACATTATTTGAAAGCAATTATTTTTGGGGATTTAGGTGAAAAATTTCCTTTTTTTTTTTTTTTTTTTTTTTTTTTTTTTTTTTTTTAGATGTATGGGCTCAGTAAGAACAAATGGCAATATTTACTTTAAGTAAGTGGAATAATCTGCCGCATTCATCTGTTAACTAGTCTTTAACAATCAAAACAAGATGGGGAAAATTATTTGACTAGATTTTAGAAGAATGATCTGATTAAGACGTCATAACTTTACAGCGTACTAAATGCATTACTGACTGGCTGACTTCTTTGTGAGTGTGGTTTTTTTTGCATGTTGAAATTATCATCTAACCACTGTGCCGTCATGATGACCATGCTTACTTGACACCACTTGTCCAAATGTCCGTGGTAAAACTGATGTGATCGGCATGTCTTACACGAAGAATGGGGGTCGTATAAACTGCATCTTTTTTTTTCCTATCCGGGCCTTTGGCTCTCGGGTCACTGCGGTTTAAAAAAAAAAAAAAAAACGTCTCTCGTCCGGCATCCCCTCCCGCCTTGCCCTTTAGTCCGTCCGGCCGCCAAATTCGCACCATCGCCAAGTCTCTGTCTGGCTGTGGTGCTCGGCGAGTTGAACCGGAGTGGCGGTGGCAGCTATATTCGCACCGGATATCCGCCCGTATTTGGGGCCAGGCTCCGCTTCGGACGGAGGTGCGCGCCTCGCGTCCCGCACGCCGTGGGGGACCGCTCGAGAAACTGGGGTGTTCGGAGGAGGTCCGGCCGCAGTGGCACCGGGCTCTGCCCGCCCCACCTAGCTTTAGCATTCGCGCTAGCATCAGGATCGTATTCGTTCCAAAAATCTTTCTGATGCAGTTTTATTTTTTATTTATTTATTTATTTATTTTAATGATGTTTTTTTTTTATGATGCCGTTTTAAATGGCTGATCGGGTGTTGAATGACGACGCTTTCTTTCTGCCTCGTGGAACTTCTAAACTGCATGTTTTGCAGATGGCGAGAGCGACGTTTGTTCCATACACGGAAAAATCAACCCACGCTTGCGACAGAGCCGCCATGATATCGCCTCAACCCTGTTGTGTAACGCCGCCTCCTCTGTGACGCCATACTTCTCAACCACTCCTACCTCAGGGGCTTCAGAGAGAGGAGGGGTTGAGGAGGTGGCGGTGCAGAAGTTGACAAAACTGCTTCGGTTGCGCACATTTGGAGGCTACATCAAGTATATAATTATCAGATTGCATTATCGGTTGAATTTTTTATATCTAGATTATCTGTGTGACGTCATAATTGCCATTATCGGCCGATAATAACGGTAACCGATATTATCAAGCATCTTTAATTATTATATTATTCCGATTTTTATTCAGAATGTGTTTGTTTTGCTCTTTGTAGTTGCTATTTGCAATAGTATCAACAGTATTTATTAAGGATTTAGTGTAGGTTTTCGGGCTGTAGAACGAATTAGTGGAATTATAATGTATTCTTATGAGGAAATCTTGCTCGACATACGACCATTTGGACTTACAAACAAGGTCCTGGAACAAATTAACTTCGTAAGTAGAGGTACCACTGTATACCATTTATAAATTCAACAATAAAATACAGCAAATGATGTCGTGGTTATTATGTGATGGCGAAAAAACGGAAACTGATACTTTTGTTCCTGTTGTCTTTTGTAGTTGGAGAGCACAGTGATGCCTTACCTCTCAGTCCTCTCTGACTTCCGAGAACAAGTGCGAAAAATTGCCAGACAGCAGAAGGGTAATGGACTTTACCTTGTCTACTAACATTAAAAGTGGGATTCATACAGAGGTTTATAAACCAGGTTTTAAAAAATGTATTATGTATTTTTTCATTATCGGACTATGCGTCATATCTTTTTATTTTTTTTACCCTTACCTGCTAGTCATGGACTTGTTGCGGCTCTGCGATGATGTCCGTGATATTACATTACCGGAGCTGGGCGTCCGACTCGAAGATCATGAAGGTACTATCATCTTTTGTGTACTTGTATTATTGGTTGGCCTTGTGGTAGAAGTTGCAATATTTAAATAGTTGCCAAATTAAGTGGAGGGAAAAAAATCTTAAAGTGACATTTTTTGCAGTGTTGTTTTCGTCAACGATGACAGCAACGTAAATATTTCGTATCAAAACAATTTCATGACGTTAACGGATGCGCTGAAAATGTGTCTTGGGAGACTAAAACATAGCAAAAAGGATGCCACAGAAGACAATCTAACTCTCGACACTTCGTAATATTATTGATTCAGCAACCCAACAGTGGCATCAGCAGTTGTAGCAGTGAACTCTCTCTCTCTTTCTCTTACCACTGGCAGCCTCACATTATGCACAAACAAGGACCCAAATGGGACTGCTCATAGCTGCTGTCCAAATTTGATTATCAAATTATATCCAATGAATTTATGAATCGATTTTGATTGATTAGTTGTTGCAGCCGTTTTTCGAAATATATATTTATATGGCAGCTGATGGGACTGTGGTTCTCTTCGTCACACTCGCGAAAACTTTGTTTTCCATCCAAAAAAAAGCTTTCTTGACATTCTTTGCTCCTCTTTTAATGACGAAATTGTGTATTTCAGGCAAAACTTTGGAAATTGACCTAGCTTCAAAAACTGCTTACCATTCCGCCATAGTATTAAAAAAGATAGTTGCTTCCTGGTCACGTCTACAGCTCCCGTCTCTTTTTCCTGATTGGCTAAGACATTAGATGACCGGGCAAGTGTTTGAACAGTTGAGGTTTGCAAGACGGTACGGTATGATGAATCAAAAAATTGGAATGTACTGTCTTGCTTGCAAGGCTCACTGTGTTTGTGTGCTTTCCAAATTTACTTTTACCCTCAATAGATGGGAGACTTTTTTGTCAATACATTTTAAGCACAAATGGAGAATTGTTAGTGCACTTATGAGCTTTATGAATCCTGTAGTCACGTAGTCTGTGTTGCAGGACTGACAACCGTGGTGAAACTGGTGGACAAAGAGATTTTGTTGAAGGAACGGGATGAGAAGATGAAGGTAAGGAGGGGTGGTAGTACACAATGTAATTCCAAGACAAAGACTTACTGTCTCCTCCATTCTATATATGAATGGTGGGTAATTTCATTCTGTGTTTAAATTTCTGCGCTTAAAGGCCATAATGTTCCATAAATGATATGTGGCAGAATACTTCCACTAGGGAGAACGTGAGTAAAGAGAGCCAGTAGAGCTGGTAAAAAAAAAATTGTAAAGGTGAATCAATGCAGGTTTCCCGCAAGGTCTTAAAGGGATCCACGGATAGAAAGTCTTGTAGTTCTTAAAAGATAAATGTTAGTACAAGTTATTATTATTTGATATTGAAACCCCTCTTGATGTTTTTGTTTTTATACAATTTGTAAAATGATTTTAACTAGTAGGTCGCATAGGTCGCAATTGTTGTTGGCGTTGCAGGGCAGTGACGTCACATGGCCACGCTGCCAGAATTCCACCTGTCACTCTAAAATAAAAAAAAAACAAAAAACGTGTCACTCTTTAATTATGTTAGGTAGTGATTTAAATACGCCACAAGGTGTCAATGGCAAGTTTTACATTAATTAGCTATCAAGCCAATGAGTGCGTTTTTTCCCTTAACTGACGCTGTAGTTTCTTTAACCCATAGTGGGAGAGAGAAAGGAGAGTGGACACTGGCATTCAGATTCGTAGCTCGGACCGTGCCGTTTATTGGCATAAGCTTCGGCAACTCTTTCACAACACACATAAGTATCAAAAAGTGAAAATGCTACAAAACTAATTCTCATACCGCTCAAAAAATGTCACCAAGACGAAACGTGCTTCTATCTGTATTACTATTCTCACTCAGTTTACACAACAATGCAAAGAGAGAACACAAAACACAATCAAAATAGATGCGCAAAATACATATAAAACTTATTCAGACTTTGGTCGAATTATATTTAAACATTTTAGCAACTCCTTTAGCTCAACCAATACACTGGATGGCAATATTTAGTCACATTACACAAGCTATGATGCTGGGAGCCATTTTGAGGAGTCTTGTGAAGTCAACACTCAGATGAATGTGAATCACAATAGAACCTGTCAAATAAAACAAACAACAGGCATGAAAATCTCTCACCTTTCGGCGAAATTTGCCGTTTTGAAGTCAAAAAGGATGACCTAGGTGAATCGTGTAGATCCGAGGAGAAAAAAATTTAGGGGGGGGGTCGTTTGTAGGCATGTGCCAGTTACCTTCACGGATTACCATGCTATGAAAACGTCGCAGTTACAAAACCACTAAAATTTTCCGTCATACAGTAGTACGTATTCGTTATTTTTCATGTGTCGAAAATGCAGCCAGAATTAGCTTGGCGCGGTAGCGCTTACCCCTTCCCCTCTTTGATGCTGCGTGTGTCAGTGACGCTATTCCAGCAAACCCAAAAACAAGCACTCCAAACTCAAGGCGTAAATTCTTCAATTTATTGATCTCTCAAATCATGGTAACTGAAATATACCAAATGAATACATTTAAAACGTTGTACACTCGTATTTTTCCACATGTGAGTAGCTTCAACAGTTTAGCTTCATGAAAAAGTTCGTCAAAAACAAAACACACATTTTCCTTTCAAATTCAATACACAAAGTTACTAAAAACATTCAAAGACGAATGATAGGCAAGGCTTAGCTAGGACAGCAACTTCATTGAGGTTAGTCACAGCCGCTGAGAGAGAAACAAGTTTGTATGCGTGGAGGAAAAAAAAAAAAAAAGAGCGTCAAAGATCGCTAATTGCGACAGATGATCTTGTACTAAGCACAAATTCACATTCGCTGGAGGAGGTAAAGTATCACTCCCAATTGTTTTTAGATGAATGCATTTGCCAGCATATTGAATTTAATGAGTAATGGTTTTCGTTTTCATATTTTGTGGTATGACAAAGTTACTGCCGTTCGTTGCAGCTTGCGTTGAACACTGCCGGAGCGTCCGGTGAAAAAATAGCTCCCGTTAAGGTAGCGTCAAGCTTGTGTATTTAACGGTAATATAAAAGCAGTGTTGTCAATAACGCGGTACCGTAATGCATAACTAATCTGATTACTTTCTTTCAGTAAAGAACAATCTAACGCGTTCATTTTTCTAAATCAGTAATCTGAGTGAAATTACTTCCCTTGATGCCTGTGCGTTACTATTTTGTTATTGCCCCATAATGTGTGTAGAATGAAGAACACTGTAGTCATGGGAGTGACATCACATGTCACATTTTTTAATCGGGGATGGAACAAAAAGGGTCACGTGTATTACCATGATGCGTGAGCGCTGGGAGTTTGCGGCCAAAACAACATAGCCTTGCTACCTCGCCAGGATGCAATGAAATAGGCAGGAGATATACTACAAACGGCTGCATTTGCACACTGGAAACACAGCCATTACTTCACATTTTTGTCCAGTAAAGAAAACAAAAATATCTCCATGCGCTGCAAACTTTGCGCTGGCTCAAAAAGACTGTCCACCGCTATAAGCATCCAATTCAAGCACCACTTGGAATTACAGCACAACAGGTAACACGACAGCCAGGACTTTTTGATACTGCTCGTGCTCAATCCTCGGTTCAAGCTCACTTGTTGTTGAGGGTTTTGAAAGCTTAGGTTTAAACAAATTCTAAATATCCATCTTGCCTCCTCAGCTGTAGTTTTGGCTAAGCAATGCAAACGGCTGTCTCTAAGGTTCTATAGTCACATGATCTGTTCGAAAAATAATTTGGACCCATTATGAAATACTTTGAAGGATTCCTGTTCATTTTATTCATTTGTGTTGTTTGTTTTATTGCTCTAAAACTTTTATAGACAACATTTTAAGGGCCATATTCAATGGTCTTTATTTTAAAGGGGAAGTTCAGAATTTTTTACATTAGGCTTAATCTTTGAGTTAGCCGGGGTTTAATTAGTCGTTGGAAATGATTTGAACAAATTCTGTGCAGTTTGACAGTTATTTGTTAGTTTCAGGGCTCCGGAGTGGCTAAGCTAGCGCAAGTCAATGGTGGTTGAAATCAACTCCTTCAACTAATTAAACCCCCGTTAACTCGAATATTAAGCCTTATGTGAAAAATTAAAATGGTCAAATTTGCCACATGTAGGACGTTTTGCCGACGGCGGACATTTTGGCAGAACGCCGGAACATATTTCCTCCACATTTTTCTCACCTTTTTAACCCCTGACCCATTTTCATGCCTGAAACAAACAAAAAAAAAAACAGGGAGCTACGGCGTCAGTCCAGTCAGTCCAGGGACAAAACGCAACCATTGGCTTGACGTCTTATTAATGTAAAACTCATCATTGACACCTTGTGGTGTATTTAAATCACTACCTTACATTGTTAGAGTGACTGTGAAGTACAGCAGCGTGGCCCTGTGACATCACCACCCTGCTACGTCAACAACAATGGCGAGCTACTAGTTTATTTTTTTATTTAAAAGTTTACAAAATTTATTAAAACGAAAATATTAAGAGGGCTTTTAATATCAAATTATTATTACTCGTACTAACATTTATCTTTTAAGAACTACATGTCTTTTTATCAGTGGTTCCCTTTAAAAAGTCTTAAAAGCATTGAATTTGTGAATTTGGATCTAATAATTTAAATAAGTCTTGAAAAAATGTTGAATTTTCATATCTGGGTTTTAAAATTTATGATGTATGTAACTTCTCCGTGTCTCATTCATTTCTCCTCAAAAGTGTCGCTCGTCATTTTGATTATGATTTGAGCCATACTTTTCATATTAGAGAGATGGGGAAATGTACAATCCCTAGCAAAAAGTATGGAATCACCAGTCTCGGACGAGCACTCACTCAGACATTTTATTATGTAGAACAAACTCAGATAAAAAGCTTGAAAAAAATAATGAATTAGTTCAAAAGTGCAACTCCTTGGCATTCAGAAACACGAAAAGAAATGAATAAAAAACATTGTGGTGGTCAGTAAATGTTACTTTTATAGAGCAAGTGCAGGGAAATAAATATAGAATCACTGCATTCTGAAGAAAAAAATATGGAATCACTCCATTTTAAGTAGAAAATACAGACACAACCAGTCAATTTCCTTTCCTTCATTGGGCCCCTGCCTCGGATTAGATCTGATGTTTAGTCAGCAGTTAAAAACAGTGCAGTTATCACACCTTGAAGGGCTGCTGGACCAAGTGGATTCACAAGAATCATGGCTCCAACAAGAGAGATGTCTCTTGAGACCAATGAGAGGATCATCAAACTTCTTGAAGAAGGTAACGCTACACGTATGGTTGCCAAAGATGTGGGCTGTTCACAGTCGGCTGTATCAAAAATCTGGACCAAGTACAAACAGCATGGCGAGGTTGTGAAAGTTGAGCGTACTGGTTGACTGACAAAGACATCCAAACATCATGACAAACAACTAGAGGGCATATGTCTTGAAAACAGAAGATGTACACCATGACAATGAAGAAAAAATGTGAGGAAGCTGGAGTCAAGGTATGTGACAGAACTGTCCAAAATCGCCTAAAGGAAATGGGATTTTCATACAGGAAAGCTAAAAGAAAACCATCATTGACACTCAAACAGAAAAGAACAAGACTGCAATGGGCTAAGGAGAGGCAATCATGGACTGTGAAAAGACTGGATGAAGGTTATTTTCACTGATGAGTCAAGAATCTGCATTGGACAAGGTGATGATGCTGAAACATTTGTTTGGTGCCATTCCAGTGAGATTTACAAAGATGACTATATGGGGTCTGCATGTCAGGCAAAGGCACTGGGGAGATGGCTGTGGTTGAATCTAAATAAATGCAAGGGTTGACATTGAAATTTTAGACAGCTTTCTTATCCCTTCAATTGAAAATGAAAATTGAAAATGTTTGTCATTTTTCAAGATGACAATGCATCATTTCACAGAGCTAAAACCGTTAAAGCATTCCTTGGAGAAAGACTCATTCAGTCAATGTCATGCCCTGCAAATAGCCCAGATCTCAACCCTATTGAAAACCTGTGGTGGAAATAATTTTAAAAAAAAATGGCCCACAACAAGGCTCCGACCTGCAAGGATGATCTGGCAACTGCAATCAAAGATAGTTGGCACCTAATTGCAGAAGAATACTCATCAAGTCCATGCCTCAGAGACTGAAAGCTGTCATTAAAGCCACAGGTGGTGCAACAAAATACTAGATGTGTTTTGTTGTTTTTTCTTTGTTTGTTTCTCATGATTCCATGTATTTTTCCTCAGAATGGAGTGATTCTATATTTCCCTGCACTTGCTCTATAAAAATAACATTTACTGACCACCGCAATATTTTTTTATTTCTTTTAGTGTTTCTGAATGCTAAAGAGTTGCACTTTTGAACTAATGCATTAGTTTTGAGTTTGTTCTACAGTGCCTTGCAAAAGTATTCGGCCCCCTTGAACCTTGCAACCTTTCGCCACATTTCAGGCTTCAAACATAAAGATATAAAATTTTAATTTTTTGTCAAGAATCAACAACAAGTGGGACACAATCGTGAAGTGGAACAAAATTTATTGGATAATTTAAACTTTTTTAACAAATAAAAAACTGAAAAGTGGGGCGTGCAATATTATTCGGCCCCCTTGCGTTAATACTTTGTAGCGCCACCTTTTGCTCCAATTACAGCTGCAAGTCACTTGGGGTATGTTTCTATCAGTTTTGCACATCGAGAGACTGACATTCTTGCCCATTCTTCCTTGCAAAACAGCTCGAGCTCAGTGAGGTTGGATGGAGAGTGTTTGTGAACAGCAGTCTTCAGCTCTTTCCACAGATTCTCGATTGGATTCAGGTCTGGACTTTGACTTGGCCATTCTAACACCTGGATACGTTTATTTTTGAACCATTCCATTGTAGATTTGGCTTTATGTTTTGGATCATTGTCCTGTTGGAAGATAAATCTCCGTCCCAGTCTCAGGTCTTGTGCAGATACCAACAGGTTTTCTTCCAGAATGTTCCTGTATTTGGCTGCATCTATCTTCCCGTCAATTTTAACCATCTTTAGAGCCTAGTTCGGGCCTAAAAAATCCAGCCCGACCCGACACGGCCCGCTGGTATTGAGGCCCGACCCGGCCCGAGCTCGATCACTTAACTAGATTTGCAGGCCCGAGCCCGAAAAACCCGTTTTTTTTGTTTGTTTGTTTATTTTGTTTTTTTTTTGAGTGACGCGGAAAAAACGCAGCAGCAGCAATTTATTTTCATTTCTTCGAGTTGGCAGAAAAAAACGCAAGTTTTCTTAATGTTTAAATAATCTACATATTATTTTTAGAATTATCAAAGCATTCACACAACGAAATAACGCTGGGAAAGTTTGTTAAACATATTTCTGAGTGTGTGGGACATTGTTCTCACATGGACGCCCCTCTCTGACAAGGAGAGGGAACAGGAGAGGGCGGCGCCTCGGCCGTGCAGCGGGAGGACAAGAAGAAAAAGCGGCCGGCGCCACGGCGTTCGTGCACACGCACAAGCAAAAGCGCAATACAGAGAGCCTGCTCTCCATTTTATTTATTTATTTATTTTTTTTTTTTTTAATTTTTTTTTTTGAGTGATGCGGAAAAAACGCAGCAGCAGCAATTTATTTTCATTTCTTCGAGTTGGCAGAAAAAAACGCAAGTTTTCTTAATGTTTAAATAATCTACATATTTTTTTTTAGAATTATCAAAGCATTCACACAACGAAATAACGCTGGGAAAGTTTGTTAAACATATTTCTGAGTGTGTGGGATATTGTTCTCACATGGACGCGCCTCTCTGACAAGGAGAGGGAACAGGAGAGGGCGGCGCCTCGGCCATGCAGCGGGAGGACAAGAAGAAAAAGCGGCCGGCGCCACGGCATTCGTGCACACGCACAAGCAAAAGCGCAATACAGAGAGCATGCTCTCCATTTTTTTTTTTTTTTTTTTTTAAATAATTTACTAGTCCGGCATGGCGGCCCGACCCGACCTGACCCTAACGTGAATGCTTAAATTGTGGGCCCGACCCGACCCGAATGTCGGGTCGGGTTCGGGCACAAAATCTAACCTCTAACCATCTTCCCTGTCCCTGCTGAAGAAAAGCAGGCCCAAACCATGAGGCTGCCACCACCATGTTTGACAGTGGGGATGGTGTGTTCAGGGTGATGAGCTGTGTTGCTTTTACGCCAAACATATCGTTTTGCATTGTGGCCAAAAAGTTCCATTTTGGTTTCATCTGACCAGAGCACCTTCTTCCACATGTTTGGTGTGTCTCCCAGGTGGCTTGTGGCAAACTTTAAACGAGACTTTTTATGGATATCTTTGAGAAATGGCTTTCTTCTTGCCACTCTTCCATAAAGACCAGATTTGTGCAGTGTACGACTGATTGTTGTCCTATGGACAGACTCTCCCACCTCAGCTGTAGATCTCTGCAGTTCATCCAGAGTGATCATGGGCCTCTTGGCTGCATCTCTGATCAGTTTTCTCCTTGTTTGAGAAGAAAGTTTGGAAGGACGGCCGGGTCTTGGTAGATTTGCAGTGGTCTGATGCTCCTTCCATTTCAATATGATGGCTTGCACAGTGCTCCTTGAGATGTTTAAAGCTTGGTAAATCTTTTTGTATCCAAATCCGGCTTTAAACTTCTCCACAACAGTATCTCGGACCTGCCTGGTGTGTTCCTTGGTTTTCATAATGCTCTCTGCACTTTAAACAGAACCCTGAGACTATCACAGAGCAGGTGCATTTATACGGAGACTTGATTACACACAGTTGGATTCTATTTATCATCATCGGTCATTTAGGACAACACTGGATCATTCAGAGATCGTCACTGAACTTCTGGAGTGAGTTTGCTGCACTGAAAGTAAAGGGGCCGAATAATATTGCACGCCCCACTTTTCAGTTTTTTATTTGTTAAAAAAGTTTAAATTATCCAATAAATGTTGTTCCACTTCACGATTGTGTCCCACTTGTTGTTGATTCTTGACAAAATTTTTTAATTTCATATCTTTATGTTTGAAGCCTGAAATGTGGCGAAACGTTGCATGATTCAAGGGGGCCGAATACTTTTGCAAGGCACTGTACATGATAAAATGTGTCTGAGTGAGTGCTTGTCCGAGACTGGTGATTCCATACTTTTTGCTAGGGGTTGTAATACTATTTTATATAGTAGGATACTATATTATTAATGCTAGATATTTTTTTAAGAATTGTTTTGAATCATGTTGGAAAGGCGAAGTCAGTGTTCTGAATCTGTTTACATTCCATTCTTTTGCACTAGTTAATGCCATCAGCATTTGACCTCATTGTTTAGTTGTGATTTATTGTTGTTATTTACGTGTTTATTTGTACTTTAATCAAAAATTTAAATGTTCTAAAATGTTTTTGTGAATTAATAAGCGTCATCAAAAATTTAATTGCTAAATTAGTTTTAAAAAAGGGGAGGGGGGTTATTAGATTAGTCGACTAATCGTAAAAATAGTCTGCTGACTAATCGGGAGAAAATGAGTCGTTTGGGACAGCCCTAGTTGTACAGTGTACCAAAACATATTTCCTCTACACCCTTCTCACCTTTTTAACCCCTGACCCATTTTCATGCCTAGTAATAGAGTAAAAGGTGTGAATTATTGTTTGCAGCTGGAGGAGGAAAAGCAACGGAGGAAAGCAGAGGCTGCCAGGAAGAAAGAAGAACAGGAGGTCTGTATTGAACC
The DNA here is from genome assembly GCF_030265065.1 of Corythoichthys intestinalis. Classification (NCBI taxonomy): domain Eukaryota; kingdom Metazoa; phylum Chordata; class Actinopteri; order Syngnathiformes; family Syngnathidae; genus Corythoichthys; species Corythoichthys intestinalis. The sequence continues at coordinate 69,229,830 of NC_080395.1, read as the reverse complement.
CTTTAACAATTTATGAATAACTAAAGAGATATTATACTACCGAAACTATCAAATTGTAACATTTCCTGGTTGGTTTGTTTATGGTATTTCTGTTTCAGATGGCCAAGCTTGCCAAAATGAAGGTCCCTCCATCTAAGATGTTTCTCGCAGAAACCAACAAATATTCTAAATTTGATCAAATGGTAAGACGTCTGAAATACTTTGAAACTGCGACACGCATCAAGAATTTCACATACCTACGAGGACTGTATAAAATAATGTGACTTCTTGTTGGTAAATCAGTGCATTTACCGTAATTTTTGGACTGTAAGAAATTATTTTTTCCCCCCAGTACGTCTCTTAGTATAAACATCCCATCATACAACCCCTAGCAAAAAGTATAGTAGTATATCACCAGTCTTGGACGAGCACTCACTCAGACATTATATCATGTAGAACAAACTCCGATAAAAAGCTTGAAAAAATAATGAATTATTTCAAAAGTGCAACTCTTTAGCAGTCAGAAACACTAAAAGAAAGAAATAAAAAAAACATTGTGGTGGTCCGAAAATGTTAATTTTATAGCGCAAGTGCAGGGAAATATACAGTATATGGAATTAGAGCAGGGCGGTAAACCGAAAATTTACCGTTACCGAAATTCTTCACGATGACCGACGTAATTTTGACCATGTCGGTAAATTCGGTAATTTAATAAAAGAAGATAATATAGTCTTTTCATCCCGCTTTGACTCTTGTGTTGTTCGGCTATGTTCATTCCCCTTTAAGAAAGCAGACAGTGTGCTTACATTGGGAGTCACATGGTTTTCAGGAAGCCAATCAAACAGAAGCCCGGTAGGCTAACGCTAGCTGCTAACGCTACAAGTAAACGGGATGAAGTCGGGCTTAAGTAAGCTTCGCCAAACTTTCACCCGACATTAAGTAAACTCTTGACAGGTTCCAGATAGGGATGGAAAAACCGAGGCTTTCTGAAATAATGAACCACTTTTAAGACAATTGCCCTAAATTGAATCACTGTTTGACACACTGCAAGAGTCCCATCTACTGGATAAACAGTGCACGTTTCTTTTTAAAAGTAAAGTTGACAAATTGCCTCAGCATTACATATCTTCAATAGAATTACCGGTAAGTGGATGTCGTCTATTTCAACCAGGAGATCGTGTCGTCATTAAGTGTGATTTACACAATGAAAGTTGACCTCTTTAAGCCTGTGTCATTGCTTTTGTCTGTGAAGATGTGTTCAAAGCAGTATTTGTAATACACGACAGTGCTAGTCTTGTAAGTGGCTCGTCCTAGATGACAGGGAGTAACTATGTATTGTTTATTTTTTGTAAAAATTACAGTACAGTAAGCACAGTGCTTGGGAACAGGAATATTATTTATTGCATACTGTAAGGATTTCCAAAATCATAAGATGTAAATAATTGAGCTGAATAAAAGAAAGGAAAGGTTTGTGAAACATTTTATTTTTTAATTAAGTATAATTTCTGGGGGGCGGGTGGATGTGTCGTATTTGTATCTATTCTAAATATCTAAACGTATGCCACTATCTAGTGTATAACAATGCGGAATGAATTTAATGAAATTCAAGTGATGATATTTTTCAAGTCATACAAGCTGTTATAAATGTTCACACAAGAATTCTTATTGTTTACAAGATTTTTTTAATACTTAATGTTTAGACTGCATGTGCAATTGTTAAATTGAAAGCTGGTAAATAAATTTAACGAGAAACTGTTAATTTGTATTCCATGCATTGATTCAAATTTTCAAATTATATAACAGTTTGCTTGGGCGAATTTATCGTCATTTATCGTTATCGAGGTAAATCTGCTCAATTTATCGTGATACGTACTTAAGGCCATATCGCCCAGCCCTATATGGAATCACTCCATTCTGAGGAAAAATATATGGAATCATGAAAAACAAACAAAGAAATAACAATCAAAACACATTTCTAGTATTTAGTAGCACCAACTCTGGCTTTTATGACCTCTTGCAGTCTCTGAGGCATGGACTTGATGAGTATTCTTCATTAATTTGGTGCCAACTCTCTTTGATTGCAGTTGCCAGATCATCCTTGCAGGTCGGAGCCTTGCTGTGGACCATGTTTTTTCAATTTTCACCACAGGTTATCAATAGGGTTGAGAACTGGGCAATTTGCAGGACATGACATTGACTCGATGAGTATTTATTCAAGGAATGCTTTAACAGCTTTAGCTCTGTGGCATGATGCATTGTCATCTTGGAAACTGACAAACACACTTTTAATTGAAGGGATAAGAAAGCTGTCTAAAATTTCAATGTAAACTTGTGCATTTATTGAAGATTTAACCACAGCAATCTCCCCCCTGCCTTTGCCTGGACTGGGGAATTTTGATGTTTTCTTCATGCAGTCATCTTTGTAAATCTCACTGGAACGGCACCAAACAAAAGTTCAAGCATCTTTACTTTGTCCAGAGTCAAGAATCTGCATTGGACAAGGTGATGCTGCTGATGATATGGGGCCGTATGTCAGGCAAAGGCACTGGGGAGATGACTGTGGTTAAATCTTCAATAAATGTACAAGTTTACATGGAAATTTTAGACAGCTTTCTTATCCCTTCAATTGAAAATATGTTTAGGGATAATGAAAAAAAATTCCAAGATGACAATGCATCATGCCACAGAGCAAAAACTGGAGAATGCTTTAACATGGAGAGTTTGTTCTACATGATAAAAATGTCTGAGTGAGTGCTCGTACGAGACTGGTGATTCCATACTTTTCGCTAGGGGTTGTACAACAAAGGCAAGTGCGGCTTATATGTAAAAAAAAAAAAAAAAGCGCTATCCTTTCAAAAATAAATTTGTGGCTGCGGCTTATAGCCTGAACATGGTAATTGGCCAAAATCCAGTTACGCGTTAAATTTTTTTTTAACCATATCTGTGACCTTGTTAAAAGCTTAGCCTCATATAGCATGCGAAACAATTGTTTCAGCGTGAGCAAGTCTCATTGTCACCTTTTTCCACTATTCACAGGGTTTCCCCACCCATGATGCCGAAGGGAAGGAACTCAGCAAGGGACAAGAAAAGAAACTGCGTAAACTTTTTGAGACTCAAGAGAAGCTACATAAAGAGTATCTTCTTAGCCATGGCGTGCAATCAGGGGAAGCCAAAAATGAATGAAATAAAGTTCTTTTTTTAACTTAGCGCTATGGTCTTTGTTTGAATTTTTCTTAAAGGCATTGTCTGTTATTATGTAGTCAACAATTGTTGCGCATAATGTTCCTAAATTGCAGCTATCCTTGAAAATCTGTCAAAATGGGACTACAATTTGAAAGAAGGATTTAGATTTTAAGGGTGACCAAATGTCTTCTTATGCTCAGACATGTCCACTTACCACATTCTGTCCGAAGCATCCGGCGGGTATTTTATAAATTCATGAAAATGTATTATTTTTCACGGGACCATTGAGTGTGTGTTAAAATTGACTGACACTTTGCACAGAATACTACGGTACTGTGCTGCCTGTGACGTGTTATTACGATCAATACGTATATAATCAAAAGGTCATGTACCCGAAAGAGTAATTAAGTCGAAAATACCTTTATTCTACTTTGGTTACAAATTTGGGTATGCGTGCGCAGTCACAGACAGGTTTTTATCATAGCGTTAACTGTCAATTCTCAAACCTTCGTCATGACAAGAGCTCACAGGCTATCTGTATGTACACTTGCTAAACTTACTTTTCGGCAACTGTTGACTTCTGTCAGAGCTTTTTAAAGGTGTGAGCTAAAAAATCCCGTTTGGTGTCTAATTGTTCCGCTGCCAGTGATTGTCAACTTTTATAGTAATGTTTGATCATAGACTTCAAAACTCTATTGACCTGACACTTCGTCATTCATTGCGTCACGCCTCAGAGGGTATGAAAACACAAAGGGGGTGAGAGACATCAATAGAACCGTTATGTGCCAAGATAACAAATATTGATAAAGTTAACAAAAAAGTCAATCACATTAATGAGCAATTATCGAAAATAGATCGAAAATGACGAACATTTCCGAAAGTGTTCCGGAAACAGCCGAATGGGGCAGGGACGTCACTACAAGTGAATGAAAGTCGAGGCGGAGCCAGGTGCCATTGTTTTTTATCGACGAGAGAGTAGCATTCGGGTTTGTTTGGCCAAAACATCACTAAAATGGTTCAAAACTGCTGTGCTATGTGGTGTACAAATAGCTATCAGAATATAGTATCCATGAGTTCCCGAACGCGAAATAAAAAGCTGGACTACGCAGACAATGGGTTAAGTTCGTCCGTGCAAAGAGGGCTAATTTTCTAGACCCAGCCTCCGGCACCGTTTTCTGTGGTGCGCATTTTTCACCTGAAAGCTTCTCGAACTATGGACAAGTGAAATCGGGTTTTGCTAAAAGATTGCTCCTCAAAGCAGATGCGGTGCCCACCATACACGCACAGCCAGCTAAATGTCCCCAGGTATCAAGAAAGCGGACGATGACTGGCGAAGGAGGCTAAGGCTAAGCAAAGGAGGGGTGCAGCCAAGCTCGAAATGGCCAAAGTGAGTACTCTTTTATAATAAAAAAAATATCACGCATTGGATACAGGACTGGACACATGTATAAATTATCGCTCGTAAAATATATAGAACAAATCCTCTGATCCCATTCATATTTGTGTCTGTTGGCAGAGCGAAAAGCTATGATAGCGCAATAAATGATAATTATTCTAAGCATTACATTATTTTGCGGTCACGGTGTATCAGCTTCACAAAAAGAAATGCAAAACAAATCATTCGGTGTTCCCCACACGATCTGCTGCCGATGTTTAATCAGTGTCATTGCTACCCTCAATGACCATTTCATTACGCTGCATTGGCGTTCGTTTGGGCTCAAATTGGTAACCTAAAACACCAATTAAAGCTTCGTAACTCTCCTCGTCACCATTAGATGAACATTCGTTACGTCCTTCTACGTCGGATTCGTCGCTGAAACTAGAAACGAGTATTAAAGCACTGAGCCTTTTTCTTGTTGAAGAAACCCCCCGTCAATTCTGAATTCTCTTTTATTGACAACGAGGGGTGGTTCTTCATGAGGGAACCTGGAATATGTGCAGGACGAACACAGTGCATCAGCATAAACAGCTCAAAACACCCCTAATTCTCCCCTCACTAGAAGGAATTATATTGATGCAGACAGGCGCTGCCCCCCTAGTGGCCGGTGGCACTCTCTTCACTTGTCGTGACGTCACGCACACAATCTGCCAGATCTCGGGCGCCGGTCATTTTAGCATGACAATCGTGCCAAATTTCTCTCATTTTCTTGTGTGTAATTACACGAAGTGGCATGATATGAATACAAAAGGCATGCGTTTATGGATAAATGATGGAATATTAACATTTCCCCAGGGGTTGACATACCCTTCAACATCAGGGGCTGAGCTTCATTTAGAAATAATCATTCAAAGACAGCACACGCTCATGTCCAAGCCAGGTTTAAGCTTGGATTTTTGAAGAAGTACGAAAGCTGTACCCCATACAAACAGGAAGGATTGTGTCAGGAGTGATTTGTTCGAGGATTCGATGGAATTATTATATTTTTCGTACCATGCATGCATTTTTAAACGTTGTGAAAAAAATCAATGTGAGAAATCAGCCGCTACTGCATTGGCATCATAGTTTGCCATATTTACGTAAAATAAATGCTACCTGCACGTTTTGGTTTTTTTTTTGCTTTTCACCAAGAATTGTGAGTCTTTTACGTCCATATCTATGAAGAAGGCAGCTGCTAGCCTATTCGCTAACAGAGTAACATTGTACATCAACATATTTACAAAAAAATAAACCCTAACTGCACGGTTTCTTTGCTTTTAACCAAGAATTGAGACTGTTTTATGTCCATATCTATGAAGAATTCTGAGATTTAAACATTTATTCATAAGAATTTTCACCATAAAAGCTCTGTTTAAGTCAGGCGGCCGCTAGCCTCATTCGCTAACAGAGCACCATTGTGCTTCGATATATTTACGTAAAATAAACGCTAACTGCATGGTTTCTTTGCTTTTAACCAAAAATCGAGACGGTTTTACGTCTATGAAGAATTCTGGGATTTAAGCATTTGTTCACAAGAATTTTCGCCTGAAAAGCTCTGTTTACGTCAGGCGGCAGCCTCATTTACTACAACTATATAACTACGTATACAACGGTATATTGACAATAAAGGGCTATTCTACTCTGTAATAAGTAGTGATTGCATATAGAAATGATTCATAATCTATAAATTATAATCAATAATAATTGATTCTGCATGGTCTTCTCAAGTATTAGGTTTCTGATGTGAAAATTGAGTGATTTATAAGCTGTTGAAAAAAATGTAAGTTGCTATTTTGGGCAAAAACTTATATGATATGTTAAATATTGCTATTGATCCTGAAAATATAGGTAATTATCTCTGCATTTAGTGATTTTTGTGTATCTAGTGTAAAATATGACAATATTATAGCCATTTTAAATTTTGTTAGACTTACATGAAAATTAATTACGGTAATCGTGATTTTATAAGGGAACGACTTTGAATTTTTTGATGCCGCTGCTCATAGAGACTCATATATGGCTTAGGTAGGTGTCTCTTTAGGTTTTGAAGCAGCTTTGGTTTTGAAAATATTTGAACTTGGAAGTTTTTAAAATAGGCCCCCTACAAATCGGCCCTGCGCCCCGTGTCATGTCAATATATTATGAAGTTTATGGTTTGATTTTGCCTCGGCTACCGGAGCTCGCTAATAGGGTAGCAGTCAGTGAGCTAAGCCGCGCCAGGCGTTATGTTAATGTAGTTTTGAACCGCTGCGTTTTCTAGTTGACTCTATTGTCAGTTTATTTTGGTTTTTGTTTGCGTGCAATCTAGCACATTGAATGAGAATTACAATTGAATGGGAATAACAATTTGTCAACGACAATTGTGGTGATAGTAATTTATAAAAATGTTTAGTTGGCACGTAGCCTACTGTGTGTGAATGTATTGACTACACTACATTTCCATGGGTCTGCAATATATTCTTTTTTATAATTATTATAAATATATATAGAATTATATATGATCCATTTATTTATTTTTTAAATGTGTTTTTGATTATTTTTTTAGGAAGAAGAAAGCCTGTTGAGTATCATCTGATAATTTGAATTGTTCTTTGGTTTTATACAATATGGCAATATACATTTATTTTTTTTGTAAAACTGAATTTTTCTATCCAGGCAGAGGAGGCACACTTTGAATACAATAAAATGATATAGGTATCTTTGGCATTGAAATATCTAGAGGCCAGGCCGGGTGTCCTATTTTTTGGGGAAATCAGAATATGGTCACTCTATCTTAAGGGTTATTAATTACCAATTACCATATATACTCGCATATAGGTCACTCCGACAGATAGGTCACACCTATAGTTTGTGGTTAAAAAGTAGCTATTTTAGGTTGACCCTTGTACAGGTCGCACCACAATATGCAAATAAGCATAAGCAAATAGGGTTACTTAAAAGTTGTTGGGTACAATTTGAGCATCTTGAAAAGTAGGTAGTGTTATGTCTCCTATGCAAACATACACCCTTGCTTGCAGTACAAGTACACGCAAAACCATATAGGCCTACTGTTTGTAAAAGTTAGGGCTGTCAAAATTATCCCGTTAACGAGCGGAAATGAGTTTTTTTAAATTAATCATGTTAAAATATTTGACGCATTTAACGCACTTGCACCGCTCAAACAGATTGAAATGACAGCACAGTGTCATGTCCACTTGTTACTTGTGTTTTTTGGTGTTTTGTCATCCTCTGCTGGCGCTTGGGTGCGACTGATTTTATGGGTTTCAGCACCATGAGCATTGTGTAATTATTGACATCAACAATGGCGAGCTACTTGTTTATTTTTTGATTGAAATTTGTACAAATTTTATTAAAACGAAAACATTAAGAGGGGTTTTAATATAAAATTTCTATAACTTTTACTAATATTTATCTTTTAAGAACTACAAGTCATAGTTACAACAAGTTATAGTCAGGTGTGCCTTATAGTATGAAAATTACGGTAATTAACATAGGCTATGGTAGCGCTACATCATACTGTACGTTGTTTTGAGTTTTCCTGATCAGTATAGTTTAGTTACCGCTAGTAGCATGTCTGGTGGAGTCCGCGTGCAGAGTTGAGCTCAGAGTGTAATGCTCCAACAAACTGTCTGATTTGTGCAAGTTCATAATGTTTTTCAGAAAAGAGAGAAGTTATATTCACAGCCTTGTAGAAGAGGCTTCCTCCTGGGGTGACAGCCATGCACACCAATTTGATGTAGAGTGCGTTGTATGGTCCAAACACTAACAGGCTGACCACCCACCTCTTCAATCTCTGCAGCAATGCTGACAGCACTCCTGTAACAAGTCACGACATTTTGGAGGGAAAATCACAAGCAGTACTCAATTTGGACATTTAGGGATGTTCGTAGTTTCTATGCGATGTACTCACTTTTGTTGCCAGGGTTTTGAATATTAATGGCTATATTTTGAGGGGGAAATAAATTAACTCTATTATATAAGCTGCATACAGACTACTTTTCATTGTGTCATTTTGTCAGTGTTGTCCATTGAAAAGATATATTTAAATATCTGCAGAAATGCGAGGGGTGAACTCACTTTTGTGATACACTGCATAAATATGTGTATATATAATATTTCAAACAAAGTGGTATTGGTATCCGCCGACACTGCACAGCCAGGTATCGGTGCAACAGTAGTTTCTAACAAAAAATTGGATGTGTACTGCTTTAAGCAGGGGGGCACGTCTGGCACTGCAGGATTTGAGTCCCTGGCGGCGTGTTAATTATAGTAGTCTTTGTTATTTTGGTCCCAGCTCTATGCTGGTCATTCATTAGCTCCCCCCGTGTGGTTCTGGGATTTTTGCTCAACGTTCTCGTGATCATTTTGACCGCACAAGGTGAGATCTTGCGTGGAGCCGTGGTCTTGTATATCTTCCATTTTCTAATACAGTGCTGGCCAAAAGTATTGGCACCCCTGCAATTCTGTCAGATAATGCTCAATTTCTCCCAGAAAATGATTGCAATTACAAATACTTCGGTAGTAATATCTTAATTTATTTTGCTTGCAATAAAAAAACACACACAAAAAAAAAAAAAACATGAAAAAGATTAAATCATTATCATTTTACACAAAACTCCAAAAATGGACCGGACAAAAGTATTGGCACCCTTTGAAAAATCATGTGATGCTTCTCTAATTTGAGCAGCACCGGTTACATACCTGTGGCATATAACAGGTGGTGGCAATAACTAAATTAAAATTGATTAAAGTTGAATCAACCTCTGTCCTCCTGTGTACCATATTGAGCATGGAGAAAAGAAAAGACCAAAGAACTGTCTGAGGACGTGATAAGCAAAATTGTGAGGAAGCATGGGCAATCTCTAGGCTCTATCTCCAAAGACGTGAATGTTCCTGTGTCTTTCATGCGCAGTGTCATCAATAAGTGTAAAGCCCATGGCATTGTGTCTAACCTCCCTACATGTGGACGAAAAATAAAAATTGGTGAGAGATGTCAATGAAAGATTGTGCGGATGGTGGATAAAGAACCTCAACTAACATCCAAACAAGTTCAAGCTGTCCTACAGTCCGAGGGTACAACAGTGTCAACCCATACTATCCGTCGGTGTCTGAATGAAAAGGGACTCTATGATAGGATACCCAGGAAGAACCCACTTCTGACCCAGAGACATAAAAAAAAAAAATTGCCAAAACTTACCTGAGAAAGCCCAAAACGTTTTGGAAGAATGGTCTCTGGTCAGATGAGACAAAAGAAGAGTTTTTTGGTGCCGAGGCCGCCGATGAGTCAAAACCACAAAGACTCGTGAAGCACTTAACGACGTCACATCCGGTGAGTGTATTGTTTGTTTGTTAGTATTGCTGCTAGTCGCTATTCTCCTAGTCGCTACTCTCCTAGTGCTATTCACTTAGTTTTATCCCACGATTTAACAGCGTAGACGCCTGCTCGTGGATTAAAACTACTCTACTCTCCTCTTTCGCTCTCTCCTCTTTAGCTCTATCTTGCTAGCCTAGCTTATCCGAGCCATGGCTAGCCCTCTGCCATCTCCCTCCCGTCTTTTCTGCTCAGTGTGCTGTATGTATAGCGAGCACCTTGGCTCCTTCGCCGAGGATGGTAGTAGTTGTAGGAAGTGCAGTTTAGTCTCAGGGCTGGAGACCAGGGTTTCCGAGCTAGAAGCACGGCTCTGCACTCTCGAGACTAAAGCTAATCCGAGCTATAGCCAGGTAGTAGCAGGGCCCGCAAGGTGTGCTTGCAGTAGTACGAATGCTAGCATAGTTAGCCCCCCAGCGAGCCCCGTGCAGCCGGGGGAAATTAAGGATGGATTTGTGACTGTATGGGGGAAGCGTAGTGGTAAACGCACAACCTTAGTGCACAAGCAGCTTCACGTCAGCAATCTGTTCGATCCCCTCAGCGACACACCGGCTGAACAAGACAGTCTCGTAATTGGTAGCTCAATAGTTAGAGACGTGAAGCACCCGGCGGTGTCTGTCAGGTGTTACCCAGGGGCCAGAGTCGGTGACATCGAAGGAAACCTTAGGCTCTTAAAGCAGAGTAGGAAGAGGTTCCGCCGTATCATGATTCACGCAGGCGGTAACGACGCCTGGCGGAGACAATCTAAGGTGCTGAAATTAAACGTAGCCTCGGTGTGTAAGCTTGCTAAGTCGATGGCTAACACTGTAGCATTCTCTGAGGCCCTGCCTAATTTGGTCAATGATGAGATGTACTCTAGGTTCTCATCATTTAACCGCTGGTTGTCTAGATGGTGCCCTGAAAACGAAATAGTCTTTATTGATAATTGGCGTGCGTTCTGGGGGAAGCCTGAGCTCATACGCAGAGACAGCATTCATCCGACTTGGGGAGGTGCTGCTCTCTTAACTCGAAATGTGGCCGCCAAACTTAGTCTCCCAAAGTGACACTTCAGAGTGGGGGCCCGGGCGCAGAGTTGCAGTGCAAAACACTTCTCTGTTAATAATGACCATTCGCCTCTTTCCGAGCTGTCACAAATCCAACATTCAGAACAGAAGATAGAGACTGTGTCTGTGCCTCGTATAGTGAAGTGTAGAAAGCATAATACTATAGGAATGAGACCAAAGAATTGAGTACATATAGCTCCTGATAGCAGTAAAAATAAAAGAACTCCTAATAAACATATAAAATGTGGATTATTAAACATTAGGTCAATCTCGTCCAAATCACTGTTAGTAAATGACTTAATGGGGGATTATGATATTCATATTTTGGCCCTGACTGTAACTTGGCTTCAACAGGAGGACTTTGTAAGACTTAATGAATCCACACCCCCAAGTCACGTGAACAATCACACAGCTAGAAGCACGAGCCGCGGAGGTGGAGTGGTAGTAATATCACACTCTTGTTTAGGTATGAGCCCAAAAAGTAAAGCTAATTACATATATAACTCCTTTGAAAGTCTATTACAATCAATTATTAATGCCAACTGGAAGAACCAAAAACCAGTTCTTCTCATAGTGGTCTATCGTCCCCCTGGCCCCTATTTACAGTTTTTGTTAGAATTCTCTGACTTTTTATCCAGTATTTTGCTTAGCTGGGATAGAATTATAATTGTAGGGGATTTTAATGTAGATGATGACGGTGACTCTCTTGGTAAGGCTTTTAGTGACCTACTAGATGGGACTTGCTTAATTCAAAATGTAGATAAACCAACTCACAGTCACAAGCACACCCTGGACCTGATCTTAACCTACGCTACTGAGATCAGTGACCTTATCCTGGTTCTGTTGGACCTGAGTGCAGCCTTTGACACAATCGACCATAATATCTTATTGCAGAGACTAGAATGGGACATAGGCACTAGAGGAGCAGCCCTCTGCTGGTTTAAAGAGCATACGACAGGAGAAAAAAAGTCTTAAATAGCATTATTATGTGAATTAGAATCATATTTTGAGATGATTTGACTATATACAACGATTTAGCAAAGCGCAGATGACGAGAAATTAGTCTTTTAATCTGCCGGTTAGCCACGCCTACCGTTGTAGGGCTCTAGCGTCCCCAACAGGTGGATGACGTCAGCGGGAGAATGGGCTCATCGGTTTTACTATTCAGCCCATTGAGGGGGAATTATGCAGAACGAGGAAAACGCGACCAAGAGAGCCACAAAATGTCATTGTTTCAGTCTCTCTACTCCAATATTTTTACAGGATATTCTTTTTTTCCAAGTATTTTTCCCCAATAGCTAAATAAATGGCTTGAGAAGGACCAGTCAGCCCGTCGAGGGGGAGCTATTCACAACGAGAAAAACGCGACGAAGGGAGCTGCAAAATGTCATTGTTACTGTCTCTTTACTTCAATATTTTTACAGGATATTCTTTTTATCCAAGTATTTTCCCCAATTGCTAAATAAATGGGATGGTCATGACAAATGACAAGTCTTGTGCTAATGGAATATGAAATAATAAAAATGCACCTGTTCAGGACGACATGGCAAAATTACTCCTTAATGGTCAAAACTATCGACTTCACCTTTACTGTCGCACCTCCCGAACGACATTTTATGACACCTAAATCGGGCTCATGTCATTTTCTTTCCCCGGTTTGGGAGAATGTAAACAAGCCAAGAGGCGTGACAGTTCGCCGACATGCTAACCCGAACCGAGTGATGTTTCAAAGTCTTTGAAGCGGAAAATCACACATAACTAGCCCGGATGTTTTGACATGACGACTGGGTTGTCGATTGTCTTCGCCGGAGAGCAATTTATAGATCGTTCCCCGGAGAAGGGCGGCTGCATTTGTTGTGCAGCTAACGTGCAGCTAATGTGCTTGAGGAGAGCTTTTTACATGCCTATCAATGATCAAACGTAAGTAGTCCTTAATTTAAAGAAAGTTTGTAGTGTTTACTTTGTAATCGCTGTATTCGCGGCTATTTTTAACTCAAGTTGCAATTTCTGATCGGTCGGAAAATTTGACCAAACACCAGGCACATGAGCACAATAAGCCGAATATATTGCTCTCCCGGCGGGTGGATGTGCGACAAGCCGCCGGTGTTGTGCCGAAAAATAGCCGCCCCGCATGCATGTCAGCCACAAAATGCAAGCCACCTACATATTAAAATGATCCCAGTATTTGACATAATACCAAACACAATGTTTACTCACTTCCTCGTAAGTCCACAGTGAATGGGAACCTTTTGAAACTCCAAAAAGGCGTGTGCGTGTGATGCGAAAAATAAACATATTAATCCGCAAAATCAACTGAATCCTTAATCCTCATACACAACAGTACTGCTGTATACTGAAGAAGACTCCTTATCTCGTACACGTCACAGCGCCGTCCTCCTCAATGCAAGACCGAAGCCGGAAGTAACTCATTTTCATGGTCACTCTGGAAAATGTAAGTGTAGCCTCCCGCACCACAGTTAAAAACTTAGGAGTTCTATTTGACCCAGACTTGTCATTTAAAGTTCATATTAAACAAACCTGCAGAACAGCCTTCTTTCACCTGCGCAACAGCCAAAATTAGAAATATTTTGTCTAAAAACGATACAGAAAAATTAATTAATGCGTTCGTTACATCTAGATTGGATTACTGTAATTCCGTACTTGCAGGTTGTCCTAAAAGTTCTCTAAGAGGTCTTCAGCTAGTCCAGAATGCAGCAGCAAGACTTTTAAGAGGCACTAATAGAAGAGAGCACATCACCCCTGTGCTGCAGGCCCTTCACTGGCTTCCAGTCGAGTTTAGAATTTTAAATTTTAAATCCTCCTTCTTACATTTAAAACCATAAATGGTTTGAGGCCATCTTATCTCACCAATGTTCTGGTTCCATACCGCCCCAACAGAACACTCCGTTCTCAGAATGCAAGTCTACTGGTAGTTCCCAGGGTTTCTAAAAGTACAGTAGGCGCTAGAGCCTTTAGCTACCAAGCTCCTGTCCTATGGAATCAGCTTCCAGCTCGTATTAAAGCAGCCGACACAGTCTGTACATTTAAGATTAGACTAAAAACGTTCCTATTCGACAAAGCTTATGGTCAGGCTAGTTGAAATTGGACTAGACTCACAGTTCAGTCTAAGCTGCACTAGAAGCTATAATGCTGGGGGAAGTACAGCCACTGAGTCCTATCTCCTTTTTCACACTCTACCTACCACTTCTCTTACTTTATTTCTCTTTTCTAATTTTAATATCTACTAGTCTCTTCATCACTAGTCACCCGGTGTCCACTTTCCCCCCTCCCCTCTGGGGAGGGGCTATTTTTCAGCCGCAGCCTCCTGACTATCCAGACCCCTGGCTGGATGGACGTCCTCGTTGCGACCCCCCCCCGTCTCATCTAGCTAGATGGACCTCTTTCTGTTCCATCACTCTATTGCATTTCTATAAATTGTAACTCCGTCTGCTAATTCCCATTAGCACATTAGCAGTCCTGGTGCATCTTGTCTACCCGTCCTGGGAGTGGATCTCTCCTGACTGTGGTTTTCCCCAAGGTTTCTCATTTTTTCCAAAGAGTTTTTGGAGTTTTTCCTTGCCGACATGGAGGGTCTAAGGATGAGGGATACCCAGGACTTGGACTAGAACTTTAATTGATTCATCTACTGTTTTTGACTGTGTATGATATTGCCTCTGCAAAGCCCTTTGAGACAACCTTGTTGTGATATAGGGCTATACAAATAAAATTGAATTGAATTGAATTGAATTGAATTGAATTGAAAAGGCATCAACATTGAGTTTACAGGAAGAAAAAAAACCCGAGGCCTATAAAGAAAAGAACACGATTGTTTGCTTTGCTTCCTCTGGCACTGGACTGCTTGACCGTGTGTATGGCATTATGAAGTCTGAAGACTACCAACAAATTTTGCAGCATAATGTAGGGCCCAGTGTGAGAAAGCTGGGTCTCCCTCAAATGTCATCGGTCTTCCAGCAGGACAATAGCCCAAAACACACTTCAAAATCACTAGAAAATTGCGTGAGGGAAAGCAGCCAGCAATGAGTCCAAACCTGAATCCCATAGAACACCTGTGGAGAGATCTTAAAATGACAGAAGGCGCCCATCAAATCTCAGATACCTGGAGCAGTTGGCCAAAGAAGAATGGTTTAAAATTCCAGCAGAGCATTGTAAGAAACTGTGAGAAAGCTGGCTCTCCCTCAGAGGTCATGGGTCTCCCAGAAGGACAATGACCCAAAACACACTTCCAAAAGCACAAGAAAATGGTTTGAGACTTCTAAAGTGGCCAGCTATGAGTCCAGACCTTAGTCCCATAGAAAACCTGTGGAGAAATCTGAAAATAGCAGTTTGGAGAAGGCACCCTTCAAATCTCAGAGACCTGGAGCAGTTGACCAAAGAAGAATGCCCTAAAATTCCAGCAGAGCATTGTAAGAAACTGATGGATACCAGAAGCGGTTGTTCACAGTTTTTTTGTCTAATGGTTGTGCTACCAAGTATAAGGCTGAGGGTGTCAATACTTTTGTCCGGCCCAATTTGGGAGTTTTGTGTAAAATGATAATGATTTTTTTCCCCATTCTCTTTTGTGTTTTTTCATTGGAACCAAAGTAAATGGAAGATATTTCCACTGTGCGGCCGTGGCGCAGTTGGTAGCTGGAGTTGTCCTTGGACCGAAGGGTCAGCGGTTCGATTCCCAGCTACAACTGCCCACTGTCGAAGTGCCCTTGGGCAAGCCAGTGAACCCTGATTTGCCTCCAATCGTTTGACAGCCCCTTGCATGGCAGCAGCCCAATTGGTGTGTGAATGTGTGCGTGAACGGGTAAATGTGTGCTAATGTAAAGCGCTTTGGGCATGGTAACCATGCAGATTAATGCGCTATATAAGTTTTGTCCATTTTACCATTCAAAGCAAAAAAATCAATGAATCACTCGTGTGGTTGATGCTTAATCAATAATCAAATGACTGTAATCATACATCTAACCAGTGAGGGGTATTATGCTCACATAAAGCTTTAAGAAATGAACCTTTTCTCGAACCAATTGTTGACGTTTCCATCGCCGCTCAGCCAACATGAAACATTTTCCTGTCCGGTGATAAAAAAACCCTAATGAAATGAAAAACTTAGAGCGGAACAAAAGCCAAAACCCCATTTTCCCGGATGGTGTAAATGACAGCATCAGTCACGCAGCACGGGTCAGTGCCAGAGTCTCGATCTTTAAAATACAGACACTGAAACAACTCTGTGGACATCTTCTGGGCCTGCTGGGCTGCCTGCAAACACCACGCGGCTCTCAAACAATGAACGTATACCGCTACACATAGACTTCATTACCTATTGAAGTGGCACTTCATCATTCTTTGCATAACGCCTTATCAGAGGGGGGCAAGCTTCATTTAGTAATTTCGTACCATGCATGCGTGATTGAAGCAATTATTCGCAGGATTTTCCTTCTTTGTTTACACGTGGAGGCGGCTAATTTTCGTAACTGGCTAGCCGAATAGTTTACTTTTAACCAAGAATCGAGACTGTTATACGTCCATATCTATGAAGAATTCGGGGATTTAAGCATTTATTCACAAGAATTTTCTCCAGAAAAGCTCTGTTTATGCCAGGCGGCCGCTAGCCTCATTCGCTAACAGAGTAGCATTGTAATTCAACAATATACGTAAAATAAACGCTAACTGCATGGTTTCTTTGCTTTTAACCAAGAATCCAGACTGTTGTACGTCCATATCTATGAAGAATTCGCGTATTTAAGCATTTATTCACAAGAATTTTCGCCAGAAAAGCTCTGTTTACGTCAGGCGGCCACTAGCCTCATTCGTTAACAGTATATAGTGTATTATTATTATAAAGGGCTATTCTATTCTATAATAAGTTGTGATTGTATATAGAATGTATTAATAATATTTTCACATATTATTTATCATTGATTCTGGGTGTTTTCCTCAATTATCAAGTTCCAGATGTTAAATTGAGTGATTTATTAGCTTTTGAAAACTAGCTTTTGGAAGTTGCTATTTTAGTCAGAAACTTATATGATATGTTAAGTATTGCTATTAACCCTGAAAATATAGGTGATTATCTCTGCATTTGGTGGTTTTGGTGCATCTAGTGTAAAATCTGAGACTTTATAGCCATTTTAAATTGTGTTACAATTATATAAAAAATAGTTAATCTGGATTTTATAAGGGAATGACTTTTAATTTTTTGATGCCGCTGCTCTTGGAGACTCATTATTGGCTAAGGTAGGTGCCCGTTTTGGTTTTAGGTCGGTGGCAGCTTTGGTTTTGAAAATATTTGAATTTGAAGTTTTTGAAAATAGGCCCCCTACAAATCGGCCCCGTTTCCCGTGTCATGTCAATAGGTTACGAAGTCTATGCCCTACATATCAAATGGGTTGAAACAAAACAGCTCACCCTGTTCTTCTTGCTGATATGATGAGCCATCTCGTCTAGTTCCTTGTTAGTGGCTAGTCCTTTACTAGGGCTCCGTCCCTTGTCAACATCGATGGCCGCTGTCAGGAGGCGATGAACCACCATGCGACCATAGCGACGATTCGGTGAAGTGAAATGTGTGTAGCGGTCCAGAGCCAACCCTGAAAAGTGGAATTTAGTCAAAGGCAGTATGTCATTTCAAGTATCATCCTGGCGTAACAACGCATTTTTCAGTCACGAGTAATCAAACCTGTAAAATTTAATTTATAAAGACATATTAAAATTACAGTATCCCACAAAAGTGAGTACACCCTCAAATTTCTATAAATATTTATTCATTAGGGCTGTTGAACGATTAAAATTTTTAATCGAGTTAATTACAGCTTAAAAATTAATTAATCGTAATTAATCGCAATTCAAACCATCGATAAAATATGCCATATTTTTCTGTAAATTATTGTTGGAATGGAAAGAAGACACAAGACGGATATATACATTCAACATACGGTACATAAGCACTGTATTTCTTTATTATAACAATAAATCAACGAGATGGCATTAACATTATTAACATTCTCTTAAAGCGATTCATGGATAGAAAGACTTGTAGTTCTTAAAAGATAAATGTTAGTACAAGTTATAGAAATTTGATATTAAAACCCTTCTTAATGTTTTTGTTTTATTAAAATTTGTAAAATCTTCAATCAAAAAATGAACTAGTAGCTCGCCATTGTTGATGTCAATAATTACACCATGCTCACTCATGGTGCTGAAACCCATAAAATCAGTTGGACCCAAGCGCCAGTAGAGGGCGCCAAACACCAAAAATCAAGTAAGAAGCGGACATTACACTGTGTTGTCATTTTAATCTGTTTGAGGGGGGCATGTGCGTTAATTGCGTCAAATATTTTAACGTGACGAATTTTAAAAATTAATTACCGCCCGTTAACGCAATAATTTTGACAGCCCTATTATCGTATTTTTCGCACTAAAAGGCGCATCGGAATATAAAGCGCACCTTCCCTGAATGGCCTATTTTAAAACTTGTTTCATAGATAAGGCGCAGTAGTAGTAGTAGTAGTAGTATTAGTAGTAGTAGTGGTTGGAGTTCTAGTGCATCCACTAGACCGGTGTTTTTCAACTGGTGTGATCGTCAGGTGTGCTGCAAGAAATGATCCAATATATATATATTTTTTAATAATAACATTATTAGGATATTATTGTCAATAGTCAAGAATCTGCATTGGACAAGGTGTCAACAGCCAAGAATCTGCATTGCACAAGGTGAATGCTGGAACTTGGTTTGGTGCTGTTCCAGTGGGATTTACAAAGATGACTGCCTGAAGAAAACATTAAAATTCCCTCAATCCTTGATTATATGGGGCTGCATGTCAGGCAAAGGAACTGGGGAGATGGCTGTGGTTAAATCTTCAATAAATGCACAAGTTTACATTGAAATTTTAGACCGCTTTCTTTTCCCTTCGATTGAAAATATGTTTGACATTTTCCAAGATGATAATGCATCATGCCACAGAGCTAAAACTGCATTCCTTGGAGAAAGACTTATCCAGTCAATGTCATGGCCTTCAAATAGCCCAGATCTCAACCCTATTGAAACCCTGTGGTGGAAATTGAAAAAAATAGTCCACAGCAAGGTTCCGACCAGCAAGGATGATTTGGCACTTGCATTCAAAGAGAGTTCGCACCAAATTGATGAATAATACTTATCAAGTCCATGCTTCAGAGACTGCAAGCTGTCATAAATGCCAGAGGTGGTGCTACTAAATACTAGAGATGAGCTTTGATTGTTATTTCTTTGTTTGTTTCTCATGATTCCATACTTTTTTCCTCAGAATGGAGTGATTCCATATATATTTCCCTGCACTTGCTCTATAAATGTAACATTTACTGACCACCACAATGTTTATTTGTTTTTTATTCATTTCTTTTAGTGTTTCTGAATGCTAAACAGTTGCACTTTTGAACTAATTTATTATTGTTTTCAAGCTTTTTATCTGAGTTTGTTCTACATGATAAAATGTCTGAGTGAGTGCTCGTCCGAGACTGGTGACTTCATACTTCTCGCTAGGGGTTGTATATTGGAATAAGTTACTAAGTACTAAGTTACGAAGTAATTTACCTTTTTATTAAGCTCATACATCTAAAAGTTGGTCATTGTTCACCTGAATCAAGAAAAAAATTGACTTTCAAATATTGTTTTGAACAATATCTACCGTACTGTTGAAATAAGAACACTTCTGCCAAACAAGCTTTTTTAAGATTAAATACACTAATTCATTATTTAAAATACGTCTGTTAAGTTTATTTTCAGCACGCACGAAAAAGCTCAAGTGTGGTGGTAAAGCTGTAAGAAGTTTTAATACAACCAACCTAATCAAGCATTTAGCGAAATACCACCACAAATAATGTAAGGAGTATGTTAAGAAAACCGAAGACAAAAACAAAGGTCCTACGCAACTAACACTGGCAGAAACCTTTGCTATGCTTGACAAACTGGCACTCGACAGTCCCAAAGCCCAGGGAATAACAAGAGTCATTGCCGAAGAATTCATTCTGGATGACGAGCCATTATCTCTCGTGAGTAAACACGCACCATCCGACACTTAGAACCACGGTACAACATTCCCAGCCGTCATTACATCCTTGAGCGATTCGGCTGTGGAAAATTCGAGAACGATTCACAAACATCTAAATTCCGATTATTGAAATATGTCAGGTAAAGCGGAACTAATACACAGCGCGGTCTTCGGGACGCAATGAGAAACGGATCGCATTGCGTCCCGAGAGTAAACATCATGCTTGTCATAGACCCGGGTAATGCCAATGCTCAACTCACGGCTTTAGCTCAACTCATGCCGCTGGATAAAAAACACAAGACTGCTGCTGACAGCCGCTACAAACTACGTCAACGTCGTTTTACTGGAGATAATAGATATCATATGTATATAGAACTAGATGCTAAACGACAGACTCAACTGCGTTAGCAACATTGAAGTATTGAAAACTAGATGCGTTAGTAAACAGCCGCCAAAATCCTTTTCAAAATGAGTCTGACAACTAAGTAAGGAGGCTAAATAACTTTAAACTTTAATGCATGCTCAGATAGGACGGTATCGGATCGGAAGTGCGAAACAATATCGGTATCGGATCGGAAGTGCAAAAACCTGGATCGGGACATCCCTAGTGTAAAGTACGAAAATTTCACACATTGTGAACTTATGACGGAAACTATGGCGAATTTGTATCTACTTCTCTTCTCGTCTGACAAAAACTGGCCTCAGTCTCGTTATGTTTCTTATGTTTTATGTCTCCCGAGACACGTTTTAGCTTGTGGTCACCATGAAAAAAAATTGTGATTTTCATTATCGTCATCGTTGACGAAAACAACACTGCTCCGCTCCATCTAATTATAAATATTTTTTAAAATAAAGTCAAACTAAGAGCTGAATCATTACCCAGTTTACTACATATTTTTCTTTTAGGTTTGATCACTCTAAAAAGCAAACCTTACCTGCAATGCATCGGCTTGCTGTGTGCTGACACGGATCTTCGGGATGCGATAGTCCCAAGGCACAGTCAGGATGCGCTGAGAATTCCTGCTTTGCAACTGTGTGCTTTCTCTTGGGGGAAATGTTACCACATAGTCCCTCCAATTTCTCTGCAGGATCCCTACAATTCGTCCTTTAAATTATATCATTTAGACATATATGTTTAACATGAAGAGAGCAAAAATCTGGAATGTATTTGACAAAATGTTGGATACAATATTCAAAATGTACTTTCAGATGTGAGCATCGCACCTGTAGGCATAGGTTTACTTTGAAGGTCCTCTCCATTCTTTTCGTCCAATTGTCCTTCAGTCAAGGCACTAACCTTCCCTCTCCATTCACTTTTGGGCAATAATTCCACCACAACTATGTCACCATGCACAGCTCTGATTTTTATTTCCATACACCAACACCTCGCTGCTCAGTTCTACAACAGATGGAGATAGAATTGAAGAGTGAATAACACAAAGACAAGTAAAGGCAAAAATGAACAAAAACACAGTATACAGTGGTGTGAAAAAGTATCTGAACCTTTTTGAATTTCTCACATCTCTACATAAAATCCCAATCAAATGTGATCTGATCTTTGTCAAATTCAGACAGATGAAAAAACAGTGTCTGCTTTAACTAAAACCACCCAAACATTTATAGGTTTTCATATTTTAATGAGGATTGTATGCAAACAGTGACACAAGGGGGAAAAAGTAAGTGAACCATCACATTTAATATTTTTTGCCCCCCCCCCCCGGCAGCAATAACTTCAACCAGACGCTTCCTGTAGCTGCAGATCAGTCTACAAAACTGCTGTAGTTTCATTCAGATTCCTTGGATGTCTAGCATGAATCGCTGTCTGCAGGTCATGCCATAACATCTCAATGAGGTTTAAGTCTCAAGTTGACCTGGCCACTCCAGAACGTGTATTTTGTTCTTCTGAAACCATTCTGAAGTTTGTTACTTCTGTGTTTTGGATCATTGTCTTGCTGCAGCATCCATCCGCCTTTTAGCTTCAAGACGACCTAAGTTTTTCCTGCAAAACATCCAGATAAACTTTGGAATTCATTCTTCCATTAATGATTGCAAGTTGTCAAGGCCCTGAGGCAGAAAAACAGCCCCAAATCATGATGCTCCCTCCACCATGCTTTACGGTGGGGATGAGGTGTTGATGTTGGTGAGCTGTTCCATTTTTCCTCCACACATGATGTGTGTTACTCCCAAACAATTGAACTTTGGTTTCGTCAGTGCACAAAATATTTTGCCAAAACTTCTGCAGTGTCCAAGTGCCTTCTTGCAAACATTCAACGAGCAACAATGTTTTTTATGCAGCAGTGGCTTCCTCTGTGGAGTCCTCCCATGAACACCATTCTTGGCCATAGTATTACATATAGTTAATGTGCACATAGATATTGGACTGTGCCAGTGATGTCTGTAAGTCTTGAGGAGACACTTTAGGGTTCTTTGTAACTTCTCAGAGTATTATGCGCTGAACTCTTGAACTCTCATCTAGACATTTCTTACCAGGTGTGTGTTTTGTAGTGGGCCGGGCAGCTTTAAACCACTCATCTGTGATTGGGCACACACCTGACTTATATTGTTAGGTAAAAATTGGTTTCAAATGCTCTTTAAGGTTTCTCAGGCAGAGGGTTCACTTAATCATTTTTCCCCCTTCCGTCATTGTTTGCCTACTATCTTCATTGAAATATGAAAACCTATAAATGTTTGGGTGGTTTTAGTTCGAGCACACAGTTTTTTCATCTGTATTATTTTGACAAAGATCAGATCACATTTGATGGTGATTTTATGCATTAATGTGAGAAATTCCAAAAGGTTCAGTACTTTTTCATACCACTGTACAATGTTTCTCCAACTAGATTCCAATTAATCATAAAAACTATTTTCATTGCTCAATACTGAACCTGTATTTTTATTCGAGAGACCCTCTGCTCTAACAGAGGCTTCTGTCAGTGCTCTGTGTTTGATGACATTCAGTGTTCCCTGAAGAAAAAGAGGAAGTATGATAGATTTTATTTAAGGAAGATTAACAATATGTTCAAAAAAAATTTCATGGAATGCAAAGCCTGTTTGGAGCCTTAAATAAAGGCATTCTTAACTTTGACAAGCATGATGACATAATTATTTAAATGCTTATTAAATATTTGCCTCTAACAATGACTGCTTACAATCAAGTCCAGTGATTGATGATTGATTGCCAGAAAAATATAGATTGACATGTTTTTCTCTCAATAAAACTGCCTTGTCATAACACCGGTTCAAACCAGCCTTCATTCCACAGATCAGCCTGTATCACAATATTGTGAGATAACCGTTATGGTGAGCCTTCTACCACGAATCGTTCCCACAGCTAGCGTCGATGTCTTTGGACAGCTTTTTTTTACGGGAAAAAGGCCACCTGCTGAGTCAGAAGAAGAGCCTACAACCAAGTCCATTATGCATAATATTTGGCTAAAAGCTAGCAAAAAGGGCAACAAAAGAGAATGCACTGAGAGCACCATACCTCGTCTTACCGTATCGCTAAAGCCAAGAAACCTTTCACCATTGGAGAAGAACTCATTAGGCCTGCGACCAAGGATATTTGCCGTCACGTTTTAGGGAAGGCTGCTGTTATAAAAGGTTGATTCAGCATCTGGTGAGTTACATTTTTCCTGCACTTAATGTTCTTATTGTTAATGTTTTCAGCCCCGTCCTGTTATTTTATAATCACCGTCATTTTCTGCGAAACATTGCCAGCCCGTGAAAAAAAGCCTCAAGACACACCGGTCCGTGGTGCAAAAAAAGCTGGAGATCACTGCCCTAGAATACCTTTAAGTAAGTAGGAATTAGATGTGGCGTACATTGGCACTGCTGCGAAACGAACCATAGAGTGTGGAATACGTTTGGAATCGCGCGACCAAGATGATGTTAAGAGTTGTATGAAGAGTGCATGCACAGTGGGTAGTTGCGGCAATGTTGTCAGAATGTTGCCCAATTGGCTGTTTTCACAGACTCTGAGCGCGATAGAACTACATTGGATGGGATGATACAATTTGGGCTCCTTTTGACAAAATCTTTCTTCGACAGAAGAATGTAATTTGGGCTGATTTTTACAGAGCTAGGTGGGTTTTAGGTGTGATTGGGATGCAGAGTGTCTTTCCGATCCAATAAGCCTCAGGTGCAGTATCCCGTAGGCTCCTGTTCTCCGTTAATGTGTGTGAAATTTTCGATTCTTAAATTATTCGCGATTCAGCCGCTGAAGATTCGAGAACGATTGACAAACATCCATATTCCGATTATTTAAATATGCCAAGTAAAACGGAACTACAACACAGTCAGTGCGGTCTTCGGGACGCAATGAGGAACGGACCGAGAGTACACATCCACAACTCATGCCGCTAGATCCAAAACAGCAACAAGCATGGCTGACCTAAACAACAAACCTTTCCGTGACATCAGACCTGCTCCCATAAATTTAAAAGCAGATATGTGGAATTATTTTGGATTCTACGAGAAAATCTTCTTCTGGAAAATAGGGGCTTTCGAAGCACGTTGAAAGCAAGCCAAGGTACGTCATCCCATCCCGAACCAGTTTCACTCACACGGCTCTCTACGAGCAGACGAAAGTAGAAATCATGTTATTGTTGTCGAATGTAGACTAGACATGTGCCGGTTACCGGTTTCACGGTTTACCGTGGTGTGAAAACGTCGCGGTTTCAAAACCACTAAAATTTTCCGTCATACCTTAGTACGGTATTCGCTATTTTTCATGTGCCAAAATGCAGCCGAAGTGGCTTGGTGCGGCAGCGCTCACCCCTTTCCGTTTGTTGCCGTGAGTGTCACTAAACAGCCAGCAAACCCAAAAACAAATCCTCCAAACACAAGGCATACTTTTCTTCAATTTATTGAGCTCTCAAATCGTGGTGAAATATACAAATGAATACATTTAAAACGTTATACAATTGTATTTTTCCACATGTGAGTAGGTTCAACAGGATAGCAGTAGCACCATGAAAAAGGTCGCCAAAAACAAAACACACATTTTCCTTTCAAATTCAATATACAAACTAACTTACAAAGACGAATGTTAGCCTAGGCTAAGCTGGGAGGGCAGCTTCGTCAACGTTTTACGTCCCACAGCCGCTGAGTGAGAAACAAGCTTAAAGGAAGGAGGGAGAAAAAAAAAAAAAAAAAAAAAAAGGATCGCGTC
Source organism: Corythoichthys intestinalis (assembly GCF_030265065.1). Lineage (NCBI taxonomy): Eukaryota > Metazoa > Chordata > Actinopteri > Syngnathiformes > Syngnathidae > Corythoichthys > Corythoichthys intestinalis. Next base: position 69,204,641 of record NC_080395.1, on the reverse strand, counting down.
AAAGATCGCTAATTGCGGAAGCAGGTCTCACTCCTCACTTTTTGTTTTAGATGAAACCTTTCCTCAACAATATTTACATTTTAACTAACTTATAAAACTAACTTCTACATCTTTAACTAACTTATTAACTTATGAATGCTTTGTTCTTTTTAACACAAAGGCATGACATCATGTAGAAGAGAGTTGACACAGTGGCTGAAAATGGCAAAACTTTAGCTTCTCCCCCTCAAAAAAAGTCATACAGTATATATTTTTAATTTTATTTAGAAGTGTTTTTACTTTTTTATAGCAATTATTTTGTTCTTGCTCTAATATTGAGCAACTTGAGCTGTGACTGTGGGTATAGTCTAGGTTCTATTTATTTTAATTTTATATAAAATATTTGTTATTTTTTTGTTAATGTATTTATTTTCACATTAATTTATTTTCACATTATATTCATGTTCCAATTTGCAAATATGTTCTGAAAAAAAACTTTTTAAAAAAATTATTTTTTTTTAACCATACATCTCAAAATTTTGGAGCTATAATTGCAATACTGTGATACCGTGAAACCGCGGTATTTTTGCTCACGGTTATCGTACCGTCAAAATCTCATACCGGCACATGCCTAATGTAGACAGAGTCGCCCTTACATGTGATGCATGGACATCTGTAGGCCCCAAATTGTTTGTTACAATAACAGCCCATGAGTGGGAGCTGAAAGCACATGTGCTTCAAAAAAAGAGCAATGAACAAGGTTATTAATATGGTTGAGCTGCTAAGCGGTGTTGTAAATGAATGAAACATTGCATAAAAAGTTTCGTTTGTTACAGACAACGCAGCGGTTGTCGCTGCAGAGCTGGGTAAGTTTAGCCATCTGAGATGCTACGCCCACACACGGAACCGTGATTTTTAATCTGTAGGAGTCATTGCACAGCACAGCACACTTTCATCTGAGCACGTGGATCAACTCCTGTTCTTATACAGGGTGACCCAAAAAAAAGTTTACACTGCCATAATACAACTTAAATGCCATGTTTATTCATCTTAGAATTAGAATTTAATCACAAATTATACATTATTGTGAAGAACATGTACAGTACACTCTATTTTTCAATGTGTCCTCCCTTAAGTGTCACAACAGCCTCCAGGCGCCTGCGGAACGCTTGACAGGTCTTCTTTATGTAGGATGCTGTCATCTTTTCCCAAGATCTAACAATGGACCTCTCCAAGGCTGCCACAGAAGTTTGTGGCTTCTTACAGGCACTGTCCTCCACAGTGTCCCATATGCTATAATCCAGGGGATTGAGATCTGGACTCTGGGGTGGCAACATATCACCTTGTCAATCAACTTTTTGGTCCACACAGATCGTCACTTCCAGACCCAGGTTTTCGTGAGGCTGTTCCAGTATCTTTCAGCTTCTTTTTAACTTTGTAGACTGCACATCTGGATATTCTCAGATTTGCTGCAATCTCAGTAGGTGTCAGACCGGCACGCAGCAATTCAGGTACAGCTAAAGTTTTCTTCATTTTCAGCAGAAGCACAGGAATTGTAGAGACGAGAGATTACCAGCTGCATTGAGTGACCTTAATGAATCACTTAAGCATGACAACCTATTTAGATATGTTTCAATGGCTTTTAAACAAGCAGTCAACTGAGTGTAAACTTTTTTTTTGGGTCACCCTGTAGAAGAACATGGAACTTCCTCAGCAGCTAAACACACTTGACCAGTCGTGCATATTGTTAAGGTTCGGATGCAACGATGAAAATGTACCTCAGGGAAACATGCATCAATAATCGATTTATAATCGAAGGTAGCCTCTGAATTGTAATCGTAATCCAATCGTGAGGTGCCCCAACATTCCCACCTCTATCAAACATGTTTGATACTTGTTGCCAACGGCGCAACGCCACCAGCGCTCCAAAAATACCCCCCACACACGGGTCACGCATGGTGAAATAGCAAGCATGGATGGAGCCCCAAGCATACAAAAACAGAAGAAACTATAGAGAACACCTGCCAAACACCGATGGAAAAAATAGCCCAAGTGTGCTGCAGTCAATATAACTCAATGTTTAAAGGTCACAGCTCAAAGAAATTGACAGCGTAAATGAGGTAATAACTTTTTTTAAACTGACAATTTTATTTTAATAAACTGTTGTTGAAACATCCCTAGTCGTAGGAATACACTGATTCATAGCACTGTGACATTCTGTCAGCATAGTGGCTGTGAAGACAAAATTGATGGTATTTAAATTTAATTTAAACATGAGTAGTAGGCTTCTCTGACCTTACAGAGGGCCTTGCAGTAGATTTTATAACTTTCCAGCTATGTAGCTTCCAAATCAGTAGAATGCTTAATTAATGATCTCCGCTACAGTTCAATAGTTCGGGAATTGGAACATGGATTGGGCTTTTAGTTTATTTTCCTTTGTATTAGTGGCACAAATGAATCAATAGTAGCTTTCAGGGAGCTAGCTATAGTGCTACAAAATCATCTATTCACTCATCAATTTGTATGGGGTTAAGAGTGATGTCCAAATCATCAATTAGGGTAGACAGCAGCTCACCAAGGACGCATGTAGGGTATATAAAAATCTGCTTTCACGCAGTCGAATAATAAGAGGCAAAACATGATTATGAAAAGGATTTTGTGAAAATGTTGCTCCATGTTCAGTTTTAATGTCTGGACAAAGTTGAATGTGTGATTATGAAAGCAGGTGGCTTCATCTAAACTACTATAAAACTCACGTGCATCCAATAATTAAATAACACATTTTAGGCTATCATTTTTAACAGCTACGTTCAATTTAACTTTATTCATTACTATTAATTATTTTCTTTACATAAATTACTGGCCTTGGTAAAATTCTGAGAATACAATTTAATTAAAACTAAACTGTAAGGATCAGGAGGGCGGAACACAAAATTGAATTTGCATAAATTGACTGTGGATGTGTAGGCCAATGATAATTGACTTTTTAATTGCTTTTATACAAATAGCTGGACATGTGGAATGCCTTGCACACTCATCAATAGTGAAATTACACAACCGAATAAATTTTGCGTTGGTTACCTATACTCAAAAATGTGTCTGACACATAGGTCCAACAAAAATTATAACGATTACCACTCCACAAAGGCTTTCTATACCCATGACTGGCCACTAGAATGCGGGAGGACTCCAGCTTTCGCTTTCATGTCAATGCTGAAAAGTAAAAAAAAAAAAAAACTGCATTTTGGGCAAAAGGTACTATCAGCTAACAGTCTAGTCATCTGAGAAGGTGAAAATGCACACGTTCTCAGGCATCTATGTGGGATGGAGGTACTTATGTTTGGTGATACTGTATGTCCGATGAAAGTGCCACACCCCAAAAAAAACCCACACTAATTGATAATGTACATTGTCGAATTTATTTTAATGAATACTGACCGTAGAATGCCTGTGACTATTTAATTAAAACAGCTAGGGACCTTTATTAAATTGTGAATATTAAAAAAAAAATCAGATATCAGGTGGATAGTAAGGCGTTACATTTACTGGATGGATTTTTTTGGCCCGATCTAACTCCTAGCGTCGTGTAATTTAGCATACCGTACACCTATTCAGCCTGTTGTTCTTTATTGTATTTTAAATTACCTTTCAAGATGACGTCTGTTCTTGCTGCTGGATTCTGTCAAATAAATTTCCCACATAAAAAATCAAATAAAAAATGCAACTTATACTCCGGTGCGACTTATATATGTTTTTTTTTTTCATTTTCATTGTGCATTTTTTGGCTGGTGCGACTTATACTCAGGTGCGACGTATAGTACGAAAAATACGGTAGATTTCAAATTTACTACAAATAATTTTGCCTTTTGCAGTTGAGTTTCACATTGGTTCATTTCATTTCACACGTTTTTTGTTTTCATGTCCACACTCTTATTTTGTCGCATCCTTGCATCACATACTATTTCCATACTGTTTCCAATTTTTTTTTTTACCATTGACTTCAATGGCGCTGAGTGGCATTATTCACTAAAAACCCTGAAAAAACATGATTTGGAAATACTGCATCCTTCTGCCATCTCGACATGGGAAGACAACATAAAGAAGTGGCCGAAGATGACCACAAGAAAATATCGTATTTTATTGACTCTACGGCAGTGGATGAAAACGCCTTGTGGAAGCTCCGAGGCACTCCAATACCTGCACAGCTACATATGTCATACACTAACACGGGAATTTTGTCTTCATGAAGGCAAATGTAGAACCAAGCCAGTGCCTCAATGCTCCGAAACGTATGTGGTCCAATAATACGAAACCTAAAATCTGGCATATGAAACGACTTGTTGCCTTTGCTATTGATATTACTGTGATGATTGTAATTATGATCTTTAATATTATTTGCTACAACTACTTCTGCTAGCCTGTTGCTAATCAGTACGTGTTGGATGGCACGCATAAAAGCAAGTGTTACAAATTTTTGTTCCTTTGTTCACAGGTGGACAACGCTTTCAGGCAAGGGAATATAAACTGATGTGCATCACAGAAACTTTAAAGATATGCACGAACAGGTATTACCAAGGACGGCGGGATAAAGCCCGTCTGGATGCCGCCGATGATCTCAGTGATGTCGGGTGAAAATTTGGAGAAGCTCCCTTAAGCTCTGCTATCTGATAACACATTCCTCGTATGCTCAAACTTCGTTTATATTTTTCTTATCATTTTATATATTGTGATTTATTGACCTGTTTTGCACATGCACCAATTGTTTTAAATAAAACATGAAATGGAATCATGTTGTACAAATGTTTTATTGCGATCAATGTCTGCAATAAAAAAGAATGACATACTATTTTTGTTTGTATGATATGTACATACTTTGTAGTATTTCCTTGTAACAACAAAATCCGTGTCAGCCCTTCTGCATTCGGCAAATGTAATATAATTTGTAATTTCACCTTATTTTGGTCACTCGAGTAGCCACCGTATCAATCTATACCTCACGTCAACACAGGCTGACAGGTTGTTATAATTTTTTCCACGAATGATCAACGAAGTGATAAGAACAATCATCCAATCTCATCTACGTCTCATCTAGGTCGCGCTGAATCCATTTTTGAAGATTCCGTGGATTCCTTTCGCAGTTTTACCGTCGTCAACACACTACTAACGTCAACCGCAACTTATGAGTTTTTTTTCTAAACCGGAAGTTCGAGGCAGACACATTCTCCAAGATGGCCCTGCCCATATTTCGCTCAGGAAACTTGTCTATTATTTTCTCGAAGTGGAATGAAGACTGTAAATTGAGGGCAAACCAGTCCAAACCCTGGTCTAAAACGCGATTTTGCCAAGATTTAGTCAGCGTTTGAAATAAGGCTTTGCGTTTTTTAACCTTCACCAAACCCCAGTTATGAACCACTGCACTAGAAACACATGTGACCCCTAGGTAGAAAGTCTCTACCTGAATATAGCGTCCAGACTTGATACCAGCCTCCAGGACTTTAGCCGGCAGGTGGTCCGTAAACTCTTTTTCCGTGCACTCACTCTCTTTCTCCTGCAGAGCCTGGCAAATGGAGCTGTACAAATCATGAGCTGCCCGTAGTGCTGACCAGAAGTTTTGTAAATATTCCTAGAAAATAATGGCAAAGATTAAACAGAGACTAAGAAAACATCAATACCTGTATATCTACATATGTTATAATGTGTTAATAATAACTGCTGTACTATTTCAATACGTTTCATTGGAACACAATATACTTTTCTTTTGTTGATATCATTTGCCATAGTGAGGAATTGTTAAATGTCTTAAAAGTGTTTAAACTTTAAATGTGCTCACAAATTATGATTCCCCCAAATGTTTTATCATTTCGAACTCATCTTACTACATTACCTCTGAGTCAAGACATGTCAGTATAGTTCCTTGACACACATGTACTACAATATGATTTTACATAATTAATTTAGGCATTTTTGGGTGTTTAGGTGTTAAAAAAAAAAAAAAAAAGCAAAAATGCACCACCAACAATAACCAAATTGTTGGGATAAGTTCCTTAAAAAAACACAAAAACAAAAACAGGTGTACCAGTAGCCAAATAATTCCAGTGACAAAGCATTGAAAATGATCCAGTATACTGTATATACAGTACATACAGTAAGTTAATCTAAGTACCCACTAAAAAGGAAAAAAAAATCCGGCTTTTCTCTATGGACACTATAATATACAGGCAGTCCCAGGGTTATGAACAAGTTCCGTTCCTACGCTGCCGACATAACCCAAATTTCCGCGTAAGCCGGAATTAACCTTTTTAAGTACCCCTAAATACCCCTCTAAATATCAAAATAACTACACAGAAACATGTATTACACATAATATGACTAAAATAAAGAAAAAAAACATGATACTGTGAGGTACGTTGTGTTAAATTCCATTATATTGAATTACTATTTGTGCTTTACTCGTGAGTGAGTCTCCTTCCTGAGAGAAAAGAGCTGTGGAAAGAGTAGGGAGGAGAGAGAGGTGGGATATGATGGCTGCTCAGGTGGCAAAAAAAAAAAAACGAGAGGAGTCGGCGCCGAGGGAGAAGCAGCAGCAGCATGAGAACAAGGCCGCAAGGAACTGCAGGACGCTGGCGACGCTGCCGGGAGAAGATGGGATCCTGACTTAAAGAACGGCAATGGGAACTAGGTACTGTTTATGCTACAAAAAAAAAAACTGAGGCAAAATGGCGAACGAGAATCAAACGTCGTAATGTCAAAATCACGTAAGTCGGGTATGTCGTAAGCCGGGGACTACCTGTATATGATTCTTTCATTCATTTGTCATTGTACCGCTTAGCCTGACGCGGGTCGAGGGGGTGCTGGAGCTTATTTCAGCTAACTATGGAGAGGAGGCAGAGTAATAATAATAATAATAATACATACACACTGAACTGGTTGCAAGTCAGTCGCAGGGCATAATGTACCGGTAGATACAGTGGCACCTCTACATATGAATTTTATTCTGTTTCAGTACCCTGTTTGTAAGTCAAAATGGTCATATCTTGAGCGAGATTTTCCCATAAGACTACATTATAATTCAATAGTTTGGGCCCCCCTGCTGAAACTGCTGCCTCCGCAACCCGACTTCAGATAAGCACTTGACTGCGGGGAGCCGGCGCGAGCACTTGACTTTGGGGAGCCGGCGCGGGCACTTGACTGCGGGGGGCCGGCGTGGGCACTTGACTGCAGGGAGCCGGCGCGGGCACTTGGATGTGGGGAGCCGACGCGGGCCCGTGCCGTCCGTAAGACTCGGCGTGCTCATCCACGCCGAGTCTTCCGGAAGGTGTTCGATGGCAGACTGGGTCGCACATCACATGGTGGGATCGAAGGGAGGGTGTAGGAACTACGGCCCTTACCTGGGCGCCCCCGCTGGCCCCGCTGACCACCACGCGGAGGTCCAGGGTAGATGGCCAAACGGAAACCCAGGTAAGGGTCCAGGGAAAAAGGCTGGGAAAGGGATGTGGAATGATTGAGGCGTGACAAAAACTGAGAGGGTGAAGAAAAGAGCATGGAATCCAAATCAGGGTCAGATTAGAGGCGGTCACATAAATTGTGATCCTCCTCAAAGTCTGAAAAATCAGAGTCCAAAAATATATGCCGAGGGAAAACAAAATCGGGGGAACGGGCGGACAGCCGTTGGCGAGCATGCTGGTGCCGGGGTTTTCCCGCTATTTCCACTAGTGGTTGCATCATAAGCCACGTTTACATGCTGACTTTTATTCATACCGATTCAAATAATTCCGAATGGAAATTTCAGATCAGCTGTTTACATGTCACTTCATCTATTCCGATCCAGCGTTTACATGTGTCTGCCTTTATTCCGAAAGGACGTTTGACAACTGCCGTCCGACATGCGCAGATTAATCAAAACAAAGCAGCACGTTGCAAAACATGGAGATCGATCGTCAGATCAGCTGCTGTTTTAACTTTTCGAGTGGAAACAAAACTTCAAAATGACACGCCGTTCATTTAAAAAGTTGTGTGGGCTGGTGGAGGGATTCATGGATATAAACTTTCCGCTGGACTCCAATTAGGTGCGCTGTGCGTGTGCTTGGAAGCCATGTTGCAAATGACATTACTTACGTCACCAAGTGACGTCACCACGTCAGTACGGAGCATGTGCAGAAAGAACGCAACCAGACACCATTCCGCTTCCCTGTTTACATGATATAATCTTACTTCTAATCGGTTTGGGAAAAGGAATATCCCACCCCTGTGAAACGGAATGAAATTCCATTCGGTTTGGGCCTGTTCATTCCGAATGAGGTGTTTATATGGAACACATTCATTCGGTTTGAACATCTAAACCGATTGCATTTGGAATATTTGGCTCCATGTAAACGTGGCTATTCTGTCAGGAAACAGGCAGGCAGGTAGTGTGTGGACCCAAATGCAGGGAAAGGAGGCGAGGCAGATTGACGGTGCGAAAATGATTTAATTACGGCAAGCAAAAAACAAAGTACCAACAAATAATGACGAGATCCCAAAAAACACAGCAGCAAACAAAACTCAGGTTACTAACAAAAGGCTGGGTATCAAAAACTTACTGAGGGGAACACGAGAGCTTGGAGAAAACTGGCGAGAACAGGTTCGGACGTACACATGGACATTGACAATGACGCAACAAGGAGTGAAAAGAAACTGGGAGCTTATATACACACACACACACAGGCAAGGGGTAACGAGGTAACGACACAACGAGGAACAGGTGAGCACAGGAGGATGCAGATTGGAGGACACACTAGGAGGATGCACAACAGGTGAAATCAATGGGCAATCACAGGGACAAGTTACACTCGGAGAAAACCAACACAATTACTTACAGAGTAAATACCTAAGGCTACGTTCATACTGCAGATCTCAATGCACAAATCCAATTTTTTGTCATCTGTTTTTTTGGCGTGCCCGTTCAGACTGCCTTTGTCCATTGAGATCGTTCAAGTATTGCGCATGTGCACTAATTCGCTAACACGCGCTGAGCAAGAAGACCTGCATGCGCAGAAGCCTCAAAACAAATGACAACACATACTGGCTGTCATCGGCCGATCATATTTTAATTTCCAAAAGAGGACACAAATAACAGACACAAATGATCACCGTTTAGGCTTATATTCAAAGTTTCTGTGAATCGATAGCATGCACGCACTGTCCGTGCATGTCACACACACGTACGGGCAGTTTGCCCGGACTCTCGGCCGTGTAAGCAATCTTGAAATATTGCTCATATAGAGCAGAGAGAAAAACGATCATTTTCAGGCTTATCCTCAACCCATTTTTATTTTTTTATGACTGTTGCCAAGCTTAACCATTCCCCAAAAGCCATGTTCAAGGCAAGCTAGGCGCTAACGGACAGCTGCACCGCTATAGTATCGCGCCGTCTCTCTCGCTCTTTGATGACATAATTGCTGCATGAATTCCGATTTGGGAGACTTACCAGTTCAGACCACCGCGATGTTCTGGAAAAATGTGGCGAATACGAAAGTGACCCAGATCGGATTTTAAATGGTCCACTTCTATGCGACTTGTCCCGTTCAGACCGTCAAGTTCTGACTCACTCGAGTCCTCACTCGAGTCGGAAAAACACGAAAAAATTGGATTCATGCGTTAAGGCCTGTAGTATGAACGAAGCCTAAGTTGCACTAAGTTGTTGCTCAGTGTCAGTGAGTCAGCTGTGCTACAGGATAGCATGGAGGAGGTGAAACTCCGGAACTTTTACCCCCCCATCATAGAAAACGAAATCGCTGGTATGGTAATACGTCAGCTGCAGAAAAGTTACAGAGGGCCGCGACTTAGAAGAGGAGGGCCAACCGACACGTAAAACATGTTTGCCGAGGGTGGTTGCTGAGGAGACAATACCTCCAATATGATTTTGCATTTGTAAGAAATTAAAGGTTAGTAAACACTGTCATGAACATTTCCCACCAGCTACGAGAGTTAACTCCAGTGTGTTTAGTGTGTCTAGCGGTGGTAAAATGTGGTGTTTTTTTTTCTCTCTGGCAACTGTCTGTATTAATAAATGTGTGTATAATGTAAACAGAACACGATTAATTCGATAATTCATACACACATGCTTTTTGTGGAAAATAATTCAATTATTTTTGTTCTGATGGTAATAATGTTGAGCTGTGGCTGTGGGTTTAGGCTCACCTATAGGACTGCATTTATTTGAGTTTTATTTAGAATATTTTAGTTATTATTATTTTTTAATTTTAATTTTTTTTAAATTTTAACTAAACATTAGACTTTTTAACTAATCATTAGACTTATGTTCCAATTTGCTAAAATGGTTTGAAAAATAAAAGTCCTGTTCAATGGAAAAGTTTTTTTTTTTTTTTTTTTTTTTTTTTTTTTTTAAACCCATGCACATGCAGATATGTCAAAGTAACACATTTTCACAAAGCTGTAATGGCAATACTGTGATACCGTGAAATCGTGGTATTTTTGCTTTAGGTTATCATACCGTCAGAATCTCATACCGGCACATGCCTGGTCTTGAGTACAATGGAAGTGCAGGCCTCCAGACTAACACTATTTACTAGAAGCACAGTGGCCCCTAACATTTTAGGACCGCTGTAACGCATGGCAGGTAGGATGCGTGCATAAAACTAACAAAATAAGGGTGCATGCTTCCTGTGATGCACTTTTATTAAACAAAAAAAAAACAAATCACCTTGACCACTCGTTACTCGGGAGTACAACGGTCCGCTCACACACGGTCACATATGAACTACTAACGACTAAAAGAGACCAGTAACAGAAAAAGAAAGCCATTCAATATAAATAAAGCGACGCCACCACGTGGTGGATGTTGCGAGGAACACCATTTAAAGAGGGGACCGTTACAGCGCGGGCAGAAGATTGAGGGGCGCACATTGTAAATTGTCATCAACAAATTTTCCTGTAATTTTCACTGTTTATTTTATTCCCTATCAGTTTTGAGATCAACCAGTATTCTGCTTACAAATTTGGTTAACATGGGAATATTTTTTTAGGAAGACTTAGTTGTAACATGGATGCAGAGTGTCCCAATCATGATAAAACATATATATGAGACAGAAGTTTAAAAAGCACAATCTACAGATAGTCATGTTTTTAAGGCAGGGGTCGGGAACCTTTTTGTTTTGTGAGCACTGCTTCTTTCGTGAACGCATTTGAATAACTCACACGGGAGGGAGAGCGCGGTTAATCTCTGGTTTCACAAACAGTCGCAATTGAAATAAATCTTGAGAAAACAACAAAGAAAGTCTAACATTGTTACTTGTGATGTTACAATCGTTGCGCAATTACCAATTGGAAAATAACAAATAAAAACGGTGTGGCGCCGCTTATATTTCCTGGAAGTGGAAACCACGCAAGACAACCAGGGGGACGTGTGTGTAACAGTGGCCGAGACAAGTGGAGCTTCTCCAGGCACCCGTTTAATGAATGGCGGCAATTTTGACAGTTTAAAAAGTCTCGAAAGTGAAAGCGATTGCGTACCTGCATGACTTCGGGTACCACGCAGTTCCCTTTAGTGGTTTAATTTTCCCCTATGCATTTCATATATACTCCAGTTCGCTCAGCATCGAGTTGGGAGGGGTCGACCCTGCCGCTGGCCGAGCGGCGACCGCTTCACACATCGTCCACTTTCTTTTTCTTCTGTTGCATTTTCCCTTGGCAAACCAGCTCGTTACATTACTGCCAAGTTGCCAACTAGTGGATTTCACAGTGAGGGATTTTGTCAGCAACAAAACAAAAAAACTCGTAATGTTACTGGTCGTGCATGTAGAAAAAATACTGGCACCGGCCATAATTTTAGTTGCAATAAGAGACCATTTGGTCGCAGTCTGGAGCCTCGAAGTTTCACTGCAAAAGTGCCCAATGTATTACTGCTGCAACGTGGGAGTACACATACACAAGATTACCATACCTGCACAGAAATGACGTATACTCCAGAGTGGAGGTTGCTATACTGAGCAATGACGTCTCGGTCCTCTGTGATCATCACTACATCCATTAGACCAGTACTTCTCAAATAGTGGGGCAAGCCCCCCCAGGGGGGCGCAGAGTGATGCTGGGGGTGGCGCATGTGACCTGGGGGAACATACTTTTTTGCTGAACTAGAATAAAGTGTAATTGTACATCTGCTGAGTGGGTGGCAGTGGCGCTCTATTTTCAGCATGGGCACAGTATTTTTGAACCAAACGAGAGCACACAGCAAAGAGCACTGGAGATATGAAAAGCTTAGTCAAAAAAATATGACGAAGCGTATGTAGCATTTGGCTTTTGACTCATAGTACAGTGGGAGACAAGAAAAGACCAGTCTGTTTACTTTGTCTAAAAATGTTTGCAGCGGACAGCAGGAATTGTTTTTTTTCTCAGCGAAAAGGTGCCGAATATTGCCAACAATCGTCCCGCTTTGTCAGTGTTACATCAGCAAACCAGCGAGCACTGTCAGCATCACATAAGGTGGCATACCAAGTTGCTCAGTGCAAAATAACACAACACCACAGCAAAGGAGCTGATACTGCCTGCAGCAAAAATATAAACTGTCTCTCTGTCCAATATGGGGGGGGGGGGGGGGGGGGGCGGAACGTTTACGTCTTTCTATGGGGGGGCGTAACAGAAAATAATTGAGAAGCACTGCATTCGACCAGCTAGGTGGTTGTAGTACCACACTGCTGCAGAGTACACACACCTGTACACATAAACATAAAAAAATCATTAATATGTTGTGCCATTTGTGGAATTATGTGCACACAAATTTTCATTGTATTTAATTATACCACTTTTCTCAATGGTTGCATTGCACCCATACATTTTCTATAGCACTTTCTATAGCACAGACTGTTCAATCATAGGTAATGTTATATGTTTTCGGAGTTTTAGAATGCCAATTGACCAAAAATTCAAGTTTTAGGAGTTGTAGGATCTTTTCAACTGAGCAAACTATGGCATAAAGAACCAGAAATTGCAAAGGGTACATGCACAATTTACTTTCTGTGTTTATTCAAACAATACTATCCCTACATGATAGCCATCCAAAAGGGTTAATGCAGCAGTGGTTTGAAACAAACAATGTCAGACAAACCAGTTTTTTGTACATCAAGTTTCAACACAAAATAAAGTTGCAAACAAAAAAAAACCTTTGAACGTTCTTAATTCTATAAACACTATAAAATGAGCTATCTCACCTGTGAATTTCTTGCCTTTTTCGCAGTCTCTCGACATTTTCTCTGTGTTCTGCAATGTTTGTTTCAGTGTCATTTACTAAGGCTAAGTTCAAACCACAGGTCTAATACACAATTCCGATTTTTTGTCATATCAGATTTTTGGGCGTGCCCGTCCAGACGGCCTTTGTCCATTGAGCCCGTTCAAGTACTACGCACGCACACTAATTCACAGTCCGACACACACTGAGCAAACTGACCCGAATGCGCAGAAGCATTAAAATCAAATGACCACACATGATGGCTCAACGTCATTCTTGGGTGATCATATTTTGATTTCCAAAAAGCAGACACAAATAACAGACATAAATGTTTCCATATGGCAGACATTAATCTACAGTTAGCTCCCACGAGAGCTAATCCTAATCCTAAACCTTCTCCTACGGGCACTGTACGATACTTTGTAGTGTAAAATGTAGATTTTTGTGTTTTTTGGCAATATCCTTGTACCGCTGGATTATTTTGTTGCTTTATAGCCCTTAAAAAGTAATTATAAAAAATATTTTTAAAACCCTCGTCTTCTTTACCTGATTCCAATCTTCTAAATATGATGTGATCAGGTCCGACTACCAATCACCTGATCAAATCTGGGACATCCCTTATAAAAATGCTTCAGCAGTAACTCACCTGGTCTGCCACTGCTCTTGACTCTCCCCAATCTCCCGCAGACAGAAGGAAAATTCTTGAAATTCATTGGCAAACAGAACACAGTCATGCCGGGGGTCCTTAAGCAGGTTTCGCAGGCGGTTATATTGTCTGCTTGGAGAAATATTCACAACAGAGAAAAAGAAAAGGGTGAACACACAAGCGATAACACAAAGGAAATAAGCATGACTTCTTGGTAAAAAAAAAACATTAGGAGGTCACGGAGCATGGTTCAGGGGATTGAGCACATCAAAAAACTGGAAGAGTTGGAAATGTCTTCAAGGACCAAGATCAAGATACAGAGCAGAGATTAATAACTGTGCAGTAGTCCACTTCATACTGAAACATTATGAAAATGAGTTGTGGACTTCCCATCATCATTGGGTAAATGAAGCAACACAATGTAAATGAGCTATACATTGATGCAAAGCATTCAGTATTTTGGTTAATGTCTTATGTCTGTGGAGCAATATTAACTTAGCAAAGAAACTATGAAAAAACAAAAATAAAACAGTAAAAAAAAAACAAAAAAAAACTGCAGTCCCACTCGATTGATCATTGAGCAATTGATTGTGCACTGAAATTTAAATTTTACTGGTAGTGGCAATATAAACGGACAATTGCATGAGTCTTTCTGATTCGGGTCACAAGAAAGTGGATCACAAGTTTATCAAACAGAGTCAAATGGGGTCAAGTGTCAAGATTTTGGAGTTGAGGCAAGCCGAGTAAAATGTTTTTCAAGCCGAGTCGCACCAAGTCACAATTTGACTGTGTCAAGTACAGTAATAAAAACAACAACAAAAATCTTTGAGTAGTGAGCTGAGCTGAGTAGTCTTCACTATATTTCTCACAGTTTAATTAACATTAACACTGTAGAAAACATACAGAAGGACACTTCTCCTAAGCAGCTTCCTACTAAGGTTAGCAAGTTCATAGTAATGTAATGGTAATGCTTAACAGTGATGCCGGCCTGATGTGCCAAAAAATGTCCCCCCCGCGTGAAATGTCCCCCCTGATGGGAACGCTTATTTATAACGCTTTATTGAGGTGAAAACATCAAATGTTTTCATGGATGCATTACAGTAATGGATTTACAATTGTTAAATCAGTCTGTCTCTGGTCCTGTCCGCCTCCCTGGACCGCGGCGGCCGCCGCTGCCCCCCTGCCAGCAGGGTCGTCGACGGGGCCTCTTGGGGCCCGCGGGGCCTTGGCTGGGGCTTGCTGTCCCTTGCCGGTGGGGTGGACGTCCCCTGGTCGCCGGCGCTTGGCGTGGCGCCTGCTCGGAGTGCGGGGTGGGTGCTCGGTGGGGGGGGTTGGGGGGGGGGGGTTCGCGGAGGCGCCGTGGGTGATCTGGGGCTTGGATTGATCGAGGCCCTGACGCTTCTCCCGCCCTGCGGCCGGTGGATCTTGTGGACGGGGCCACACCCGCGGAGAGTTGGGACGGGGCTTTACAGTCCCGGCCCAGCTCCCCCCTGTTTTTAATGCACCACACACCAAGGTTGTGGGATGGTTGGGACCTGTGGGGGGGTACCTCACGGTTGCCTCCTCACAACAGGCCCCGGCATCCCTGCACCTTTTTTAAACGCACCACACACATCATACTCCACAGGAGAGCTCCGGCAAAGGGCAGTGGGACGGGCGGCTGGGCAGAAACTCCATGCTGCGGTCCCACTGCCCCAAGCCAAGCTCTCCTATTTTAATGCATACATTGCACTACCCTCCCCTCACAATCCCATCACGGTGCTGGATGATGGCTGCCAGCCGGGAACCTGGCAGCCACAGTAATAGGGTGGTAGGTGGGTCCCACACTCTTTCCTTATGGCGTGGCTCCTGGGGTGTGGCCTCCCCTCTGCTTGGGCTGCCGGTGGGTTGGGGGGTCGGGGCTCCGATCTTGCATCGCCCCGTGGCAGTTCTTTGGTGTTCTCCTGCCTCCGCCTTCCCCTCTCTTTTCTGACTGGACATCCGCCCTGCGCTCTGCCGCGGGTCGCTGGCTGGGCGCCGGTGTATCAGCGGGGTGTTGCCTGCACCAGCGGGGTACCCTGCCCTGCCTTGGGCTTAGTGGGCCGCTGGAGGTCCCGTGGCGTGCCGTGCAGGTTGGGGGGCAAGGGCTGTGGCTCGTGGCCCGGCTGGGCGGGCGGGGGTGGGGGTAGACGTGGGGTTGGTGGTGCGTCCCTCCCTGGCATCCCTGAAGGCCGGTTGATGGGTCCCGGGGGGGGGGGGGGGGGGGTGATGGCTCCTTTGCTGGGCTGCGGGAGGAGGGATGGGCTGCGCTTGACCCCACCACCCAACCGGCCGCCCTCCCTCCCCGGGCTGGCTGGGTGGGGGCTGTGGCCCTGGGTTGGCGCGGCTTCTCCGCCCGTCTGCGTGGCTGTCGCACGCCTGGTGGGGCTCGCGTGCAGCTGGATGTGGTAGGGCATGCTCGGGTTGGGGGTCCTGGTGCCGGGATTGGCGATGGGGCGGTGTAGGGTTGGTCGCCAACGGGCTTACATGCATAAGAGATTCACACGATTACTGGGTTCTAGATCACAGAACTGATTTGTGTACACTCTACCTCTTTCAATCACTTAGCTTATAGACACCCCCACCTACGTCCCCCTTTCACTTTATTTTCACTTTCACTTTTCATTTTCGTAACAAATCGTGGACTGGGCCACATAACCATCTTTGAACAGATATGTATTAGTCTACATGTTTTCACGACCATATCCCAATGACAATCACACAGATATGACATTTATTAGCTCAAGCAGAGTAAAATAATACATATTCACAGTACAAGAAAATCGTTTCCATGTCCATCGATTGGTAAGAAAAAGCTGTTTGTACGAGTGACGTGTGGGTGCTCTATAATAAAATAAATAAAATAAGCGCTCAATAAAGCGTTATATATAAGCGTTCCCGTCAAGGGGGACATTTCACGCGGGGCGGCTATTTTTCGGCACAACACCGGTCTGACTCTCAGTCGCAAAATTAGTGGCACGTGTTCCATCTGCGTAACAATGACTTTTTACATTACTCAATACTTACAGACCACAGTGGCTGCTGGCCGAAAAGACTTTTTATATCCCTCCTCTTCGAAGCGGGTGGAGGAGGCGGCATGTAGACATGTCAAGTAGATAATTCTGTACTGTGGGAACGTGCGCGCGTGTGTGTGGAGGGGGTGGGGGGCAGGGGGTGAACTCATCAGCCAATCAAAGGTGCGTTTGAGGAAAAAAAATGGATTGGCTCATTCGCCAAGTGAAAAAGGGCTAAATATAAGTCTGAACATAATGAAAATAATTCACTTAATAATGGTAGGGTCAATTCAATCGTTACAACATATGGGAAGACGATCTAAATGACCTATATAACTGAACACATTGTATAATCAAATAAGGTTGCTTAAAAGTTGGTGGGGACAATTTGAGCATCCTGAAAAGTAGGTAGTGGTTTGTCCCAACCGTCCTATGCAAACCTGCGCCCTTGGTTCGGATACTTTTTCATACCACTGCACAGTATTGTGCAGGCCTAATTATGCATGCATTAGAGTCAGCTACAGTTTTGATACGATCTGCTGAATATTTAGAATTCCATACTGGATTCCAAAAACGCTGGGAGTAGACATTTGCTGATTACCAGTTTCAAGGCATAGAGTGGTATGAAAACGTCAAGCTTTCAAAACCGCAAAAATTTTCCGTCATAATGTCCCTAACGTATTAGCGAATTTTTATGTCATGCTCAACTCTTCCACACCGGTTGTTGCTCAGTGTGAGTGAGTCAGCTGTGCTACACGATGGCCGGAGGAGGTGAAACTTCTGAACTATTTTCCCCCAATCGAAGAAAACGAAATCGCTGGTATGGGAATGCTTCGGCTACAGAAAAGTTACAGACGGCCGAGGCTCAGATAAAGAGCGCCAACTGACATGTTAAACATGTTTGCGGAGGGTGGCTGCCGAGGAGGCAATTACTCCAATATGATTTTACATTCATACAAAATTAAAGGTTAGTGAACACTAGGGATGCAACAATACAGTTAAGTCACGGTTCGGTACGATTTTCGATACGGGGGACACGATTTTCGATTAAATACATTTAATGCTCTGAAAAAAAATAACACTTGTATTTTTTGTTTCAATGTTTTTTTATTTTGCTAACAAGCAAAAATAACATTGCCATCATACAAACATGCATTTTAGTGCATAATATTTGTGCGCTTACATCTTACTGATCTGAAGAAATTTTGTATAAAAGTGCTGAGAACAATCTTTACTACTGTTTGTAAAGTGAGGTGGGGCACACTGTTGATTGATACAGCTCTCTTAGCAGCTAGGTTTACTACATGAGCAAAACATCCTATTTGTGGTCCGAGTCCATCTGTGTCTCGTACGGAATTAAAAATATTTGCAGCATTATCTATAGTCACTGGTATGGATTGATTTGGCCTGCTTAGCTTCCATTCAGTCATGGCAGTTTATGATTCATCGATGTAGTATGTGGACTACGTGTCCCATAGTCATTCTGGGCTCACATAGCCAATGGCATGGGATCTAACGTAGCACATCTAGTTTGCTATTCGATTATATTTAATGTGTGTGCGCGAGTGTTGTCGGAGCGAGCATTAAAAAAGTTAATAAACGCCACAGAAGTCACGTCTGTTCATTACTGCACAACACCAGCATATGACAATCGACTTTCATAAACAGGACGAGTTTGACAACAGCGCTCTTAATTTGCCACTCATTGTTCATCATGTCCATCCTGCTGTCTGTTGTCAAAGCGAGGTTGTTCGTAGCAGCCAAGTCAGTAACAATGTTTTGGCGGACTTCGTTGTAAATATCCGCGAAGACAGTCTTTGTGAAATATGTACCAGAGACTGTCACATAGCGGATCTGTACGATGCTGAAGCCGCCTCCTCAAACTTCTGTCTTTCCTCGCTAGCCATGATTGTTACCTCAACCACAAACAAATGCAGCGTGCTTCACTCTGCCCTACACGCAGTTTGGGGGAGGAGAGGAGGACGGCTCTCGCGGGGAAGAGCTCAAGAGTTTTTCAAGGCACAGCCCTCAGTTTTCGATGCACCCTGGGCAAATTAGCGAGCGCACACAAGAAAAATTCAGAAAATAAATTTTGGGAGCTATTTATTTGCATTGAATATTTTTGGGTATTGAATCAAAGAGGGCGTATCGAACAGTTCAGTATAAAACCAAATATTGTTGCATCTTTAGTGGACACTGTCATAAAAGTTTTCCACAAGCTGAGAGAGTTTACTCCAGGGTGTTTAGTGTGCCTAGTGGTGGTAAAACGTGGTGTTTTTTTCTCTCTGGCAACTCTGTGTATATATGTAAACATGATACGAGTCATACATATGTGCTTTTTATGTCATACCACCACATGCATAGTTGTGAGACGATCCAAATGTGACTAAAAACTGAATGCAATGATGTGGAAGTGGCAAATTTCAATACTATATTCAAAATAGAACATAGATGAAAGATCTAAATTTAAACATGAAAAAAATGTCTATTTTAAGGGAAAAATACAGTCACCTCCAAAAGTATTAAACAGCAAGTTCAATTCCTTTGTTTTATACTGAAGACATTTGGGTTTCAAATAAAAAGATGAATATGACACAAAAATTCTGAATTCCAGCTTTTATTTTGTGTTGTGGTTGTTTTTTTTTTTTTATTATGATGGGTTTACAGCCCAGGAAAGATGACTTTTTCTTTGAATCCACCCACTTTTCAAGTGAGCAAATATATTGGAACATGTCACTGATAGGTATTTTCTAGTTTCCAAGGTATTACTGATGGATTGCAGAGATATTAAATAGATCGTAGTTTTGGCTTTCATCTGTGAAAACGGCATTTTCTGTTCAGAGAACATGAAGACAATAGAGCCTTCTATGGGAGAAAAGCAAACCATTATAAAGCTGAGAAAAGAGGGAAAATCGATCAGCGCTATTGCACAAACATTAGCCATAGCCACTACAACAATTTGGAATGTTTTGAGAAAGAAAAATGCATTTAGTGCAGACATTTTAATTTTTTTGACAAGTTCCATGGGAACTTTAACTTGAAGGAAAAAAGGTTTGATTAAAAAGGGAAACAACTTCGTTAAAACTAAGTGCACCCGTCTTGTTTTAATAGAGCTCAAGTTCAAAGTACTAGAAACCTGTAATTCCTGACACAGTATGGCATCAGCATTAACTATACTATATCCACCTAAAATTGTAACAAGTTCATCATAATAGTGATGCAATATTTTAGAACAGTGAAGTAAGCAGAAATGTTCAACAAATTGGAATGAAACCAGTCATGTGGGACTCCTTATTTCTACAATATTCATCAAGCTAGTCAACAACACTCCTGGATGTTTGTGTTGGAGTGAGGCATTTCTAGTCACAGGCCACTTCTCATTTAGCTTCATCAGCAGAGCTTTGATTTAATGAGGCTGACAGCGGTCAACTCTTATACAAGGTATGTGTGTTGGCCTTGTACCTGAAGCTCAGATATTCTTCAGTCATTGCTGGAGAACTACCGTAGTTATGTCATCTAGCAACCAGTTTACCTAAACATTCATCTGCTATAACAGTATATTTTCATGTAATTCATGAAGAAAACATGCGTGTTAAAAAGAAAATCAAAGGATCGTTCCAGTCAGAATAGAGAATAGAGAGTGAACAGACTGCAAGGGCTTTATCTTCAAAAGACCTCATTGGACAGTGGCAGCTCCTCGGAGAGAAGTAGAGTGTAAGGACAAAACTTACAGTATTTTTTGGACTATGAGCCGCTACTTCTCTCCGTTTGTGCTCTGTGCTTTTTATATAAATCACAATTTCCGAAAAATATGGACTTGTCAGATCTCAAAACACTTTTTTCCCCCTTTTCATCAAAATAGAATAGAATAGAATAGAATAGAATAGAATAGAATAGAATAGAATAGAATAGAATAGAATAGAATACAACTTTATTGTCATTATCAGCAAAACATTATTAATCCATCTTAGATGAGTTCAGGCCCAAAAAAGCAGATTGCTTGATTGTATTTTGGGGGGATTATATGGGTGAAACATGGTAATATAACAAGGGTCGCGGAAATAACAGACATCAAGGAGTGGTCGAGACAGTAACGAAAAAAATAACGAAAAAAATTCAGCGATAGTTATGAGGTGGGTATCTGTGACTTATTTACAGACGCTAAATTTTTCATTGTGACGTAATTTGTTTAAAAGTATAAAATATGCGCGTGGATAATTTTTCAAAGTCGTTTTTTTTTTTTAAACTAAATATTACACATCGATTAATGATTCTAAGCTAAAAATGACAAGACATTTCAAATAATAAATACGTTTACTTACCTTCTTTTTATGGCTAGGTTTAAACAAAAGCGGTTGCGCGACGTCTGTAAACGGGGGTTTCCAGGGTAAAACGGACAAATTAAAACTAGTTTGGGGGTTTATAGCGCCATGAATCTGCTACGGTAGCATATAGACATATTGTTCTCTCAAAAACAGCAGTTCTTTTGTCTTAAAATACAGAAGTTTATTTTAAAGAGGGGTGCAAGAGCAGAAACTGCTTTTTCAGCCTTGTCTGTGTTTTCCGCCATATACATAATATACATATAAATGCGACATTGGATAATTCGTCACGGCACACCTGACGATCTCTCACTAGTGTGGCGCTGCACACCGGTTGAAAAACACTGATCTAAACAGCTAAACTGCTATGAGTTGAAAAAAGTCAGTGCACGCACCTGCGTCCTTTGCAGTGATGGACAGCTTGGCAGGCTGTCTGAGTGAAGACGATACCCTGCAGCTCTCTGAACTCCAAGATCTCCTGGTAGTCAACCACCACTCCGACATCTGGCACCACATAGTGGGTTAAATCTCCAGGCAACACCTTGCCATCTGAAAAAGGTGGAAGAGGTTCAGATTGACATTTCCCTTTCTATCTTTGCCACTTGATGATTTAGTAGTACGTTGCAATAAAACATTAATTCCATTTTCCATTTTCTTCAAGTTGTCTGAACACCCCACAGCGTAACTATCAGACACACTAAAACATTAAAGTTCTAAAACAATACTTTTTCTAACCCAAAACATATTGGATGGATATATATTGGAATGTTTGTTAAGGTAAATATAAATGCTTGTTTTTAGTGTATATGTTTTCAAATTTCGATTGTTATACTTTGCAGAAATAGCACTGCAGCACGTACGATGTTCCAGAGTTAAACACGCTACTATCAATTTAATGAAATTGGGTTATTCTAGGAACAATCACAATGTAAAGTAATACATTTAACTGTTATGCTGCTCTGCTAAGGCATGAACGTGTGTGTGTGTGTGTGTGTGTGTGTGTGTGTGTGCGCGCGTGTGTGTGTATGAATACAAACATGGTAAACAATACAGGAAGAGGTGTATCATTATGGAGAGTGTTGTTTATGGTTCTTTGTTGGAACGTTGCACACATGTGAGCCCGTTTTTGTTTGTAAATGTGTATAATTGTGTTAATAATAAATAAATAAATAAATAAATAAAAAACATTAGCTCAACTTGGAGGAAGTGCCACGAAATGACGTCACGACGCAATGTGAAAACGTAAGGATGCGTTCACGTAGTAGTGGACATATCTGTGCCAGGCTCAAGTCAGTCGATAAAATAAATACAGAATTTTACTGAAATTTGTGTTATTATTTTATTAGAGAGTTTCCTGAGCGAAACATGGGCGGCGCCATCTTTGACAATTTTTGCTCCGAATTTCCGGTTTAGACAGAACAACATGAAGTGCGGTTGAAGTAAGCAGTCTGATGACAAAGTTAAAACTGCAAAATCAAACCATGAGGAACTCACGGAATCTCCATAAACGGATTCAGCACGATGTTGATGAGACTTGTCTGTGCTCTGCGTGAACTCCTGGAAGCGCTGGCTCGAGCGTATGACGTGGCACTCGCGAGGTTTTCGCCCCTATCGCCATGTTGGAAGCGGGAAGTTCGGTGTCAGAACTCCGGGAAACATAAACAGTGAGGCATTTTGACACAGGTCGCTCTTTAAAAATGGTTGGAAATTATTGTGCGGTAAAGAATTGCAACAACCGATCGAACAGAAAGGAGAATGTACAGATCGACGGAGCCCCATTGAGCTTCTTCCGGATCCCTACATTGAGAAAAGGCGAGGGAAAGCTCATATCTGAACTTACCTAAACGTTGAGGAATGGCATGGGTGGCCTCGATCAGAAGAAAGGACATAACGTTTGATTGTACAGTTACACACAGAGTTTGCTCTATGCACTTCCACTCCGGTAATTTTACACAAATTTTGTTAACTTCATGCCCTAAGTCGGCCTGTTGTCAGCTATAACTACAGCCAAACAAGTAGCTTGCATACATGTGCATTGTCTTCAGAAATGCTTCATAAGACATAATTCCTGTTGTTTCTAAATGAAAAAGCTGTAATATGTTGGCGTGAGAGTATGGCAAAGAATTTGTACACTGGCTACATTTTCTGCAACAAAAATTTTGTACATCTGTGGTCACAGACTGATGTTTTCTTTGTGTTGCTTGTTCTTATATTGTTTACAGGTATGAAATACGAGAGAACCACCCAGATTGGAAACCGTCATTGCGGTTGGGCCACAGTGAAGTGCAGGTGACAGATAAGGCAAGATTTCAGAGGCATCTATGATGCAGACAGGCCTGGCCACCCCCTACTGCTGCCACACGATCCGATTTGGACCAGCCACCCTCTCCTCCTGCAATGCACGCAGGCATGGACCAGCCACCTTGTCATGTTGCCACACAGACAGACATGGACCAGCCACCCTCTCCTCCTGCAATGCATGCACACAGGCATGGACCAGCCACCTTGTCATGTTGCCACACAGACAGACATGGACCAGCCACCCTCTCCTCCTGCAATGCACACAGGCATGGACCAGTCACCAGTCATGTTTCCACACAGACAGACATTGACCAGCCACCAGTCTGTGTGTTGTGTAAACCACGGCAAGACATGATAAACAACTTTTTGGAAGAAAATCGGCTGTTGAAAGAAGACTTGGATGATTATAAGCTCCTTATACTATAAGAGAGTAATTTGTGTTGTACGTAACAAGTACAAGATTTTGCTATCGGTTGTGCCTATCAGCATGCTACTTCGCTTGGGAGGGGAAAATCTGACAATGTTAGATTGAATAGTAACTGTTTGCTGTGCCTTAACCCTTGAGAGTCGAAGGACGCGCCGGCGCGTCCTCAGCGCACGTCGTCTTTGAAGCGCCCTCACGTTTTAAATACGTCACCCACATGCCGTTGGTTGGTCTCGTTTTAAAGTGCGGAATTTGCGGTTTACTCTCGTTATTATTTGAAGTCAATCGACCAATTAAAACGTGAGATATTGTCATTTAAGTTTTATAGTTTTATTGTCCTCTCAAAAAAACATTAAAACGCTGCATGGATCATTTGTTTGTGTCTATATTTCCATCATTTCTTGTCCTTTTTCAAAACGGAAGCTCCATGAAAAAACCACAAATCAAACGAACCCTTTCGAAGTCACAGTGGACGCACTAAATGCGTTTTTTAAATAAATATAACTGCCATGCGAGGTTCCACCGAACGAGAGGAAGGAGTGTTCTGAAGCAGCGAGGTGGCCAGCCGACGGCCGTTTGGATCGAGCAGCGACTTTGTGTGACTTTGAGAATGAACGGAAAACTAAATTTAGCGCAAGCAATTGTGCTATTTGATCAACTTGAGTAAGAGGATGGTCCAAATTCGTCATCATCGTCTCCTTCGGAAGAGTCCTCGAGTGAAGATAGTGACGTATTTGAACACGTGGGTGACGCCATCGACGAGCAGAGGTAAGCAAACTCACTTTTTTTTTTTTAGGCTGGAAAAAGTTTCTTTTGAAAGTTTCTTTTGATATTGCAAGACAAAGTTAATTTTGATGCAATATAAGTGTGTGTTTGTGTATATAATAATAAAATGTGCATATCAGATCAAAGTCGTACGTGAACTGTGTGTATCCAAGGCAGGAATTTATAATTGTGGTGATCTTCTTTCTATATTAAGATTAGGGATGTAGCACATATTCAGCTATGGTATTCTTTCTATTGTCATACATATAGATTTCCAATACTATTTATTGCTGTATATATTTTTATTTTATACTTTATTATTTTCATAAATACTGACTTTTTTTCATGTACATTTATAGTGACAATGAAAGTAAAGTGAAATGAAAATGAAAGGGTGGAAAGAGGACCAACACCCCATGGAAGTGTGGGCTGTGTGATGTCGCCCTGTTTCGAATTCCAGGACGAAAATGCTTTTCGGAGTGGCATGGCTGAAAAAAATTTAACTTGTTTATTGTAAATATTTTTGAAAATACTTTTTTTCCCCCCAATGTTATACTGTATATATATACATTTTTCCCCACAATCAGAATCAAAAAACGCCTATGCTATACCTGTTGTTTATGTTGAATTGTCAAATATAAGACTATTTATTCTAAATTTTTTTGGTTGAATGTTCATCCTAACATGTTGAATAAATATTACAAAGTTTCAAAACGGTTCATTACGCATGTTTGGTTGTCAATTGGACATCAAAATTAAAAATTTTGACAAAACGATTGTTGCAATTTTTGGTCTTTTTGGGCCCAAAATTATGATTTATAATTGGTCAGTGACGGAAACAACAGTTTGGACATGAAGTTCAAGGTGTCACAAAAAAAGGGACCAAACCAGGCCATCGTAAACAATTCTTTCTTTGAAATATAAAGGCAACTTCAAAGGCATGCAAAATCAGACAAAATAGGCCCAGACCTTAAAGGGTTAACTAATATTTGTAAAAGTGTAGTTTGATGTGCACTTAATCTTTGCCTTTATTGAATAAACACTTGAAAGTACAATCCAAATGACATGGTTTATTTCTATATATTCAACAAAATGCAAGGTTACACAGAAACAAAAGGTCCAAAACACAAAAATAGGTACTTGAGTGAAAATTTTGCAAGTCTTTCAAGTGACGTCAGAGCTTTAACATGCAATATATTGTGTGTACTGTACACCAAAGTCATCCCCAACTGTTACTATGAGTGACATACATTGGTAATATTTGAATAATAGTTAAAAACAGTGCAAAACAGTAAAGAGGATAAGATACACATAAACACTGTTGTGCTAAATGTTAACAATGTACAATGTAAAGGCATGTTTATGTAGTTGTTTACAGTGCAATGTATAAGATCAGACAACGTACGCAAGTACATGGGGCCACAAACAATGCTAAAAATGTAAAAATGGTGGTATTGGAACATATGCTACTATATAAACACGGTTTGCATTTGTAAATACAATAGCATGTTGCATACAGAAAGCAAAATGTCAGTCATTTTTCTCATGATGGGCAAAACCATACTGAATAAGCTGGAGGCATGTCAACAATGGCTACACACAAGTGGAACCATTGGACAGAGCAGCTAGTGTTGTCGCATGCAACCATCTCACCATGCTCATGCGTGTAGGACTCAGCCACACTTGCCATGCATGTGCAGTGTGCTGACAGGACTTGCCCCTCTGGTGCCAGGATAACCCATGGAGTTAATGGTGGCTGACTCTGACGCTGTGAGTGCAACACCTGAGCAGAAACAAAGAGGAAATTTGACATTCAGGGTTAGTAGAGGGTCAAATCAAGATAACAATGGAGTAACCTAATGTTGTGCAATAAGTTTTTCTTTTCAAATATATAAATTGCTTGCAGTGGGCCAACTGAGAAACATTGAGCAAGGTAAATCTGTTTTCTAAAACCGCATTGATTTGTCACTAACAATCACAGCTCAGCACAGCACAAATTCAGATGTTCATGGCAATGAAAATAGTAAACACACATAGCCTACCTTTGCAAGAACGATGGAGTTGCCGTTTGATACGGTCATAATGTGCAGGTCCTGCACCCATCCGCAGCAAAACTGTTCGTAGCTTTGTAGCGATTTGTAATTTCGAAATCGCTGATGAGTTCAGTAACATACACCAAACAATAAATACAGCAGAATGTCCATTTCGCGTAATTGTGGAAGCCCGTCGACATCTTTACTCCATTTTTCTTCGGCTTGCTCGTAAGGGTCAACATTGTTCACATCCTTAAGTTTGATCACATATCTGTTCTTCGCCTTAGGAATGAGTTTGTCTCTTTATCGAACTGGCAAGTTAAAGTTTAATGTCCCGCTAGCCAGACCTGCTTCCAATATGGCTGCGTTGTTGTCAAATCTCACGTAATCCCCATTCTGTGACGTAAACGCTCGAGCCTAATACAATGGAATATTTTGATCAGCGACCAGCTAGTATCTACAATGCGCCAGTGTGGATTTACCTTGCCATACACCTGAAATCAAAACCAGCCGCAGACAATAAGTTATGGATGTGCTTTAAACCTAAGGATTCACCAAAAAGATTGTATGTTTGTTCTAATAACTTCGATGATCATTCTTAGACAAAATTATAACAGCCTGTGCAGCCTATGTTAACGTAAGGTGTAGATTGTTACGCTGGCCCCTTGAGTGACCAAAATGAGGGGAAATTACAAATAATATTAGAGTTGCTGAATGCAGAAGGGCTGACACGTATTTCGTTGTTACAAGGAAATACTAGTACAAGGTATGTAAATATAAACGAAAATAGTTTGTCATTCTTTTTTTATTGCAGATATTGATCGCAATAAAACCTTTGAACAACATGATTCAATTTTTTTTTCTTTTTTTAAACAATTCGTGCTTGTGCAAAACAGGTCAACAAATCACAATTTATAAAATTATTAGAAAAATATTAATGAAGGCGGAGCGTAAGTCCATCATCAAAATAGAACACACGTAGTCTCGATACAGTGCCTTGCAAAAGTATTCGGCCCCCTTGAATCTTGCAACCTTTAGCCACATTTCAGGCTTCAAACATAGAGATATGAAATTTATTTTTTTTGTCAAGAATCAACAACAACCTTCACAGCCGGTGTGGACCACCATCTGACAGCAGGGCCCACCCTCCGCCTGCTCCGCTGTTGAGGTCTTTTCTGGGCCGCGCTTTGTCTGGCACCTCCCCCTCGACCTTACCGCCATGAGTGACCCTACCATAATAAAATAAATAATAGCCCATTTAAATAAAATAAAATGAAATGAGCTAAAACACCTGTAATTAAATAATAAGAATAATACACAGATCCTGCTTACACAATTAAATCTATTAATTTCTGTGTGGCACTTTAACTTGAGAAAATCCACCAATAAAGTTTTTGAAAACCGTTCAAAAATTCATTGAGGCATTTCATTTGTAAAATACATGTTAAAATCTTTGTCAATGGGATTGCTTTTCTCCTTAGGACAGGACTTCTTTTTTCTTCTTTCTTTCAGAAAGAAAGCTGACCAATATGCGGGGTCTGAAAGGCAAATTGTTGTTGGATTATTATCTTTAAATACCCTCTACTTATTGAGCAGAATTCTAGCTTTGTATATGCAACTGTTCCTATTGTTGATAGCACAAAAGTGTGTAATAAACAACACATTTATATTTTGCATTTTATTTTCTTACTGTACCGAAAATGAACTGAACCGTGACCTCAAAACCGAGGAACCTATCGAACCAAGATTTTTGTGTACCGTTACACCCCTATACCTCTGCTGCTTCGGTGGCCTCTCACTGGCTAGCCCCTCCCCTGTGATGCCCACCATCTTGTAGGCCCCGCAGAGGGAATGGCCCACAAAACCTCGGCATCCTACCTTGATGGGCTGGCATCATGCCCGCCAACCATTGCCCCGACACTCTTCCACCAACTCAGAGTACTTTGCCGCCTTTAGCTCGTGTGCTTCCTCCATACGGTATTCCCATGCCATGGTGTTATACTTATATAGCGCTTTTCCACCTAACAAGGCGCTCAAAGCGCTTTACACTATCTCACTATTCACCTACTGGTGACGCAGCACCAGGAGCAACATGGGGTTCAGTATCTTGCTCAAGGATACTTAGGCGAGTTCATCAGGGCGAAGAATCGAACCCACAACCTCTGGGTTGGGGGACAACTACTCTACCACTGAGCCACACCACCCCACACCCCATGCCACTGTTGGCTCCAAGAGGACTATCTGCTTGGATGCTGCTGAAGTGAGAACTATGTCTGTCCTTCTATAGAGCCACTGTGGAAAGTATACGGATATACTGCATCATGGTGTGTGGTATGCTGGGTGCACAGCAGCAGACCGGAGAGCCCTACAGACAGTCATCACCACAGCCCAGAAGATCATCGGCTGCCCTCTGCCCAGTCTTGATAACATCGCCTGCACCCACTACCACGGAAAAGCTGTTAACATTATTAAGGACCCTTCTCATCCTGGCCACCACCTCTTTGACCTGCTGCCCTCTGGCAGACGCTACAGGTGCCACAAAACAAGGACAGCAGGCTGAGAGATAGCTTCTTTCCCAGGGCCATTGGTACCTTAAACACAAAAAACTATGAACTCCTAAGAAACACTTGAACCTGCACATTATTTGGACCACTTTTCTATTTATAGAATGGATTTTTTTGGGGGGGGGGTCTGCAGCTGTTAAAATTAGGACAGCATTGCACTATTTCCATCATGTACATATTTCATTCTAAGTAAGCTATAATTATGCACTTAGATCAGGGGTGTCCAAACTTTTTGCAAAGGGGGCCAGATTTGGTGTGGTGAAAATGTGGGGGGTCGACCTTGGCTGACATCCTTTACATAGAACAATATACAGTATTTAAGCAAATTTTAGCAAGCCATTCTGTGTGTCACATTTACTTACTTACTTACTTACTATAATTTTTTTTAATGAATAATTTCAACGATCTCGCAACTAGCCTTTGTGGTGTTCTCTTTCGACTCTCGGGCTCTTGCAAAATACTGCTGCTGTGAAATTAAACTAGCTTCAAGTTGCTTCAATTTCTCGCTGCGTATCTTCCCTGTAATCTTGTCGTACATGTCAGCGTGTGTTGTTTGGTAATATCGCCTCACATTGAACTCTAAAAACAGCGACTGTCTCTTTGCAAATGAGGCAGACACAAATGTTGCGTATTTTAGTGAAAAAAATAGTCCAATTTCCACCTATCCTTGAAGCATTGGCCGTCGCAGTCAACTTTCTTTTTTTTTGCTGTTGATTGTCGCCATTTCAGAAAATTTGAAGTCAAAGGTCACACGGGGTAATGCTGCTTAGAGTAGTGCTGCCTTTTAGTGGGTAAATGAGGAGCAGCATTTAGACTGTAAGCTACTTAATTTTCTGGTAGCAGTACTGCTGACCAATTTATTGAGTCTGTGTGTGGGCCAGACGTTATTGATCTTATGACAGAGGCTGGGGGCCGGATGAAATTTGACCACGGGCCGCATTTGGCCCCTGGGCCGCACTTTGGACATGTCTGACTTAGATCATATATTTTTCTATTTATTCATTTTATTATTAGTAGTATTATTTTACACTGGAGTGCGACGTCCAATTTCGTTGTTCACAATGTTCTGTTGTTGACGATGACAATAAAGACCTATTCTATTCTATTCTATTCTATTCTATTCTATTCTATTCTATTCTATTCTATTGCACTTATGTAATAGGTTATAATATGATATAATTATCACAGTTCATATAGATAACTTTGTGCTGAGGAAAAAAAACATTGTTTAAAAAATTAAACATCGTAAGTAATTACTCACAATGTTACTCATTACATGAATAGTCTTTGCACCAAATACTTTTTTTTTTTTTTTTTTTTTTTTTTTTTTTTTTACTTGTGCTCGGGTACATTATTTTTTGGATGGATACTTTTACACTTACTCGACTAATATTATTTTGAAGTAATGCTAGTTGAGTCAAATTTTTGGCGACTCTAACCACCCTGCGTGTAAATAGGTCTTTTACTTTTATCGTTGTATTCGTTGATCGTTTAGCTAAGGCCAAACAGCAGAAGAGGTGGGGGTGACTCATCTTGCTAACTCTCTTGCTCTTTGGCAGCACCGGGATGAAGGCTGCAGCAAGCACATCAGCACAGACTGAGCACAAGTTCATATAACTACACAAGCGTTTTATTCAGATGATTTTGTGTTCTCTCGGCGGAAAATATTGACAGAATTAAAAATGTTAATTATTGTTCAAGCTTTTCTTTGAAGTTACGAGAATTAACTACTTTATCAAGGAGGCATCGCAAAGGTAAGCGCTCAAATGCGATATTTCCGGCGGATTTTTCACCCTACATTTGATTTTCATATTAATCTGTAGATCTGCATTTGTTTTGAATCTGTAAAAGTTTAAACTCTATCCTCCCAATTTGTCCCCCCAATCATTTATCTTGGAAACTGTACGTGTCTTACTTGTGTTCTCTTCTTAGCAGTTGAATTTGGCAAGTGTATATTGTTCAGTATTTTCCATTAGCGAATTTGATCCGTAATAAACAAATAGTTATATCTGTATTATCATATTTGCGAAGCAACTTCATTGCGTCAAAAAAATGCGCATGAAGTATGAAAACACACCACACAATACTACACTTGCACAACATTTTTATTTTATTTTATTTTTTACATATTTTAAGTAGAATTCATTTATTTTGTTTTTAAATTATACTTTAATTTGGAATTTGTTAGTGCAAAGTGTATAAACTAAACGGTTAGTTAGAACTCCAAAATAAAGTGAGTTGTGATTGATGTTGACGACTGCAAAAGTAAAATATTCCAATTTTCCGACAAGATGCACTCAACAGTAATGGAAATTTTTGATACTAATGAGACATGTCAGGTGTACCATTGTTGTTGTTCTTGCATTGATTCCCTTGCGGCTTCACGACTGACAGCCCGTCATTGATTCTCCAGAGGTAGCCAGCCATGAACAGAGCCACTGAAATCCCGAGTGCCACTAGAGGGCGGTCGTGAGCAATATTGTTGTCAGGCAGTGTGTCTGTTTTTTTATTATTTTTTATTATTATACTCTTTTTCTTCTTTTTTCACCCACATCATTGGCACTTTGAGTACCGAGCTTAAAAGGTACTGAACCTCGTTTCCAATAAATAGAACATTCTCACTATTTTCTCTGAGTGACCCGAGACCCTGAAGCAAATAACCCGAGAGTAGAGAATAACAGCAAGTGACAAAGCCTGGCGAGTGCTTGAGAAGTCCCATTCAATTCCTGTTTTCATTTCTGCTCAAGTTATTCCATTTAGTGAGAAGCTCTGGTGAGTGCGTCCTGCAGTATGTCACAGAAACATTTGTCACAAATGTGCCCTTGCAATAACAGTAATGCAGTGTTTGACGACTCGGTAGCTCTTACTTTAATTAAATGTTATTCTGTTTTAAGATGCTGAGGCAGGGGTGGCTAGTTGATGGTGTTGGTTGTAGTGGTGGAGCCATTGTTAATGTAAAGAATCAGTCCATAGGAAGACTGTTGCCAGGATGTTGTCTTATAATGCATGCTGAATGGTGTGTTTCAAACTAAGATGGCAGTGAACTGCTTCTCATAGTAATTCTTGGAAACACACAAGGTTTGTTCATGTTTTTACTTTGCAGCAGGTGTAGTTTCAAGTTTAATAAAAGAGCAAAGTCAGCAAAGTTGTACAAGGCTGTCCATCGTGAGATTCAGTGCTGTTGATTTTGTTTAATATGTGAGACATTTATGCATGATTTCAGTGCATAATTCATAATGCATGAGTCTGCATTTTTGTTTCGATTGCCGCGTTGTCCCAAGCAGATGTATTTCCTTTGGGATATAAAGTAGGGTGATCATATTTTGATTTACAAAAAAGACGACACTCGGCCCGCCTCGAGATACTTAAATTTTACTCGAAGTTCATTCAAAGATGCCTTATCAGTGTAATTTATTTATCCGTCTGGATAGAAAATTCAGTTTTATAACGAAATAATAGCTATATAACCAGAGGCACAATTTCAATATTCTTGGAGTTTGCTCAACAGGCTTTATTATTCCTAAAATAATAGAACAATAATAACGTATAAAGAACTGGAATGAGATTTTTTTTTTTTTTTTTAAGTGTCTTCTGTAGTAGCGAATCATCCTTGAACAAAATAATAGCTGTCTTTTCAATTCTTACTGTACAAATAAATAATCTGAAATAATGTTTTAAATAATTCCTCTTCTGTAGAAAATCCATCTTTAACAAAAAGCTCTTTTCCCTCTTTCCAGTTAAAAACAAACAAAAAAAAAACTTCACTTCAGTCTTTAGTTTTTAAAAAATTTTTGATCAAGCACTTTGGGGGATGATGGAACACTGCTCAGACATCTGTTTTCTCTGTTACTCACAGAGGTGGGTAGAGTAGCCAAATATTTTACTCAAGTAAGAGTAGTGTTCCATCTAAATAATATTACTAAAGTAAAAATAATAGTCATCCAAAAGTGTGCTCAATTACAAGTAAAAAGGTATTCGTTGAAAAGAATACGCAAGTAATAAGTAACATTCTGAGTAACTGCTTACAATGTTTGATTTTTTTTATATATGATGTTTTTTTTTCTCAGCACAACTTCATCAACTTGAACTGCCATTATTATACTGAACTTTAACCTATTACATGACAATATTATGCCAAAAAGATCAAATAAAAAGAATAATCAAATTCAGACCAGAACAACCCTATTAAATCTGACCCATCCAAACAGCATGAGTGCCCTCTAGTGGGGAGAAAATATTGTTACCTCTAATTTGTATAATGGAGTCATGTGGTTAGTTTGCAACATCTCATTGGTGAAACTGAGACGGTCACTGTAGGCATCTCTGGTAAAAATAAAGTCAATATCTAGAACAAAGAGGAAAAATGTAACTACTCTAGTGTAGCCCAAAGTAAAGAAGTAAAAGTAGTGTTTCTTCTTCACAAATCTACTCAAGTAAAAGTAAAAGGTGTTGCGCGTTAAATCTACTCTAGGAAATACATTCAGTCAAAATGACAGACAACGAAAATGTCTAGCGCAACCTCTGAAATGAACTGCGACTGCCTGGCTCATTCCCTAAATGTCTCATTTGCCCAGAGACATGAGTACATAAGCACACCTGAAGAGAACCCTTTACTGACTAACTCTGAATCTACAGGCAAAAATAAGTCTCAAATTAATGAATCTAATTAATCAGTCTTGAATAAAAACTAAAAACTAATGCATATTCATCTTTAGAATATACTGTACCTAGCAAAAGCATTCTGATCCATCCACAAATAAAAGAGGAACTCTTAGCAATTCTAGCTAGGGTCTACAAAGAAGAAGAAGAATAAGTGAGTGAAACCTGGAGCCTTTAAACATTTGAGGTTGAACAACCTGTTTTAAAATAAGAGAGGAAGATGGCACACAAGATGTCAGATATCAAACAAGACATTTAAAGCGGAAATGTGATGTAAGGTTAGCCAACCATGTTATTGAATAATATCAATGGCTAAACAATTATAAGCATATTTTCGTTATTTTTTTTAACGCAACCCTTCCAGATTCTTTGTTTAACCCATAGCAACGCCCTTGACAACGAAAATGCTTTTCTTCGGCAATCTTCAGAAATCTTTGGAAATGACATCACACCTAGAAGTACGAGGGAAGTCCGCCATAGAACAGTATTGTTTGTTGCATTGTTTCTCGGTAAGATGCAACGGCAGTGTGTGGCGATGTTTTGTTCTCAATCTAAAGAAAAGTTGTATTAGTGCAGTACTTCTCAAATAGTGGGGCGCGCCCCCCTGCCAGGGGGGGCGCATGTGACCTTGGGGAACATGTTTTTTTTTTTTTTTTTTTTTTTGCCGTACTGGAATAAAGTGTACTTGCACATCCACTCAGTAGGTGGCAGTGGCGCTCTCATTTTCAGAGTGCGCGCAGTATTTTTGAACTAAGGAAGAGCACTCAGCACACACAGACAACAGATATGAAGAGCAAGTGTGCCACCGCCGTTTTCGAAAGCCGTTTTCCGACCGGACTCACTCACGCAGCGACCCACTGTCTTGTCCGGTTCTCACGTCGCCGCCCGAGAAGTGCCATTTTCGGCTTGGGATCGTCACGACGACCGCCCTCACCTACGGTTCTACCTCGGCCGCCGTGAATGCGCTTTTTTTCGTGCCGTTTGCCTTTTAGCTTTGACTTTTAATACAGTGGGTGATGATGAAAGACCACTAATTACTGTGTCTAAAAATAATTATAACAGACAGCCAGAAGCCAAATCAATTAAGACGCCACTTAAAGACATTAGACCCCAATCTCATTGTTAAGCCGCTTGATTTTTTTCAGTGAAAACGTGCCGAATATTGCCAATAATCGTCCTGCTTTGTCAGTGTTATATCAGTAAGCCAGTGAGCATTGTTAGCATGCTCATTGCAAAATAACTCCACACCACTGCAAAGGAGGTAAATACTGTGAGCAGCAAAAATAAAAACTGTCCTGTCCAAGGACACTTTTTTTTTTCTTTTATTCAGATTTGTTTTTTCGGTCAAATTTTTTGGCACATTGTCCTCATGAGTGAATGTTCCTAATCAATTTTAATTTGTTATTATTTACTGATTTTATTACATTTTATTTTTCTGTATCAAATGGTCAAAAATGTACCTTGAGTGTATTTTTTAGTTTGGATGGGATTTTTTTTTTTTTTTAAATTCAGGCAAATTGATGCACGTAAAGTCTTCTCTGTTACAAACAAAACAATGTTAATAAAGTTATACTTTATTATAAGTTGATCTATGTTACTTTTTTTCTTTATTAGAAGAAAAGGACACAATGTTAGGCAGATGCGTATTTATAATAGTAATTTTATAGACAAATGATACTATTTACAGTGGCGGCAGAGAGTTTGGGGGGGCGCGAAACATTTACATCTTCCTTGGGGGGGCGTGACAGAAAATAATTGAGAAGCACTGTATTAGTGGCCAAAGGATAGCAGGGCACGTAAATGGACATCTTTCGTTTGCACGAAGCGGATGAAATTCACGCTATCATCGAGTAGTGTTCTCTGCTACAAACACTTTGAAGATGCCTGCTTCCTTAACTGGTCTGCTTATGATCAAGGATTTGCCAAAAAGTAAGCGTGAGTTTTGGATAGATGACTGATGACTTTGTCAAAGCAGAGCTGCCAACTGTTGAGGAATGTACAGTAGAAGCTAGCGACGTTAGCCGAAAGCCAACTCGTGGCAATCCCTGATCATAGTTGTTGTTGTGTTCGCTAGGTTAAGCGTGTTTAAATTGTGCGTCATCTACGATCTTGTCTGAAAGGGTTAATCCACTGTCAATCGGGAAAGGGGTGTGGATGTACATATAAGCGGGTCGGCGTCGCGGTAATCCACGGTCACGTTGCCGTAAGAGACACACTCCGCCGGTGAGTTTGTGCACATTTATTTGTATTTGTATTTCCACCTTCATGCTTCAAGCATTGCATTGCATTTGTATGGTTCGGCGTTTCAGGTGACAGGTGACAACTAGCGTGTTGGCATTGAGTCAATCTCGCAGCGAATCAGCGAGCGGCTCAAGTCACGCAGTGAATCATGGGAAATGTGGTCTCGGGACAACACTGAAGTGGTGCTTTGTAATATGTTCGCTTGTGTGAAAAACTACATTTCCTCACGCCATTAGACGCCACTTCCTGCTGAGAGCCCCAAGCTGTGTTTGTACTGTTAGCTCCATGTGTTTATGAAGAAACAGAGTTGTCAGCACGTCGTGTGTTCGATACCTTTGTCAACAAAAAGCTCATAACAAGACACTATGCACGATCCGTTTAAGAGACGCTGGGACTGGAAGTAGTAGTAGCTGGTAGTACGAGGCGAGGCGGAGATGAGCGAGAAGCAAAACTTTGCGGTCGAATAAGAAGGCAGTCCACTATTATTTTGTTTTCTTATTGTTGCCACAATAAAGTGGAGAAAGCCATCAATGACTCATCTCCTTCTTTCCCCCCAACGTTTTTATATTATTATTTTATATGCACGAGAGCTGCCGGATCTGCCAAAATGAACATGAAGTCTGGTTATTATTTTTTTAAACAATGTCATCAGATAGACAAAAACATAAAATTATGTATACTTCAAATCATGAAAATAATAACAGCCTATATCTTACCAATCTTGTATTCTCGATGGGTCTTGTCTCCATTCCATGTCAGGTAGTCTAGGCACATTGTTTGCATCCTGATTAGCGTCTGGCTAATACATGTTAGGTCCAACATAAAATCCCAACCTCCTCTTCTTCCTCCAACTCTTCAAAAACTTGGATCTCCTCCCTTGCGCTCGATCTATCGCTTATATCGCTGTTTGAATCATTGTTTGAAGGTCTTTGTATGGCGGCCGTATGTATGGAGCGCTGCCGACGCTGTTCTCGGTGTGACGTATCACTTCGTCCCCTTTCAGGCTCGAACTTCGGAAACACGATTATTTTGTCAAATATACAACATATAAATTATTTTTTCATGCTTTATTTGTTGGACAATGTTTAATTACTTTAATTGTGGCATGTTATGAAATTACTTCACATTTCTGCTTTAAGTTGAGCAAGCATAAAACTATAAAGTTATATATATATATATATATTTTTTTTAGAAATTATTGTGCTTGTCTAAGCTGATTCTTTAAAATCACAGATTATCTTAAGCAAGAATATACTGTATGAGGACTTGCATCTCACTCACCATCATTTGTCAAGTTAATGCTCCGTGTTA
The DNA here is from genome assembly GCF_030265065.1 of Corythoichthys intestinalis. NCBI lineage: Eukaryota > Metazoa > Chordata > Actinopteri > Syngnathiformes > Syngnathidae > Corythoichthys > Corythoichthys intestinalis. Next base: position 69,167,142 of record NC_080395.1, on the reverse strand, counting down.
TTGTTGGCATTTTTAAACTTTTTTTGGACACTAGTATTACCTTTTAAGTTTCAGTAATTGACCGTAGATAAATTAAAGAAAATATATTTGGGATAACAAATTGGCTCTACAAGGGTAAAAAATCTACCTGAAAATTGATCTTGCATGTCAAATTTACAGCTTCCACATTACTATTAAAAAAATGCCCAGCTCCCAAAAAAAGAAAAAAAGAAATTGGCCTGCTAATAGTGCTAAACGATTATTGTGTACAAGGATATGCACTAAAAACAGTGGATGGTCATAATCATTAGAAGCGTACAACATTTGGTATTGACAAACCTGAATTGGATCACCAAAATATGTGTTTTGTAGTTAATATTGTACATCTTGGTAATACTTAAGTCGCTATTTTGACCCCTGACAAAGAAGCCAATATATTTCCAGTCTGCTGAACCCTTTCAACTGGGAAGCCTCCGTGTTGTCAGATCAATACGAGTAATGAGGGTTGATAAATGGGTGAACACTGATTGTTGTTTCTCAAGGACATGGTGTAGAACAGTATATACATGTTTCATTGACTAGAGCCAGCACCATTTGCATGAAGTAACACAATAATTAATTTATTCTTGTGTTCTCTCTTTTTATACGCGTCAATGTGTTGTGTAATGCAGGGGTTCCCAACCTATTCCACTAAGGCACACTGTGGGTGCAGGATTTCATTCTTACCAAACAAGATGACAACACTTTTTCCCCAATCTGGTGTTTTACAAGTGCAATCAGTTGATTGCAGTCAGGTGTGGCTTGTTTTAGCAGAAGCCTCATTGGTTCAACTGTCTCTGCTGGATCGGCTGGAACAAAAACCAGGACCCACAGTGTGCCTTGAGGACTGGGTTGAAAACCCCTGGTGTAATGTATATCTGCATATCAGAAAAGGAAATAAAAATCAATCTTCCTTTTGTTTTCATAGAGTTCAATGAGCTGGTCATTCTGGGTAAGAAGTTATAAAGACGCTCTCAAGGAATCCAGCCCTTATACTTGAAATGAAACAATGGCTCAACATCAGTCATAAAATTCAAATAGCACATGAGGTAAAAGTAAAAGAGAGAGACCATTAAGGGCAGCAGCCCACTGGCTCTCTTATTCATTCTGATACAAAGACAAATTGGGAGTAGAGAAGGCAAAATAGAAAGGCAACATGAAAGACTCTTGAGTGCTATCTTGCCTTGTGGGCCTCATGAGTGGACAGAAAGGAGGGTGATGGACTTGACCCATGATTACTCCCCTCAGGACAATTGGCGGCAAAAACATATACAGTACATTGGACAGTCTATCATTCATTTGGTATGTTCTTACTTACCAGGCACACAGTATTTTACTTGCTATAAAGGGTTCAGGGGCTGTTGTGTATTTGGAGGTGCATGACTTGGACACGTGCCGGGAAGGTGGTGTGTATGGTACGCCACGTCAAAGGTTTCTTGGCAAGTAGAATCATGAGGTTGCATTTTGTTTGAGTTATTCTGAGCAGAAGTCTGTGCATTGAATTATGACAGTTTAGCTTCCCACCAATCGTATCCTCACGGTTGCACATCACTCTGACCTGCTCACAGACAGAGGTGGGTAGTAACGTGTTACATTTACTCCGGTACATTTAAATTTTTGAGAAAAATGTACTTCTTACTGAGAAGTCTTACCACGCAATACTTTTTACTTTTACTTGAGTAGATATGTGAAGAAGAAACAGTACTCTTACTCCGCTACTATGGGCTACACTAGAGTCATTAAATTTTTCCTCTTTATTCTGCATATTGACTTTACTTTTGCCTGAGATTCTGACAGTGACTGTCTCAGTATCACCAATGAGATGTCGCAACAATAACCACATGACCCCCTTATAGTTTTTTAGGTCACAATGTTTTTCTCCACTAGAGGGCACTCATGCTTTTTGGACTGGTGACTTTTCATAGTGTTGTGCTGGTCTGAATTTGATGTTTTTGTGCGTATTATGGTCATGTAATAGGTTATAGTACAGTATGATAATAACAGTTCATTTGGATGAAATTGTGTTAAGAAAAAAAATACACCATTATTAAAATCTGACATTGTAAGAATTTACTCACAATGTTACTCATTACTTGAGTGTTCTTTTCAACGAATACTTTTTTACTTGTACTTGAGTAAAGTTTTGGATGACTGCTTTTACTTTTACTTGAGTAATATTATTCACACTACCCACCTCTGGTAAGAGATAACCTAACTACGGACTCAGAGTGCCTTTCCAATACGTAGATAAAATATGTAAAGTCAGTTCATTTCCATCAGTTATAACAGGATGGACGGTCAGTCGCAGTGCTTACACATCAAGAGTCATGACACACAAACATTCACACTCACATCCACACTGCAATGGTATGGACTAGGAGTGGAAACCTCTTGGTACTTCATGATACGATACGATTTGCGATACAAAGCTCATGATAACGATGATCTGACGATATGGCGATACAACAATTATCGATACATTGGTCTGGTCGGAAAATCATTCTAGGATATTCTACAAACAACTAATAAACAGAAAAAACAAGTTTCTGCTGTGAATTGGATTGATTTTATCACTAGTAGACGTCCAATCCATTTGAACTGGGAGTGTGGCAGTGAATGAACATTCGTTCACTCGCTGCCATCCCTCCCACTTCAAACGGATTGAACGTCTATGGCCGGTAGTGGCAGCCGATGCAAGGCAATGAGGTAATTTTGGTTCATTTAAGGTCATTTACCTGTTAATTTTCAGTTACTCCCTGTTGATTTTGGGGTATTTTATGGGTCACTTCCTGTTTGAGTTACAGAACAGGAAGCGACCTGGGAATCACCCAAATGAATAGGCAGTGACTCAAACCCAACAGGAAATGACCTGTAAATGCCCTAAAATGAACAACAAGTGACCTGTAAATGCCTTGAAAACCGCACAGAATGACTGTGAATGCTCTGATTTCGAAAGAACGAACGTTCCCAGTCTAAATGGATTGGGCGTCGAGCACCATCAATGCAGCCTTAGAGTTAACTGAGACACTGTTATGGTGGAAGATATTAGTAGCAACTTGTTGGTTTATTTTTATTTATATTTTAGACATTGACACCGTTTTAAAACGATATCTCGATTCTTGGCAGGAGTATCACGATATATCACCATTTCAATATTTTGTCACACCCCTAGTATGGACAACAGAGACTGGCTTTACATTGCACGAACAAGTAATGATAATGATGATGATGGTAGTTTTTTATTTCGAGCATGTACACACAAAAAAACATACAATATAATTCGACTAAATAATTGCACTCGAAAGGGAGTGGGAAGAAGAAAAAACTTATTTTATCACACCCCTGATCTCATTGTCCAGCATCCTTACTCCGTGGGATACTCCTGTCCACACAATGAAAATGAAGAAAAAAGGAAAAACAGACTAAAACAACTAAACCAACAGACAACCAACTAAAGTTGGCTCATTAACAATACTTTAAATATTTACACCAATTGACAAAAACAGCAACACACAATGTTAGCAAATGTCATTATACTGTAATAACCCAGTAGATAAGCAGTTTCTGAAATACTCAGACAAGCCCTTCTGGCACCAACAACCATGCCACGTTCAAAGTCACTCAAATCACCTTTCTTCCCCATACTGATGCTCGGTTTGAACTGCAGGAGATTGTCTTAAACCGTGTCTACATACATACCTAAATGCACTGAGTTGCCGCCATGTGATTGGCTGATTAGAAATTAAGTGTTAACCAGCAGTTGGACAGGTGTACCTAATAAAGTGGCCGGTGAGTGTATGTATATATATATATATATATATATATATATATATATATATATATATATATATATATATTTGCAAAATGTGATATGATTTGCCCGAAGGAACCGAAAAAGACGACAAAGGCGGACGAGATGAAGCATATGCCGTTTCCCGTCCCCCATACAACTAAAGACGCACATTCAGGCATGGAACATACATCAAAACTGTAAAATAACACAGTCAACAATCTGGGTTTGGTAACTAAGCGTCCAGTCAAGCAGCTCGATTAATTTTAGGGCGTACAAGGTTATGACTTTGTCATGTCCCTGACATTTTTGCATCTGTTTGCTGTGGAACATTTTGTTGTGGCTATGTGTGTGACATGTTATCACAGCTGGTGTGAGTAGCGACTCAAAATGCTTTTCTTATAAGTCTCTTAAAAGGATATATTGCTGAGGTGTACATAGTGGCAACAATTGGCGCACACAAGGTCACTGTAACAGTTTCATCAGACATGAATGTATGAGAAAATCAAACATGCTGTACATATTTTATCCCAAGATTAATATCTCCACAACGAAAACATGCTTATTATTCGTTTTATACAGTATCTTTTCCATATACTCAGTAAACTAGACATTTGAATCAGGAGCTCGGTAGACACAGCAGATAATTATGTTTTTACAATTTGGGATTAGGAGTTCAATTGTAATACATTCCAGGAGCTTGTCAATCATAATTGCAACACCCCCTCCCCCCTTAGATGCCCGAACAGTAGGGAACAGTACAAAGTGTGGAGTGCACTGTCATCAAGATATGATTTCACTTTGTTTATTAGTGACAGGGTTTTGGAGATCTTGGATTTGATGTGTCTGATGTGGGGTTTCCATGATAATTTACTATCTACAATAACTCCTAGAAATTTGAATTCATTTACATTACCGATTGGGAGCCCATCAATCTTTATTTTTAGTTCTGAGTTATATTTTAGGTTACTAAATATCACTACCTTTGTCTTTTTTAAGTTAAGTGATAATTTATTTATATCCATCCACATCTTTAATTTACTTAATTCCTTATTTACGGTAGTTACCAGTTCATTTTGGTTGTCACTACTATAGAATATGTTTGTGTCATTTGCAAATAGTATAAATTTTAATAACTGAGATACAGTATATATATATATCGTTGATATAAATATTAAATAATTTTGGTCCCAAAACGGCCCGCTGAGGGACCCCATGAGGGATACTGAGATATTCTGATGACCATTTCCCCATTTTTACATACTGTACCCTTCCTGTTAAATAACTTCTCAACCACTCCCCATCAACCCCCCTGATACCATACAGATGTAGTCTCTTGAATAAAATTGTGTGATCAATTGTGTCAAAAGCTTTCTTTAGATCAATAAAAATTCCAAGTGCATGTTTTTTTCATCCAAAGGTCACATAAAAAAAAAAAAATTAATAATAATAATTGACCGCGTAGTTTTTGAGTTATGGCCATAGCAACACCATAGCAACGAGGGACGTGCCGCCCTGCCGACCGCTACCTGATGACGTAACTTCCAGGGAGCGTCGCCACCACTCTGAAGTCGGAAATATAGCACCACGCTATCCTTGCCATATATTGCAAACATTTTCTGGGTTTTACTCGCGAGATTCGTCATGCCATCTCGATGTGTAGCGATTAATTGCTCACAGGAAGACTTGAGACTTTATGAGTGGTCCAAAAAAACTTCTCCTGCAAAGGTTTGGACCGTTTTTGTGAGCATGCATACAGGTCCCCAATCGGCTCATTGTTTTCATCATTTCAGCGACGACAGCTTTGAAAACCTACAACAATGCAACCTTGGTTTAACAAAGACGTAAGTAGACCCTCTGATTCTAAAATTTGATGCACTTCTGTTGATAAACGAGGGGGACTCCTACTGCCTGTTTGTTGAAGCGCGACATTTTTTTGTTGTTGCTGTTGCCCTGTCATAAGTAGATAGGTTTGCTGACAGGTCTACTCATGTGATTTTATTACTATATCAATAGATATTATGTAAATTCAAATGTCCCCAGCACCAAATAGTTCCTTGGCTCGTTTTTTTTTGGGGGGGGGGGCTGTCACAGGGTAAATATAAAGCCTATACATAAAACAATCCACCTGCCAGGCCCTAATGTATCAAATACATCTCAATAAAACAATGAATATTGTACTACAGCATCAACATCAAGGTCTGCCTATTTGAAGAGGGAACAATAGCATCAAATAGATGCTTTGACTGGGGCATTATTATTTGATCACCAAGAAATTATTATTAAAAAATATTAAATTAGAATTAGGATTCATCCAATATTTTCATGCTGCTGTGATTTTTTTTCCCTCCAGGAAGCCAAACATTAAAAAAATCAAGCGGCGGAAAACCTCAACACGATGAAAAAAGCGTTGCAAGTCAGTCTCCACCAAGTTTCCCAAAATCAAGAGAGTGGGTCGAGTCATATAATGACCCAAGTGATGCGGTGTCCAGCGATGATGACTGGAGAGATCCTATGAGGCCTGCCAGATGCTGAATTTCTTCTGTCTGCGACATCAGATGACGATGACTTAGGAGAAATAAATATAATTTTGATGGAATGAAATCATAAACTAGTCATATATACAGTACACATTTTTAAAAGAAAAATCTGGTTACCTTCATATTTTAATAATAATGATTTATCTTTGTATAGAGAACACTTAATGCTACAGAAAAGAGTAAATACATATTTCCCACTGCTATTATCATTTTTCAATGATGCGCTAGTCCGTTGCTATCCTAACTTTGTGTTGCTTACTAAATTTATGTTCTTTGATGTGTGCCATTGTTTGCTTGGTATAACTTAGCTTTCTATGTTGTGTCACAATCTGACAGCGATAGTTGATGCTGATTCAACATAAATCTGGTATCATTTATTATTGTGGCCTATTGAATATTGTTTCAGAATGTTATATATTTACAATATATTATATACCAATTGAATACATTAAACAGTCAACAAAATATTTTAATGTTGTTTACAATTTATGGTTTTATTTTTTTAATGTAATTCATGCCCCTGTCAGTGCTTCAGCCTCCTCAAGTTTGGCTCTCACGTCTGGGATCTCCTGACGACACAGGCCTACTTTTGGAAGGGTAATTACTTGACGGTTTACAGCAACACCTGGAAAATAAAATCGTTTTGTCATTTATTTTGAAAAATCAATAGCATATCATTTATTTAGCCACATTTGGGCTAGCTTTACCATATTTAGATCGGTAGGAGCTGTCCCATTACCTAATATCCAGTTTTAGCCATGTGGAGAGCATGGAAAATATATACAACCATGTAATCGCATTCTCTCAAATAGAAAAATCACAATGCTGGATTTAGGCTGACCAGTCACTCTCCCGTTCGTGAAGTGTTGAGCTGTCAATTGGCGTCATAACGACATCTGCTGTGTCAAGTAAATCGTCGTCATCTGACGCCTCAGGTTCAAACATGTAGGGATTAATTGTAGATCATCTTTCCTGGGAGCCTTTGCCATCGGTAGCGTCACGAAAGAGCGATCCTGAATGGTTACCTTTGGTGGAAATATCACTGATATTGTCGTTGCTGCTATGCTAGCTGTGGATACTAGTCTTCTGTTGCGTCGGGGAATTTACGTCACACTTCCGGATTTGGGAAGGGACATTTAACAGAGTGCAAAAAAACTAAAAAAATGCAAATTATCCTTGCAATTACATGTTGATAATGTCATGGTTGTTTTGACAAACTCGTCCAAAGTTTATATTCGTAAAATTACACCAAAATCCGGAAAGCTCTTCAGTTCCTTTAATGCTAATACTATATATTTATTTACCTATAACTAAATTTATTTAACGTTCCAATTGTATTTTAATTTCCAGTAACAAGCATTCAACTTTGCATTCATTGTTTTTCTTGTTGTGCGCGTTCACAATTTGCACATTCTTTCGTATTTGCCACACTAGACAATAGTGGTGTGGTTGATGATTGTTGTTGATTATCGGTTTGTGGACAGCTGAGTCAGCTGTGTAAACCTACACACAGAAATGACTATTCTGGCCTCGGGGAGTCCTCTTTAAGGCACAGGTGAATAAATAGCTCTATTTTTATTCCTCTGCTGAGATTGATTGATGTCAATTGAAAGGAGCTACAAATTCACCCTAACCAACACCATTTAATCTCAGTGTGGAACATCAGCGATGACTCAGTCTCTATTACTGACTGTGCCCACCCCCTCTGTTCAAGTTTATGTGTTTGCTGCTTGATATATTGAGCAAAGAGCATACAGTAGCCTCCCCTGAAACACTTGCGTGTTGCAGACTCATCTACACACTGGAGTGTTGAGTATTTGCTCAACCAAACCAACAAAGCTGCAGCCAGTTAGTTCTACGGTCAGCTGAAACTTAATTCAGAAAGAGTTGTTTGCTGTGAATTGTTGGCATTGTATAGAAAGTATTCATGATTATAATTTTTAAAATACATTTTATACTGCTTATCTTGTTCAGTGAGTGGGTGCGGTTCCTAGATCAAATGACTTCCAAAGAAACGCAGACAACACCCTGCTTCTTACTAGCCAGTCAATCAGAGGTCCGACATTGAGACATACAGTACACTTTGTGCCGGAAATAATTGACAAACTAACAACCAGGGCAAGGCCTTAGGTTTGGTCTCAACATTGGTAGGGACTATTTAACAGCATAACCGGCATGTAAACTTTTTGCTGGGGACGGGACATTAATAAGACCAAACAGATTGGGTGAACGGCAGTGAGGGCTACAGTTCTCACCAATAAGAACCTAATTAATTGATAGGCTATATGATTAATGCAAAATAAATCTGTATTGACTTATACTAACATTCACACTGCAAATTTACAGTATAATGTCTTAATCTGATAATTTTTCTTTAGTCGAATAATTTTCTTCATTTTGTTTTGAGTTTTTGAAGGTTTGTTAACAGATTAATGCATCGGATTCTTCCACTTACTTTTAGTAAATATTACCATTTGTTCTTATTAAGCCCATAAATTTTCATTTTTCCCCTATCGACAAGCACAGCGAAACTCAACAAAAAATGAAAGCTCCTTTGGGCTGCTTTATGACCACATAACCAAAATAAAAATGAAAACTTGGGAGAAGGGGGTGAAACTTGGTTTGCTACATTTCTTACAGCTGAGCAGAGTTCACTATATTTCTCACAGTTTAATTAACTTTAAAATAGTAGAAAACACATACAGAAGGACACTTCTCCTAAGCAGCTTCCTACTCAGGTTACCAAGTTCACACAGTTTATTGTAATGGCAATGCTAAACTGTGATGCAGGTCGGACTTTCAGTAGCAAAATTAGTAGCGCGTTTCCCACCTTCACAACAATGACTTTTCACATTACTTACATCGGCTGCTGGCCAGAAAAAAACTTCTAATATCCCTCCTCTTCGAAGCCGGCGGGGGAGGCGGCATGTCGATATGTAACGTAATTCTGTACTGAGAGTGTACGGTGTGTGTGGAGTTGGGGGTGGGGTGGGGGGGGGGATTCAAGTCATCAGTCAATAAAACGTGCGTTTGAGAAAAAAAACATGGAATGGCACATTCAGCAAGTGAAAAAGGGGTAAATGTAAGTCTGAAAATAAGGAAAATAATTCACTTAATATTGGTTGGGTCAATTCTATTGTGACAACATTTGGGAATTTGGGATTTCTAAATGACCTATATAGTTGAACACATCATATAATGCAAATAAGGTTGCTTAAAAGTTGGTGGGGACAATTTGAGCATCCTGAGAAGTTGGTAGTGTATTGTCCCGACTGCCCTTGAACCAGGGTGTGTCAGAATGCCAGAGAAGGCTGCAGGCTTATCAGTGTTGGTCTCGAAGCAAAGAAACATGGTGGATCAAGTTTCTAAGTCAGATAGTTGGAGTGCCGCCCCGTCAAATGCAGGTAATGTAAAATTATATTTGACATGGATTTATTAATGCCTAATTATTCCCGTAGGACAAATGCAGAAGCTACACATACACACAAATACACATTCAAGTCAGGGTAAAAGTTACCAACAATAGTAATAAAAAGTGCACATGTAGACTGAGCTACTAAATAGTTGAGACAGCAGCAAACCATAGAGCAAACTTATAGAGCAAAGTTCTATTAACCAACCTGTTAATTTACATGTCAAATTAGATCATTTCTGTTCCTGACAAATAAAGAAATGAACAAATTAAACACAAAACACACTCAAAATGAGGTGGATGGTTTTTGACGAATAATTTTTTACTAGTTACATATTGTAGAGATTTTTTTTTAGTTTTGTCTTGTTTATACAGACTATACACTGTGCAAATGCAGCAGTGTAGCAGACTGGGAGTAGTAGAGCTTCTTCTTTGTATTTGCGGCAAAGCTGACACTGTAGTGGCTGCAGCAGATACTCGACACTGAATCAAAGTAAATTGACCAACGTAGAGCAACAGGACTAGGAAAATATTCACAACATTCATCTTATGTACAATTTCTGTTCGCGCAAAATCAGTGCCTATGCAACTACGGTTGGCCTGTCGCAATAACAAATTTTAGTAGGCGACATATTGTCTCCTAAATTATTGCTGATATTTGATATTATTGTAATTTTTTTAACCAATTCAACCATTAATGTACGGTAGTAACAATACATCCATCACCCATTCAAATGCAACAAATTATTATTCTTGAATAAAACACAAACTATATTAAAAATAATAAATGTAATAAATGTAAAAAAAAAAACAACAACAAAAAACACACACACACACACGCCCCCCCCCCCCCCCCCCCCCACACACACACACACACGCACAATGCATAACGAGTAATTTGAAAGCTAGCTAAATCCAGAATATGAAATAGGTGAGAAACCCAATTCCATATTTGTTCTCCACCAATTAGTGCCCATCAAAAGTGTTTATTTGATCCAAAATGACTGTCATCCTGTCCTGCCAAGTGCGCATGTGAGCAAATTTGAAGCCAAATTATTCATTGCCAATCAGATGTTTCATAATGTGTGTCATTTCAAAACTATTCTTGGTGTGGAATCTGAAATATGTGAGATTCACTCCAGAAATCCTTATTTACATGTTGAACATGATGTGCATTTTTTTTTTCTTTCTTTTTTTAAAGTTCACTGGAAGTACATTCACTAAGCCGTTAACTGTAAGGTTTACTCTCTGTAAAGGAAAAAAAAAAGTGCACTTCTCTTTTCGTAATGCATGTTGTGTCAGATATAGTTTTTCCTTCTTCTTTTGGTTGCATCGTTTGCAAATGATGTAAACCAGCGTGTTTGTAGAGTCACCTTTTAACTGAAATTTTGCGTTTTGGAGAAGAATACCAATGTTTTATAGCAGGCTAAAGTGGTTAGTACATAGTCTTTTTTTCATTAGCCTTAAAGTAGCAACGCTAACGTTTTACAATAGTTAATATGGATGTGTTTCCTTATTTTGCATGTCTGAACTTTAAAACGCCTTTTCAGCCTTTCGTAGTCTAACCCCGGTAATACAGCAGGCGCGTCTGTGGTACGTCAGCGTTGCCGGGGCGTCAATGCACCGCTGACGCTTGCCCCCAATTTCCACAGCATGCGTTTTACGAGCAGAGCGTCTGTAGAGCGACTCGATCGGTACACGAGAGGATTGCAAGATCGCGCGAGAGAAGCGGGTATTTAAAATAACAATACAACAACCATTTGCCTTTCCGACCCTGTGAACTAGTTAGCTTTATTTCTGAAAGAAAGAAAAAAGAAGTCCTGTACTAAATAGAAAAACAATTCCAATGACAAAGATTTTAACATGTATTTTACAAATGAAATGCCTCAATGAAACTTTTTTTTAATGAAAGATGATGATGAATTTTCTCAAGTTAAAGCGCCACGCAGAATTGATAACATTAACTGCCTATTATTTTGAAAATCGACCAATCCACCGTATTTTTACACGAGTGACTTCCGGTATGCCCGATCCTACCTTGTAGTGTTGATGCAGGAGGCTTGCGTCTCGAGACAAATAATAAACTGCGACGTGTTCAACCACTTCTGGGATGCGTTAGAGACGCAGCCACTTCACGACTGGCGTGCACTCGCTGCTTGACTTTAACGGCCTCGTTTTACTGCGTTGACGCAGTGGCAATGCTGACGTGCCACAGAAGCACCTGTTGTATTCCAGCCTTTAGCATCCAGGATCTATTTGCCATGGGTGACCCTGCCAGGGGCACAGAGCCCCAGACAATTTAGCTCCTAGGATCATTGGGACACACAAATGCCTCCAACTACAATTAGGGGACGACGGTTTCAGCCTTTTTTTTCTTTCTGAAAACACAAAAATAATAAAATTGGATGAAATGCAGATGCTTGAAATTTAACAGCCACTTACTCTGTTATCAAATATTCTGTTACAGTGTCTCCCTTGGGAGACAAGTGAAACTGCATTATGTCAGATGTTGCTGCAAAACACGAAAGCACCCGTGTTCAACATTTTTTTTCCTACTACAGTATTTCTGCTGTTGTTTACTTCAGAGTATAACGTCGAGTGTTATTTTGCAGTATAAACACACATTAAAACCAAGCACAAACTAGCATAAGTGAGATTCGGGAATTTATGCGTAATGGCCACCTCTGGAATTTTTTCTTTGGACTAGGTCTTCAGATGGAGCTTTCTATTTCACAAACCAGCTTTGACAGATTTCCTTACCCTGGGAGCTGGAAGGATTATATATGGATTATACTAAATCGAGTAGAGCATGACATACTCATTGTAAACAGATTTCCTTCCTGTTTCTGTTTGACAGGCCCAGTAACTGACCAAGCGTTCATCACTGCCAATACATCTCAACAAATACCATGTCAGTTTCCCAACTCAGTAGACATACCCATTAGTATAGCTACATGTCCATACACAGTACATATGGATTGTGAAGTTGTAATGGTTGACAAAAGCAGTCACAATAACGCTTGAGCAATTCAACAAATATACTAAGAGAGGTGAACAGAGCTACACAGGAACATTGTAGTCAGGCTAACAATTAAATATTTCTCTCTTTTTCTCTTTTTCACTTTTTGCATTTCTTGTTTGTTTTTACTGTATTTGGAGATAGACGCCCCTATTTTACGAGCGCCTAATCTCATTTTAGGTAGAGTATTTCCTGACGCATGTCGCATATGCTGGCGACACGGATGTGAGTGGTTTGGACATCCGTCTGATAGTTCTAAGATCAAGAGCCTTCCTGTCTGTAATTTTCATATTCTCCTCATGCCTGCGTGGGTTCTATGGGTACTCGAGTTTCTGCTCACATCTCAAAAACATGTATTGTAGGCTGATTGAACTATCGAATTTTTTAGTAGTCGAGTATTCTACTGAAAATTCCATCGATTAATCGAATGAAACATTTTTTTTTTAGGTAAAGAGTATTTATAAATATACATGAGAAAACAAAACATTTCACCAAATATTGAACCATTTTTAGACAACCAATTAGATGTACATTGTCGAAAAAAGCCAACATGTTTGACTAGAAAAAACCCTACAGATTCATTGCTTTAACTCCGAAAATGTAAGATCTTTTAAAAAGAATTCTTATTTCACACCTAAAAATGTCATTACGCTTGATAATACACATCACTTAAAAGTTAGGTGTTTTTCCCACGTGTTTCAATTTAATTTCCATTTGTGTCAAGCTATTTTTGAATTGTAGTTAGATTTTAAGTTTAAGTCAAAATTGTAAGTCCTGATAGAATTTTGAGTTTTTGCAGTGTTCAAAATAAATATATGATACCTGCTGTATTGGAGCACATTAGGCACCAGTGCTACTTGGTGTTTTATCCATCAATGACTACCGAGCTAAAATTGACAGTTTTATAATGTTTCCTATTTTACACCCTCATCACTCTACAGCGCTCTGTTTATACAGAATAAATAAAGTCTGTATGAAAGACATGTTAGCCACGCATCGACAGTAGTCATAATTAACAGAAACCTATCCCTCCGCAGGGCTAAAGTTACTTTAGCAAGGTACTGTAACGTTAAACTTATTTATTAGACCTACGTTAACTTAAATTTAACCTTTTCCCGAGTATCGCTCCTTCGCGCTCGGAGTAAACGGGGTGCCTTCGGTGGAGCGAAGGCTGAGCAGTTTCGAAATTTGGTTGTGAAATCCAATATAAACAGAGTATATTTAACATGTAAGCATCAACAGACTCCAGGTCATTTTTGTTTCCTTCTGAAAATTGCACCTGCAACACTTATTTATTAAATACAGTGGCACCTCTACTTAAGACATCAATTGGTTCTGGAAGTAGTCTCGTAACCTGAGAATTTTGTAAATAGAGACGCGTTTTACATATAAATGCCCTAAACCGTTCCAAGCACTGCTGACAAGCCACATGAACATTTTTAATTGGGGTAGTCCGAGAATAAAACAACATCAAAACACATTTGAACATGCCATGTTAATACCTCTAATGAAATAGATTGTAGAACAAAACGCATAGAAAGAAAAGAAAAAATATACGTATATTACCTTTCGCGTGAGGCAATGTCCTATTTCACAAGATCGATGATGCCTATTGCCTATCTCACTCTTTGTGACACAAAAAGGCGAGGAGACTTATCCCCTAATGTGCTACTAATGTAATGAACCGTCTGTGGGTTTTAAAAAAAAACTTTGGGAGACAAAAACACAAGGAGACTTGTGCTCATTTGGCTCAGACGTCACCTCAATATCAACAATAACACCGTCGTGCCTGTGCACGTCATCATACTGCAACACTCAAATTGAAACGTCATCAACAATAGGCTGCGGAATTCCATTACTAAGCATGATGGGAAATATTATGACCAACAGGGCCTCCAGTGAGGGCCTCTCACTCAAGTCACATTGTATTGTATTCATCCAGTTTGCTAAAAGACGGCAGCTAATCTGTTACTTCAATTTACGACCAGAGTTGTTTACCGCCGTTAATGGCCGGATACATAAAGAGCCAAATTGAGCAATTTAAATTCACAATTCGTGGGAATAGGCGACCAAACAATCATCAACACAGAGGTAAAAACGAACAACGAAGATGGGCAGTTTATCTGGCACTATCCTGTTAAGCAGGTGGTAAGATGCCATTTGCCCCGGCGAGTCGACTGTATGATTGGAACTAGGCATGTGCCGGTATGGGATTCTGCAAGCAAAAATATCGTGGTTTCACGGTATTGCAATTACAGCTTAAATATGTGTTACTTTGAGATTACTGGGTAAAAAAAAACAAAACCTTTTTTCCTTGGAACAGGAATTTATTTTTCAAAACATTAGCAAATTGGAACATAAGTATAATGCTAAGTTAAAATAAATTTAAAAAAAAAAACAACAACTTCTAAATAAAACTAAAATAAATGCAGTCCTTTAGGTGAACCTAAACCCACAGCCAGAGCTCAACATTATTACCAACAGAACAAAAATAATTGAACCATTTTCCATAAAAAGCACTTGCATATGACTCGTATAATGTTTACAATCTACACACACTCATGCCAGAGAGAAAAAAAAAAACACGTTTTCCCACCGCTAGACACACTAAACAGGCTGGAGTTAACTCTCGTAGCTGGTGAGAAACGTGCATGACAGTGTTTACCTTTAAACCTTTAATTTTGTATAAATGTGAAATCATATTGGAGGTATTGTCACCCTCCGCAAACATCTTTTACATGTTGGTTGGCCCTCCTCGTCTAAGCCGCAGCTGTCTAACTTTTCTGTAGCCGTAGTTTTCCCATACCAGCGATTTAATTTTCTTTGATGGGGGAAAAAGTTCAGGAGTTTCACATTCTCCAGCTATTGTGTAGCACAGCTGACCCACTGACACTGAGCAACAACCGGTGAAGGAGGGTTGAGCCTGAGAGCTTCAAGCGAGGGATTTCTCCCTGCATTTTGGGGACATAAAAAATAGCTAATACCGTTGGCACAGTATGATGGAAAATATTTGCGGTTTGAAACCGTGACGTTTTCATACCAAGGTATACCTTGAAACTGGAAATCGGCACATGTCTAATTGGCACACGCACGGAAATATTGATGCTATTCTGTATTACAGTTTGTCTATATAAAAGTGTGAAACATTCACTCAACTTGTGATGTATCGTTGGAGCATTGAAATAGGCTGCTCTTCTGATTTTTTTTACTTGGAGCTCAGATCTCCCGACACAGTTGAATGCAGCATATCTCCGAGTTTGTTTCGCGGAAGTATCAACTCATAGGCTGATCACAGCCAAATTTACGTGCATAAATTACCATATGAAGGAGCCATGTGCAAATTGTCTATATGGAGTGAATAGCCACCACCGGACCACGGCACACCTCTCTGCGGACCCAGAACAAGCGGCACTTTTAAAAAAACGACTTTTTTTAAAACACATATTATTTGTATGAAACGCCGATCTATCGCTATGCGCTACTATTCTATCGCTAAATTCTGTTTCATTTTTAGTCAAATATCTTCCATGTTTCCACTTCTGTTGTCATCTCTGAGACAACGATGCGCCGATTGGCTGAGAGAGCGTGCATGGACGCGCTGATTGGCTGAAAAAGCCTGCATGCTGCTAGCTAGCTAGAGTGGACGGACCGCAGCGGTGCTATACACGAGTCGCACCTGGCCTTTCAGTCGGTTTGTTTTCTGTTTGCCACCAGTAGAAGACCGAATCTAACAAAATGGCACGGTTAAAGTTGACCAAGAGTAGAAAAGTGGACAACGAAAATCGCCGTTTGAATGAGGAATGGACTGACAATTACACGTCCATTTTACCAACTGCAAGTACCAAACCTACGTATGTGCTTAGGGTTAGTGAAGTACTGAAGTACACTGAAGTACTGGCTGATTATGTGAGTAAACAGCTTTGTGACCCCCAAATGCCATTTCTGTCATTAAGCAGTGTTTTACAGTTTAAGGTACTGTCAATAATTGTTATGTTTACACCTTAATGACAGAGCTTGTCATTTATGTTTTGAACAAGTGAACATGTATTGTACTACTTGGACATGTTTTTTTTTTTTTTTTTTTTTTTTTTTTGTCCAGCAGTGTTCTACAGTTACAAAATGTGCTGTCAGTAGTTACAGACAGATCTAGTCAATTATTTAGTGTACATGTGTAAACACTGTACTTGCATGTTTTTTTTTTTACTTTATTTTTTATTTTAAGTCAAGAAAATGTTTTGTTAATTTATTTTTATTTAATCAGAATGTTCACTGTATTTTTGTTTGGTCAAAAGAAAAAACCTTTACTACGTTCGACCTGCCTTGTACTTGACCGACATTAATACATGGACCCAAGCTTGTATGGAAAAAAATAATCGTGGACCTTCAATATTTGTATTTGAGGACCCCTGGAATAGAGTAATATGACCGTATTAAATAGGCGCTTTCTGTAGATTATGCTATGTAGACTTAAACGGCTGTTTTTTTTTTTTGTTTTTTTTTGACCAGTGAAATTTATACTGGGGCACTGCAGATCAATACTGGGGCACGTGTCACAGTGAAATATGTCTGGCGACACCCATGGTTTGACTGCAATGTATGAACCGTTTTTTGTTTAACCTAAAATTTTATAATGGCTAAATTAGTGTTTTTGGAATCATTTTACATTTTTAAATAGCCCTGCACTAAAAAATCCAAATATCTGAAATATGGTATTCCTTGGAAGCCGTTGTAAGCATTTAGCAAGATGGAAATTGAAAAAGAAACTTGCCTCTCGCAAGTACATTTTGAAAAATAACCTTTGTTGTTTGACACAGCCACACACATTAAACCAGCACATCAAACCAGCTTAACTGTTGTATTCAACTGCCACCATTTCTGTAAAGTTCAATTATCATCCATTTTATCAGAAGGAATGGTGGAATGTCGTCTTAGTGGCAGTGTGTGACTTTTTACAAATAGTGCTGATATGTCTTCGAATGTCTGCCAGCACACTCTTGGGGATATCAGCACTCACTGACAGCCTCTTGGCTCAACTCGTCTTACCGTCTGTCAATAGGCTCAGTGGATCTGAGTAGTATGACACCAAGTGAACTTAAAAGCATGATCCTGGGAGGGTGGGCGGGCAAAGATTTTCGGATTTATCGCTACTTAGTCTTGGTACCGTGTATTCTCAGTGATGAAATTCACAGGTCTTCAATACATTAAAAAATGCTCCCATGACAAAACAATGGACTAAGCATCCCCCTTAGTTATATTGAGCTTTAGCTTTGCAAAGCAAAACAGAAGGAAATACAGATTTGAGGAAATAAAGAAAGTCGCTCCTCAGAGAATATGGTGCTATCAAGTGAAGTATTACGATAAGGGTGATGCAGCTCAGCATGAATCAAGCAGCATGATGATGGATGGATTGATGACAGCAGCCAAATAGATTGTAAAAGACATGGATATTTTTTGAAAATAGTAAGGCATATGCAATTTATGATTTTTGTTAGTGCATGAAATGTTCCATTTAATCTACACAACCAATCAATCAAGCATTCAATCAAACCAGCTGACTAACTTTTTTTCCCCTTTGCTTCATAGAAAACAATTGAAATTCTGGATCAAACTGTTACTATCATAACTTTCTAATGTATTACAGTGATCCCTCGTTTTTCACGGTTAATGGGGACCTGAACCCGCCGCGGTAAGTGAAAACCCCCAAAGTATAAAAAACCCCAAAAACTTTTATGTGTTTGGCAGAAAACACTCAGGTGACTTGAAGTTCTGCTCTGAGACCACCAATTTGTACAAATTTCAAAATTGCCCTATATGCATGTGTGATACATCATTGGAAAGCTTTAAAATCTCTATTTTCATGGGGAAGAAAAAATTTGAACTGGTGGGCATTTTTTGACACCTTAAAAGTTGGTCAAATCAGGTGAGTGAAAAATAGACATTTTTGAAACCCTGGAAATTTTGGAAATTTTCTCATTTAAAAAAAGATTTTGGACACCCATCCTGGTACCTAATAAATAACGAACACTTCAAGATGACCCCCCCTTTGTCTACTCAAGCCTTTGATAATCAATATCCATGCACTAAGACATTAGGGTGGATTTACAATAATAAAGGAAATTGGTGTGTGAGTTCATGAAGACTTAATCTAGCCCTGTGTTGGTGCTACTTAAACACGGATAAACAGGGAGTTAGCTGTATAGTTAATGATAACTTGACTGTATACAGTTTTTGATTTGGCTTGATATTAATCTGTGCAAAGAAAAATACATTTCCAGGGGAATTTTAGTGGTTAAATTCCAATTTTATTTTATTTTATCAGTGGGCTTTTTAAATATTTTTCTCAATTATGATTAAAAAATGCGAATGTGAGATACTTAAAGTAAAGGCTCCATATGCATGAGGGGAACGTATAAATGTGAGTACATAACACTATCTATTGTATTTAGCCTTGAAGCCTAGGACCTAGGTGTTATGATTTAAGCACCGAATGTATCTAATACATCAATATCATCCCACAATAAGCAATCCAAAAGGCAACAATGTTCGAAAAGATAATGGACAGCACACACGTCAGTTAGCCTGCTGTGTCCATAATTCTTGCGGTAGTGTTTGACTGCAATGTATGTCTTCTTGTGGCTTTCCGGTAACTCGAGGTAAGAGCATGAGAGAGCATAATTAAAGACCCCATGATTTTAACGAGATATTATCGCGTACTGACCTTGTTTCAATCAAAAAACTCTGTGTAGCATGTATCACCGAGTGTCAAGACACAGCTGTGAATGGCCACAGCCGGACTTTGTGGGGATTTTATTGGTGAAACACGATAATACAACAAGGGTCGCGATGCAGAAATCACAGACAACAAGGAGTGTTCGAGATTTTCCTTTTCGAAAATTTACCCATTTAAATGTTTTTTTTCCCCCATTTTTTCTTTTTTTGGATCGATTATTTCTCATCTAAAATATCGGGGAAAATGCGACCGAAGCAAAAAAATTAAGCGATAGTTATGAGATCAGTGTTTTTCAACCTTTTCTGAGTCACGTAACGTTTTTATATTGGAAAGAATCGCACCGCACACCACAAACCAAAAATGTTCCAAAATTACTTTCTGTACAGTATATTGACGGAGTCAATGGAAATTATTATGGATGCGATTGATCAAGGACAGTATTCTGTTGGAATTTTCTTGGATTTGAAAAAAGCATTTGACACAGTAGATCATAATATACTGTATTATTTGACAAATTAGAGCGACTGGGAATTAGAGGAATAGCTCTAGACTGGATACGTAGTTATCTATCTAAAAGGCATAAATATGTGACAATTAGTGGGAAAAGGTCAGAAAAACTTGAAGTTACATGTGGAGTACCTCAAGGCTGTCTTGGGACCAAAATTGTTTCTACTATATATAAATGATATATACAAGGTATCCAGCATATTAAAAATGGTGCTTTCTGCTGACGACACCAATATCTTTTTCTCAGGTAACGACCTAAACAGAATGACCCAACAAGTGAATGAGGAATTAGGCAAGCTACAAGAATGGTTCAATGCCAATAAACTGTCACTAAACCTGAGTAAAACTAAATATATGCTATTTGGCAAAAAAGGACTGAAAGAACATCTAGACATTCAAGTAAACCAGGTGGCTATTGAACGTGTTAGAGAACACAAGGTGTTAGGTAGAATACTTGATTCATTAACATGGAATGCACATATAAGACAACTGAAAAATAAAGTAGCTAGGAGTGTCTCCGTCCTTTACAGAGCTCAAAATGTACTAGATCACAGGGCCCTCCAAATAATTTATAGTGTACTGTTTTGCCCTATTAGACTTACTGCGCCGAAATTTGGGGAAACACCTACAAATCTCGATTACACCCTCTGTTGGTCATCCAAAAAAAAGTAATACGGATTATTCATAAGGCAAAATATACAGCACATACACACGAGTTATTCATCAAATTCAAGTTATTGAAGCTGTATGATTTAATAAATTTAAAAACGGGACAGATGATGTACAAAGCCTCAACTAATAGCCTTCCATATAACTTGCAAAGTCATTTCCAGGCTAGGGAATCGAAATACGATTTGAGGGGAGAAAATGTGTTTAAACTTAACCCCGCTAGAACAACACTAAAATCATTTTCGGTTCCTTACTCTGGTGTAAAGCTTTGGAACAAACTAGATTCTGCCGTGACCAGCTCAGGGTCATTGGCTGTCTTTAAGAGGAGGTATAAAAAAAACTTATTAAATAATTATGCTTCTGACTCAAGCTAACTCTTGGAAATAATAAGAACTGTAGAAATGTTAAATAATGTCTGGGTGGCAACTCAAACCTGGAAGCAAAACTGAGTGTACCCAAAACAATGGACTAAAAGCCAATGCAAACAGAACTCACAAGGACATATCATCTGTTGGCTGTAAATGCACAGACAATTGACTTCAAGTTCTTCAAATTCTATAACGACATGGAATTGGTCGATTGGCCACAATCCTGCCCAAGATCTTTACAATTCGGTCAGAACCTGGACAACGCGCCTGCCCGGAAAACACCTTAAATTCTGGAGATTGTGGAGGATAGCTGGGGTAGATGGCGGCCGCTGTGTCTGACCACACTCGAAGTGGAACGCTATCTAGGATGTTTCCTTTTGGTGCGCTGCTGGCAGCTACTCTTCTGATTGTGCCAGGTGGGACAGTGATCGCTGGGACGGTCCTTATGAAGGACCTAGCGACGGCAGTCCCCCAGGCCATGAGTCCACAACCGGCATGGCGATCCAACCTGCTACGAAGCTGCGCAACCTTAAGATGAATGTTCGTTGGGAGTCAGCAAGGAATGAAAACTGCGACGAGGATTAAGTCGACAAAAGGAGGGTGGTGGACACGGCCTACCATCGGTCCTAAGCTATTCCCTAGCTTCAACTGAATGAACTAACTACTGAATTATGAACTAAACTACTGGATCTAATCAACATAACGAGCACATTGCCACGATCGACAATGGACTATTGGGAAAATGAACAATCAGAGGGGATGGTTATTATAAAAAAAAAAATAAAAAAAAACTTGTAATCACTACGAAATCTGAATGTCAAAAATTGATATTCGATATTTTCCGCGTCCTATATGGTATACTGAGGACGGGTTTCAATAAGCTTCGGCTTCTCCCATCAGTCCTTTTCGGGTTGAATTAATTGTAAACACATATAAATGCTGTATGTTTGCTTGGATTTTTCATGCCTGAAGGGAAAATAAATAAATAAATAAAATGTATTTATAGAATAGTTTCTCAATATTTATACTTACTCAGTGTGAAACTTGAACCTGTTTGGATGAACCCAAAGCTGATATCCTGACAGGAATCTTCATCAACAGCTCTCTGTCCGTGTTTTTATTTTTTTATAGCAGTTAGGCATGAAAGCTCAGAATTATCAGACAGATGGACTTTAGCAATGTCTGTAACCGCATCAGGGCCGAGCAGCTCACTGACAATAGCTTTGCAGGCAGGTAGTATTAAGGTCT
The DNA here is from genome assembly GCF_030265065.1 of Corythoichthys intestinalis. Lineage (NCBI taxonomy): Eukaryota > Metazoa > Chordata > Actinopteri > Syngnathiformes > Syngnathidae > Corythoichthys > Corythoichthys intestinalis. The sequence continues at coordinate 69,144,841 of NC_080395.1, read as the reverse complement.
CTGCCACAGTGTGGGACTTTGGATTAAGCAACAAGTTCAGCAAAAAGGTTTGGGGGCTTTCTCATTTAACTTTGCAGCTTTTCTCAAAAAAGTTTCTCTGTGTTTTCACAAAGGGGAACAAAATAGTCCATCGACTTCTTTTGAAGCGATGGGTGTTTCGTTTGGGAATGACGTTTAGGATAGCTGCTCGTGTTAAAGAACTGGTCAGATTTCTTGCCGTCGGCCACCTTGCTGCCCATGACAATGTGTTGGAGTAAAACACAGGGGGAGGATTGACTGTCGTCACATATGGATAAAATGGAAAGGACACTTTCGTGAATATTGACTCTTGACAAGTCTAATCAAATGATGTACAGTAGAACAATACCTCACTCCTCTGCACACGCCCGCAACTTTCTACCTCCTCCTTCCTTCCTATTGCAACATCGCCCAACGACGTAAAACAAAAAAATTATAAAAATGCGATAATGGATAATTTCTCGCGGCACACCTGACGACCTCTCACGGCACACCGGTTGAAAAACACTGAGGTAGATATCCGTCGCCTATTTACAGAGACTATTTTTCATTGTGATGTAATTTGTTTTTGTTTTTTTTAATGTAATTTTTAAATCTTTTTTTAGTCTTAGTTTTTTTTTTAACTAAATATCAGACATCAATTAATGATTCAAAGCTAAAAATGATAGACATTTCAAATAATGAATATAATTACTTACCTTCTTTTTATGGGTGGGTTGAAACAAAAGCAGTTGCCTGGTGTCTGTAAACGGGGGTCTCCAGGGTAAAACGGACAAATTAAAAATAATCCGGGGTTATAATGCGCCATGAAACTATGGCAGCATATACTGTACTAGACAAATTTTTCTATCAAACACAACAGTTGTTTTTTCTTAAAATACAGCAGTTTATTTTAAAGAGGGGTGAGAGATCAGAAACTGCTTTTTTAGCCTTGCCTGTGTTTTTCGCCATATATACAGGTATATGTTTTAATTAGGGCTGTCAAACGATTAAAATGTTTAATCGAGTTAATCCCAGCTTAAAAATTAATTAATCACAATTAATCGCAATTCAAACCATCTCTAAAATGTGCAATATTTTTCTGTAAATTATTATTGGAATGGAAAGATAGGACAGATATATACATTCAACATACTGTACATAAGTACTGTATTTGTTTATTATAACAATAAATCCACGAGATGGCATTAACATTATTAACATTCTTTCAGTTGAAGGGATCCACGAGAAAAGAGTTGTAATTCTTAGAAGATAAATGTTAGTACAAGTTATACTAATTTTATATTAAAACCAATGTTTTCGTTTTAATAACATTTGTAAAATTTTCAATCAAAAAATAAACTAGATACACTACATTCACCACAAGGTGTCAATGGTGAGTTTTAAATTAACTTAGAAATCAAGCCAAATAGTGTGTTTTGTCCCTCGACTGACGCCGTAGTTTCCTGTTTACTAGTCCATCCATTGTAATTCACGTCATTTGAGTGCTGGCTTCACAAGACCTCTGATAGTTTGTATATTGTGAATAGATATTGCCATCCAGTGTTTTTGTTGAACTAAACGGAATGTTTGAATAGCGTTTGACCAAAGTCTTGAGTAAGTTTTATGTGTATGTTGCATAGCTATTTTGATTGGCAATGCCAGTTCTCTTTGCACTGTTGGTTAACTGCATGAGAATAGGGCCTCATTAATACAGACTTAAGCGCTTTTCTTTTTGTGAACATTTTTTTGAGAGATGTTTTTGTTGTGTTATCACTAAATGATACTTAGGTTTGTTGTGAAGGAGTTGCCGAAGCTTATGCCAAGAAACGGCGCGGTCCAATGAACGCCTGTCTCCACTCGCCGTTTGTAATGTTCTGATATAGAATTATCCAAGGCACCTTGAAGGCGCCAATGCTGTTTACGCACATGATGCAGGAGTGAGAGTTATGGCAAGCCGAAAGCTGTGTAAATGTTGAAGCTGAATGTGCTAATAAAGAAACAAAGTGCCTGCACGTTGCGTGTGGTATGCCTTTGTTAAGAAAAAGCACAAAAGAAATCCGAGCACACCCCGAAATCCAGGGTGGTCCCCTGGGCCACCCGCGCGCCCATCTGCCGGCCCTCGAGGATGGCAGGAGGGGACGCACCACCTGTCTGTGCCTCTTAGCTCTCAATTGCGTCATTGTAATCTGTTTGAGGCAATGCGTGAGCAGGTAATTCTGCGCATGCGTTAAATGCGTTAAATATTTTAACGTGATCAATTTAAAAAAATTAATTACCGCCCGTTAACGCGTTAAATTTGACAGCCCTAGTTTTAATAAATGTTTTTAAGCACTTCAAATGTAATAATTGTTAGTTTAAATATGTTGCTTTCCTACCGAAATATTTTTAAACAAGAATAAAGTTTAAAAATGCTTGTCTTTATTAAATGCTTCATTGAGTGAGTCCACTCAAATCTGCTCAAGCTGCTCAATTACACACAATGAGTTGCCACAGCAAGTTAAATTGTTTAGATTTTTTTTTGTTTTGTAAATTGTAAAATGATTAACGCATGCAGTGCTTTGATGCTTCGGGTTTCTGGCATCTGTGGCAATATCAAACATTATACGTCTGAGTCAATCATCGGTAACTGTAAGGAGCAACTCCAGTGACCTGACGAACAAAGAGCAGGGAGAGGGAGGCCGGGAGGGAGAGTGAGACGACGCGATCGGCTCGGGACAGCTCATTTGTATTTTTAATTGTATTTTTTTTTTTATTGAAAAAAAAATCCGCGATGGACTGAGGGTGCAAAGTTAAAAGCGCAAAGTAGCGAGGGATAACAATCTTTTTATTTATTTATTTATTTTTAACCTGTCCTGTTCAGCTGTTTGACACGGAGAATGGAAGTCTAAGTGCTCGGATGGTCTGAAGAGTTTTAATGTTTCACATTGAGGGTCTGACATACTCCCTTTGTGATCATTCAACATACCTCATTTATTATGACAAAACAGCGAACAGGAAGGGGTTATGGTGGAACAGAAGAAAGGAAACACAAGAGAAGAAAGAGAAGAAACACAAACAACAACAAGAAATACATTGAACGCCTAACTACACTAACTACTAATATGTTGGTGCTATCGTCAGCTAAATGTATTTCCGGTTGACACCATGTGGGTGGCCTGTTGACCAGGGAAAGAGGGGGAAGAAGGTGGGGGAGTCTATAAGCTAAGTGATAGAAAGGGGTAGAGTGTACACAAATCATCTCTGTGATCTAGAACCCAGTAATCGTGTGAATGCCTTGTGAGTGTAAGCCCGTTGGCGACCGACCCTACGCCGCCCCGTCGCCAATCCCGGCACCGGGGCCCCCCGCCCGAGCGCACCCAATAACATCCAGCCGCACGCGAGCCCCGCCGGGCGCGCAGCAACCACGCAGACGAGCGGAGACGCCACGCGGGCGCCGACACAGGGCCACGGCCCCCACCCTGCCAGCCTGGGGAGGGAGGGCGGGGCCGGGTGGGGGGGGCAGCGCAGTCCATACCTTCTCCCGCAGCCCAGCAAAGGAGCCCTCGTCCCCTCCTACCCGAAATCCAGGGTGGTCCCCCGGGCCACCCGCGCGCCCATCTGCCGGCCCTTGAGGATGGCAGGAGGGGACGCACCACCAACCCCACGCCCCTCCCCAACCCCGTCCAACCACCCGGGCCACGATCCGCCGCCGCAGCACGTCACACCACGGGGCACCCAGCGGCGCACCAAGCCCAGGGCAGGGCAGGGTCCCCCGCGGTAGCAGGCAACATCCAGTCAATACACCCCCACCCAGCCAGCAATCCGCGGCGGAGCACAGAGCGGATACCCAGTTAGAGAAGAGAGGGGAAGGCGGAGGCAGGAGAACGCCGAGTAGCTGCCGTTGGGCGATGCGAGACCGGAGCCCCGACCTCCCCCCACTCCCGCGGCCGGCAGCCCAGGCAGAGAAGAGGCCACGCCTCGGGAACCATGCCATGGAAAAACGTGTGGGACCCACCTACCACCCTATTACTGTGGCTGCCAGGTTCCCGGCTGGCAGCCATAACCCAGCACCGTGATGGGATTGTGAGTGGAGTGTAATGTATGCATTAAAATAAGAGATCTTGGCTTGGGGCAGTGGGACTGCAGCATGGAAATTCAGCCCAGCTGTCCCCCCCACCAGGTCCCAACCATCCTATAACCTTGGTGTGTGATGCATTAAAAACAGGGGGGAGCCAGGCCAGGACTGTATGGCCCCGTCCCAACTCTCCCCCGGAGAAATGAATGAGTATGTAAGTTCCAGGGGGAAATTTTTTTTTGAGGTGGCATAGCTCAGTGGTCATCATCTTGAAAAGTTGTAGGTTTGATCCCCTGCACTGGTGACCATGTCAGAATATCAATGAGCAAGATTCTCAACCCCACGTTGCTCCTGTTGTGTGTCATCAGTGGGTGAAGGAGGTGACAAGTGCTTTGAGTGCTGTGAAGGTGGAAAGTCCATTATAATTGTTATTATTATTATTATTATCAAACTTCCTGTTGAGTGTTTTTATTCCACTTGGTTTAAAAAATGTTTGGCTTCCAAAACTATCATACGTAGGGCTTTAAAAGATTATAGCTTAATATTTTATACGTACTTGCTCTTTGTTGTGAAACCTCACATCTAAACAATGCAATAAAAATGTACATAAAAAAACTATAACGAAAAATGTCAATGGAGTGCACTTAAAAAGTGCTTTATCTACACCATTAAATTGCCCAATAGAACATGTTCACACACATTTGGGTAAAAAAAAAAAAAAAAAAAGTAACAACAAAGATAGAGAAGCAATATAGTTTATATACAGGGTAACCCCCCCCCCCCCAAAAAAAAAAAAAAAAAAAAAACAGGCCCCAATTTTGTATAAGTGTAACCTTTTTTTTTGTTTTGTTTTGTTTTGTTTTTAAGGGGGAGCGGAATTAAAAGAGACTGCAGCGAGAACCAGTTAATTTTGTTCAGAACATCGTATTAAAAAATTGTATTAGTCATTTCTTCTTAATTCTTGAACATGTACTCAAGATGACTACCATTCAGTTCCTTCTTGCTTTTCTTAAACCACAGCACAATGTTGTTAAACACGTCTTAAAGACAAAGCAATGGCTCTTATCCACTCCCTTGTTGCTTCCTTTAGTTTAGCGACGGTTCTGTGTCTCCCCACATACACAAAAATCTTTGGGCAAAAGTCTGGGCTGGGCTGTGAGCCCCCTCAAATTCATTCTTGAGACTGAAGCGTCATTCACAGTTCTCTCTCAGCCAGTCTTGTGGAATCTCAGTGTTATGAGAGTTCACTCCATCTTTACTGGAACCAGAACCATAACTGAACTGAAGGAGGCTTGTAAGGATATCTTTAACAACTTCGTACTGTGGCTCAAGAAATTGGGTCGCCGGCTGAGCGCCCGTGGGTCAACGGGGTGTCCCCCACTCCAAGTGCGGATTCTTTTCTGCCCCAGGTCTAGTGAGCAGTGGGGGTCCCGTGGCGTGCGATAGGGGGTTGCAGCGGGCGGTGGCACGTCCCCCTTCCCTGAAGATCGGTTGATGGGGGCGCGAATGGTCCGGGGGAGCACCCTACGTCTGGGGGGATGGTGTTGGCCCCCTTGCTTGAGCTGTGGGAGGAGGATGGGCTGTGTTAGCTCCCCTTCCCCGATTGGCTGGAGAGGGGCTGTAGCCCTTGGGCGGCCCCCGCATAGCATTTCCACTTGTCTGCAGGACTATCACACGTCTGATGAGATTCACACATGACTGGGTGCAATTAGACACACTCAAGTAGAGAAACTATCGGTGCAATGATTAGCGATCAGGCACTGTAGAATAGGATGTCAACATATACACACTTATAAGTGATTCACATAATACCGGGTTCCTCTGATTTGTGTACCCCACCTAATCACTTCTCTTTCTAACTCTCATCCCCTCTTTTTTGTGCTCTGTCATCAGACCCCCCACATGGTGTCTTCAGGGAATACAATTAGCAAATGATAGCAACACTATATTCATAGGTAGTGTAGGTGTTCAATAATATTTCTTGTTGTTTGTTCTTCTCCTCTTCTGTCTCTGTCTGTCTTCTATTTTTCTTTCTGTCCCACCATAACCCCTTCTGCTCGCTGCTTTCCCCTAATAAACAAAACACTTTGAATAATCACAACAGGAGTATGTCATACTCCCATGTGATATATTAAAACTAGTGCTGTCAAATTTATCGCCTTAATGGGCGGTAATTAATTTTTTAGATTAATCACGTTAAAAGATTTGACGCATTTAACGCATGTGCGGAATGACCCGCTCATGCATTGCCTCAAACAGATTACAATGATGCGTTTTTTTTCACATTGCAAGCTAAGAGGCATAGAAAGGTGAGTGGACACAGGCGTTCATTGGACCACGCCGTTTATTAGCATAAGCTTCGGCAACTCAAAATAACAATAATATACAGTACTGTGCAAAAGTTTTAGGAAGGACACCTGCCTAAAACTTTTGCACAGTACTGTACATTTTTTTTATATTATGTATATACAGGGTATACTGTATGTATATATTTTCCCCAAGTGGAAGCTTCCATGATCCTAATAAATTTAATAATTAAACAAATATATATACAGTACTGTGCAAAAGTTTTAGATGTCCTGCCTAAAACTTTTGCACAGTACTGTATATATATAATATATAATAAAATAATATTCCTATCTCTCAAAAAAAAAAAAAATGTTCACAAAAGAAAAGCGCTCAATGCAAAGAGAACTGGCATTCCCAATCAAAATAACTATGCAAAATACACATAAAACTTACTCAGACTTTGGTCAAACTCTATTCAAACATTTTATTTAGCTCAACAAATACACTGGATGGCAATATTTAGTCACAATATACAGACTATCAGAGGTCTCGTACGTTGTGAAGCCAGCACTCAAATGACCGTGGATGGACCAGTAAACAGGGAACTACGGCGTCAGTCGAAGGACAAAACACACTCATTGGCTTAATTTCTAAGTAATTTAAAACTCACCATTGACACCTTGTGGTGTATTTCAATCACTATCTTACGTAGTTACGGACACTGGAAGAACGGCTGTGAGTTCACTGCTCGGCGACGTCAACAATGGCGAGCTACTAGTTTATTTTTTGATTGAACATTTTACAAATTTTATTAAAACGAAAACATTAGGAGGGGTTTTAATATAAAATTACTATAATTTGTACTAACATTTATATTTTAAGAACTACAAGTCTTTCTATCCGTGGATCCCTTTAACAGAAATATTAATATAATATATATAATATGTTTATATTGTTAATGCAATCTTGTGGATTTATTGTTATAATAAACCAATACAGTACTAATGTACAGTATGTTGAATGTATATATTCGTCTTATGTCTTATCTTTCCATTCCAACAATAATTTACAGAAAGATATGGCATATTTTAAAGATGGTTGGAATTGCAATTAATTATGATTAATTAATTTTTAAGGTGTAATTAACTTGATTAAAAATTTGAATCGTTTGACAGCCCTAATTAAAACTGTTCAGACCTTAAGGACACGCAGATGCCCATTCTCCGTATCAAAGCAGCTGAACAGGACAGCATTCACAGCCAGTCTTTTGGTGGCATTTACAGGTCACTTCCTGTTGATTTTGAGACACTTCTTATTCAACCCAAATTCAACAGGAAATGACATGAAATGCCCCATACAACTCATTCCCTGGCATTGGCTGCCACTGACAGCCATAGACATCCAATCCGTTTAAAGTGGGATGGATTGCGGCGAATGAACGAATGTTGCTGCCAGAGGTTCCCACCCCTAATATAAAGTGCATCAGTTTAATAAAAAAATATAATTGTGTAATGACTTTGCTTTTTAGATTCTGCTTAGCTGTTAAATATATCTTTGTTTCATGCCATCCATCCTGAGTTTCTCCAAATCCCACCTGCACTAGGGTTCCTTGAAAAGCACACATTTGCTGAAGAATACATAACCAGGCTTTATTAACATCTTATCTGCCTGTCTTTGTTGAATGATTCTGCCTTTAATCCATGTGCAATGAATAAGAAGAGAAATGCACCTTGAAAATAGCCTCGCTATGTGCATGTATTTGCTAAGGACTTTGTGTGCTCAAGGTAAGATATTCACATCAGTGCAGTACTTCCTTTGTTTACACAATTTCATATTATCAATATACACATTTCTTTTAACTTTTCTTGCCAATTAACACCAATTTTACTTAATGTTAATCTTGCTGCAATTTGCTAAGTTTTTATTGATGTATGAAATGTAAGTGTTATTTTCAGGCACAAATTGTTCATGGATACATACTACAAGTCTACACATAATCCATAGGTTCGGATACAGGCTGAATTGATCCCAAAATGCCCTGTGCTTAATCAGCACCATACTTAGGCCTTTAATCAATAAAAAGGTGGGTGGAGGGTCCAGCCTGCCTGACAAATTACAGTGGATAACTTATGTGAGTTGCACAAGGGCTTTAAAAAAAGCACCTTGACAGACTTCACTCATGAATTACGCAGCTGACATAGCGGGGCTCTCGGGAGAAAAGTGCCGACTGAGGTGTCGCGGGTTTGCATCAGTTGTTTGCTCTAAAGGAACTTCAGAAAAACTGAATGTCTTTGCCTTCTTATAGTATATGTGACTGCTCTTTAAGACATAAATGCCATTCAAATCTGGCGTGTGGGTTCAAATTTCAATAAAAGCGCCCAACAAAGAAAGCAGGACTTTTGATGTGATGAGTGGTTGTGTTGGTGCATGTCTTGCAGTGTCTTATGTCCTGTCCTTTCTTCCTAAGATTTCATCACTTTAATGAAGTTTTGAATGTCAATGGAGTTTTTTATGAACACTGCAGTAAGGGGATGCACCATGTTTGATCATCCAGCTGTCAGTCTGTACTCATTCCAGCCCTGTGCATTTGCCTTCCTCATCGTCTTACGCTCAGATTTGCCGTTTTAGTAAGCAAGGAAAATGGGGCACCCATGTTTCTGAATCTAGTCAGGCCAAATTAACTATTAATGTTGTGCGGACGCCAACCCCGTCCAGGCTTTGTTCAAAAAGAAAAGTAACCATTATGTGGTTTGTACTCATTACGCAGCATTGTATAACGATCAGTCCTTCTTTCGCAGAATGCGTGTTGGTTAACGTTGCAAAAATTTGGAACGAGTGGTGGATTTTTAGTCATGCATTAACCTCAATAAAACATCAGGCCAGGGAAATCAAGTCAATTATTCAAATTATCGGTTTTCTACTCCTAGTGGATAGATTTTGTAGAATGGGTTGGAGACGATTTATTTTATTTTTTTTTTTATGCTGGGAATGCTCATTTGGTTTCCTGATTAAAAAAAATAATCAATAAATAGTAATAGAGAAGGGCATTTTAGAAAATGAAAGGCGAATAAAAAATCAATTAATTAATTGTTTTTAACACCGCTCCCCCTCCCCCAAGTGGCGTTATCATAGGGGAGGTCGAGTTCTACTTCCCTCTGCTATCATGCTGTTTTTCCTTACATAAACTAGATCATTAAACACATTCAGAAGCTTGTTTTCTCTTTCAACACATTTCAAACGACCACAGAGTACCCTTTATCACAACCCTTTTCTAAGTTTGCTCTTTAAAAGAAGTGGTGGTGGCCTTTTAAGCTTAATTGCTCAATTTTTAAGTAGAACATGACTAGAGATGAGTAGAGTAGCTAAAAATATTACTCAAGTAAGAGTAGCGTTACTTCAGAAAAATTAATTTTATAATTATATACATACATATATGGCGGAAAACACAGACAAGGCTGAAAAAGCAGTTTCTGCTCTTACACCCCTCTTTAAAATAAACTGCTGTACTTTAGAACTGTTGTGTTTGATAGAACAATATGTCTACAGTATATGCTGCCATAGCAGATTCATGGCGCATTAAGTCCCCAAACTATTTTTAATTTGTCTGTTTTACGCTGGAAACCCCTGTTTACAGACATCGCGCAACCACTTTTTTTTTTTTCAACCAAGCCATAAAAAGAAGGTAAGTAATCGTATTTATTATTCGAAATGTCTGTCATTTTTAGCTTAGAATCATTAATTGATGTCTAATATTTCATTAAAAAAAACAAAAAATAGACTAAAAAAATTATTCACTCGCATATTATAAACTTTTATACATATTACGTCACAATGAAAAAAATTGGTGTCTGTAAAAAAGTCACGGATATCTACCTCATAACTATGGCTTAATTGTATTTTTTTTTGTTACTGTCACATTTCCCCCGATATGTTAGATGATAAATAACCGATCCAAACAAAGACAAATTGAAAACAACATGTAAAAGTGTAAATATATGAAAAATAACATCTCGACCACTCCTTGATGTCTGGGATTTCTGCATCGCGACCTTTGTTATATAAACATGTTTCACCCATAAAATCTCCCCAAAATCGGGCTGTGGCAATTCACAGCTGTGTCTTGACACCCGGTGATACATGTTACATGGAGTTTTTGGATCGAATAGAGGTAAGTACGCGATAATATCTCGTTAAAATCACGGCGTCTTTAATTATGCTCTCGCGTGCTCTCACTTCCAGTTAGGGTTTTGCTGTTTAAAAAAAAAAAAAAATTTTTTTTTAAATGCCCTCCTGTTCAAAATTTTTCTTACCCCAGAAAATTGAGATTTTAAGCTTTCCAGTGATGTAAAACACATGCATATAGGACAATTTTGAAATTTGGCCAAATTAGGGGTCTCAGAGCGGAACTTCAAGTCACCTGAGTGTTTTCCGCAATATATATTACTCAAACAAAAGTAAAAGTAGTCATCCAAAAAATCTAGTCAAGTAAAATTAAAAAAGTGGTTGGTGTAAACTCACGTAATAAGTAACATTTTGAGTAACTGCTTAAGATGTTTGATTTTTTTTTTTAACAATGGTATTTTTTTTCTCAGCTCAAAGTTATCTATATGAACTGGTATTATTATACTGTACTGTAACATATTACATAACCACATTAAGAGAAAGAAATACCAAAATATATATTGAATTCTGGCCTGATAAGAAAAAGTACTGAAATTAAGCATTATTCCTCCAAAGAGCATGAGAGTCCTCAAGTAGAGAAGACTTATTTCCTCTTAGGCTTAGGATCATGTCTCCAGTTTTCCGTGGTCAATCGGTGTCAAATAAATACTGGGAGGGAGATTAAAATTTGCGCTTTCGAGTCATGTTGAAGGCAGTTCTCACCTTAAATATTTTTTTTTATGGTGCTTTAAATGCGTTACATGATTGAGCAGGCCTGTGTGATCATAAAACGGTAACCTGACTCTGATTGGTGTAACGGAATCACGTGTTTATTTCTGCAACGTCTCATTGGTGAAACTGGTTGAGCCACTGTTGGCGTCTCTGGCAAAAAATAAGTAAATTCGGATATGTAGAATGAAGAGGAAAAATTGAATGACTAGTGTATCCCAAAGTCGCGGAGGGAGAGTTTCATCTTCACAAATCTACTCAAGAAAAAGTAAAAAGTATGGTTTATTAAAACCACTACTCAAAAAGTTACTCAAGTAAATGTAACAGAGTAACATCTTGTGCTTTATCTCCATTGCTGATTTCAATTATTATTATTATTAGTAGTATTTTTTTTAATTTCATTTTTTATTTATTTATTTATTTTAATTTAAAATTTTATTTATTTAGTTATTTATTTTAATTTGAAAAAAAAAAATGTTTTTTTTATTCTACGGGTGATTAAATGCGATTTTTGGTATAATTTTATTTCCTGTTTCGATTGTCTTTATTTTTACGTTCTATTGATTCAATATGATTTTTATGATCTTCTTGTGATGTAAAGCACTTAGAATTGCCTTGTTTTGAATTGTGAAATATAAATAAATTTGCCTTGCCTTGCCTAAACGTAACGTATTACTATCCACCTCTGAATATGACATGATTGGTGATGAAACTGAGCTCTTGTTTTGGAACAGCCATCAGTTTGTCTTCTCGCCAACAATTAATGCATTCATTTATATCATACAATTCAGTCTTCTGAATATGTGTACTAGTGTTGTTTCCGTCAACGATGACTACAACGAAAATGTTTGTCCAGGAACACTTTTTTCATGACGATGACAAGACAATAACAAGCTAAAACATGTTTTGGGAGACTAAAACATAATGATATGAATGCCAGTTTTCGTCTAAAGAGACGAGAACAAGATGAAGATGCGCAATTGTTTCCATCACATGTTCACAATGTGTGACATTTTATGTGTAGGTAGCCTGCATCTTTGCAGTGACCCTTTGTGTCACTCGAGATGTGCTGCGCCGCCCCTCCCTTCCAGACTTACACAGCGCGTCATCTTCATGCAGTTTTGCACACACGGTAAAATTTGTTTTCATGGCAATTTCTTGGCAATATTATGCAGTGTTGCTTTGGCCTTTAAAGGTCTGTGTTGAGTGATCATCACACACTAAATGTGACTTGTAGCATTAGCATAGCATTCGCGTTAGCATTAGGCTAATGCTAACGGTGCGCGTCCTCTTAAACTCTCTGACAACTTTTTTTTACCTACAGTTTGTGGCGTACAGCTGGGTATAATTAATTGAAAATAATACAACAACGCCAACTTGGTGATAATACACACTCAGCAGGAAAAGATTATTTTCAATTAATTATACCCACCTGGATGTCACGACCTGGAAGTTAAAAAAAGTTGTCAGAGAGTTTAAGAGGACGCTCGCCGTTAGCATTAGCCTAATGCTAGCGTGAAGGCTATGCTAATGCTACGAGTAACATTTTATGTATGATGATCACTCAGCACAGACCTTTAAAGGCTAAAGTAACATTACATATTTTCTCTGGCCAAGAACACAAATCTTACCGTGTGTGCAAGCCTAAATGGAGACTGAAGTCTGAACATTGCTGATCATATGCATACTGGTATCTATTTTTTATAATAGGCACAATAAATGGACTTCCACATTAATTTTTACCTCATCATAGATTCAGCAGCTCCATGCATTATTTCTCTCCGATGTCATTGTAACTTTGCTTTGTTGATCCTGTTTTGCAAGTTTGATAAGCGTTAATAATTCAAAACGATTTGCAGTGAAATGCAAGAACCCCTTAATCAACAAAAGTGCGACATCTTAATGATAGAGGAGACTAAGCCGATCAATTTATTGACAAGGCTCAACGACTATTAATTCCATCATTCTAGTTTGAGGTTGATTACCTATCGTAGACCATTGATCCAGCAAGATGAAAGGAAGTGAATGTGCGGATTATGCTGATTTCAAGGATTGGTGCACTGTCAATTGAGCTTGATGCAACAGAAACAGAAGCTCTCTCATGTGGGTCACTGCGGTTATGATTTAGTCACTACTTTTATCTAATAACAATTTCTTAGTGCATACACAACATTATAGACACAGTATAACTGTGAATTAAGAGGTTCAAATATTGATTAACGTAATATTACTTTGAATTTTGATTGGATAAAGTAGACATTTGTACAATATTAGTCCTTTAAATTGTGGTCAAGGTTTTAGGTGCGACTTGAGGTTCAGAAGCAATTTCTAATGGGTTGGGTGAGACAAAAGTTATTGTCCTACCATGCCACCTTCATAATTTCAATTATTTTTAAACAGGAATAACATAGAAAAATTCATGTCTTTATTAAATGCTTCATTGAGTGAATCCACTCAAATATACTCACGCCATAGATTCCATAACCTATTGACATGACACGGGAAACAGGGCCGATTCGTAGGGGGCCTACTTTCAAAAACTTCAAATTCATTTATTTACAAAACCAAAGCTGCTATCGACCTAAAACCAAAACAGGCCATATTTGAGTCTCCATGAGCAGGGGCATGAAAAAAAGTCGTTACCTTGAAAAATCCAGATTAATTATTTTCTATGTAAGTATAACACAATTTAAAATAGCTATAAAAGTCTCAGATTTTACACTAGATGCACAAAAATCACCAAATGCAGAGATATTCACCTATATTTTCAGGATCAATAGCAATATCTAACATATCAAATATGTTTTTGACCAAAATAGCAACTTAATTTTTTTTATTTACTGCAAGTTTTCAACAGCTAATAAATCACTCAATTTAACATCAGAAACTTAATATTTGAGAAAAACATGCAGAATCAATCATAAATAATATGTAAATAGATCATTAATAAATTCTATATACAATCACAACTTATTATGGAATAGAATATCTCTTTATTATCCTAACACTGTTATATACTGTTAGTGAATGAGGCTAGCGGCCGCCTGGCGTAAACAGAGCTTTTCTGGCAAAAATTATTGAGAATAAATGCTCAAATCCCCGAATTCTTCATAGATATGGACGTAAAACAGTCTTGATTCTTGGTAAAAAGCAAAGAAACCGTACAGTTAGCGTTTAGTTTACGTATATCCATGTTACTATGTTAGCGAATGAGGCCAGCGGCCGCCTGGCGTGGAAGGAGCCTTTCTGGCAAAAATTCTCGTGAATAAATGCTTAAATCCCCGTATTCTTCATAGATATGGACGTAAAACAGTCTCGATTCTTGGTTAAAAGCAAAGAAACCGTGCAGGTAGCATATATTTCACGTAAATATTGCCAACTATGAGGCTAGGCAGTTCCATGTGTAAACAAAGAAGAAAATTCCTGCGAGTAAATGCTTCAATCACGCATGCATGGTACGAAAAATATAATGTTTACCTTAAATCCTCAAATCAATCCTGCGACAATCCTTCCTGTTTGTATGCGGTACAGCTTTCGTAGGTAAATCCAATCGTAAGTAAATCCAAGTTTAAATCCGACATTAGCGTGTGCTGTCTTCAGCTATTACTAATTGAAGGTCGGCCCCCTCTGATAAGGTGTTGCGCAAAGAATGACGAAGTGTCAGATCAATAGATTTTTTAATTCTATGCTCACGCTTTGACGCTCATGCTACTGTGAATAGGCATGTGCCGGTATGAGATTTTCACGGTACGATAACCGTGAGCAAAAATACCGCGGTTTCACGGTATCACGGTATTGCAATTATAGCTCCAAAATTTTGAGATACATGGGTTTAAAAAAAAAAAAGAAAGAAAATCCATTGAACAGGATTTTTTCAAAACATATTTGCAAATTGGAACATGAATATAATGTGAAAATAAATAAATTAACAAAAAATACCAAATATTATATAAAATTAAAATAAATAGAACCTAGACTATACCCACAGCCACAGCTCAAGTTGCTCAATATTAGAGTAAGAACAAAATAATTGCTATAAAAAGTAAAAACACTTCTAAATAAAATAAAAAATATATACTGTATGACTTTTTTTTGGGGGGGGGAAGCTCAAGTGAAGTTTCGCCATTTCCAGCCACTGTGTCAACTCTAGTCTACATGATGCCATGCCTTTGTGTTAAAAAGAACAAAGAACTCATAAGTTAATAAGTTAGTTAAAAATGTATAAGTTAGTTTTATAAATTAGTTAAAATGTAAATATTGTTGAGGTTTCAAGGTTTCATCTAAAAAAAAAAGAAAAAAAAAAGTGAGGAGTGAGACCTCCTCTCTCAATTAGCGATCTTTGACGCGATTCTTTTTCTTTCCCTGCTTCATTCAAGCTTTTCTTTCACTCAGCGGCGGTGAGACATAAAAGAAGCTGCTCTCCCAGTTTAGCCTAGGCTAACATTCGTCTTTGTAAGTTTTAGTTAGTTTGTATATTGAATTTGAAAGGAAAATGTGTGTTTTGTTTTTGGCGAACTTTTTAATGGTGCTACTGCTATCCTGTTGAACCTAATCACACGTGGAAAAATACAGTTGTACAACGTTTTAAATGTATTTATTTGTATATTTCACCACGATTTGAGAGCTCAATAAATTGAAGAAAAGTACGCCTTGTATTTGGAGGATTTGTTTTTGGGTTTGCTGGCTGTTTAGTGACACTCACGGCAATAAACGGGAAGGGGTGAGCGGTGCCGCACCAAGCCACTTCGGCTGCATTTTGGCACATGAAAAATAGCGAATACCGTACTAAGGTATGACGGAAAATTTTAGTGGTTTTGAAACCGTGACGTTTTCACACCACGGTAAACCGTGAAACCGGTAACCGGCACATGTCTAACTGTGAACAGCCTCTCACTTTCACAATGAGTTGCCACAGCACATTTAGCTAGTTTCTTCATAATTGACCCATTTGTGCCTTTGATCGGAGAGCTATCAAGCTTCTCTGGCAAGATCAAAGCTACAAAACTGTCAATCATCGTTAACTTTAAGTACCAAACATAAGCTGCACAGTTTGTTGCATTGCTTAGCAGGAGGTAGGGTGAGAAGCTCTGGCACTGTACGAACATAAAGCAGAAAAACATAAATATATATTTTTAATTTAAAGCCTGATCGTTTTACCCTATTCCGATCCTCTCAAAAATGGTGCGATCGGCCTGATTTCGGATCATGTAATCGGATTGGAACATCCCTAGTCTATACCATATTGCCATGGCCTTTTGGTGTGTATTTACAAAAAAGGCAGTGATAACATGCTGCTACTCTAAAATCTTAAAAACTTGATATGATAGGTCAATCCCGAACCTGACATATGACATATGTCAACAGTGGCTGTAGTGGAATTAGTGTGTGTGTGCGGTGTGTCTGTTATTCGGATGTGAGTTCCATTTTTTGGGGTCAAACTGCTTTGGTGTTCTATGGAAAAAAGTTTTATTATGAATTGTTGTTGTAAAATATTATAGTCTGATATATATTTAGGATGCAATCACTCCCAGCGTGAGTGTGAAATATACCTGCTTGACAGCACTGTTGGTTAATTTAGAATTTACCTCTCCAAAGATTGGAAGTAGGGTAAAATGTCTTTGATGAACCATTTTATGTATTAATCAATTCTCTTGTATCTTTTGTGGCTGTTGCTAAAAAACAATGTGTTCTTGACTGTTGAATGTTGACCCAATTTTGTAGTACCTTTAAAACATTGTCTAGATCTGTTCTTCATCTGCTTTAGCCCATTCGAGTCACAGGAAGCCGCATGACAATTTTGTGTATACCAAAGAGCCTGGAGAGGCCATCGAGTAAGCCTGCTCTGTCAGCAAAATGGTGTTGTCCATCATTATGGACCACATAGGTGCCACAGGGGAGTGAATTGGTCAATGAAGCTTTCAGTTCCTTAATAAAGCTCGGCGTTTAGCCAGGCTCTGGCAGCTAGACATTACATTAAGATCTTAGTGGCTCTTTGGTGGCACATTTTGGGAAAAACAGTGGATTAGCATTGTTAATGAAACGAGTGTTGGTTTAGGATTCATTAAAGCCTCTGGTTCAGATATTGCTATTACACATTTTAATGGTTTGTTTTTAGAGACTGCAGTCACGTTGGTCTTTATAATGTACAGTGGTATGAAAAAGTATCGGAACCTTTTGGAATTCCTCACATTTCTGCATAAAATCACCATTAAATCCGATCTGATCTTTGTTAAAATCACACAGATGAAAAAACAGTGTCTGCTTTAACTAAAACCACCCAAACATTTATAGGTTTTCATATTTCAATGAAGGATAATATGCAAATAATGACAGAAGGAGGAAAATTAAGTAAGTGAACCGTCACTTTTAATAATTTTTGGCCCCTCCTTTGGTAGCTACTGTATATCTCCAACCAGACGCTTCCTGTAGCTACAGATCAGTCTGGTACATTGATTAGGAATAATCTTGGTCCATTCTTCTCTACAAAACTGCTGTAGTTCAGTCAGATTCCTGTGCCATTTGGCATGAATTGCTGTCTTTAGGTCATGCCACAGCATCGCTATGGGGTTCGAGTCTAGATTTTGACTTAGCCACTGCAGAATGTGTTTTTGTTCTTCTGCAACCATTCTGAAGTTGCTTTTCTTCTGTGTTTGCGATCATTGTCTTGTTGCAGCATCCATCCTCTTTTTAACGTCAACTGTCTAACAGGCAGCGTCAGGTTTCATGTAAAACATCCTTATGAACTTGTCAATTCATTCTTCCATTAATGATTGCAAGTTGTTCAGACCCTGAGGTAGCAAAACAGCCCCAAATCATGATGCTCCCTCCACCATGCTTCACGGTGGGAATGAGATGTTAATGTTGGTGAGCTGTTCCATTTTTCCTCCACACATAATGTTGTGTATTACTCCCAAACAATTCAACTTTGGTTTCATCAGTGCATTAAATATTTTCCCAAAACGTCTGTGGAGTGTCCAAGTGCCTTTATGCGAACATTAAACATGCAATAATGTTTTTTTTTTTTTTTAGACAGCAGTGGCTTCCTCCATGGAGTCCTCCCCTGAACACCATTCTTGGCCATAGTTTTACTTATAGTTGATGTGTGGACACAGATATTGAACTTTGCCAGTGATTTCTGTAAGTCTTTAGCAGAAACTCTAGCGTTCTTTTTTTTTTTTTTTTTTTAACTGTCTGAGTATTCTGCGCTGAACTCTTGGCGTCATCCTTGGTGGATGGTCACTCTTTGGAAGAGAAGCAACAGTGCCAAAGTCTCTCCATTTGTAGACAACTTCTCTGACTGTCGATTGCTGAACATCCAGACTTTTAGAGATGGTTTTGTATACTTTCCCAGCTTTATACAAATCAACAATCCTTGATCACAGGTCTTCAGACAGCTCTTTTGACCGAGCCATGTTGCACATCAGACAATGCTTCTCATCAAGACAATTTTTACCAGGTGTGTGTTTTATAGTGGGCAGGGCAGCTTTCAACCACTCATCGGTGATTGGGCACACACCTGACTTAAATTGTTTGGTAAAAATAGGTTTCAATTGCTCTTTAAGTCTCTTTAGGCAGAGGGTTCACTTACCCCCCACTGACTGATCTGTAGCTACAGGAAGCGTCTGGTTGGAGATATACAGTAGCTGCCAAAGGAGGGGCCAAAAATTATTAAAAGTGATGGTTCACTTACTTAATTTTCCTCCTTCTGTCATTATTTGCATATTATCCTTCATTGAAATATGAAAACCTATAAATGTTTGGGTGGTTTTAGTTAAAGCAGACACTGTTTTTTCATCTGTGTGATTTTTACAAAGATCAGATCACATTTGATGGTGATTTCATGCAGAAATGTGAGAAATTCCAAAAAGTTCAGATACTTTTTCATACCCCTGTATGTAACTTGTATATACATATTTGTGTGTAATCAGAGGCACAATGGGTGACTGGTTACCTTGTCAGCCTCACAGATCTAACGTCAGTGGTTCCATTTTTCTTAGCCTAAACTCAACTAATTATTATTCTACTCAACTATCAATGTCTTCCTCTTGCTCTTCCGAGTTGTTGTCGACGTGTGTCTGTTTGTAGTGATGTTTCCCGTGATATTTCGAAATAGATACCGCCACCAAAAATACAGCGGTAATATTGGAAATGGTATGCATTGATCATCACCCAGCAACATGAAAACATGCCAAGGAATGCATTTGATCAATATACTGCACCAATGTAAAACACGGCACTGTCTGTCTAGAGAGGTTACATGAAGTACTTTGAGACCTGGGTGAACAATGATGAACAATGAATGGATGGATTGATGAAAAGAAGAAAAAGTCATTTCTCTTCCTGACCCTAAGATTATGAACGTAATCATGATTTTATCACTGTAATCATAGTCATGTTTAATTGTCCTACTGTGTGCTTTCCAAATGTTGTTTAGTACAGTGGTACCTCTACATACGAATTTAATTCGTTCCAGAAGCTGGTTTCTAAATCGAAATGGTTGTATGTCGAGCGGAATTTTCCCATAAGAATACATTATAATTCAATGAATTTGTTCCACAGCCCAAAAACCTACGCTAAATCCTTCATAAATACTGCGGGTACAATTACAGTAACTACACATAGCAAAACAAATAAATCATAAATACAAATCATAATAATAATAATGTAACGAATCAGGTTCTAATATGGCGGTTGTCTTTTGGATGCTGACCCCGAACACACTGTGTGACTGATGAGAGAGAAGTGCGGTAGAAGGGGAAGATTTTACTCTTTTTTCATGTTGTTGTTGGCGTCGGATATGGCGGACAGTAGCTGTGTTGCATTGCACAAGCTCTAAAATAAATTATTAAAAACTTACGAACCTTGCGACTTTCTTGCAGATGTTATGATAATAATAATAATAATTGTAACCTTAACTTCTAAAGACAGGGGAACAGAGGTCGGAGGGCCGTCGAGATCATAGAAATATTCCGGCCGTGTTGTCGAGCAAGTTCACTGACAGGCACACCTCGCACACTCTATCATTTCCTTCTAAATTTCAATGGTAAGCGTCACCTTCCTCCTTTTTTTTTCACCACCTGCACTAACCTTCTTGGAACCCATGTTGATTTCTCCCACAAGAAAGTCCGGCGTGCGTTCGTCTTGCGGGAAAGGAACGAAATTGCGACACTATCATAAATCGTCGAATTTTGAGCATGTTGTCATATGTCGAGACAAATGCTGAGTCACATTTTACATCGGATGTCGAAAGGATCGTGTGTCGAAGCGATTGTATGTTGAGGTACCACAGTATGTAAGTTGTGTATGGTATCACCGGACAACTCTGAACTCGTATGTACTCTTTTCCTGATCTTCATTTTCTTTTTCCCAAAGGACAGAGGGAGAATGAAAATGGGGGCCTGTGGCGTCTACTCTCAAGTGCTGCTGTGGTTCAACCTCATCTCTCTTGTGACTTCCCTGAACCCAGATGATCCCAACGTGTGCAGCCACTGGGAGAGGTCAGGTTTTAGAACTCTCGACTGTACAGTACAAATGAAATAATACCAATTAAAATAATGCAGTGAACTAATGGATCGCTGTAACAAATCTCAGTGGACAGGTTTGTCAGTAATCAAGCCAAAAAAATGAAAAAAGTTTACTCTTAAGGACAGACTGAGACTGTAAATCCACAATGATGCTAATGTGACCGCTTCAGTAGTCTCACCATTGGTGCTGGTGTGCAAATCACAGTGCAAATTTTGCATTGAGTGTGTAGATACTGTCATCGATTTCCTCACTGTGTAATTTGCAGAAAGCACACCTCATGATTAGTTTCACCCAGGGCCGGAGTGGGACTCATTTTCAGCCCGGTAGTTTCATGCTAAAGACCGGCACACTTTATATCATGGCCTACCGTATTGAAAGATTGTAATAATAATTGTGCTCTCAAGCGATTAAATTTTTTAATCGTGATTAATCGCATGCCGTCAATAGTAAACCTATTAGTGTCATTTTTTAAAATGCATAAATTATACATTTAAAATTTTAATAATCTTATTAGCACAGGAGTCGATCAATGTGCTTACCTTACATAAAGATTTAAACTTCATTAGAAACAAGAAAAGAGTTTTACTTTACACTTGTAAAGATAAATTAAACATAAACTTGAAAAAAGGGAGGCACGGAAGAAGAGAGGTTAGCATGTCCTCTGACAGTTCTGAGCTCAAGCATGGGTTCTGTGTGGCGTTACCATTTTATTTTTGGGGTACTCGCAATAATTTTATTTTATATACTGTATTGGACTGACTTTTTAAAGACTCAGTGTGGCAAGTAAGTACAATACTGAAGCTTTTCATAGTATTATTATTTTTTTTTTTTTAGGCTTGTGGTTATAATAAGCTGAAAAATCTTCAGCATCGGAATAGTTACGAGGAACTGCTTGGGATTAGCCATGACATGCAAATTGACATATTCAATTTTGTTGGTTTAATCTATTATGTTAAATTGCCAAAATAAAACAACTTTTACTTGATATTAAAATTTTTCGGAGAGCACCGTAATGCAAAATATCACTGGTTATCAGTGTTTTCATATTATTTATGACAGAAAATTACTACAAAAAAAAAAATTAAATGTGAAAGATAAAATGATTGAACTCGCCAAAAGGCTATCTCCCAAAGCACTTATACAGTTCGAACATCTGTGCATTTCAGGGTTATCAGTTCACCTCAGACTGCAATGTTTTGGGTTAAAATGCCACAGTTTTGCATGAAAACGTGGATTTCACCCCAATCCTCTGTCTTTGTACCCAAAAGAAGTGCTCTTCTGCCCGTATAGGGGGCGTCTCAGGCGGCCAACATGCCGGTAGGTTCATCGCTGTACTTTCATCCAAACATACTCGATGTTTGTTCTTATCAATTTGTTCATCATTCATGGACAAAATTATAACAACCTGTCAGCCTGTGTTGATGTGAGGTGTAAGATTGATACGCCGGCCACTTGAATGACCAAAAGAAAAGTGAAATTACAAATTATATTACAGTTGCTGAAGGCAGAAGGGCTGACACGGAATTTTTTGTTACAAGGAAATACAACAACCTTGTTTATATATTTCCAACCTGTATTGACTGTACTTTCTATTCACTTTGAAACTCTTTTGAAAAAAAAAAAGTGTAACTTTTGAAGGAAAACACAAAATTGTCTGGGTGACCCCCAACTTTTGAACGGTAGTTGTATGCGTTTACGTAATTGTGCCATCCTACACGTACTGTTTAGCAACAGGCCAGAAGCAGAGAGCATGTGTTGCAGCCACAGCAGTACAGTAGTTGACAAAAATAATACTAAACATCATTATAATTAAAATCATCATCGTGCAGTGCCTTGCAAAAGTATTCGGCCCCCTTGAATCTTGCAACCTTTCGCCACATTTCAGGCTTCAAACATAAAGATATGAAATGTAATTTTTTTGTCAAGAATCAACAACAAGTGGGACACAATCGTGAAATGGAACAACATTTATTGGATAATTTAAACTTTTTTAACAAATAAAAAACTGAAAAGTGGGGCGTGCAATATTATTCGGCCCCTTTACTTTCAGTGCAGCAAACTCACTTCAGAAGTTCAGTGAAGATCTCTGAATGATCCAATGTTGTCCTAAATGACCGATGATGATAAATAGAATCCACCTGTGTGTAATCAAGTCTCCGTATAAATGCACCTGCTCTGTGATAGTCTCAGGGTTCTGTTTAAAGTTCAGAGAGCATTATGAAAACCAAGGAACACACCAGGCAGGTCCGAGATACTGTTGTGGAGAAGTTTAAAGCCGGATTTGGATACAAAAAGATTTCCCAAGCTTTAAACATCTCAAGGAGCACTGTGCAAGCCATCATATTGAAATGGAAGGAGCATCAGACCACTGCAAATCTACCAAGACCCGGCCGTCCTTCCAAACTTTCTTCTCAAACAAGGAGAAAACTGATCAGAGATGCAGCCAAGAGGCCCATGATCACTCTGGATGAACTGCAGAGATCTACAGCTGAGGTGGGAGAGTCTGTCCATAGGACAACAATCAGTCGTACACTGCACAAATCTGGCCTTTATGGAAGAGTGGCAAGAAGAAAGCCATTTCTCAAAGATATCCATAACAAGTCTCGTTTAAAGTTTGCCACAAGCCACCTGGGAGACACACCAAACATGTGGAAGAAGGTGCTCTGGTCAGATGAAACCAAAATTGAACTTTTTGGCCACAATGCAAAACGATATGTTTGGCGTAAAAGCAACACAGCTCATCACCCTGAACACACCATTCCCACTGTCAAACATGGTTGTGGCAGCATCATGGTTTGGGCCTGCTTTTCTTCAGCAGGGACAGGGAAGATGGTTAAAATTGACGGGAAGATGGATGCAGCCAAATACAGGAACATTCTGGAAGAAAACCTGTTGGTATCTGCACAAGACCTGAGACTGGGACGGAGATTTATCTTCCAACAGGACAATGATCCAAAACATAAAGCCAAATTTACAATGGAATGGTTAAAAAATAAACGTATCCAGGTGTTAGAATGGCCAAGTCAAAGTCCAGACCTGAATCCAATCGAGAATCTGTGGAAAGAGCTGAAGACTGCTGTTCACAAACACTCTCCATCCAACCTCACTGAGCTCGAGCTGTTTTGCAAGGAAGAATGGGCAAGAATGTCAGTCTCTCGATGTGCAAAACTGATAGAAACATACCCCAAGCGACTTAAAGCTTTAATTGGAGCAAAAGGTGGCGCTACAAAGTATTAACGCAAGGGGGCCGAATAATATTGCACGCCCCACTTTTCAGTTTTTTATTTGTTAAAAAAGTTTAAATTATCCAATAAATTTTGTTCCACTTCACGATTGTATCCCACTTGTTGTTGATTCTTGACAAAAATTAAAATTTTATATCTTTATCTATGTTTGAAGCCTGAAATGTGGCGAAAGGTTGCAAGGTTCAAGGGGGCCGAATACTTTTGCAAGGCACTGTATGTATGCATGTATCCATTGCCTATAGTTTCTTTTGCAAGGACAGTTTTAAAAGGAGAATTTTTTTTTTTTTTTTAAATACAACGAGCAATCTTCTTACTTTTTGATAAATTTTTCTTTTTCTTTCCAGTGTCTTTAAAGTGTACTTTCTTTGTAAAACTTCAAAATACTTTGCATTTAAAATGTAGGCTTCGCTTTTAATCATCTGATAATGAACAGCATTTCTATTTTTGGAGAAATGTGTATTTTCTCTCTAACGTTCTGTATTTTCTGACTTTGTAGTTACGCGGTGACCGTACAAGAGTCTTATGCTCATCCATTCGACCAGGTCTACTATACCCGCTGCACAGACATTCTCAACTGGTTCAAATGCACAAGACACAGGTATGAACATTTTCAGGAAGTTTTTACTTTTCAGACATACAGTGGTACCTCGACATACGATCGCTTCGACACACGATCTTTTCGACATCTGACGTAAAATTTGACTCGCCATTTGTTTCTACATCCGACGACATGCTCGAAATTTGACTACTTACGACTGCGCCGCAGTTTCTTTGTTTTGCCGAAGACGGACACACGGCTGATTTTCTTGTGAGAGAAATTAACACTGGATCCAAAAAGGTCAGTGCAGGTGCAGAAAAAAAAAGAAAAGGTGAGGTTTACCATTGGAATGAAGATGATGGCAAAATATAAGCATGGTGTGTTCATTCATGAACTGGGTCGACAATAGGGCCGTAGAATGTCGATCTCGGCCGGCGGTCCTCCTCCGTTCGCCAGTCTTTATAAGTTAAGGTGACAATTCTTATTGCGGTAACATTGCCAAAGAAATCGCCAGCTTCGTCAGGTTTCTAATTGTTTATTCCATCAACTCGCCTACTGTCCGCTGCTGTTGACGGCAGGATCAAAAAAGAAAGTAAAATAGCGCTCTCTTGCTCACGTCATGTCAGCTCCGCGGTGCGTTCAGGTACAGAAAAAAAAAGGGCCCGCCACATTAGAACCCGATTCATTACATTTTTAAAGGTATTATGACTATTATTATTATTGCTATTATTATTACTGCTATTATTATATTATTGTTATTCTGATTTTTATTCATAATACATTAGTTCTGCTCATTGTAATTGCTATTTGCAATAGTTACAGCAGTATTTATCAAAGATTTAATGTAGGTTTTTGGGTTGTGGAACGAATTACTGTAATGGAATTATAATGCATTCTTATGGGAAAATCCTGCTCGACATACGACCATTTTGACTTACAAACAAGCTCCTGGAATGAATTAACTTCGTATGTAGAAGTACCACTGTATTTAAAAATTTTGTACAATTATTTAGGTCCTGGTACTTATATATATTTCGGCAGTTCATGCAGAAAATGTGAGTGATGTGTAACATACTATGTGTTCATCATGATATAAAACCGAGCTTCTTACATTACATCTATCAACTTACAATAAAGTATAACTTTATTAACATTGTTTTGTTTGCAACAGATAAGACTTAAAGCGCATAATTTGCCTCAATTGTTAAAAAGTCACATCCAATCTGCATACACTCAAGGTACATTTTTTGACCATTTGATACTGAAAAATAATTTTTAATGAAATCAAGAAATTATAATAAATTCAAATTGATTAGCAACATTAACTCAGAGTACAATATGCCAAACAATTTGACTGGAAAAAAACACACACAAAAAAACACGACAATGTCACTGACATTTTATTTTGCTGCATGCAATATCAGCTCCTTTACTATTATTTGGGGTTATTTTGTATTGAGTAACTTGGCATATCACGTTATATGATGCTAACAGTGTTCGCTGGTTTACTGTCTGCTGCTCTTTGCTGCGTGCTCTTGTTTGATTAAAATATACTGCGCACAACCTGAAAATGAGAGCGCCACTGCCACCCACTGAGTGGATGTGCAATTACACTTCTTTCTAGTATGGCAAAAAAGTATGTTCCCCGAGGTCACATGCACGCCCCTGGCGCGCCTTACTATTTGAGAAGGACTGATACAAAATAACCTGATGACCTAATCTTTCAGCATTAGCGTGGCTCATCAAGTAACGACACATAATAAGAGGCTCCCAGATCCCTCCTGTTGCTTGATGCTGTATTTACAGTATGGTTATGTAGGGCTATAAGAGAATGTGAAAAGTAGACATTCACTGTCTACCTAACACTTGGCAGTTGAGCTATGTCTGATGTGGTCATTTTCATGAAGGACTGTCAGCATATTGGCTTTAATGATCACATTAAGCTTTATAGCCACCAGTTAAGCTCCTTCAGCTAAAAGCTGAGTCATTGAACTTAAGAGGGTTAAAAATTCAAAAAACTTGAGCGGGGAGGAGAAACTCGATCATTTAAGTCATTTTCATTTTTTTTTTTTTTTTTTTTAAAGATGGACGAGTGTATCATATACAGTGCAGGCCAAAAGTATTGGCACCCCTGCAATTCTGTCAGGTAATGCTCAATTTCTCCCAGAAAATGATTAGAATTACAAATGCTTTGCTCGTAATATCTTCATTTATTTTGCTTGCAATGAAAAAACACAAAAGACAATGAAAAACAAATAAAATCATGATCATTCTACACAAAACTCAAAAAATGGGCCGGACAAGAATAGTCTCCAGTGCTTTCTCTCAAACCATTTTCTAGTGCTTTTTGAAGTGTGTTTTGTGTCATTGTCCTGCTGGAAGACCCATGACCTCTGAAGGAGACCCAGCTTTCTCACACTAGGCCCCTACATTCTGCTCCAAAATTGTTGGTAGTCTTCAGACTTCATAATGCCATGCACACGGTCAAGCAGTCCAGTGCCAAAGCAACCCCTAAACATAAGGGAACCTCCGCCATGTTTGACTGTGGCGACCGTGTTCTTTTCTTTGAAGGCTTCACTTTTTTCCCTGTAAACTCTATGTTGATGCCTTGTCCCAAAAAAACTCTACTTTTGTCTCATCTGACCAGAAAACATTATTTCAAAACGTTTTTGGCTTTCTCAGGTAAACTCCTGCCTGCCTTTTTTTTTTAAATAGAAGTGGGTCAGAAGTGGGGTCTTCCTGGGTATACTACCATAGAGTCCCATTCCATTCAGATGCCGACAGATAGTACGGGTTGACATTGTTGTACCCTCAGACTGCAGGACAGCTTGAACTTGTTTGGATGCTAGTCTTGTCAATTTTTATTTTCCGTCCACATCTAGGGAGGTTAGCCACAGTGCCATGGGCTTTACACTTATTGATGACACTGCGCACGGTAGACACAGGAACATCCAGGTCTCTGGAGATGGACTTGTAGCCTTGAGATTGCCCATGCTTCCTCACAATTTTGCTTCTCAAGTCCTTAGACAGTTCTTTGGTCTTCTTCCTTTTCTCCATACTCAATGTGGTACACACAAGGATAAGGGCAGAGGTTGAGTCAACTGTAATCCATTTTAACTGGCTGCAAGTGTGATTTAGTTATTGCCACCACCTGTTATGTGCCGCAAGTAAGTGACAGGTGGTGTTAATTACACAAATTCGAGAAGAATCACATGATTTTTTTTTAAAGGGCGCCAATACTTTTTTCCGGTCCAGTTTTGGAGTTTTGTGTCAAATGATGATTTTTTTTTTTTCCATTTTCTTTTGTGGTTTTTTCATTGCAAGCAAAATAAATGAAGATATTACTACCAAAGCATTTGTAATCATTTTCTGGGGCAAATTGAGCATTATCTGACGGAATTGCATTGGTGCCAATACTTTTGGCCAGCAGTCAATGCGTGAGATTTTTAATGGAGCTTAATTCTGAATACTCTCTTTGCATTTGATTCGCCACTTTAACTTTTTTTACTAAACTTGGTTGCATTGCTTTGGTAAGAGCATGAGCAATTACAGTACGTATGGACCAGATGTATACAACTCATTTTTTATTTAATTAGTTTTTTTTTTTTTTAAATGTCATTATTTCCCGATGATTTTTTGTTTTGTTTTGTTTTTACCACCAGGCGGAAATAAAATATGGTCCCTTTTCACAAGTACGCAAACATCTTCCAAAATTTTCTATGAACCCCTCGGCTCGAGAAATTTTGTTTGACAGGTGCAGATCAGGTGCAAGTGTCGTCGTAACATTCGGTTCGGTGGACGTCACGGCCGTTGAAACCATGACAAATGCGCTTTCTTGGAAGTTTGGGACACTCGAAAAATGGGTCTCACACCTCCAGTTGCTAACCCAAAAGAGATCTTGATCTATATTTGTGTGGAACTGTAGATCACAACAACAACAAAAAACTATTCCATTCTCGCCGAAACTAGTAAAGCTCTTTACAAGGCTATTACAATTTTGCGTACTCCTTCGAATAATGTTAATTGTTTTCTGGGGCAACAAGTGGAATTGATCGAGAGCCAGGCAAGTGGGCCGAGTCCTTGCGGCAATGAAGCTGAGCGAAGTTTCTCGTTAAAGAGGAAATATGTCGCATTCAGAGGTTGCGCTAGACTTTTTCGTTGTCTGTCCTTTTGACTGACAGTGTCATAAAAATCCGGTCATAATCTATTTTTACCCGTCACTTACATTTTTAAAATGATAATAATGACATATTCAATAGTATTTAGTTTTCATTCATTTTTAATTAATATTCTGTCCAAACAAGCTTAACAAGAGGCAAACAGACAGCGGAGTGCACCAATCAGCCACGGGCAGACGTGCCGTTAGCAAAGCAACGAGGGCAGGACGAGGGACTTGCGCGCGGAAGTAAACATACGAGGAGAACGGAGTTTATTCAACATGGCTAGCACGAGACAGACTGTTGTCAATGTCTCGTGTCGATGTGTTTTAGCTCATTTAAAACTGAATTTACCGCAGATTGGAACATATTCTCGGCTCTCCCGCCATCCGTGTTGTTGTAGAGACGACTTTCGGCGCACAAGAGTGACGTTGCTCGTGAAGAACACGTCACGTAAATAAACAAATCTGATTTGTCGATTGATTTTGTACCTACTCGAGAGGCTGTGTCCCAGACTTTTCTCTCAGTGTTTGAAAAATACAGGGAGAACAGTCTGGCCGTGCCAGGCAAACACTCAGTTGCCTTGACATTTTTCCGAGTAAGGCCAACGACGTCATTCATCAAGAGAGACGATAGCTAATAAATATGCTCACTCGCCACCCTGTGGTCTGGGGTGTGAATTGCAACCTGTCAAAATGACGGATGGACTTCAGTTTTTTCCGTCACCGTTTTAAAAAACCGGTCAACGACGGAAAATATTCGGTTAACGCGACCCCTGGTCGCATTATAAAAATCACATTTTTTAAAACTATTATGATATAGCATATGAAGAAACGACCTGTCACCCTCTGTTAAATATTTTCTGTATTCACTGAAGAAAAGCTGATTTTACCTGCCCAGGCTGCACGACTTTCGAAGACACCTGGCCAATTCAACAGCGTGGCTAAACATTATTTTCTAGCAGCTGTTATGTCACGTGCCGGTGTGTGTATTTACACAGCGGAACCTACAATCACCCATAGACTTCATAACCTGATAACATGACGCGGGAAACGGGGCCGATTCGTAGGTGGCCTAGTTTCAAAAACATCACGTTCAAATATTTACAAAACCAAAGTTGCTACTGACCTAAAACTAAAACAGGCCCCCAATCTAGTTATATATGAGTCTCCATGAGCAGCGGCATAAAAAAATTCAAAGTCATTCCCTTATAAAATCCCGATTCTTTTATACATAAGTATAACACAATTTAAAATGGCTATGAAAGTCTCAGATTTTACACTAGATGCACAAAAATCACCAAATGCAGAGATAATCACCACTATTTAAAGGATCAATAGCAATATTTAACATATCGTCATATCATATAAACGGCGACTAGCAAAGGGGGTGTGGAAGTCGCTGAAAAAAGGAAAAAGAGGAAGTGGTTGTGCCATAAAATTATTGTACTAGAACACAGCAAATGCACATGTATGCATTTAAATACTACTTTACTTGTATACTTTATTTGTAAACTTCAACCTATTCATGCACGGGCTCAAATGCACTGCACGTGAAGTAACTTCAGAACGAGCATGTAGCAGTGATGAAGCAAATTTATCTTCCCTCATTTAGTAGTTTATATATTTCTTTGATTCCCCAAAATACTTCCAGACCGCGTGTATGTTGGCTGTGAGCCTGTAGTGTTGCTTCCCGCTGTGTTTTGATGACGTCCTCACAAGAGGACTACGGTTCTTCACATTGTTCTGTGGTAAACTTTCGTCCTTTTAACCGAAAACTGAAAATGAAATTTTTGCTATTTCGGCCAAAAGTTTTCGGCGCTGAATTTTCTGTCACATCTCTAGTCTACGACATGGTAAGAGTTTTATTGAATAACCCAAATAACAATGTTTTTTAAACATTATTGCAAGACGTTTTATTCAAAGGCAAGTGGAAAATACCAAATTAATGAAATTATTTTGCAGAGAATTAACAAATAATTATTCCACTTGTGCTAAACTGGAGTTGCACTGGGAAAGTTTACTTTCTTCTTGAAGTTATATTGTTACCAGCAAACAGTAGAAGGATGAATTTGTTTGCAGTACAGATTGGTGGGCTGGCATGAAAGTAGAGGGCTAAACCCCTCACGGTACACATGCACAGTATGAGTGATTAGACCACATAGAATGGTGACAAGCTAGTAGAGAGATGTTTTTAAGTCTTACTTTGTGATGCCTGCAGATATGTTTGATGTTACAAAGTTTTTAATATTGCATACATATTTTAGATGTTCCGCCAAATGCAATTATGACTAAGCCTGTTGCAATATGCAATAAGTGAATTTATCGCTCGGTAAATAAAAATGAGATCAGTGATTTTTAAATTAATTAGTTGAGGCTAATGGAAAAAAGTGAAGGTACTAACCACTTTCGCCTGCTATAAAACATTGGCAGTCTTCTCCAAAATGCAAACTTGCGGTTAAATGTTGCCACCTTAAATGTGAAAACTTGCTGGTTTACAGCATTTGCAAACAATGTGGGAAAAAACAAAGAAAAAAATCTATTACTGACACCACATGCATGACGAAAATTGAAGACAATTGCACTTTTTTTTGAATGAGTGTAAAGCTTACGATTAGCAGCTTAGCGAACGTACCTCCAGCGAACATTTCAAAATAAAAGCACATGATGTTCAACATGTGAAGTAAGTTTTCTGGAGTTAATCTCAAATCTCACATACTTCACGTGCTACACTAAAAGTAGCTTTGCAATAACACCCATTGTAAAACATTTTGATTGGCAATGAATAATTCAAATCACATTTAATTGTCATTGTATTCATAGCCAGTTAGCTCAAAGACGGCAGCCAATCTGCTACTTCAATTTGTGACCAAAATAGTTTAAGCATTAACTGCCTGATATGTAAAGAGTAAGGTTGAAGCATTAAGATTCACAATTCATGGGAATAGGCGACCAAACAAACATCAACACAGAGGTAAAAACGAACAACAAGGATGGGCAGTTTATCTGTCACTAACCTGTAAAGCAGATGGGGAGAGAAACCCTTTGCCCCGTCAACTGTATGATTGGCACACGCACCAATATATTGATGCTGCATTCACGTGTTGTTGGAGTAATCGGAAAAATGAATCTCTATTACATGGTGTCTATAAAATGCGCCAAACAGTCACTCAACCTGTGATATACAGTCCTGGTCAAAAGTATTGGCACCCCCGCAATTGTGTCAGATAATGCTCAATTTCTCCCAGAAAATGATTGCAATTACAAATGCTTTGGTAGTAATGTTGTCATTTATTTTGCTTGCAATGGAAAAACACAGAAAAGAATGGAAAAACTCCAAAAATGGGCCGGTCAAAAGTATTGATACCTTTTGAAAAATCATGTGGTGCTTCTCTAATTTGTGTAATTAACAGCACCTGTTACTTACCTGTGGCACATAACAGGTGGTGGCAATAACTAAATCACACTTGCAGCCAGTTAGAATGAATGAAAGTTGACTCAACCTTTGTCCTGTGTCCTTGTGTGTACAACATTGAGCATGGAGAAAAGGAAGAAGACCAAAGAACTGTCTGAGGACTTGAGAAGCCCAATTGTGAGGAAGCATGGGAAATCTCAAGGCTACAAGTCCATCTCCAAAGACCTAAATGTTCCTGTGTCTACCGTGCGCCGTGTCAACAATAAGTGTAAAGCCCTGCCCTGTGGCTAACCTCCCTGGATGTGGACGGAACAGAAATGGTAAATGGTGTTATACAGAAAAATTGACGACAGATTTCAACAAAAGATTGTACAGATGGTGGATAAAGAACCTCGACTTATGGCGGTTCCATGATGTTTTGGGGTTGCTTGCTGCCACTGGCACTGGACTGCTTGACCGTGTGCATGGCGTAATGAAGTCTGAAGACTACCAACAAATTTTCCAGCATAATGTAGGGCCCAGTGTAAGAAAGCTGGCTCTCCCTCAGAGGTCATGGGTCTTCCAGCAGGACAATGACCCAAACACACTTCCAAAAGCACTAGAAAATGGTTTGAAAGAAAGCAATGGAGTTTTCTAAAGTGGCCAGTAATGAGTCCAGACCTGAATCCCATAGAACACCTGGAAAATGGCAGTTTGGAGAAGGCACCCTTCAAATCTCACAGACCTGGATTAATTGGCCAAAGAAGAATGGTCTAAAATTCCAGCACAGCATTGTAAGAATCTCATGGATGGATACCGGAAGCGGTTGTTCGCAGTTATTTTGTCTAAAGGTTGTGCTACCAAGTATTAGGTTTAGGGTGCCAATACTTTTGTCCGGCCCATTTTCACAGTTTTGTGTAAAATGATAATCATTTAATTTTTTAAAATTCTCTTTTGGACTTTTTCATTGCAAGCAAAATAAATGAAGATATTACTACCAAAACATTTTTAATTACAATCATTTTCTGGGAGAAATTGAGCATTATCTGACAGAATTGAAGGGGTTGCAATACTTTTGGCCAGCACTGCATTGTTGGAACATTAAAATAGGCTACCCTTTTTTTTAACAACCATTTTTTAAATCCCACATTACGACTTTACAACAGATTAGAACAATTTTCCAACTTGGGAACTCAGGTCTTACGATAAACATGAATGCAGCCTATCTCCCGAAGGTGCGTCGCAGAAGTGTCAGCTCATATGCCTATCACACCCAAAGTTACGTGCATAAATTACCATATTAAGGAGCCATGTGCAGATTTTATACGTATATGGGCTGAATAGAGTTATATGACCATATTAAATAGGCGCAATCCAGAGATTATGCTACTTAGATTTAAAACTCAAAAATTTAAGCTGGGGAACTGCAGATCAATACTGGGGCACGTGCCTCAGTGAAATATGTCTGGCGACGCCCATATGTGAGGGACTCCTATCCGTTCCTAATGTTATATCCCGAGCAACTACCGACCCATCTCCAATCTCCCTTTTCTGTCTAAAATTCTGGAAAGGGCCGTCCTCCTCACAACTCAGAACCCACCATACCCACAATAACATGTTTAAACTTTTCCAATCTGGCTTCAGCACACAGCACAGCACTGAAACAGTACTTCTCAAAGTAACGATATCCTCCTCTCCTCGGACTCTGGACAACTCACCATCCTCATCCTCCTGGATCTCACTGCTGCTTTCGACACAATCAACCACACCATCCTGCTCTCCTAACTAGAAATTCTACATGTCACTGCACTGAACTTTCCTGATTCCACTCCTACCTCACCGACCGACACAATTCATCAGCATTAACAAATGTATGGCCCCTGCTGTTTCCCTACCACAAAGTGTACCCCAAGGTTCAGTTCTTGGCCCCCTCCTCTTCATTCTTTACATCCTCCCCCTTGGTCAGATCACTCGTAAATTTCACTGCTACGCCAACGACATCCAAATATACATCTCGACAAAAACTCTCTCTCACAGCACCAAATCAACGCTTCACAACAGCCTCAGCGAAATTAAATCCTGGATGCAAGCAAACTATTTTCAGCTTAGCAGCAACAAATCAGACATAATCATCATCGACCCTACAGTTTATTTTAAAGACAGTGAATTTTCCCTTACCATCAACTGCATCCTCCCTCTCTCAACACACTCCTGCAACCTAGGTATCATTTTCGACAATAAACTAACATTCGAACAGCACATCAACCATATCACCAGAACTGCCTTCTTACACCTCAACAACAAAGCCCGTTTTCTCCCCTCCCTCACCTTCTCTGCTGCAGAAACCCTCATCCATGCATTCACCACCTCCAGACTTGAATACTAGTTGTATAGAGTTCATTTTGCCTACACTTATAAATTTGTCAAACCTTTCTTTTATCCCAGGCAATAGAAGGTGGTTTTGTTTACCTGACATGTTTCGGCGAGCACTTCTGCCTTCGTCAGAAAACAAATGCAACTGAATATACGAAATTCCATGCAAATCATGCAATAAATCATACATCGGGGAGACAGGGAGGAGCTTCATTACAGGAAAAACAGAACACAAGAAGGAATGTGAAAAGGAGACAACAATGAGACAAACATGGGCAATAAAAGAACAATCACAACAACAACATCACAAATCAGCCATCACCACTCACTGCAAAAGGGAAAACCACATCATGGGCTGGGAAAAGGCCAGAGTCATCCGCACCGAAGAAAACAAACATCAGCGCTGGATCAGGGAGGCCACTGAGACCCGCAAGCAGGACCCGAGGTCCATCAACAGGGACGAGGGGGCATACATGCTCTCTATGACCTGGAACAGCATCTTGGAAGAGTGAATGGGCAGCAGAGGGCGTGACTCGCCTGTCATTTTGACAGGTGAGTCACGCCTTCATCCATCAGCTGATAAAGACACGTCACACCAACATCAGTGACCCTCTGACGAAGGCGGAGGTGCTCGCCGAAACATGTCAGGTAAATAAAACCACCTACTATTGCCTGGGGTAAAAGAAAAGGTTTGACGAGACTTGAATACTGTAACAGCATTCTTTTCGGTTCTCCGTCCAAACTCCTCAATAAACTAAGATATATCCAGAACTCCACTGAACATCTTCTCACCCGTACCACCTTCAGGAATCACATTACCCCCGTCCTCCACAAACTGCACTGGCTTCCCATCTCACACAGGATACAGTTCGAAATCATACTTCTCACATACAAAGCACTCAATAACTTGGCTCCTCCTTACCTCACGGACCCTCATTGTCCCCACACCCCCTCCCGTCACCTCCGCTCATCTCATGGAAACATTCTCGCACTGCCCCCACAAATAACACACCGTACTTGGGGGCAAAGGGCCTTCTCTGTTGCTGCCCCTTCCCTTTGGAACTCACTCCTTAAACCCATCCGCACCTTTTCTGAAAACTCATCTTTTTAAAGTGGGTTTTAATTTATAATTCTTGACTGTTTTGTACTGTTCACGTTGTGTGAGCCTTTGTTTCAACTGTGAAGTGTCTTTGAGCATCGGTAAAAGCACTCTATGAATAAAATGTATTATTTTATTATTTAATCATCTGTTCTGCTACTATTGGATCTCAGCACCACATTCGACACGGTTGATCACAACATACTACTCAGCAGATTGGAACAGTTCTTCAGTGGTTCACATCTTATTTACATGATAGGGATTTCTATGTGTCAATCGGAAACCATTAGTCAGAACGAACCAAATTCACCTATGGAGTCCCACAAGGGTCAATTCTTGGACCACTCTTATTTAACATCTATATGCTCCCCCTAGCTCCGATTATGGAACAGTATGACATCTCCTATCACACCTATGCAGATGACACACAACTCTACATTTCTGTGTCCCCACATGATTATAGTCCCTTAGACTCCCTGAGTAAATGCATTCATGAAATCAATGAATGGATGTGCCAGAATGTTCTCCAGTTAAATGTGGAGAAGACAGAAGTGATCATTTTTGGGCCAAAAAAGGAAAGGTAAAAAATAAGCAGGCACCTTAGCACAAAGTCAAGTCAGTCATGTCAATTTCAAGTCAGAAATCTGGGCCTAATTATTGACTGAGACCTAAAATTTGATAGCCATCTAAAGTCTGTCACAAATTCTGCTTATAACCACCTAAGAATTAACCACCAGCCAGAATTAAGGGGCTTCTGACTCAACAAGACATGGAAAAATTATTTATGCAGTAATTTTCAGCAGATTGGACTATTGCAACGGTATATCTACAGGTCTTGATAAAAAATCAGTCAGGAAGCTGCAGCTAGTACGGAATGCTGCAGCCAGAGTCCTCAGAAATACAAGGAAACTGGACCACATTACACCGGTTTTTAAATCGTTACAGTGGCTTCCACTGAGTCAAAGGATAGACTATAAAATACTACTGCTCTTCTACAAAACACTTAATGGCCTTGGACCAAAATACATGCTTGATTTGTTAGATTCCTATGAAAAATCTAGACCCTTAAGGTTGTCTGGAACCATTCTCCTGTATGTTCCAAGAACAAAAACCAAGCAGGGTGAGGCAGCATTTAATCATTATGCTCCTCATCTCTGCAACAAGTTACCCAGGTCTGAAGTATGCTCAAACTGTTAGCTTCTTTAAATCAGGGCTAAAAACGCTTTTGTTTTGCACAGCATATCCATAACTGTCTCTATATTTCAATCTATTTGCTTTCTATTCCTCTTGTCCTTTATCTCCATTGCTGATTTGAATTATTCTAATTATTAGTGGTATTTAAAAAAAAATATTTTATTTTATTCGTGATTAAATGCGATTTTTATGTATAATTTTATTTCCTGTTTCAAATGTCTTTGTTTTTATGTTCTATTGATTTACTGTGATTTTTATGATCTTCATGTGACGTAAAGCACTTTGAATTGCCTTGTGTTATATAAATAAACTTGCCCTGCCTGTTATTATTATTAATGTTTACTAAACACAAATATTATAACACCAGATAGATATGAAACATTAAAAGATAACATATAATTTAGTCACCTGACCACTGGAGGTACGCTTTATCAATCAGTCAGTCAGTCAGTCAGTCAGTCAGTCAGTCAAATGTATTTATATAGCCCTTTACAAAAACCTGAAATGCCCTCAAAGTGCTTTACAACAAAACATGACTCAAGATAAATAAAAGGCAGGAAAATATTATACAATGACATTAAGAAAAGAAAGAAATGAAACTAAAACAGCTCATCGCGGTAGAAGTCCAGCAAATAAAACAATAAAACCGATAAAATCTAAAAACATTAAAAACCCTAAAGCAAATGAAACCAAATAAAACCAGGCAATCCTAATCTGTATAAAAGGCGAATCTAAAAAGGTGTGTTTTTAACCGAGACTTAAAAAGACCTAGATGGGTGGTGGTGCGGATTTCAGGGGGAAGGCTATTCCACAGCCTAGGGGCAGCAACCGCAAATGATCGATCTCCCCACTGTTTAAGTTTCGACCTCGGAACATGTAAAAGAAGCTGGCCGGTCGAACGAAGAGTCCTGCCAGAGTTACGGAAGGTTAAAATTTCTGATAAATAAAATGGAGCCTGGCCATTAATAGAATTAAAAACAAACAGTAAAAGTTTGAAATCAATTCTAAAATGGACTGGAAGCCAGTAGAGTGATGATAGCATGGGGGTAATATGCACACGTCTGGGTGTACCTGTTAAAAATCGAGCAGCAGCAATTTGAATAAGTTGCAGACGAGAAATTGAGTACTTGGGGAGGCCAACAGAAAGTGCATTACAGTAATCCAGCCTTAAGCTTATAATTGCGTGAATTGCTTTTTCAAGGTTGTGGCGACTAAGAAAAGGCTTCACTTTGGCCAAGAGACGGAGCTGGAAAAAACTTGCTCTTACAACTAATCTGCTTTTCAAAGGTTAGCCTGCTATCAAATATCACTCCGAGATTTTTAACGTGTCTTTAAAATGTCAGCCGGAGCGCCAGAGTTGGACTCGAGAGCATTCATCATAGAAGGTGTGCCAAAAGTAATAAACTCAGTTTTGCTTTTGTGAAGATGTAAGAAGTTTTGTGCAAGCCACTGCTTCCCACTCCATCATGCACTCCATCAATTTAGCGAGAGCAGTTTTATCGTTAGGTCTCAGGGGCAGATAAAGCTGCAGGTCATCAGCATAAAAATGAAAAACGATATTATGTTTTTTCATAATTGATCCTAAAGGTAGGAGATAAAGCGCAAAAAGCACAGGCCCTAAAATAGAGCCTTGCGGTACCCCGCAAGACAGAGAAGTTAGTGAACATACAGACTATAACTAAAGCATTATATAAATGTATACATTTGCATGTGTTGTGGATTACTGCTATATTTTTCTTGCATAACAAGTTCCTCTTTTTATCTCCTTTTTTTCCCCCCGTGACCTCCACCCCTCGCGGCTGTTTGCTGTCTTGCACTTGCCAGCAGCAGTTGGCCTCCTCGCCTGGTTTTCTGTTGACCTTTTTTTTTTTTAAATAAAAAAAAAATAATAATAATCTCGCCATGATGATGACTTCCTGCCTTATCGTCCCATGTTGAGTGTTTTTGCGTCAAGTGAGTTATTTTTTTTAGTTAAGTAGAAATGAGAAATGTCTCAGCATTTTAGAACCAGGATGTCCCAGTGAAAGCTCACCTCCTGGCTAAATACCCTTCTCTCCATGTATACGTGCTTGGAACCCCGCTACAAAGAGGTTCAAGTGAGTGAATATTTTAGTTTGTGTAATTGTGAGATAACGAACTGCGGTGTAATTGAAAAACGATTGTAGTCTATGTGTCCACGAGGTGTCAAAGTCACTATGCACATTGCTAATAACCACAAACTTTCCTCTGTCATACCTACTACACTGATGGCCAATCAGATCAAAGAGTTGAAATTAAATTATTGAATACTCAAATTGGATGCACTCAACTTAATGAGAATCAAGATTTGGCAGAACAACCAAGAAAAGGACCAGTGTTGTTAACAACGTCGTTACATTATAACGACGTTACTAACGCCGTTGTTTTTTTCAGTAATGAGTAATCTAATTACTTTTCTCATCTTGGCAACGCCGTTACCGTTACTGAGAATGGATAGGCATGCATTACTATATTGGGTGAATGACGCAAGAAAGGTCTAAGGGAGATGGACTCACCGCGACGCCATGCAGAGCAGGAGTGGGGAGGAGGCAAAAAAGTTGTGACGCCGAGCAAACGCGATGCTAGGTAGCTCCAATAATACCTGACTGTAGCCGATAGCCTACAAACTACACCCACATGATATGGTAGATATGTTAGACATCACATAAATATAGAACTAGATGCGAAATAACAGAGACGGCGGCATTAACAACGTGTACAGTATAGGAACTACATGTGTTAGTAAACAGCCGCCATCTTAAAGCAGTAGACTTCTTCGGAAGACTCTGTTGCAGAGCAGAGAACCTTCCTGGCAAACCTAAGTAACTTTTTATCTAAAATACTCCTAAATCGGCAAAATCTTGACTTGACTCTATCTTTAAATGATGAAACAGTTTTAAAACTTCCACATGTCAAAAGTAGACAGTAGGGAACTAATGCAATAATGGGAGCGATTTTAACAACTTTTAACGGTTGATTCAGGGTAAAGGGTAAATTAGGGTAAAGAATTGGGCTAGGGCCAATTGTCCCAAAAACCTTTGGTGTGTGACCTATGTTTTTTTTTTTTTTTTTTTTTTTGAGGAAAAACAAAACAAAACAAAACATGAAAATTATCACCAGTTACTTTGCCAAGTAACTAATTACTCTTACCTTCAGGTAACTGAGTTACTAACGCAATTACTTTTTGGCAGAAGTAATTTGTAACTGTAATTAATTACTTAATAAAGTAAGAATAACAACACTGAAAAGGACCAACTAAAAAATGCCTTGAAAAGTGACATTCCGGGCACTGTCAACGCAAGTCGTTGTGCAAACCTGGTAAAATGGTATCAAAGGTTAGGAAAAACAATGTGAAAAAAAAAAAAGAAAAGAAAAAAAAAAAAAAGAAAATCAACACTTGAGTGCCTGTCTCAGCATTTGTCCCTTTTGCTTTGTATCCTAGTATCCTAGGTATCCTAAGTATCCTAACTTCAGGTTTAAATCAGGTTTATATATCTCAATTTTTTTTCATACAGACAAGATCACATCAAAACTTCGATGCTGTTAACACATTGTCCTAACAACTGTTGACGAGTGTGTAATGTTATATCAACCAGGATCAGCTACAAGACAGCCTACAGAAGAGGTGTGAGAACAATGTACAGACGACGCTCTCAGTGCTGCCCGGGTTTCTATGAAAGTGGAGACCTGTGTGTTCGTAAGTTATAACTATTGTACATTCATTGCTTTCAAATGATCTGGAACCTACGGATGTGTATTGCTGGCATGGCAACTAATAAGAAATTTGAAAGGCCCGGATGGTATCATTTTATGGTACATTATTCCTGTGTCCATGATGAGGCCAAGACTTTTGTAGTCAGACCGAAAAATGGGCAGTTTTTCCAGTATATGTATTAGAATTTGGTACACCAAATAAAAAAATCTGTAATTTATATTTTGAACAGGAATTATATTGTATCAATTTACTTCATTGCAAAATATATTGATATTATCAAAGTTACAAATACAGTGGGGCAAATTAGTATTTAGTCAACCACTAATTGTGCAAGTTCTCCCAATTGAAAATATTAGAGAGGCCTGTAACTGTCAACATGGGTAAACCTCAACCATGAGAGACAATGTGAAAAATAAAACAGAAAATCACATTGTTTGATTTTTAAAGAATTTATTTGCAAATTATGGTGGAAAATAAGTATTTGGTCAATACCAAAAGTTCATCTCAATACTTTGTTATGTATCCTTTGTTGGCAATAACGGAGGCCAAACGTTTTCTGTAACTCTTCACAAGCTTTTCACACACTGTTGCTGGTATTTTAGCCCATTCCTCCATGCAGATCTCCTCTAGATCAGTGATGTTTTGGGGCTGTCGTTGGACAACATGGACTTTCAACTCCCTCCACAGGTTTTCTATGGGGGTGAGATCTGGAGGCTGGCTAGGCCACTCCAGGACCTTGAAATGCTTCTTACGAAGCCACTCCTTTGTTGCCCTGGCTGTGTGTTTGGGATCATTGTCATGCTCATTGAAAGACCCAGCTACGTCTCGTCTTCAATGGCCTTGCTGATGAAAGGTGGCAACCCTAGCTTAAACCCATAAATTCAGTCGCACCAAAGCGCCAGCAGAGGGAGACAAAAAACACAAGTAACAAGTGGACATGAAACTGTTCTGTCATTTTAATCTGTTTGAGCGGGGCATGTGCGTTAATTGCGTCAAATATTTTAACGTGATTAATTTAAAAAATTAATAACCGCCCGTTAACGCGATAATTTTGACAGCCCAAATATATTTATATATATATCAGAGGCGCTAGACTTTTTCGTTGTCTGTCATTTTGACTGACAGTGTCATAAAAATCCGGTCATAATCTATTTTTACCCGTCACTTACATTTTTAAAATGATAATAATGACATATTCAATAGTATTTAGTTTTCATTCATTTTTAATTAATATTCTGTCCGAACAAGCTTAACAAGAGGCAAACAGACAGCGGAGTGCACCAATCAGCGACGGGCAGACGTGCCGTTAGCAAAGCGACGAGGGCAGGACGAGGGACTTGCGCGCGGAAGTAAACATACGAGGACACAAATAACAGGCATATATAATCCCCGTTTAGGCTTATATTCAAAGTATATGGATCGATAGCATGCACGCACTGTTCGTGCGTGTCACACACACATACAGGCAGTTTGCCCCGTTTCTCGGCCGTGTAAGCAATGTTGAAAAATTGCTTATATGGAGCAGAGAGAAAACCGATCATTCTCAGGCTTATCCTCAAACCTTTTTTTATGACTGTTGTCAAGTCCGACCCTTCCTAAAAAACAGTGTTCAAGGTAAGCTAGGCGCTAATAATGCACTGCTGCATCGCTACCGTAGCTACCGTACCGTCTCTCGCTTTCGGATGACGTAATTGCTGCATTAAATCCGATTTGCGGGACTGGACAGTACAGACCGCCGCGATAGTCTGGAAAAATGTGGCCCAGATCGGATTTAGACCACACACCAAAGTGACCCAGATCGGATTTAAAATGGTCCCGTTCTATGCGACTTGTCACTTTCAGACCGTCAAGTTAATGCCTCACTCGAGTCGGAAAAACACGAAAAAATCAGATTCGTGCATTAAGACCTGTAGTATGAACGTAGCCTTAGTTCGGACGCTCAGTTGCCTTGACATTTTTCCGAGTAAGGCCAACGACGTCATGCATCAAGAGAGACAATAGCTAATTAATATGCTCACTCGCCACCCTGTCGTCTGGGGTGTGAATTGCAACCTGTCAAAATGACGGATGGACTTCAGTTTTTTCCGTCACCGTTTTAAAAAACCGGTCAACGATGGAAAATATTCGGTTAACGCGACCCCTGATATACATGTATATATCGGGCGGTATGGTGTCTCCTTACAAGCTCGGGTCCTCTACCAGAGTCCTGAGAGCTTGAGGGTTCTGCGCAGGATCTTAGCTCATATTGTTTGTCACTCAGGTGACTTGAAGTTCCACTTTGGCCAAATTTCAATCTTGTCCTATTTGCATGTGTGATACATCTTTGGAAAGCTTAAAATCTAAATTTTCTGGGGAAAGAAAAATTGTGAACAGGAAGTCATTTAAAATAAATAAATAAATTAACAGCAAAACCTTAACTGGAGGTGAGCGCAAAAATAAAGACGCCATGATTTTAACGAGATATTATCACGTACTTACCTCTTTTTGATCCAAAAACTCCATGTAGCATGTATCACCGAGTGTAAAGACAGCTGTGAATGGCCACAGCTAGATTTTTTGGGGATTTTATGGGTGAAACATGGTAATATAACAAGGGTTGCGATGCAGAAATCGCAGACATCAAGGAGTAATCTAGATTTTCATTTTCATATATTTACCCCTTTAAACGTTTTTTTTTTTTTTTTCTTTTCAATATTTCTTTGTTTGGATCGATTATTTATCATCTAAAATATTGGGGAAAATGCGACAGTAATGAAAAAAATACAATTAAGCGAGTTATGAGGTACATATCCGTGACTTTTTTACAGACGCCAATTCTTTCATTGTGACATAATTTGTTTAAAAGTTTAAAATATGCGAGTGAATAATTTTTTTAAATTGTTTTTTTTTTAAACTAAATATTAGACATCAGTTAATAGTAGTGACGGGATCTGTCGTTCACTTGAGTAAACGAATCCATTCCGGTTCGTTCAGTAAAAAGATTCGTTCAAACAAATCATTCAATGAATCGTTCGCCCCCCTCATCTCCCTCCCCGCCCAAATGAATCGTTCGGTTAGTGAACGGGAAGTGACGTTGCCGAACGAATCACCAAAGACCGTTTCGCAGTATAACTGAACGGGAAGTGACATTGCTTGGTCCCTCCCTCTCTTGCACACAGGCTCCTCATTGACCGCTCATCGTAGTTTCAGAAATGAGTGACAGGCGATATCATTCTGCTTTCACAGACAGCCTCGTCTCCCTCCCGCTGCTGCAAAAGCGAGGGAGAACTTCCGCGTCGTCTGTCGTATTTGTATGGGCTCAAAGTCATGGCTCGTGCTTGCATTTCGATTTAGGACACGGTTAAACATTTTCTTTTTGTGGGGGGAGTGGGGGTTTGGGATCAGGGGAGCACGGACTTTTTTTTAGCATGATCTTGATCACATATACAATGCTGCTGCTACCAGCCAACGCAGCATGCTTGCTGTCACGAAAATAAAAATAAATCGAAAGTTTAATTTCTAAATATGGAACGACAAACACATCATATTTACCTCTCGCTCTGTTGTATTTTTG
The DNA here is from genome assembly GCF_030265065.1 of Corythoichthys intestinalis. Lineage (NCBI taxonomy): Eukaryota > Metazoa > Chordata > Actinopteri > Syngnathiformes > Syngnathidae > Corythoichthys > Corythoichthys intestinalis. Next base: position 69,100,798 of record NC_080395.1, on the reverse strand, counting down.
TTTTTATGCTCATCACTATTATTTTTGGTCACTATTGTTAAAACTAAAGTGTAAATAGCTTGTTGTCAAATGTGCTGCTCTAAAATAAAAACAATACTACATTTGATATTTGACAGTTTAATTGCAAATCAGTATTAAGATGATTGTATTGAATTTTTGCACTGGTATTAATAAATAAAATAATCCGGTCAGCTCCCCTGTCGTACCCTCATCTCAGATCGTCAAATGCTGACGAGAAATAATTGTTTGCTCTTTACGATGTCGCCTTTCTACTCTCATTAGTCTGTTAAGAAAAATGTAGACATATTGCGACATCTCCCGTGTCTGCGTGCGTTGTTTTGGGGCGCTTGAGTAGCACAAAATGGACGGATTGACATAATTTGTCAAACCAACCAACAACCGACACGCTCTGACACGAAAAAAAATAAAACAGTCGGAAAAAATTGACATGTATATAAATTCATTGCAAATCAGTATTATGGTGATCATAATACATATTCTTTTTTTCTGTGCACATATTAGGTTAATATCGCTGCCATGAAGCCTCCATATAGTAACAGTTCTCTGCCCCCTTCACTGCCGTCACGCGACCGCAGCTCAGCTTTTGCTTGCCTCGTAGCTACACGTGTTTTAAATTACTGTAAATTTGATAGTATGTCATCATAGGCAGTCCCGAGTCTGTTGAGAAAAGTAGTAGACTAAATCATGCTCGCTAGATTTGTGTGGTGTTTTTGTCTGTTTGAGCAGCATTTGATAGGCTCCACGTTAACAAGTATGTGACAAAGTCATTTCCTTTAATTTTTTGACTCGTTCACCGCATAGTCATTACTGGAAAGTCAAGTTAGCAGCAAGCTTGGTCAGGAACCGGAGGACCGAGTCACTGAACGGGAAGTGACAAAACTCAGTCTTGCCCGCCTGCCTGCACGCTGGCTGCTTATTGGCCACACGTGGAAGTGAGTGACAGACGCCCTGATTCTGTTTCCGCTCCCTCCCCTGCCTGCGATGAGGCTGGCGTCTGATTGGTCATGTGCGATGTCAGAAGACGCTGCCGCTTGCTCAACGCCCTCCCACACAGCGAACAAGCCCCAACTCCATAGAACGAATCAGTGCAGATGGTGATTAGTTCGGTCTCGTTCACCCAAACAATTCGTTCAAAAAGAACGAATCGTTCGCGACCGATACAACACTAATTAATAGAGATGTGACAAAATATCGAAATGGTGATATATCGTGATTTTTTGCATCCCAAAAGGTTATCGATACGCTCATGCCAAGAATCGAATAAATAAGGAACCAACAAGTTGCTACCATAATATTTTACCATAATAATGTCTAATTTAACTCTATGGCTGCCATTGACTGTGCTCGACACCCAATCTATTAAGACCGGGAAGGAGAATGAACATTCCTTCGAAACCAAAGCAGTCACAGTCCCTCTTTCCGATTTTCGGGGCATTTACAGGTCACTTCCTGGTGAGTTTGAGTCACTGCCTATTCATTGCCGGCTCACTTCCTGTTCTGTAACCCAAAATCAACAGGAAGTGACCCATAAAATGCCCCAAAATCAACAGGAAGTGGCTGAAAGACTCCCAGTTCAAATGGATTGAACTAGTGGTACTACTAGTGATAAACTTAAAGCAGACGAATGAAGATAGCTTGTATTTCTGTTTGTTAGTTGTTTTGTAGAATATCCTAGAATGATTTCCTGACCAATGTATCAACAATCGTTGTATCGCCATATCATGAGGTCATCGTCATCATGAGCTTTGTATCGCAAATCTTATCGTATCGTCAGGTACCGAGAGGTTCCCACCCCTATCAATAATTGATTCTAAGCTAAAAATGACAGACATTTCGAATAATAAATACGATTACTTACCTTCTTTTTATGGCTAGGTTGATACAAAAGCGGTTGCGCGACGTCTGTAAACGGGGGTTTCCAAGGTAAAACGGACAAATTCAAAATAGTTCGGGGACATAATGATCCATGAATCTGCTTTGGCAGCATATAGACATATTGTTCTATCAAACACAACAGATCTTTCGGCTTAAAATACAGCAGTATATTTTAAAGAGAGGTGCAAGAGCAGAAACTGCTTTTTCAGCCTTATCTTTGTTTTCCGCCATATACAGTGGGGAGAACAAGTATTTGATACACTGCCAATGGGTTTTCCCATTGGCAGTGTATGGGAGAGTGTGATACTCTATATCAAATACTTGTTCTCCCCACTGTACATATATCGGAAAACAGGTGACTTGAAGTTTGGCTCTGAGACCCCAATTTGGCCAACTTTCAAAATTGTCCGATATGGCATAATTGGAAAACTTGAAATCTCAATTTTCTGGGGTAAGAACATTTTTGAACAGGAGGGCATTTTTAGAAAACAAAAATTTTGAATAGCGAAACCCTATCTGGAGGTGAGAGCATGAAAGAGCAGAATTAAAGACGCCACGACTTTAACGAGATATTATCGCGTACTTACCTTGTTTCAATCCAAAAACTCCATGTAGCATGTATCACCGAGTGTCAAGACATAGCTGTGAATAGCTACAGCTGGATTTTTGGGGGATTTTATGGGTGAAACATTGTAATATAACAAGGGTCGCGATGCAGAAATGGCAGACATCAAGGAGTGGTCGAGATGTTCTTTTTCATATATTTACCCTTTTAAATGTTGTTTTTTTTTTTTCGAGAATATTTATCATCTAACATATCGGCGAAAATGCGACAGTAACAAAAATAATACAATCAAGCGACAGTTATTAGGTAGATATCCGTGTCATTTTTACAGACACCATTTTTTTCATTGTGACGTCATTTGTTTAAAAGTTTAAAATATGGGAGTGAATAATTTTAGTACTTTAAGTTTTTTTTCTTAAACGAAATATTCGACATCATATATATGCGAGTGAATAATTTTAGTATTATATTTCAAGTTGTTTTTTTTTAAACTAATAATTCGACATCAATTAATGATTGTAAGCTAAAAATGACACACATTTTGAATAATCACTATAATGAATTACCTTCTTTTTATGGCTGGGTTGAAACAAAAGCAGTTGTGTGACGTCTGTAAACGGGGGTTTCCAGGGTAAAACAGACAAATTAAAAATAGTTCGGGGGCTTAATGCCCCATTAATCTGCTATTGCAGCATATAGATATACTGTTCTATCAAACACAACAGTTGTTTTGGTTTAAAATACAGCAATTTCCTTTAAAGAGGAGTGCAAGAGCAGAAACTGCTTTTTATATACCGGTAACTTTTATACAGAACTATATGTAAAATATCCCTATCTAGATCTCGATTATACTTTTTCACTTATTGCTATTATCACAGCTGCAATGAAATGATAATGTATAAGTGGATAATGTTTAGGTGGTAGAGAAAATGTGTGGATATATTAAAGAAAGAAATTATTTAACTCCTTGCAGATGAATCAGTTTTATTTTCTCAAATCCCCTGTCTTGAACTAGTACTGTTGCCCGTTCCACAAAAGAAAAGTTATCCACTCTAGATGGTAAATTCTATAGCCCAATGCTGCTTTTTCATAAGTGAATGTGTTGCCCTGAGGGCGAGCATGCTTAAGTGAATCATATTGTGTGTCTTTATTCAACATCAGCTTGTAAACAACCTAATTTGATTCTCCTGCAGGGTCAGAACAAATAACCCACAATTCTTTTGTGGAACATTGCCACTATCACCCGCTGACAACGAACGCATGCACGCACACTACACCAGGTTTTAAAGCGACTCATGTTCTTGCTACGTACAAGGAAATTAGGACAGATCTTTTTGCTTTGCCAAATTCTCAACATGAACAAATTGATAGGTTTCCCTCTTACACAGAGAAAGTAAGCTACCGGCCGCACAAATTAAAGGGAACCACGGATAGAAAGACTTGTAGTTCATAAAAGGTAAATGTTTGTATGAGTTATAAAAAGTTGATATTAAACCCCATCTTTATGTTTTTGTTTTTATAAAATTTGTAAAATGAGTTTAACTCATAGGTCACCGTTGTTGTTGCCGACACAATGTACTATGAGCGGTGACGTTAAAGGGTGCCGCTGCCAGGCTTGTCATCTGTTCAGCCCTTTCAATTTGAACCCGAGAGGAACATTAATGAGCAGGACAGCACTCTCGATATTTCACAAAACGAGCAGCAAAAGCCTAAATGAACAGGAAAGACGGGATGACACGAAACGAGATTAGAAAAAAACGGTAGTGTTCATGTAGCAAGTTCGTCTAGTGACAGTGACCACTGTTAAGAACACTTTTTGTTTGCAGATCTTCACGGTAAACTATTGCGTGATCAAACTTGTTCCTATATAATTATGGAGATTGTTAGCAACCAGAGATGTCGTGTGCTTTACATATGATTAGTATATACAGTGAAACACAGCAGTTTGATTATTTTTGCAGATAGCCTGTGCATCACAGCACACGAAAACTTTGATGCAGTTTGCCACAACCCAGACCCGAGAGAGTGCTGCCTTACCTGATCACCAACCATAATATTTTTTTCACGCAAAAGCCCTGTCCAGATTGATGATCGTCCTGGTGGTGTTCTCAGATTTTGCGCACTTATCAGATGTTTCCCCGGAAGCTTTTGTGGCGGTGAATAAGCACTCTCTTGCATTCAGTTGGACTCTCATTATCCAAAATGTGCCAAATAAAAAAGTTACATCATAAATATACATATGCAACATGAATACGACGTAAATAAATGGTGACCCCTGATGGGAAAAGCCGAAAGGAAAAGAAGAAGAAGAAGAGATATAAGAGGACTGTTATTTACTTTATTTACACTTAAAGCACATTTGCTGCATGCAGGTAGTGTTCAAGACCACACTGTTTAGTAACATTAACACCACAAGGACCATGTTATGTTTTTTCTACCTCGATAGTATGTGTATTGTTTATCGATCTGTTTGCTGCAATCAGTAACTCAAGTCCTCACATAAAAACCAACAAATCTGTTATGGTCTGCGAATGCGGAAGCCAGGTTGAGACCTTAAGCAGACAACAATAACAGAGGGATTGCGTGTATGGGTTTATTGAACGCGCAAAGAACACGCGATCGCGAAAAGGGAGACAAAAAAGAGTCTGTGAAAGTAGGTCGGGATCAATAAAAAAAAAACAAAGGGAAAATTGCGGTGAGAGGCAGACGAACGAAAAAAAAAAAAACGAGGCAAGGATGCAACTAGCTATGCAGGGATCGAGAATACAAACTGTCAAATGGCAGCAAGTCAATATCTCGGCAACCCGCCTAGGATCGGTTTAAAGACACTGATGATGATGATGTTAGAATTGGATGCAGGTACGATGTTGGGAACTCATCCGACAGCTCTGCAACAAAGCAATCTGACCAGCTGCAGAATGTGACAAAATCATGCCAGATGTCATATGAGCTTCGCTAGTACAGAGCACAGCTATTCTCCCAGTACAACCCAACTGCGTCATCACCCCCAGCTTGCATTTCGCATGTAAAACATGGCACCCTCCGAGGTCAAAACATGCACTAAATATTATACATTTTTAAATTAATGACAATATTTTATGTGTTTTTAAGAAGATATTTTAGTAAAAGAGAACAATTGTGGCTTATTAGAGCCTACAAGTGTAGGTCCGTGGTTCCCTTTATAATTGATGAGATTCTGTACCATGTTTCTTTTTTTATTCTGAATAAAACATTTCATTTTGTGCCAGACCCCATTTTTGACTTAACTTGTTGATTACAAAAACCTCCTGCTTTTCTATGGACTGGAAGATTTCTTGTGTTATGCTTCACACATGGAACGATCTGGCCGTTCTTAAAAATGACTACTATAGTGTATCACAAAAGTGAGTACACCCCTAACATTTCTGCAGATATTTAAGTATATCTTTTCATGGGACAACACTGACAAAATGACACTTTGACACAATGAAGGTAGTAGGTAGGTAGCAGCTTATATAATAGAATTAATTTATTTTCCCCTCAAAATAACTCAAAATATAGCCATTTATATCGAAACCCCTGACAACAAAAGTGAGTACTCCCCTTAGTGAAAGTTGTCAATATTAACATACAACATGTCAACTGTCAATACTTTGTGAGGTCACCACTATCCAGAACTGCCTTTACTCTCCAGGGCATGGAGTTGACCAGACTATTACAGGTTGCCACTGGAATGCTCTTCCACTCCTCCATGACGACGTTGCGGAGCTGCTGGATAGTTGAGACTTTGCACAACTCTACCTTCCACTTGAGTATCCCCCAAAGATGTTCTATTGGGTTCAAGTCTGGAGACATGCTTGGCCAGTCCATCACCTTTACCCTCAGCCTCTTCAGTAAAGCAGTGGTCATCTTGGAGGTGTGTTTGGGGTCATTGTCATGCTGGAACACTGCCCTGTGACCCAGTTTATGGAGGGAGGGGATCATGCTCTGCTGCAGTATTTCACAGTACATGTTGGAGTTCATTTTTCCCTCAATGCAATGTAACTCTCCAACACCTGCACCACTCATGCAGCCCCAGTCCATGACATTCCCACCACCATGCTTGACTGTAGGCATGACACACTTATCTTTGTACTCCTCACCTGGTCGCCGCCACACATGCTTGAGACCGTCGGAAACAAATTCATCTTCGTCTGATCAGACCATAGGACATGGGTCCAGTAATCCATGTGCTTTATTGACGTCTTCAGCAAACTGTTTGCGGGCTTTCTTGTGTACCGTCTTCAGAAGGGGCTTCTTCCTGGGGTGACAGCCATGCACACCAATTTGATGTAGAGTGTGGCATATGATCTAAGCACTAACAGGCTGACCCCCCCATCTCTTCAATCTCTGCAGCAATGCTGACAGCACTCCTGCGACGATCTTTCAAAGAAAGCATTTGGATGTGACGCTCAGCACGTGCGCTCAGCTTCTTTGGACGACCAACCCGAGGCCTGTTCTGAGTGGACCCTACTCTTTTAAAACGCCGGTTGATCTTAGCCACTGTGCTGCAGCTCAGCTTCGGGTTGTTGGCAATCTTCTTGTAGCCTTGGCCATCTTCATGTTGCGCAACAATACCTTTCAAGATCCTCAGAGAGTTCTTTGTCTTGTGGCGCCATGTTGGAACATTCAGTGACCAGTATGAGAGAGTGTGAGAGCTGCACTACAAATTTGAACACACCTGCTCCCTATGCACATCTGGACCTAGTAACACTAATGAGTCACGTGACATTTTGGAGGGAAAATGACAGCAGTACTCAATTTGGACATTTAGGGATGTAGTTTCTAAGGGGTGTACTCACTTTTGTTGCCAGGGGTTTAGATATTAATGGCTTTATTTTGAGGGGAAAATAAATGAACTCTATTATATAAGCTGCACACAGACTACTTTTCATTATGTCAAAGTGTCATTTTGTCAGTGTTGTCCCATGAAAAGATATACGTACTCACCTTTGTGATACACTGTATGTGTACTGCTATATTTTAAAAAGAAGGTGCAAAAATCATCACACTGTATGTAAAAAATGAAAAACAATACAAAACTCTAGCTTGGACACGTGTTTATCATACTTCCGTGTTTTATTTCACGTTTTACAAGTGCTCAAATGTAGCCAGACAACATCAAGCCAATACGAGAATTCCATCCCTTTTTAGCATGCTCTGGTGTTAAATTTACTACAACCCCTCAAAAAATGGGATTTTTCAACAAAAGAAATCCCGTTCATTTCCATTGGAACATTCATTTATACTATATATATATATATATATATATAACATATTTGGGCAGAATGCATAGGTCTGCATTTGAAAAAAGAATCTACAGTATATGCACATTGTTCATTGACCCAGTAGTGTGTTTGACCTGATGTCTCCTTTAAAGATGAGGTGTTCATAAACCTAACGGATCATTTTGTTATTACCTTCACTGTAATTCATATTTGTGTTTGTTTAGACAAAGTGATTGCCACCTTGCATATTCTTATTTTCGAGTGACAGTTTTGCACTAATCATTCATTTATGTAAGTAAAACCAGATAGAAATGTGACAGCTCATCACCCTGAGCCTGGCTTCCTACCTACTTCACCAGAGTGACTTGATTGACTGGCTGGCTAGCTGGTTTGCAGACTGACCTGCTGACAGACTCTTTGGTTTACAGACTGACTGACTACCTTTTCTCATGTTTGATTTTGTTTCAAATGGGAGATGCACTTTCTTCTTTCATGATCACTTTAATTAAGAACAAGGCTGGAGTCTGCTGTACAAATAAAATGCTCTGAATACCAAGGGATTGTTGTGTGTGTATTAACAGAGTTAAATTCTCTGGCACTTTCAGTTCTAATAAAGAAAAAATAAGCTTAAACAGAAGACTTTCCGAATACTTAATTTCCCATTATTTTTCATTTTGCCAAGAAATTGTAATTGATATCGGAAAATCGGGTTTGAGAGAAAATAATTTTTTTTGCTTGGCAAAATTGTACACCCCTACAGCATATCAAGCAAAATGTGTCTTCTAATAATAAGTGCTATAGGTATTCAAATCAAAAGACAACAAGGGTGCTTCTTTTGTCTAATAATTCACACTTCTTATAATGCCTATACTTTTTTCATTTCTCAGATATTATACGTAATGTTTCTGCTATTTTAAATATTTAACTGAAATTGTTGATCTACAACCCCTAGCAAAAACTATGGAATCGCCAGTCTCGGACGAGCACTCACTCAGACATTTCATCATGTAGAACAAACTCTGATAAAAAGCTTTAAAAAATAATGAATTAGTTCAAAAGTGTCAAGAATCTGTATTGGACAAGGTGTCAAGAGTCAAGAATTCGCATTGGACAAAGTGATGATGATATTTAGTTACCGAAAATTTTCAGCTAAATTGTGACTAAAAATGTGTTTTTAACCGAAAACTGAAATTTAATTCAGCAATTCGAATTCCAATTGTGATACCTGATGGTGTAAAACATCTTGGGTTGAATTTTCAAACTTCTAAGTTCAATTTCAAATGATACAATTCATTTGGTTGTTCATTGCTCTAAAATTAAATGACTACGTTTCCATTCATACCAGTCAAATTCAAATCAATTTAGAATCTACTCATTCAACATTAATCATTCAGACTGATTTTCTGGTGGCACAAATTTCAGCCCAGTAAAACAGTCCAAAATAGAAATGTGAACCGTCAAAGTAATACAAAACAATAATACCATCCAAAAGATAAAAGACACATACTGTACACATCAGTGTCAACATAGATCATTTGACAGAAAATATTCATGTGATGCGTAAACATAGTGGGCAATAGGAAAAAAGTTCCGTTTGATGGCATTTAAAACTTGCATCAACAATTGTATGGATCATACTGTATTTTGTACACAGACATATTCATGTCTGTCCCTAATGCTGAATTTTCTATATCTAAGCAATTGTAAACTTACCTTTATTTGTTATTGAGCAGTCATTTGCGCAAACAGGAATGAAAGATAAGTAGAACATTAAATATATCTCTAAGATTCAGGTGCCGAAGTCTCCAAACTGTCAGCTTGTCGTCTTACTGCACACTTCTTACCTGATAAATGATGCAGTATTCATTGTCTGATGCACGAGTGATCATCATAAAGTGAGCTGGAAGGGATGATAGAAAAGTTCAGCCTGTTAAATTTTTTGCGTTTGATAAAGAAGATGATTCCTCTGATCTTTTCACGGCAATAACTTTAAGTTTGTTTATGGGTGGGTGCGCGCGCCTAAGTTTTGCTACAGAAGACATAGTCTGTTTGGAATTTACCATGATTTTCAACGACATCTGCGAAGATCAAACGGTCTGCGGAACATAGGACAAGGGGCAAAATATTTCTATTTACCAGCAGTTTTCATCCCACCTTCTATGTGTCGCAGTAAAATAGCATCCGCCACTTGCCCTATTTTTTATGGAAAGAATAAAAATGATTCATTATTATTATTATTATTTTTTTTAATTCTGTAGCCACACTTACAATGGCCAGAATATCTGGCAAATACCAAGCATGCTGCAAAAGAAAAAAAATGCTAATGCCAATAGGTGCAATACAAACCCAAAACAACCATAACAGGAGCTGGAGTACATCCTTTTAACAGAAGTGGACTTAGAACAATGGATACACTTTAGTTTTGGCTTTGATTTTTTTCGGCCAGCAGCTGCCACTGTAAGTAATGTAAAAAGATGTCAATGTTGCGGAGAGAGGGGAAACAGCACTAATTTTGCTACTGAAAGTCCGTCCTGCATCAGAGTTAGCATAACATTCAAATGTGTGAACTTGCCAAATACATATATATATATATATATACAGTCGTACCTATACATGCGAAGTTAATTCGTACCAAAACCTTGTTTGGAAGTTGAAATGGTCGTATGTCGAGCAGGATTCTTATAAGAATACATTATAATTCCATTAAATCGTTACACAGCCCGAAAACCTACACTATGTTAAAAATGCCAGATTGTTTGCATGTTACGTGTTTTGGATCCCAAAATTGCAATTTATCGTTTTTCTGATTAGGCATATTTTGGCTACCAAAGAGCTAAGATCTACATTCTCATAGAAAGAGAAGAGAAAGTTTTGTTTTGATTAATTTGGGACATGCATCATTATTGTTCTAACCAGACTATCTGCAGTGGTGCCCATTCTTCTAGTCACACCAGCCCACCGCTATTTTACAAAATCCTTAACAAATATTGCTGTTACTATTGCAAAAAGCAATTACAAAGAGCAAAAAAAAAAGCATTATGAATAAAAATCGTAATTATAATAATAATACCTGTAATAATGTAACAAATCGGGTTCTAATGTGCCGGGTGTATTATGCGTGGTGTACCTGAACGCACCGCGGGATTGACGGCAGAGGGAGACGGTGCAGTTGACTCTTTTCACGTTCTGTTGTTGCTATCAGTTGTGTTGTGTTGAGTTCTGAAATAAATGATTAAAAAAATTACGAAGCTGGCAACTCTTTGGCGATGGTACCAGAATAATAATTGTCACCTTAACTTATAAAGACTGGCGAACAGAGGTAGTTGGAGTATTGTCAAGCAGTTCATGGACGTGCACCCCAAGCTCATATTTTTCTATCATTCCATCTTCATTTCAATAGTAACCCTCACCTTTTATTCTTTTTTTTCACCATCTGCTTTAACATTATTGAAACCCATGTTGATTTCTCTCGGATGAAAATCCGCCATGCGTCAGTTTTGCGGGAAAACAATGAAATTGCGAGGCTGTCGTTAATCGTCGTATTTCGAACATTTCGTCGGATGTAGAAACAAATGGCGTGTCAAATTTTACGTCGGATGTCGAAAAGATGGTGTGTCAAAGCGATCGTATGTTGAGGTACCACTGTATTTATGTTTTTCCGTTTCATGCACGTACAGCGTCACACTCTCCTGCTGCTTTTCTTGGTCACCACCGATGCAGTTAAGAGTTTGCTTGCTAAAATTAACAATGATTGACAGGCAGTGAAGCTTTGATCTTGTCAGAGAAGCATGGGAGCGCTACTTTCAAAGGCGGCGACTGTTTCAATCATCGTTTAGCTTGTTAAACACTAGTGGTAATGTGCTGTGGCAAGTGTTCGCAGCAGTGTGAGCGAATTTGAGTGGACTCACTCAATGAAGCATTTAATAAGGACAAGTGTTTTTCTACTTTATTATTGTTTTAAAAAAATCAGTGGGACACTACCATGCTTAAAACCTTTTGAACAACACTTTTTTCAGTATCGGATTGGACTCAAAATCAGACTCAGAATCAGGTGACTCAGACTCGGGTGAAAAATATCCGATCGGGACATTCCTACTTTGGTCTTATTAATAGCACGTTCCCAGCTAAAAGTGTACATGCAAGTTATGCTGTTATATTGTCCCTTACATTGTTGAGACCAAACCTATGCCGTTGACTGATTGGTATTAACGTCTTCCTATTCTTTGTTTCTTTTTTTTTGTTTTAAATTTCAGCCTTGTGTACTGAACAGTGTGCCCACGGTCGGTGCGTTGCACCTGACACCTGCCAATGTGAGCCTGGCTGGGGAGGACTGGACTGCTCTAGCGGTGAGTTTAATTATTTCATTTGCATTGCGTACTTTTGAATGCAAAAGTGCACAGTCCTTGAATGAGGGGAAGTAAGTCTAATTGCTTCATCTCATAACAGCAATAATGTGCATGCCAGTGATTTGATTCTTAACCATTTCAGGTAATGAAATCCAAAGTAAAATGAATAAATACATCTGGAAAAAATGACCCTAATAAATTAATCTTCGTGTGGTGAGAGCACATACTGAATAGGCTTTCGCACGGTAAGATAATCCTAATGAATTATTCAGGGAAAGTACCAAACAGTTTTTAGACCCAAAAATATTTTGGATAGGGAGCAAATTGGTCGAGGGATAACATGGCTATAACTTTGGACTGAGATTTTGACACGCTGTATGTAAGATGAATGTAAAAAGTCCATGCTTTAAAAGAAAAATCATCTGCTGCTTTTCATTGTCTTATCAAGTCTCATTATTTTCTCCACACTCTGCTGAGTGTCTCATAGCCTTCACTGCACCCTGTATGTGTATGGCCGTGTTGACACATCATCAGTCACACAGCCACCACATTGTTTACCTTGCTTTATTGCTGCCTGGGGGTCATGAGACTGAGGCATGTCTAAAACAAGGGTTAGGTAAATTTGCCACCACTTGCAGACTGAGCAAAAGAAAAAGATGAAGTATCGACTTGAAAAAGAAATTTGTGTGATTTAGGTCTGGGTGACTCTCATATCCATTATTTTATTTGTTTTGGACGTCTGTATGACAATTGTTTAGTAGGCAGTGGCGCGAGAAGTGTGGTGCTGAGGGTGCTGCAACAACTCCTGGTGGTGGGGAGAAAAAAATGTTTTTTGTAGATTAATATTGATAAATAGTTGAAACACTAGTGCATTCAACTTTGGGGATTAAATATATAATATATACGGCAAATAAGTCTTTAGTCAACCACTAATTGTGTAAGTTCTCCCACTTGAAAATATTACAGGTCTGTAATTGTCAACATGGGTAAACCTCAACCATGAGAGACAGAATGTGGAAAAAAAAAAAAACAACAGAAAATCACATTGTTTCATTTTTAAAGAATTTATTTGCAAATCATGGTGGAAAATAAGTATTTGGTCTGTACCAAAAGTTCATCTCAATACTTTGCTATGTACCCTTTGTTGGCAATAACGGAGACCAAACGTTTTATGTAACTCTTCACAAGCTTTTCACACACTGTTGCTGGTATTTTGGCCGTTCCTCCATGCAGATCTCCTCTAGAGCAGTGATGTTTTGGGGCTGTCGTTGGGCAACATGGACTTTCAACTCCCTCCTCACCCCGCGGCATCAAAATGATAACAAGAACGGGGAGCAAAAATCCAAGAACCACACGGGGGGACCTACTGAATGACCTACGGAGAGCTGGGACCACAGTAACAAAGGCTACTATCAGTAACACACTGCGCCGCCAGGGACTCAAATCCTGCACTGCCAGACGTGTCCCCCTGCTGAAGAAAGTACACGTCCAGGCCCATCTGTGGTTGGCTAGAGAGCATTTGGATGATCCAGAAGAGAACTGGGAGAATTTGTTATGGTCAGACGAAACCAAAATAGAACTTTTTGGTAGAAACACAGGTTCTCGTGTTTGGAGGGAAAAGAATACTGAATTGCACCACACCCACTGTGAAGCATGGGGGTGGAAACATCATGCTTTGGGGCTGTTTTTCTGCAAAGGGGCCAGGATGACTGATCTGTGTAAAGGAAAGAATGAATGGGGCCATGTATCGAGAGATTTTGAGTGAAAATCTCCTTCCATCAGCAAGGGCATTGAAGATGAGAGATTGTTGGGTCTTTCAGCATGACAATGATCCCAAACACACAGCCAGGGCAACAAAGGAGTGGCTTCGTAAGAAGCATTTCAAGGTCCTGAAGTGGCCTAGCCAGTCTCAACCCCATAGAAAATCTGCGAAGGGAGTTGAAAGTTTGTGTTGCTCAACGACATCCCCAAAACATCAATGCTCCAGAGGAGATCTGAATGGAGGAATGGGCCAAAATACCAGCAACAGTGTGTGAAAAGCTTGTGAAGAGTTACAGAAAACGTTTGGCCTCCGTTATTGCCAACAAAGGGTACATAACAAAGTATTGAGATGAACTTTTGGTATTGACCAAATACTTATTTTCCACCATAATTTGAAAATAAGTTATTTAAAAATCAAACAATGTGATTTTTTTTTTTCCCCACATTCTGTCTCTCATGGTCGAGGTTTAACCATGTTGACAATTATAGGCCCCTCTAATATTTTCAAGTGGGAAAACTTGCACAACTAGTGGTTGACTAAATACTTATTTGCCCCACTGTATATGTTGAAACATTATCATTATTATTATTATTTTTTTTAATAACATGGTCACCGCCTGACACTTTGCTTGTTACCGGGTCTGGTTGAATTTGTGAAAATAGGGGCGCTAAACTGCGCTTATTGGACCTTTTTTGTTTTAAAATGTGCATGTGTCTCATTGTGTCGTTTAGCTGCTGGAAAATTGCATTATGATATATACGGGCGCTTTTATTTTCATTACAAAAACTCCAACACACACTGTAGGTGAAATAGAACACTTGTAGTGTATGTAAGTAGTATGTAAACTATCCAGTATTCGTGTGTACTGCCATTGTGAATGCCTTGTATGCAGGGTCTCTGCAGGGTTCCACAAGCCAAATTTAAGACTTTTCAAGACTCTTTTAAGGCCGTAATGAATAAAATTTAAGACCCATTTCACATCGATGCCTGCAAAAAACATACAAAAGATTTGAGGGGAAAATTGGAACATGAATTTATTCCTAGCTCTTTCACACTGTGATACAAATGAACACAAAGTACTACGTGTAGTAGTGGTAGTAGTAGTAGTAGTAGTGAAGTAGTAAAGTAACGTCAGTAAATTTTGAAGACCTTTCAAAATTGTTTTTAAGAGTTTTTAGGAGAATTTTAGACACTTTGAGGCCTTAAATTCAAATTACTGGATATAAGCCTTTTTTTTTTTTTAGACATTTTAAGCCCCCGCAGGTTCCCTGTGTATGGAGAAAATGTGCGAGCATGACAGATTTGGACCAAAACCTCAGCACCCCCTGCAGTGAATGACTTCCGGCTGTTAGTAGGTATGTTCTGAAATTTTAGACAACACTGAAAAGCCGTTTAAAAGCAACCTTCCCAATTTCAGCCTTTCAGGTACTTTTTTTTTTTCACACGTAACACATACACACATAAACAACAAAAAAGGTTTTACACATGCATTAGGGGACTGCATTACACACACTGTCACAAGGCATACATGAGTAGGGTTGGGCATTGAGCATCGATGGGAAACGGGACTAACACTCCGATGCTCCCGGAAACGTTCAAATTTTAATTTTCGATTCCATGTTTGGATTTCCTGACCGCCGAGTGGGAAAAAAATTGCTGCCGAAAACCACGAAGAAGAAGCCACATGAAGCGTGTGTTTGTGCATTGTACCTTGATTACAACCACGGACACGGTGCGGCGGCGCTCATAAGTTTAGCTAAACTGTACACAAAAAATGACCAGTCAGCTCAGTGCAACATTTGCAATGCAACTATATCATGCAAAGGTGGCTGCTCGACCAATATCATTAAACACCTCCGGCTTCATGGAATACAAGTGCCGAGTGCCAAGTGCATAGCTGAGTGCTGTGTATTTGACACGCTGCACTGTCAGAACCAGGTAAGTAAAACAACAAATTACGTCTGTGTTCTGCTGTCCCCGCGACCTGACCCCGGATTAAGCAGTAGATGATGGATGGATGGATTAGTACAAGAATAAGTCGTATTATTACGTCAGGCTCCGGTTGATATCACATGATATGGAACTAGATGTGAAATGACAGACTCAGTGGCGTTAGCACATGTATAGATAAACTAGATGCAAAAAGACAGACTTGCCGGCATTAGTAAAGAGCCGCCATCTTAAAGCAGTAGAATCTGTTGTGTTGCTTGTTTAGGAAGAAGCAGCCATATGAAGCATTCCATTACTTTTTTAAAGAACTTGTAGCGGTGAGCACATAGGCTAGGTTCGTGCTGCAGGTCTTAATGCACGAATCCGATTTTATCGTGTTTTTCCGACTCAAGTGAGGCATTAACTTCACGGTTTGAACGGGACAAGTGGCATGGAAGTGGACCGTTTCAAATCCGATTTGGGTCACTTTCGTATGTAGTTTAAATCCGATCTGGGCCCCATTTTTCCAGAATGTCACGGCAGTCTAAACTGTCAATTCTCCCAAATCGGAATTTATGCAGCAATTACGTCATCAAAGAGCGAAAGAGACGGTGCGCTACTGTAGCGGTGCAGCTGTGCGTTAGCGCCTGGCTTGCCTTGAACACGGCTTTTTGGGAAGGGTCAAAATGGGTTGAGGATAAGCCTGTGAATGATCGGTTTTCTCTCAGCTCTATTCGAGCAATATTTCAAGATTGTTTACACGGCCGGGGGTCGGGGAAAACTGCCCGTATGTGTGTGTGACATGCACGGACAGTGCGTGCATGCTATCGATCAATATAAACTTTGAATGTAAGCCTAAACGTGGATTATTTATGTCTGTTATTTGTGTCCTCTTTTTGGAAATCAAAATATGATCTCCCTGGAATGACAGATGATAGCCAGCATATGTAGTTATTTGTTTTTTATGCTTCTGCGCATGCGGGTTGTCTTGCTCTGCGCATGTCGGACTGCGAATTAGTGCGCCTGCGTAATACTTGAATGGTCTCAATGGACAAAGGCAGTCTGAACGGGCATGCCAAAAAAACAGATATGACAAAAAAATTGGATTTGTCCATTAAGACCTGCGGAATGAACCTAGCTACTCTTCTTCTACACATTATACATACACACTCCTACAGCGCCACTAACTGGCCTAACTTGTATTGTCACAACATAAACATTGCATGTGTCTGTAAAAACAACAGAATTGGTTTTACAAATAAGAAAACCTTATTATTTTTCCTCATCTACTTTAAATTATAATCAATAGTATAATCAATTTAAACTAATGCTTCGTCGTAGCTCCCACCTAAGGTACATGCATGACAAAAGAATATGTGTAAATTTTTTCTCCATGAGCTTTTGAAAAATGAACATCTTTTATGAAAGTGCACTCCTGTGGAAGTGTCACATTCAAGTTCAAAGACTGATATTTTTATGCAAGTTAAAAATAGCCGTGTGAGAAGTTATATAATTTTTTAAAAATCATCAAGAAGTTAAGACATTAATATAAACTATGCAATTTTTTTACCTTGCTTTCGTTCGGAACAGGACTCAAAAGGTGGAAGCAGAATCAGAACTGGAATCGTTCTATTTCAAACGATGTGCAACCTTATACATGAGAAACTGATTTTCATTCAAAATTATATTTTTTCAATGATTTGCAAAATAACAGTACATAACAAAAACAGCAGTAACACTGACCCCATCTCCTCATTTTTATTTTTTCCTCATTTCCTCACATCTGGCGGGGCTCAGTGGCAGTGTAGTCATTCCCTAACCAAGAGGTTGTAGGTTTGATTTAAGAACATAGGATTTACGTTAAAATTGAAGATGTTAACATTTACTTTTTTTTTTTTTTTTTAAATAATAAAGACATTAGTAACGTACATTCATAAAAATAAACACAAATGACTAACATTATGCACAGTGAAATAGAATATATTTTGAAAATCAGGCAACATTGACTTTTTTTTTAAATTGTAAGGAAATAAGTAGCTTGACACGAATGAAGAAAAATTAGTCCAAAATGCACGCGTGACACTGTTGCATTGCCCTTTTTTTATCGCATCAATTCACCAAGCTTTTTTTTTTTTTTTTTTTTTTTTTTTTTTTTTTTTTTGCTGTTCCAGAAAATATGTGCATTTGAACCCATCAGAGCTAACTATCAACAGTATACTGATCATATATCAGGCTTCAGCCAGTTTTTGTTTTTTGGCAGCCTTTTTCATTTTCGTCAGTCTTATTCTGTTGGACTTAATTAGTCTTTGTTATATTTTAGTCATTTCAAAATGTATTTGTCTTCGTCTAGTTTTTGTTGACGAAACCCCATGAGAATCTATTTACATATTATATATGATTGATTCTGCATGTTTTCCTCAAGTATTAAGTTTCTGATGTTAAATTGAGGAATTTATTAGCTGTTAAAAAAAAAAAAAAAAAAAAGTTGCTATTTTGGTCAAAAACTTGATATGTATATGATGTATATGATATGTTAAATACTGCTATTGATCCTGAAAATATGATTATCTCTGCATTTGGTGATTTTTGTGCATCTAGTGTAAAATTTTTTATAGCCATAAATTTTTAAAATTTTAGGTTGTGTTATACTTACATAAAAAATAATTAATCGGGATTTTATAAGGGAACGACTTTGAATTTTTTGATGCAGCTGCTCATGGAGACGCATATATGGCTAAGATAAGTGCCTGTTTTGGTTTCAGGTCAGTAGCAGCTTTGGTTTGGTAAATTTCAACTTTTTGAAAATGGACCCACTACGAATCGGCCCCGTTTCCCGTGTCATGTCAATAGGTTATGAAGTCTATGGTCAGCATTAATCCTATTGCTAACGCAAACGCAAATGCTATGCTAACTCTACGAGTTACATTCAGTGTTAGATGCTCACTCAGCACAGTCCTTTTTTTCATCCCTTTCTCATCCCATCAGACAAAAGCTGGCATTCGCCTCGTTATGTTTTTGTATGTTTTTAGCTCGTCATCATCTCGTCGTCATGAAAAAAAAGTGTGAGTTGAGAAATCTTTTCATTTTTGTCATTATCGTTGACGAAAACGAGACTTTTTGAAAAGCAACAATTTAAACATGAAACAGAAATAAAACCAAAACATTGATAAAAAGCTAAACAAGCCAATTGAACGGACAACTTAGTGGGTTGCTGCGCGAATGAGCACATCAACGCGACTCGTCAGGCTCCGATACTGTAACTGCTGCAGCTGGGGAGAGCTCTGTGCTGTCCGTGAAATAAATAAATAATAAATATCCGTGGAAACGGATTATGCTGCACAAGCACTTCATTATGCTTGTTGTTAACACTTGTGAATATAAATCTGACATTGGTAGATTGTTTTCTTCTTGGAGATGAGATGCCTGTCAGGCAGCCTGGCAGATTTTTTTTGTAACATACGGTTTTGACAGTTGCCGTCATATTTTCAGAATCAAAGCACCGTTCTCCCCTGTTCCGGCCCCGAATCTTGCGTTCCGGAACGTTCCGGCCCACTTTCACCCCTGATTACAGGTATATGGACTTATTGCATTTTTGTGATATTTTACGAATATATTCACAATTACTAAGAGTGACACATGGATCTTCTTGTTGTTTTTTAAATCAATCTGAATTGTTTGGAGAATTATGTGCATCTAATTAGTTCTGACATTTCAAAGTGTTATGAGCAGAACATTGGCATCAAGTGAGTGGTTGCTGGGCAAACAAAAACACAAGCACAAGCTGGTAAAAGGGTCAGAGATGTGCTTTTTATCAATTTGCCTTTTTCAAGCCAAATGCACTCACTGTTAATTACTGATCCACTTTCAGAGACTGCAAACAGTTGGTTTCGTAGTTGAGATAATTTAAGCAGTGGAACAAATGATATATGTCGTAACTTCAGTCAAAATTCTTCACAAGCACAAGATGGGATTAGATATCAAAAATCATAGTAGTCTCGTTGTAACAGGATAATCCTTGAAATTTTTCATTTGCGTTTGCCTTTTTAAAAAAAAAAAAATTTCATCCTTTTTGTCTGTCACTAAAGAGATACATACTTTAAGCATTGTAATTTAAATGACTGAACTGAGCAAAAGTAGAAACTCGTTCTGTCCTTTGTATACAAAGTCTTGTTTTGATTATAATGAGGACCAGTGGGTAGGCATTTGGCATTAACTTGCAAAGCACTTTTCTACCGTCAAGATACTCAAAGTGCTTTGACAGTATTTCCACATTCAGCCTATTGATAATACTGCATCAGGAGCAAGGGTTCAGTATTTACAGTGTATCACAAAAGTGAGTACTCTCGCATTTCTGCGGATATTTAAGTGTACCTTTTCATGGGACAATACTGAACAAATGACACTTTGACACAATGAAAAGTAGTCGTGTGCAGATTATATAATAGAATTAATTTATTTTCCCCTCAAAATATAGCCATTGATATCTAAACCCCTGGCAACAAAAGTGAGTACACCCCTTAGATACTACATCCCTAAATGTCCAAATTGAGTACTGCTTGTCATTTTGCCTACAAAATGTCATGTGACTCGTTACAGGAGTGCTGTTAGCATTGCTGCAGAGATTGAAGAGGTGGGGGTCAGCCTGTTAGTGCTCAGACCATACGCCACACTCTACATTAAATTGGTGTGCATGGCTGTCACCCCAGGAGGAAGCCTCTTCTGAAGACGTGACACAAAAAAGCCTGCAAACAGTTTGCTCAAGACATGTCAACAAAGCACATGGATTACTGGAACCATGTCCTATGGTCTGATGAGATGGGCAAGCTTTCTTGTGTACCGTCTTCAGAAGAGGCTTCCTCATGGGGTGACAGCCAATTTGATGTAAAGTGTGGCGTATGATCTGAGCACTAACAGGCTGACCCCCACCTTTTCAAACTCTGCAGCAATGCTGACAGCACTCCTGTAATGAGTCACATGACATTTTGGAGGCAAAATGACAAGCAGTACTCAATCTGGACATTTAGGGATGTAAGTAGTTTCTAAGGGGTGTACTCACTTTTGTTGCCAGGGGTTTAGATATTAATGGCTATATTTTGAGGGGAGAATAAATTAATTCTATTATATAAGTTGCATACAGACTAATTTTGATTGTGTCAAAGTGTCATTTGTTCAGTGCTGTCCCATGAAAAGATATACTGAAATATCTGCAGAAATGCAAGGGATGTACTCACTTTTGTGATACACTGTAGCTTAAGGCAAGACAAATTTATTTGTAGAATACAATTCAACACAATGTAATTCAAATAAAATGATACATAAGCAAATTCATTGAGACAGTTAAAATAAACAATTTAAACATGAAACAGAAATAAAACCAAATCACTGATAAAAAGCTAAATTCATATAATGTGAATTTTGAACTATATGGGCAGTTATGAATAAGCTTATGGTGTGATCACACTTCAGGCGTTGTTCCAGAGGTGAGGGGCATAACGACTCAATGCTGCCTCACCCTGCAGACCGGTTCCAGACAACCTCAGGGCTCTTAAGGACACTTAGACAGGGTCACCAGGGCAAAGGGGTTGAACCCACAACCTTGGGAATGCAGAACTACGACTCTACCACTAAACCATTCCGCCCTACATGAATGCTAGTATTTCACTGTCTTCTGTTTCATTGCATGGCTCGTTCTGGCTCCAGAAGCAGAGTCCAGAGCAGTGGTTCTTAACCTGGGTTTGACCGAACCCCACAGGTATGGTGAGTAAATCTAAAGGGTTTAGTGAATGTAAAGACATGCTGGGCCCTATTTGCACACAAGATGAAGTTTAGCCCACGTTTTGGACAGGTTTGCACCCAATCCAGAGGCTTGATTCAGTTTCCTTTAACTTTTAGTCCTGTATCTGACAGGGGAGCAAACTGGTTTGCTCAGTGGAAAATTGACACACACTTTGTATGAGGAAGTACAGCAAACCTGCAGGGCAGCCTTCAAGGACACAGCCAACCAAATTCAAAACATGCAGGAGTAAATGTGATGGCATTAAAACATTATGACACATTTTACGCCATTTTACGCCATGAAAATAGTGCGTGATGCAAGAATGATGGTAGAATGACAATGGTAGATACAACATAAACAGACTACGGTTCAAAAATAAATAATATGAAATAATATATATACATATATAATATAAAAATTAATTATATCAGTAGCATTTCTATGGTAAGAAGCAACAGCCAAAGGCAAAATCATTTGCAGTAAATGTTTCAGACTAATGTTTATGTGTGAATTTTTTTTTTTTTTTTTTTTTTTTTTACATCGCATTGGTGCCTGTTCCCAGTGATTGGCATGCCACCTACTTCCCAAAGTTACCTGTGATGGGTTCCAGCACCACACGACCCTTTTGAGGATATACGACACAGAATTTTTTTTTTTTTTCCCGGTAAACCTGTCCTGTTCCGCTGTTTGACACTGACAATGGAAGTCTAAGTGTCCGGATGGTCTGAACAGTTTTAATGTTTCACACTGACAGTATGACATACCCCCATTATGATCATTCAACATACCTCGTTTATTATGACAAAGCAGCGAACAAGAAGAGGTTATGGGGGAACAGAAGAAAAGAAATGAAACACAAGAAAAGAAAGGAAGGAAACACAAACAACAACAAGAAATACATTGAACGCCTACACTAACTATGAATATGTTGGTGCTATCGTCAGCTAGATGTACAGTGGTACCTCTACATACAGAAGGAAAAGAGTCGATTTTTCCTTGTTACAGGTTGTTTTATTCTTATAACGAACAGGAGATGGTGACACAGAATTCAGGAATAAAGAAGAATAAAGAATTTACACTTAAAGACAGGCAAACAGAAAAGACATGACATCCGGTACCGGGAAAAAGAAAGTGCTTCCAAGCCTCCCGGTGCTTAACCTTTTTCCTCCCTTCTAATTCGGGAGGTTCTCTCCCTTCCCCCATCTTGCTAGCACCAGCAAATATTTTCCTGATGTGCAACTATTCAATGGCATACACTGAAAAAAGGACAAAGAGCTTGTCTTATGATGGAGAATGCAATGTCCACATATGATCATGTGAATAAATGGAAATATAATCCAACAATACGAAGTTAATTCATTCCAGGACCTAGTTTGTAAGTCGAAATGGTCGTATGTCGAGCAGGATTTCCCCATAAGAATATATTATAATTCCATTAATTCGTTCCACAGCCCAATAGTGCTGTTACCATTGCAAATAGCAATTACAAAGAGCAAAACAAATACATTATGAATAAAAATTGGAATAATAATATAATAATAGTAATAATGATATAATAATAATAATAATAATAATAATAATAATAATAATACCTGTAATACCTGTAATAATGTAACAAATCGGGTTCTTATGTAGGAGTTTTTTTGTGTGGTGTACCTGAACGCACCCCCCGGGACTGACGGCAGAGTGAGAGAGTTCAGTTGAGTTACTTTTAACGTCCTTTTGTGGCTGGCAGTTGGCGTCTGTTTTGCAAAAGTTCTGAAATAAGTGATTAAAAACATGACGAAGCTGCCGATCTCTTTGGCGATGGTTGTCACCTTAACTTATAAAGACTGGCAAACGGAGGTCGAAGGAGTATTATCAAGCAGTTCACGGACGCCCACCCCACGCTCATATTTTTCCATTGCTAAGCCTCACTTTTTTTCCTTTTTTCACCACCTGCTTTAATATTCTTGGAATCCATGTTGATTTCTCTCACAAGAAAATCTGCTGTGTGTCCGTCTTGCAGGAAAACACTGAAATAGTGACGTTGTCATAAATCGTCGTATTTCGAGCATTTCGTCGGATGTAGAAACAAATGGCGAGTCATATCTTACGTAGGATGTCGAAAAAATTGTGTGTCGAAGCGATCGAATGTCGAGGTACCACTGTATTTCTGGTTGACACTATGCGGGGGGCCTGTTGAACAGGGAAAGAAGGGGAGGGGGGTGGGGGAGTCTATAAGCTAAATGATTAGGAGGGGTGGAGTGTACACAAATCAGCTCTGTGATGTAGAAACCAGTAATTGACACAGAGATTAGTGTATGCATAAAATAATTGGTTCTGATGTTGAAATTTTTTTTTTTATTATTATTATCTAATTGTGAAGGGTTCGGTGAATAGGCATTTGAAATTTAAGATTAAGAACCACTGGTCCAGAGTGTGGCAAAAACCAGGCACATGTCAATACAATGAAAACTTGCAGTGGAAGCAGTTCACACACAGTTCTGTACTATAATTGGAGAACATGGACACTAGGCCTGCACAGTATATTGTTGAACATCGCAATGTGAACATGCGCAATTGTCCCACCACAGGATGTGCGATGTGCGATTCCCCCCCCCCCTTTTTTTTTTTATGTAAAGTTTTGGGGTTTTTTGTCTTAAAAACAATTGTGCAGAGACATGGCTTCCTGTATCTCTTTTATATACACCAATCTTCATCATTCACAGATTCCTTTAGCTTGGATTAAACAGTATTATATTATACCAGTATAATACAATACATATATATATATATATATATATATATATATATATATATATATATATATATATATATATATATATATATACACAGGGTGACCCCAAAAAAAAGTTTACACTGCCATAATACAACTTAAATGCCATATTTATTCAGTTTAGAATTAGAATTTAATCACAAATTATACATTATTGTAAAGAACATGTACAGTACACTCTATTTTTCAATGTGTCCTCCCTTAAGTGTCACAACAGCCTCCAGGCGCCTACGGAACGCTTGACAGGTCTTCTTTATGTAGGATGCTGTCATCTTTTCCCAAGATCTAACAATGGACCTCTCCAAGGCTGCCACAGAAGTTTGTGGCTTCGTACAGACACTGTCCTCCACAGTTGCCCATATGCTATAACCCAGGGGATTGAGATCTGGACTCTGGGTGGCCACATATCACCTTGTCAATCAACTTTTTGGTCCCCACAGATCGGGCACTTCCAGACCCAGGTTTTCGTGAGGCTGTTCCAGTATCTTTCAGCTTCTTTTTAACTTTGTAGACTGCACATCTGGATATTCTCAGATTTGCTGCAATCTCAGTAGGTGTCAGACCGGCACGCAGCAATTCAGGTACAGCTAAAGTTTTCTTCATTTTCAGCAGAAGCACAGGAATTGTAGAGACGAGAGATTACCAGCTGCATTGAGTGACCTTAATGAATCACTTAAGCATGACAACCTATTTAGATATGTTTCAATGGCTTTTAAACAAGCAGTCAACTGAGTGTAAACTTTTTTTGGGTCACCCTTTATATATATATACATATTATATAATGCCAGGGATTTCCCGATCGGATATTTTTGCACCCGAGTCCAAGTCCAAGTCACCTGATTTTTAGAATCTGCCGATATAGAGTCCCGATCCAATACCAGAAAAAAAAGCAGTTTTTTTTTTTTTTTTTTACTTTGACGCTCACGCTGCCGAGAATAGCCTCCTACTTACACAATGGATGAGTTGCCACAGCACCCTTCAGACTGTGTACCAAGCTTAACAATAATTAAAAACACATTTGTGCATTTTATTGTTGAGCTACTGATGCGTCTCTGGCCAGATAAGAGTTACAAACCTGTCAATCTTCATTAACTTTAAGTACAGTTCCTAACGCCAGCTGCGCTGATGACCAAGAAAAAGAGTGGTCGCGCCGCTTTTCAGGGCGAGAGGCTGTATGAGCATGAAGCAGAAAAAAAAATAATTTTTTTTTTTTATTAAAAACCCAATCCTGTGCCCTGGCTGGCAACTCGGCCTGAATGATTTTGGAAAAAACTGTTGTTGCGATTTTTGGGGGGTTTGCGATATATTGCGATATTATATTGCGATATTAAAAGAAATATATATATATTTTTTTTTTTTTTTAAAGAAAATTTGACTAGATGACTTGAATAGCTGTTTGGAAAGACTTTGGATGACTCATCATGACCACAGTGTACAGTGATCCCTCGTTTTTCACGGTTAATGGGGAACAGAACCCTCCGCGATAAGTGAAAACCGTTTCTTTTTTTTGTGTGTGTGCTCAATGTATTTATTCAGATTTAGCATTGGAAAGAGATACATATAAGATATATATATATATATATATGTATATATATATATATGTATGTATATATATATATATATATATATATATATATATATATATATATACACAGTGCCTTGCAAAAGTATTCGGCCCCCTTGAACCTTGCAACTTTTCGCCACATTTCAGGCTTCAAACATAAAGATATAAAATTTTAATTTTTTGTCAACTTTTTTAACAAATAAAAAACTGAAAAGTGGGGCGTGCAATATTATTCGGCCCCCTTGCGTTAATACTTTGTAGCGCCACCTTTTGCTCCAATTACAGTTGCAAGTCGCTTGGGGTAGGTTTCTATCAGTTTTGCACATCGAGAGACTGACATTCTTGCCCATTCTTCCTTGCAAAACAGCTCGAGCTCAGTGAGGTTGGATGGAGAGTGTTTGTGAACAGCAGTCTTCAGCTCTTTCCACAGATTCTCGATTGGATTCAGGTCTGGACTTTGACTTGGCCATTCTAACACCTGGATACGTTTATTTTTGAACCATTCCATTGTAGAATTGGCTTTATGTTTTGGATCATTGTCCTGTTGGAAGATAAATCTCCGTCCCAGTCTCAGGTCTTGTGCAGATACCAACAGGTTTTCTTCCAGAATGTTCCTGTATTTGGCTGCATCCATCTTCCTGTCAATTTTAACCATCTTCCCTGTCCCTGCTGAAGAAAAGCAGGCCCAAACCATGATGCTGCCACCACCATGTTTGACAGTGGGGATGGTGTGTTCAGGGTGATGAGCTGTGTTGCTTTTACGCCAAACACACAGTTTGGAAGGACGGCCGGGTCTTGGTAGATTTGCAGTGGTCTGATGCTCCTTCCATTTCAATATGATGGCTTGCACAGTGCTCCTTGAGATGTTTAAAGCTTGGGAAATCTTTTTGTATCCAAACCGGCTTTAAACTTCTCCACAACAGTATCTCGGACCTGCCTGGTGTGTTCCTTGGTTTTCATAATGCTCTCTGCACTTTAAACAGAACCCTGAGACTATCACAGAGCAGGTGCATTTATACGGAGACTTGATTACACACAGGTGGATTCTATTTATCATCATCGGTCATTTAGGACAACATTGGATCATTCAGAGATCCTCACTGAACTTCTGGAGTGAGTTTGCTGCACTGAAAGTAAAGGGGCCGAATAATATTGCACGCCCCACTTTTCAGTTTTTTATTTGTTAAAAAAGTTTAAATTATCCAATAAATGTTGTTCCACTTCACGATTGTGTCCCACTTGTTGTTGATTCTTGACAAAAAAATTAAATTTCATATCTTTATGTTTGAAGCCTGAAATGTGGCGAAAGGTTGCAAGATTCAAGGGGGCCGAATACTTTTGCAAGGCACTGTATATATATATATATATATATATATATATATATATATATATATATATATTAATAAATGGCTTTTAAGCACTTCAAATGCAATAATTATGATCAGCTTTAAACATAACTGTCCAACCAAATCATTTTTCAACAAGAATAAAGTACTGTAGTAGAAAAATGCTTAGCTTTATTAAATGCTTCTGTTTATCTACCTTAGCTGTGACTCTTGGAGTGACATGTAGAAAAGACAAACTCCTCATGATCACTTCTGGCATTTATTTTATATGTCTCGAACGTCTCCACACACACACGCACGCACACACGCACACACACACACACACACATTCCAGTGCGGCTTCTTTGCAGAAACTGTTTAACAAGTTAAACGATGATTGACACATTGCTGCGCTGTGAAGTCCGCTTCTTTAGCAAGATCAGAGACAACCAGCATTGTTAACTTTAATAATGCTGCAGTGACTGTGAGGCTCAAAGAGCTGGGAGAGGAAGGGTGTGAGGCTGTGCGCAGAGCAGAAAGCAAGGCGTATGTGGATTAAAAAAAAAAAAAAAACTATCGCAAATCCTTGCGTTGGGACTATCGCGCACGTCGCGATGGCGATCTTTAAACGATATATCGTTCAGGCTTACTGGCAACCAATTCAGGGTGTACCCCACCTACTGCCTGTAGTTAGCTAGGATAGGCTCCAGCACCTCTGCGACCCTTACGAGGAAAAGCGGCATGAAAAATGAATGGATCAATGAATGAAAAACCCGACCCTTTTCACCTGATTCGATCCTCTGAAAAAAGGTGCGATCGGCCCGATTTCCGATCATGTAATCGACTCGGGACATCTCTAATGAATACAATGTGTTCATTGTAGTCAACCAAAGTCTTCCCAAACAGAGCTATTCAGGCCTGGTGAAAGTTTTAGTTTCAATATCGCAATATACGTATATCCCAATACATTGCAAAGCCCCATAAAATTGCAAGTTTTTTTCAATATGGTTCAGCCCTAATGAAAAACATAGCAAATGTCGTCAACTTACTTACAAACTTACTGGTTTGAATCTTAGTCTGTTTAAATCACAAAACTTGTCATAAATTATTTTTCACAACAAAAATGTTCAAACTTAGGGTGTCTGATTCCTCATAGACTCCATTCTAATATCATTTATAAGCACATCACATTTTATCGTTGCTATGCTAGTGTATTCCAGTCCTTCAAAAGAACGTCTTGCATTCATCACACCTCTCCTGTTGGCATCCATGTTGTGGAAAGCCTGTTAAGGTGTGTAACAATACAAAGCTGCTTTCAGCTTTCCAACAGCTGTAGTTAGCGCTGACACGCATTTCTGTTGTTATCTCTCATTGACAGCTCAACTGTACATAATCACCCAGATGCACCGCTGTGTCTCAGCAGCTTCTGTTTTTTAGCCTGTTCCCTGTGTGGGTTTCTTGATCTAGCAATCAAGTTTGACTATTTGCTTAGATCCTCCTATCATTTCATGCGTTTTTCTTTTTATTGTTTTATAGTTAGATGGAAGAGGCATTAACTTTACATTTTGAAACTTAGATTCAGATTCAGAGATTTGTCATTGACACCAGCTCTCACAAGATGACAACAGATGCAAC
Organism: Corythoichthys intestinalis; assembly: GCF_030265065.1. Classification (NCBI taxonomy): domain Eukaryota; kingdom Metazoa; phylum Chordata; class Actinopteri; order Syngnathiformes; family Syngnathidae; genus Corythoichthys; species Corythoichthys intestinalis. The sequence goes on along the minus strand of NC_080395.1, from coordinate 69,071,975 downwards.
GAAATTCAGTTCGATGAGTGAGCATTGCCATTGCAGACTTTGTTCCGTGCCGCCACTTCTCTCTCTTCTTCAGAAATTACAGAACACGTTACAAGTAGACACACATATATCATACAACATAACATGGGTATGACACGACGCACAGGTCACGTGCAGGGATTTTTTGTACGGAAAAAAAAGGAGAACTACCAGTCATGGCTGGAGGGGGGGGGTTGTGTGTGTGTGCGTAAGTGTATCAGTATTTGTACGTGTCTGTAGACAAAATAAGAGCCGCATAGCCTTGCGACCGGCCTTGGAAAGAGATCACGGACAAAAGATATGGCCATCTGGGCGGCTCTCCCCAGGAGAAGGGAGGGGTGGGGAAAGATAAGGGTGTTCGGGAAAGGAATGGAAAATTATAATCAAATTAAGCTGAATAAGTATTTTAATATGTCCAAATACTGTTGGTCTTCAGTCAAATTCACGCTCCTCATGGCAATAGCGAGATATCTGGTCCCATAAGTCATTGCCAATAGTCGCGGTCTGTCACGACAGTTCAGTCACCTGCCCCGACAGTCCCGTCACCTGGTGCAAGATAGCATCCACTTTTCTCCATCTTTCCTCGGACCAAATCGTGAGTCCACAGAGCCAGTTCTCGTCCGCGCCTTGACGCTATCTTACAATGCCTTGAATCGCACAGTTTGATCCATGGTCAATTTGTTGATTTCCTTAAAAGCTGCTGTCTTGGAAACTTTCTGGTTGAGCAGGGCACCTCCTAAGCCAAGCAAAAGGAACCCCACAACCGTCACGCCAAATAGCCAAATATCCTCGATATCTTCCATGGACAGGACAGTAAGACAAGCTGTTCCAGTGATCCCATGAATCATTCACGTAACCAGCGGCGAAGGTGCCGTCCGGGCAAGACGGTTCACCTGGTGCACCATGTCTTGTTGAAAAAAAAATCTAATCCAACTAAAAAAGATCTAACTAATCAGACCCATTTTTGTATGAGAGACCAGCGCGGTTGATCCACAGAGGAAATACAAAAAAAAAAAAAAAGCAGACGGACTGACTGACGAAGACGAAGATAACAGCAGGCAGCAGCAGGGAGGAAAAACATGTCCGCCCCCGTCGAAGGGAGGAAGAAAAAAAAATCCCAGCAAAGCTATACAATCCATATTCTAGTGCAAGTAAGATTAATTCAGAGATACTTTAGTAGTTTGCACATTTGCAAGTTTGCATATTATTGTTGTTATTGTATTTGAGTTCATTGTTTCAAGCACAAGAATGCTCACGCCAAACATGGAATTGCCGGAAAACAGGAAAAATAATATATGATGGAAATTAATAGAAGTTAAGGGATGGATGGATGGATGGATGGATGGATGGATGGATGGATGGATGGATGGATGGATGGATGGATGGATGGATGGATCGATCGATCGATCGATCGATCGATCGATCGATCGATCGATCGATCTAGCCCGCAGGTGTGTATCAAGCTTCTCTTGGACTCTGTGGAACCTGAGGGATTTTAGCTTGTGGCTGGCCTTGGTGTTCTTGATGGCTGTGTTGTCAGTGACTGTCTGTAGCCCATAAACGCCATCAGTATCACTCGTTTTCTAGGGCTTTTGAGTAGCTGCTGAGGGTTTCTTCCAGAGACAGGGGACATTTTTCCCATTTACTCCAGGCTTCTTGCTGCCCCGTTCCCACCATCTTTCTTGCAATTTCTTCATTCTTCAAGCCTGACTGCACTTCCTCCTAGATGAAGCGCATATAGTTTTTCCGTTGGCCTTGTCCACGCTTTTTCTCTGGAAGTAGATAAGTCTTAATCACCTTTTGGCAATGGTCCCCACCAGTGACGGAGCCGGGAATCAGCTACCAAGAGAACTTTGTCTGCTCTCCACTTTCATGCCTGTCAATACCTTGCCTGGCACCGCCAGACTATTCTCCCTAGATTTTTCGAACACTGTGAGAAGAGTCTTGGACCTATCTCCTTATTGGCCTCTCGAGCCAGAACGAAATCATCCGTGCAATCAGATTCGTTTATTTGCGTGACGTGTTCTTAACGAGCTAGGTCACTCTTGCGCGTCGGAAGTCGTCTCCGCAACAACACAGATGGCAAACGGGAGAGCAGAGAATATGTCCAAATCCACGGTAAATTCAGTTTTAAATGACCAAAAGCACATCGAGTCGTTAAAACCAGCAGTCTGTCTCGCGCTAGCCATGTTGAATAAACTTTTCCGTTCTCCGCTCTTCGTATGTTTATTCACTCGCGCTAGAGTTTCTTGTCGCCTTATCAACTGCACGGCCGCCCGTCGCTGATTGGTCCACTCCACTGTCTGTTTGCTGTGGCTTAGTTCGCCCTGGGAATTTGATCCGCCGAATTGTCGCCAGACTCTATAGCTGGAACAGCGGTGAGTCTGGTGTACCAGGCAAGCCGAGCCCATCTTCGAGTCCCAGGTTTCCTGTAATGCAAGACTTTCTGTGTTCTTGACTCAATGAACTCAGTGAGGCCACTGAAAGGGAGCTGCAGAGTGTTACAGATACCATACAAGGCGGTGAAGCACAGACTGCATGGTAGACCAAGCCATCAACGCACATAGCTGTTTCTCTCCATTGTGTTAGCGTTAGGGTTAGGGTTAGTACACCAGCAGCTGCCACATGATCTGCCCAGGCAAAATGAAATTTTGGTAAAGCCAGGCATTTGAATCGAAAGAGCTGATTCATTTACACAGCTAGTCCTTAATCCACTTAGGTACTCTACTTACAAAGGCCCATGTAGGAGCAATCTGATGAGTCTGATGTATTGATGACAAACAAATTTGGATATTAATGGCAGGGTTACTTAGGCTAGGTTCAGACCGAAGGTCTTGATACACAATTCCGATTTTTCTTCATGTCTGTGTTTTTGGCGTACCCGTTCAGACTGCCTTTCTCCATTGAGCCCATTAATGTATTACGCATGCGCACTAACTCGGAGTCCGACACGCACTGAGCCAACTGACGCGCCTGTGAAGAAGCATCAAAACAAATGACTCTTTAGTGCTGCCTTAGTAGCGCCCTGGAGCTCTTTCAAAAATGTTGGAAAATGGAAAATGATGGGGTAGGCAAATATATATTTTGTTTTAATATGTTTTTTCTTGGACAGTGGTTCTAAACAAGGGTTCGATCGAACCCCAGGGGTTCGGTGAAGGGAAAGAAACGAGAGCCCTATTTTCGTACACTAATTAAATCTAGGCAAAGTGGCTTTTTAGACCAGGTTTTGGACTGGTTTGCTCCCAATTTACAGGCTTAATCTATTTCTTTAACTGCTAGTCCTCGATCTAATGGGTGTTTGAACTGGTTTGCTCAGTGGAAGGTTGACTCGTGTTTGGTATGAGGGAATACAACAGACCAATGAGCAGCGTGGCCTCAAATTTTGACCTGTTTATCAAACATGTTGTCAAAGTGAGAAGAATTTTGAATGGGAATTTACTAAAGTATTAGCTTGCTATCTTAGATATATTGGTTTTGAATTTGAAAAAAAAAAAAAGTTTTATTATCTAATTCCGAAGGGTTCGGTGAATTCACATGTGGAAGTTGGAGGGTTCGGTACGTTTAGCAAGGTTAAGAGCCATTGCTCTAGGAGGACAAACATGATTCTAATTCATTAATATGGTCATTAAGTTAAACTTGAGGTGGCATCATACAACAGAGTAGTCACGTGGTGCATCGTTCTCTATAGGATGCACTGCAGGGAAAGTAAGCATTTAATCAAGAAATATTATTATGTATTAGTAGCCAACATACTAATTTTAATAGTACGTGAATATAGATACATCCAACATGTGTTGCCTTAATTATAAGGATTTTATATAAGGCTTTAATTTTTTTGCAGATTCAGGCATATTTGTTTTTTGTTTTTTTGGTCCAATATAGCTCTTTCAACATTTTGGGTTGCCATCCCATATTCTGGTGCAGATATTTGGATTTCTAAAAAGAGGACATGAATAACAGACATAGATAATCCCCATTTAGTCCTATGTTCAAAATTTATATGGATTGATGGATGCACGCACCGTGTGTGCAATATGCACGTACACACGGTCAGTTTGCCCTGACTTTCGGCCATTTAAGCAAAACTGAAATATTGCTCATTTGGCCCACAGAAAGAAAACCGAGCATTCTCAGGGATATCCTTTTTTATTATTCTCTGTTTTTCTTCTGACTGTGGTTACGCCGGCCTCCTGCCTAAAAACCGAGTTCAGGCAAGGCGCTAACGCACAGCTCCATCGCTGCCATCCTCCGTGCCTCCCTCGCTCTTTGCTGACGTAATGCCTGCATGAATTCCAAAATGGGAGAATTGACATTTCAGACCGCAGCTACATTCTGGAAAAATGTGGACCAGATCAGATTTCAACCACATACGGAAGTGACCTAGATTGGATTTGAAATGTTCCACTTTTATGCGACTTGTCCCATTCAGACCGTCAAGTTAATGCCTCACTCCAATCAGAAAAATATGAAAAAATCTGATTTGTGCAGTAAGACCTGCGGTATGAACCTAGCCTTACTCGGTAAATATCACAAGAATTTATTGCAACTGGGACTTTTTAAGTTTACGTTGAATACCCCTGGTGTAGCTGTTCATTCGGCTGACTTTGCAAGGTCAACATATGTTCAATTCACTGAAAGTAAATGTGAAAGGCTGTCTGTCTCTACATCCTCTGATTGATTGCTTTCCTTCACATACACACACTGCAGCCTATCCTAAAGATATTTAAAAAAAAAAAAAAAAAAAACTTCGTGGATTGTCTTGTTATATCTTTAAATGCACAGTATTGCATATCAAACGTCAGAGCTGTGAATGACCTGTTCCGTGTAGGCACACGTGTTATAATTTCCTTCCCTGATATTGTTTTTTGAAAAAAACCTCAGTATCTAAGACACCTTTAAAAAATGTAGTCAATGGAATAAGTGCTTTAAAGTCAGTATTTAAATCCAGTTTAGTGCACAAATGGTGGCACAGTGGTAGAGTGGTTGGCACGTCCACCTCGCAGTTCTGAGATCAAGGGCTCAATGCCGTGGTCTGGCTGTCCTGTGTAGAGTTTACATTTTTTCTCCTCATGGGGTTTCTCCAGGTATTTTGGTTTCTTCCCATATCCCAAAAACATTCATGGTAGGATGATTAAACACGGCAAATTGTGCCTTGGTATGAGTGTGTTTGGTTAATAGCTATGACTAGCACTTGATAACAGTCTGTTCATCTTCATCAGGATTGTGTGACGTCGCAGATGCATATTTTAAAGTTCTCCGTCGTAGTGACGGAAGTAATGCATGATAGGGTCCTGAATCCTGTCTTATCAATTGTTTTTTTGTTTGCATATTATATTTGTTGTTCTGTTACAGCCCTTTGCTAGGTTTTACCTTCAAATTTTTCTTCATTAATTCGGCTGTAGTAATATAAACTAACAAGGTTAAGCTATTCAATTGGAAAGAAATCAGTGTGGACATGCAGTTTGCTCATGATCACTTATAGTGGTATGAAAATCTGAACCTTTTGGAATTTCTCACATTTCTGCATAAATTCACCCTCAAATGTGATCTGATCTTTGTCAAAATCACACAGATGAAAAAACTGCTTTAACTAAAACCACCCAAACATGTATAGGTTTTCATATTTTAATGAGGATAGTGTGCAAACAATTACAGAAGGGGGAAAAATAAGTAAGTGAACCATCATATTTAATATTTTGTGCCCACCTTTGGCAGCAATAACTTCAACCAGAGCTTCCTGTAGCTGCAGACCAGTCTGGCACATCGATCAGGACTAATCTTGGCCCATTCTTCTCTACAAAACTGCTGTAGTTCAGTCAGATTCCTGGGATGTCTGGCATGAATCGCTGTCTTTAGGTCATGCCACAGCATCTCAATGGGGTTCAAGTCTGGACTTTGACTTGGCCACTCAAGAACGTGTATTTTGTTTTTCTGGAGCTATTCTGAAGTTGATTTACTTCTTTGTTTTGGATCATTGTCTTGTTGTAGCATTTATCCTGTTTTTAGCTTCAACTGTCTGACAGGCGGCATCAGGTTTTCTTGCAAAACATCTTGATAAACCTTTGAATTCATCTTCCATAAATTATTTGCAAGTTGTCCAGGCCCTGAGGTAGCAAAACAGTCCCAAATCATGATGCTCCCTCCTTAATGCTTCACAGTGGGGGTCAGGTGTTGATGTTGGTGAGCTGTTCCATTTTTCCTACACACATGACGTTGTGTGTTATCCCCAAACAATTCAACTTGGGTTTCATCAGTCCACAAAATATTTTGCCAAAACTTCTGTTGAGTGTCCAAGTGCCTTTTTGCGAACATTAAATGAGCAACAATGTTTTTTTCAGACAGCCGTGCCTTCCTCTGTGGAGTCCTTCCATGAACATTATTCTTGGCCATAGTTTTACATACAGTATAATTGATGTGTGCATAGTGATACTGGACTGTGCCAGTGATTTCTGTAAGTCTTGAGCAGACACTCTAGGGTTCTTTTTTACCTCTCTGAGTATTCTTCGCTGAACTCTTAAGGATCATCTTTGATGGATGGCCACTCCTTGGGAGAGAAGCAACAGTGTTAAAATCTCTCCAATTGTAGACAACTTCTCTGACTGACTTTTAGAGATGGTTTTGATGGTTTTTCTTTCCCAGCTTTATACATATCAAGAATCCTTGCGCGCAAGTCTTAAGACAGCTCTTTTGACCGAGCCATGATGCACATTAGACAATGCTTCTCACCAAGACAATTCTTACCAGATGTGTGTTTTATAGTTGGCGGGGCAGCTTTAAACCACTCATCGGTGATTGGGCATACACCTGACTTAAATTGTTTGGTAAAAATTGGTTTCGATTGCTCTTTAAGGCTCCTTAGTTAGAGGGTTCACTTACTTATTTTTCCCCCCACTGTAATTGTTTGTATGCTATCCTTAGTAAAAACCTATAAATGTTTGGGTGGTTTTAGTTAAAGCAGACACTGTTTTTCCATCTGTGTGATTTTGACATCAGATCAGATCACATTTGATGGTGATTTTATGCAGAAATATTTTAAAATTCCAAAAGGTTCAAATACTTTTTCACACCACTGTATCAGACTGTGCTAGATTGTGGCTTCATTTATAAATTGTTATTGTGCTACCCATTTTCACTGATTGACAAAAATGACGCGGGTGGTAACAGCCCTTTTTTCCACAATGGACCAAGACATCAAGCAAGCCTGTTTCAGGAGTCATGAAGGAAGCCTCTTGTCTACCTCAAAGAGTCAGGAAATGGAGCGAACATGATAATAACTTTCAAGTTCAGGCTGAAGGCGAGCATTGGAGTGCATAAGTTCTTGAACTATTGTATTATTATTGAATTACATTTACACTGAAAACTTCATTATAAATGTCCAATTAATGAAAATAGGTAGCTTTAGCTTAACTTAATGAAGCACCTTGAATACCACCTCGACAATATTACTTGGTAAAAACTGTTTCAAATGATTTTTTTTTTTTCACTTTAATCCATGCATTTTTTAATACAATAGGTTCAAGAAAGTGTTTCTAAAACAAGCCTCTCAAAAATCTCCCTCTTTTTACTGGTGCGTTTGCGCCAATAAAATCTTATATAAATACTTTTTTCAGAAGGTAAAAATCAGATTTTAAAAAATGGGCAACAAATTCAGTATAGTTCATCAGTTCTAAAATGTTCAATTTTCAGTCCAATTAGTGCAAAAGCAGCATTGGCTGTGTCTCAAAAGTCACCTAAAGTTAATAAGCAAAAAGAGTAAGCGTGTTGTGTAAATTCATAGTGGTTTCGTGTCAACTTTTGTATGTCAGCAGTCCCACAATTAGAAGAAAAATACACATTAGGGCATGTTTCTTGACTGTTCTCACCTTCTTTCTGTTAGCTAGTTGAGCTTGTGGAACAGAGAGTTCATGAGATGTGCAAAGTAAATAATTTATATGGGTCTAAAAGGTTAAGTTCACTGTTAGACAAGATGGAGGTGTGATCTGCAGGAAAACGAGGAAAAGTAGGCCCAAGTAAGACGTGACATGTTTCTCGAAGAGATGAGTTTTCAATCCCCACTTGTACGTAAGCGGTGACTCTGCAGTCCTGAATGAGATGGGAAGGTCATCCTTCCACTGGGAATCAGGGGGAACAAAGTCTCCGGCTCCTTGAGGCAATCACCGTAGGAAAGAATGAGCTAAGCCGCTGGTTTGAGCTGATAGGCTGCTGTTGGCTAAATAGGAGACAAAGACCTCTGGGAATAGTCTGCAGTTAGGCCTTTCAAGAAGACTTTTTTGTATTACAAAACAGCAGCAGGGCTCACCTAACTACTTATATCTGAAAACTGCTGTTCAAGGACTTGAGATGACTTGTTGAAGTTTACAACACAAATGATGTCACACTGGACTGGACTCAACATGGATGGATTTAGTTAAACTGAGCAGTGCAGCAAGCAAACACAGGTAGAATTAATTATGAGATTGGCGGAGATACCTTTTGCTTTTGTAGTCATGGCTTTCTTGTCGAGATAAGCATGCATGTCCTCGCAAAAGTTCTGCAAGGGCGTGTGAAAAGTGATCAAAAAAGTGAGGGGAACAATTCCAAGAAAAGTCGTGAAGCGAGTACCTCGATAGTGATGATACAGTCCACTACTTTTGTGTGTGTGTGTGTGTATTTCATGCTGACCTTTGCAGGATTAGACATTTTCAAATCTGTCAAAATTTGGAATGTTGAAAAGCGGAAAAAATGGTCATTATCATTAAATATTTTTTTGCGTCTTTCAGAGCTTCAACATAGACCGTCGTGATATTGGAATTTTAGGAAAATGAATTGATGCTACCATGCTACATATAAGCACGGGATCAATTCCCGCTCAGTGGCGGTGTGTTTGTGAGTGCGAATGGTTGTCTGTCTCTGCGTGTGATCTTCGAGTGTCTGCCTCTCCAGTACTCCACAACCATGACAAAGAAAAGCGGTGTTGAAAATGGATGGATGGATGAAACTATATCATGTATTGTATATCCGGTGCTGTGCTCCCTCTGCTGTAATCCCTCGCTACTTCAGAGCTCAACTTTCACACCCTAGGTGATCCGCGGATTTTCTTAAATCAGATATTCAAAATTGAGAAAAACTAACCATCAGAATTTCGAACTTGGGCAGCAGTGGCGCAGTTGTTAGATTGTGTTGTCCTAGGACCAAAGGGTCAGCGGTTTGATTCTAGGCTACGACTGCCCCCTTGGGCAAGGCATTGAACCATAATTTTCCCCCAATGGGTTGGCAGTGCCTTGCATGGCAGCAGCACCATTGATGTGTGCGTGAATGGGTAAATATGTGCTAATGTAAAGCACTTTGGGCATGGTAACCATGTAGATAACTGCACTATACAAGTACAGTGTATCACAAAAGTGAGTACACCCCTCGCATTTCTGCAGATATTTAAGTATATCTTTTCATGAGACAACACTGACAAACTGACACTTTGACACACTGAAAAGTAGTCTGTGTGCAGCTTATTTAATAGAGTTAATTCATTTCCCCCCCCAAAATAACTCAAAATATAGCCATCAATATCCAAACCCCTGGCAACAAAAGTGAGTACACCGCCTGGGAACTACGTACATCCCTAAATGTCCAAATTGAGGACTGCTTGTCATTTTCCCTCCAAAATGTCATATGACTCGTTACAGGAGTGCTGTCAGCATTGCTGCAGAGATTGAAGAGGTGGGGGGGTGGGGTCATTCCCACCACTATGCTTGACTGTAGGCATGATACACTTATCATTGTACTCCTCACCTGGTCGCCGCCACACATCCTTAAGACCATCGGAACCAAATAAATTAATCTTCGTCTCATCAGACCATAGGACATGGTTCCAGTAATCGATGTGCTTTGTTGACATGTCTTCAGCAAACTGTTTGCGGGCTTTCTTGTGTGCCGTCTTCAGAAGAGGCTTACTCCTGAGGGACAGCCATGCACACCAATTTGATGTAGAGTGTGGCGTATGGTCTGAGCACTAACAGGCTGACCCCCCACCTCTTCAATATCTGCAGCAATGCTGACAGCACTCCTGTAACGAGTCACATGACATTTTGGAGGGAAAATGACAAGCAGTACTCAATTTGGGCATTTAGGGATGTACGTAGTTCCCAGGCGGTGTACTCACTTTTGTTGCCAGGGGTTTAGATATTAATGGCTATATTTTGAGTTATTTTGAGGGGAAAATAAATTACCTCTATTATATAAGCTACACACAGACTACTTTTCATTGTGTCAAAGTGTCATTTTGTCAGTGGTGTCCTATGAAAAGATATACTCAAATATCTGAAGAAATGCAAGGGGTGTACTCACTTTTGTGATACACTGTACTCTCCATTGGAGCAGGGCGGTATACCGAGAATTTACCGTTACCGAAATTCTTCACGATGACCGACGTGATTTTGACTATGTCGGTAAATTCGGTAATTCAATAAAACAAGAAAATATTTAAATATTTATTTTGCTTTGACTCTGTGTGGTTTGGCTATGTTCATTCCCCTATAAGAAAGCTGTCAGTGTGCTTATGTATGAAGTCACGTGGTTATGAAAAACTCAAACAAACAGAAGCCTGGTAGGCTAACGCAGGCGGCTAACGGTAGCGGCTATAGCTACAAGCAAATGTGATGGAGTCAGGCTTAAGGGAGCTCCGCCAAAATTTCACCCAAAATTAAGTAGACTCTTGGCGGCCTCCAAACAGGGTTTCACCAGCTTTCCTCCTTGGTTCTCATGATTTCAGGAGAGGGTGCTTTTAGGAGGGTAAAGCAATCAGCATAAATTATAATGCAACAGTGAAGCCTATAATATGACTGTTTAATGGCCACAGCTATTTTTCTGTATGTGCTTGTTTCATTCTGTGTCATTACTGCCGTGATAAAATCTTAAATTTTTCATTGGCAAAAGAGCAATATAGCTTTAATGTGAGTGTGTCTGTGTGGGGGTGCATGTATGTGTGCATGTATTAAAAATACTCTGGGGGGAAAAAAAACTGAAACCTTGAAGTTAACACTTGTGTTGAGTAATTATGTCACAGCAGCCATTAACAATAAGTTGTCTGTTTGAAGTGTTTTGTTCAAACTGTAAGTCATTTTTGTTACAGTCGTCGTATTGATTTTTATAATGTTGTACATTGTTCAATTCATACAAGCTGTTACAAATGTTCATACTTGAATTCTTATGGTTTACAAGAAATGTTTATATACTTAATGTTTATACTGCATGTACATTTTTTAAAAATATGTTAAATTGAAATCTGGTAAATAAATCAACGAGAATCAGTTAATTTGTATTTCACTTATTGATTCTGATTTTCAAATTATAAAACAGTCTGCTTTGGCGAATTTATCGTCATTTATCGTTATCGAGGTAAATCTGCTCACTTTACCGTGATATGTACTTTAGGCCATATCGCCCAACCCTACTCTCCATTTACCATACAGTGTTGCTTAGTCTCGCTGCGTGTTACTTTTTACTTGTTACTCTTGTGCCTTTTTCTGCGAAATAGTGCTTCTAGCTTCTAAACATCCTCCACCCTCTAAATCCTCTTGTGAACCCAAGAGGAAGAGAAAATTGATGACAGTTGATGAGAAAAATAAATTATTGGACATGTTTAAGGCAGGCCATAGCAGTTTCACGCCATGATGGTATCTTTAATGTTCTAATGATTACATATGGCGGAAAACACTCAGGTGACTTGAAGTTCTGCTCTGGGACCCTCAATGTGGCCAAATTTCAAAACTGTCCGATATGCATGTGTGATACATCATTGGAAATCTTAAAATCTCCATTTTCTGGGGGAAGACATTTTTTGAACAGGAGGGCATTTTTTAAAAAAAAAACTGTTTTTTAAACAGTAAAACCCTATCTGGAGGTGAGAGCAGAATTACAGACACCATGACTTTAACGAGATATTATTGCATACTTACCTTGTTTCGATCCAAAAACTCCATGTAGCATCTTTCACTGAGTGTCAAAACACAGTTGTGAATGCGCACAGCTGGATTTTTGGGGGGATTTTGTGGGTGAAACATGGCAATATGACAAGGTTCGCCATGCAGAAATTGCAGACATCAAGGAGTGGTTAAGATTTTCTTTTTAATATTATCTACCCCCTTAAACGTTTATTTTTTTTTTTCAAATTTTCTTTGTTTAGATCGATTATTCATCATCTAACATATCAGAGAAAATGCGACAGTAACAAAAAAATCAATTAAGCGATAGTTATGAGGTCGATATCCATGACTTTTTTACAGATGCCATTTTTTTCATTGTGACGTCATTTGTTTAAAAGTTTGAAATATGCGAGTGGATAATTTTTTAAAGTCTTCGTTTTTTTTTTGTTTTTGTTTTTTTTGACGAAATATTAGAAATCAATTAATGATTCTAATCCAGGGGTCGGGAACCTTTCAGACTGAGAGAGCCATAAACACCACATTTTTAAAAATGTAATCCCGTGAGAGCCATACAATATGTTTAAAACTAAAAATACGAGTAATTTGTGCATTTTATGTAATTTCAACATTTTTAAAGTACAATAAGTCTCTGAATTCTTTTTAATAACATTTTTATGCTGTTGCTAATCAATGATGAATATTTCTTACCATTAATGCAACTTCTGGTGCTGCATGGTGTTACTGATGGCTTTGTAGTCTGGTTGATACTTGATTAGGTTAAGCGTGATGCAGGCATTGAGAAACTTAGGATACGTCTCTTTTCATGTTCACGAAGAAGCGACATGAATCTTCTGTTTTTTCCAAGCATACACGGAGCACCATCAGTGCACACCGAAACAAGTTTGTCCATTGGTAGATTTTTTTCTTTAGCGAACTCAATGAAGGACTTGAATAAATCCTCCCCTCTTGTACCTTGCATAGCCAAAACTGCCAGACTTTCCTCATGTAGTGTGTCACCGACAACATACCTTGCGATCACGCTGAACTGTGATAAATTGCTTACCTCCGTTGACTCATCCAAAGCGAGTGAAAAAATTTATGTCCTTCACTTGCGTTGCCTCAATTTGATTTGACATCATGACGGTACGATCGTGAACAGTTCTTGCTGACAGGGGCATGTCTTTTATCCGTTTAATAATCTTGTCTTTATCCGAAAAGTCGTCAAAAAGTTCTTTGGCAACATCAAGCATGACTGCTTTGGCGTACTCCCCATCTTTGAATGGCTTCCCGTTTCTCACAATTGCTAAAGCGCCAGCAAAGCTTGCTGAATTCCAGTCACCTTGTTTGGTCCAAACACGGAGTTGCTACTGACTGGTTGCACTCTTGTAAGAAGCTCTTGACATGCTTTCTTCATGTTTTCCCCCGCCGGATATTTCGATGCAAATGCAGTATGGTGGGTGTCGAAGTGCCGCTTTATATTTGACCTTTTCATCGATGCAATTTTATCATTGCATATTAGATACACCGTAGAACCTGCTCTCTCCTCAAAGGCAAATTCCTCTGTCCATTCCTGCTGAAAAGTACGATACGCCTCGTCTTTTTTTCTTTTTGCCATCTTCTCAAAAGGGTTTCAAAAATTAGCGGGGAAAACGAAACTAAAACTGTGGGAAAATTACTACGCACATGCGCACATCGGCCACTTTGACAGCAAAATACGCCGCCCCACTCGATCAGTGTCTGCCTCATCTGCGTTGCCAAAGCGATTGATAGCCAGATAAATAGATGGATAGACGCAACGACATGAATGTTTGCCACTTTCCCACTAAAATAACTGCGAACCGGCTTTCTAGTCACCGGGGATTGTCGCCGTTTTGCGCAACGCCCAAAGGAGTATAACGAGGCTTTTTTAAAATTTTTATTTTTATATAATTAAAGATTTGTCTGCGAGCCAGATGCGGCCGTCAAAAGAGCCAGATATGGCTCGCGAGCCATAGGTTCCCGACGGACGGACGTGAGAGCCGCATGAGAACATTAAAGGGAGAAGGTTGCGCGTGCTATAGGGCGTGCCCCCAGTAACTGTAACGTTTGAGTGTGTGCATTAGGCTAAACAACATTGGTTTGGCGAAGGACACTCGAAAATAGTATATAATGCAAAGAGACACGTTTACGAAGCCCAGTTCAAACTCAATGCTATCACCTACGCAAAATAAAAAGAAACCACGATTTTTAAGAGGAAGATGCTGCTTAAAGAACAGTTTCCCGCTGGAGTCATCGTGAAGGCCAATCAAAAGGGCTGGATGGACGAGGAGAAGTCAAGCGACCGAATGTTTTTTCCACGTGTCACCATCGCTGTTAATCTGTGACTCCATGCATGCCCATCTCACATCCGCTGTGAAAAACCTAGTGCATCTGATTAACTTGGAGCTTGCCATCATTCCGGGGGGCGAACGAACTCCAGCCGCTGGACGTCGTTGTATAATGGGTATTCAAAGTCAAGTTGCGAGCGTGGGAGAGAGGCATGACGAATGGCGAACACAGCTTTACTGCTTTACTTTTCTGCTTGCACTGTTGTCCATGCTTTCGCCAAAGCCGGAATCATTTCTGAGGAGACGCACGGCAAGTGTCCCGCCAGTGAGTGAAAGCCGGCCAGTGTCAAAATATTCAATATTTTTACAGGATATTCTTTTAATCTAAGTATTTTTCCTCAATTGCAAAATAAATGGTATAGTCATGACAAATAACAGTCTTGTGCTAAATGGAATATGAAATATTAAAAATGCATTCTTCAGTACGACATGGCAAAATTATTCCATAATGGTCAGAACTGTCAACTTATACCTTCCGAACGATATTTTATGCCACCGGAGTTTGTCTGACTTTTGTCATTTCCCTGCCCCGGCTTCGGAGACGGAGGAAAGAGTGTCATTCTGCTGTGACCACGGCAGTGCTCATCGCCAAGAATAAACGCTGAAAATAGCCCATTCTTGGTGGACTAACCGGCTGACGTCGGAGCGGGGTGCTGCTCGTGGCCAAGCCGAGGAAAGCGCATTCACGGCAGACACGCAAATATGACCGAGCGGGCTGGATCGGCCAGCAAAAGCGGCTGACGTCGGAGCGGGATGATGCTCGCGGCCAAGCCGAGGAAAGCGCATTCTCGGGGGGCACGCGAATATGACCGAGTGGGAGCGGCGGGGTGCTGCTCGTGGCTAAGCCGAGAAAAGCCGGTGTCCAAGGTGTGGGACAAAGCGTCGTCGGCCGCGTGGCCTTCCCGGTGGACGAAGTATTTTCAGTTCGCCCACAAAATGCAAGCCACCTCTTTATTAAAACATGTGCCATGATCCCAGTATTTGACATAATATAAAACACGTAGCTTACTCACCTCACAATGGTCCCACAGTTGTTGGACTTGTTTTGACCATTATCTGTGGTGAAGGGAACTTTTTGAAACTTAAAAAGGCTCACACGCCTCTCCCTGTTGCAGCAACAATAGCCTGCAGCTCACTGGGCTGGCGTGATGCGAAAAATAAATAATGAGCAAAATCAGCTGAATCCACAGTCGTTCTGCATACTGTAGTATTCGCTGTGAACTGAAGATTTTTATTTCGCTGACGTCACATTCGCATTCTTCGTAAATCCAGGAAGTCACTCATTTTCATGGCACGGGATTCAAAAAATTGAATAAATATATCGATCGCTTTCACACACATCCAAGCAGTCCATTTCATTCAGGAGCATAGAATACGGTGTGAAATATGGAATAAACATGCTTTTTTCTATCATAGGCACTTTAATTCTGTTAAACTGTGAGGCCATTCATCAACCAATTTCCCACCAAAAATAGAACTTTTTATCCCTGGCCAACACGCAAGCATGACGACCGTGAGTCATAGTCTCCGAATAAAGCCTAACAGACAGATAGATTTTTGCCAATTATAGTGTGATAGTGCGATAATCATTAAGGTTGTTGTCTGTATGAATGTTTCTTTCATGTGTGCTGAAGAGGAGTGGGACAAGTTGGGAGATGCTACTGCACCCTCATCTCTGGACCAAAGTGGAGGAGGACAGCCTATGAATAATTTGAAGCTATTTTCAAGTCAAAGCAAAATCAGTTCTGTGAGGTTGAGACGATCTATTGTGCCGGTCACTTCAGCTGAAAGCCGGCAGTGGATGATAAACACGTTTTGTGGAAATTAATCAGAGTGCAGTTAGAGGGAGGAATAGGGCTTATTAGAGAAGGAGGAGGGAAGCAGGTGAGGAAGCAGTGCCGAGTCCACAGGTCGTTTTACTCTTTAATGGGTTGTCTATCACAGGGTTTGGTCTGCGTGAGCTCACATGGGATTAAAGGGAAAATGGGTAATCAAAGGTTTCTGAGGTTAGGTGCCATTGCATTTCTCCATTTCTCTTTAGAAATACATGATAAATGACTTTCTAAGGTAGAAAAAATGTTTGGTGCGATACAACAGACCTACACATGTCTTTGCTGGCAAAATCTCTGTGCTTTCAAAAGCCGTAAACACAAAAAATATATATATTCTTTGGAAAATACAAGTATGTTGCAGCAGAAATACTAATAACAGGGGAATGTACAGTCCCTCAAAATGTCGACAATAACAATATTAGCAATATATGTGGCGATATATGCGTTTGTGCCCCTTCCCTATGGACATCGACAGAAAGAGTGTTGCATTGAATCGCACAGACGCAAACAACATGCCTAACAATGTCAGCAAAAACAAAATCCTCCTGTCAAATGCAGCAAAATAACATGCCACCAGGCGAATGAAATCAAAAAGAAAACGAGTGAAATACTTAATAGGCTTGTAACTGTAAGTAATTACCAGTGAACATAGACTTTCACATAAGATATATCATACATTGACTACAAAAAAAAAACAAAATTAAAGTTTAAATAATTCAAAAATTGAAAAAACATCTCTTGAAGTAGTGCAAATATACTCATTCATTGTTTCAATTACTTGAACCCAGGGCTTTGAGCAAAATAAACATTTCCTCATTTTAAAATACATTTCTAAAGTGCCTATGACTACGACAGAAAAAAGCATGTTTATTTCATATTTCATGCGGTATTTTATGCTCCTGAATGAAATGGACCGCTTGGGTGTGCGTGTAAGCGATCGTTTTGTTTATTTAATTTCTTAAATCCCGTGCCATGAAAATTAATAACTTCCTGTTTTGAGGAGGAATACGAATGTGACGTCACCCAGGTCGGCATCTCACAATACAGCATTGCTATATAGCATGCAGATGGACTGTGGATTCAGCTGATTTTGCGGATGAATTCGTTTATTTTCGCATCACGCCAGCGGCTGACGATGCTCCTTGTCCACTGAGAATGCCACTCCGCCGACGACCGGCGGCTTTTCGCACCCGCCCCCCCCCCTCGGTCCTCTTCGCTTGCCCACCGGGAGAGCGCTATACTCGGCTTATTGCCCTCTCCGTGTGCCCGGTGTTCTGTCAAATTTTGCACCACATTAGAAATGGCGACTTTGTGTTAATACTAGCAGCGAATACAGCGATTACAAAGTAAACACTACAAACTTTCTTTAAATAAAGGAATATTTACTTACGTTTGATCATGGATGGACATCAAGAAAAGTTCTCCTCAGACACATTTTGCCTTGTTAGCTCCACACAAGAACTTCACCCCACTCTCTCACTGTTTACGTCTTTGCCATGTGGTTAAGCATTAATTCACGCCATATTCGTGTTGAACATGTATGCTTACGATCATAAGCGGATTTTGGCCTGGTGGCCAAAAGGTGTTATTGCATGTAATTGACTTTCCTATATATCTAAAAGTTGTAAAGCAATAAAACTGCAACAAAAATGAATTAAATTAATATTTTTATAATAGGTCAAAATTATTTTTCGAACAGATCATGTGACTAGCAACTTAGACGTTCACTTGCTTTGCATATAATTTTCAACAACAACAAAAAATTAGGGGAAGGCAATTTTATTTTTAAAATGATTTTTTTCTTTGATTGAAATATTTTTTTTTAATTGAAGCAACTTTTTGGGGGGATTGAATGATTTAGACACAAATGTCCTACCCATAATATGGCCCAAACACAAAAAGGATTGCGTCAATCAAAGAAAACTTATTCAATGAAAAATTAACTGTTCAAATCCAAATTTTTCAATCTTGAATATCTTTTCGCATTCAAAAACTTTTTCTATGATTGAAATTTTTCTTTTTTTTTTTTTTTTGATTGAAGTACTTTTTTGTTGTTGTTGTTGAAAATATATATTTTAGAAGCAACTTATTTTTTGATTGAATAATAAAGACAAAAATGTCCTAGCCAATATGTGGCACATACACAAATAAACATTACTTCAATCAAAAACGTTGCTTCAATCGAAATAAAACCTTGACTTCAATCCAAAAAAAAAAAAAATCAACCAAAGAAAAATAGCTTTCGCATGCATTTTTGAGCTTTTTGAGTCTCAAATGTATTTTCGCATTCAAACACACCCTTTTTTTTTTAATTGAAGCGACTTTTTTGGGGGTTGAAAATATACAGTATATGTTGATTGAAACAACTTTTTTTTTTTTTTAATTGAAGCAACTTTTTTTTGATTGAATAATAACGACACATATCTACCATATGGCTCCGCCCAGGAGATACAACTTTTGACAGGGGTAACTACATTGGCACGACATCGGCGGGCGTACCATAGTCAAGGGATGACAATTTTGGCAAAAAGTATTCCCTAAGCAGCCTGATTTAAAATTCCTCTCAAGAATGATGGGAAACAAAAGACGCCCATTGTCAACTTATTATTATAAATATTGTTGTAAGTTAATTTTATTGCTGACACTGCGTTTCAGGCTCATCAACATGTAGTGCCCCCCCATCCCAAAAGTCAAACTCCGCCTATGCTTATGATGTTACTTGTTTATTTGTCACCTGTGGATAACATTGAGAGTCCAACTGAATGTAAAAGAGGTCTTATTCACAACCATAACAGCTTTGGGAGCAAAATATTATAAGGGTGAAGAATTTGGCAGAACACCGGCAATACATCACTATCCTCGGTTTGGGCTCGGGCAGCTACGCGCTCTTTCGACATCGGCCGATTTGTCCGGCGGTCATTCTCCAGCTGCTTCCCGGGCAAACGAGCTCTCCTGCCTGCAGCAGGGGAACAACGCGCTGTCACTTGCCCGCCGCCGGGGGAGTTTCCGATCGGCAAAGACAATCGACAACCCCGCCACCGTGTGAGATGATCTGGGGTAGTTTTGTGTGATTTTTCGCTTTGAAAAATGAGAATAAGACCTGGAAACGCCGCTCGGTTCGGGTTAGCATGTCAGCTAGCTGATACGCCTCCTGATTTCTTTACGCTCTCCGAACCCGGGGCAGGGAAATGACAAAAGCCGGACTAACCATTCAGGAGATGAAGAAGTTGCCACTTTTAGGGTTTACCATTAAGCAATGATTTTGCCCCGTTGTACTGAAAAAATGCATTTTTAATATTTCATATTCCATTTAGCACAAGACTGTTATTGGTCATGACCATACCATTTATTAAGCAATTGGGGAAAAATACTTAGATAAAAATAATATCCTGTAAAAATATTGGAGTAGAGAGATTGAAACAATAACATTTTGCTGCTCTCTTCGTCGCATTTTCCTCATTCTGAATATTTCCCCCTCAACAGGCTGAGTTCTAAATCTGATGAAATGGTGACCCTTTTGACGCCATCATTCATTTGGGGACGCTAGAGCGCTATAATGACAGGCTGGGGTAAGCGGCAGATTAAAAGACTAATTTCTCGTCATTTGCGCTTTGCCAAATTGTTGTATATAGTCGAATGAATCGTCTCAAAATATGATTATAATTCACATAATAATGCTATTTAACTTTTTTTTTTTTTAAATCCTGTCATACACACTTTAAATGCTTAATAGAAAAATCAGAAGAGCAAAATGGCTTTCATTGTTACAAGTTTTGTAATCTTTTTTTTTTTTTTTTTTTTTAATAATAGAATGGTTGTCTTTATTTTCATATGCCCTAATTGTCCATACATTTTCATATTGATGTGTGCCTCTTTTTGTGCTCTTGCATTCCAGTGGGTCAATCCTAATGAGCAATGAGCTACATGTAGGTTTGACCTCTTTCCCAAGCTCAATGGCGCCTTCAGGGCAACTCAAATTTAAGGGATGCTTTGGATAAAACAAGATCATAAAAATATTAAACAGCACACATGAAGCAAGGCGGGGCAAATCCAACTTACTCAGAAGCCATCAAGTAAATTGCTTCCATATCACATGCAACACTGGACAGTAAATATGATGACAAAGTTTAATTACAGCAATTAGTCGTTCAAACCTTGAGAAAATGGCAGTTCAAGGAAAGGCACATTAGTTGCAGATGAGTGCAATTTAGTCTAAACTGAAATATGGACTCCATCAAAATTAGATGTCATTAAGATGCACTAACATACAGTACACTGCACACCATAATTGGGTACACCCTCATTGGTAAGTAAGATTTTAATCAACATCTCAGTTCATAGAACAGATTTTACCATTTCAATATAAATTAGTTTTATTTTTGCTTGACTCATACCATGAAACGTATGTTGGTGATAGAACCAAGAACACAAAATGAACATCCAACTACCGCTTAATCCGGGGTCGGGCTGCCAGAGCAGCAGCTTTGCCAGGGTAGGGTAACCTAAACCCGAACAAAAGCTGCCATATTAAGTACAGGTAGTCCCCGGTTTCGATGTATTCAACTTAAGTGATTTTTTTTTTTGATGTTGACTTTTGTTTTGTGATGCATGTTTTTATTTTGCCACTCAAAGCGTAGCGCAGGTAGTACTTCGGCACGCGAGCGCCTCTACAAACGCGCCCACCCCACACACACACATGAGGAAGAGCGCAGCCGAGTGAGAGAGGTGACAGCCTGCGCGCACATTTGTTGCTTGTTAAGAATCCAAAGGCGACCGCTTTTGTACTGTTTATTGTGCTTTTTCATTTGTGGTACAATACTTGGGGCGAGTTTATGTGATTGTCTTTGATGAGGTGCGGACGCTAACTGATGCATGGTAATCGTTTGTTATTGCTGCATCAGCAGCTACTTGTAAATGCAAATTTGAATTGTTGTTATTGAAATTGAGACTGATTTAATTCCATTATATTCTAGTTTCATTCTGCAAGTGTTGATGTCACAAGAAGCTGAATAAAGTCAGCAAACCACACAGACGTCTGACATCGTCAAATCGGAGCTTAGCTCACTGTCTAGCTACGACTTAGCTCCAATGTCTTGGCAAGGACAGTACAATGGCGTATAATGCATATTTTTGGATTTTTTTTTTTTTAATTTAGGGAGTTTTTAGAGCTATTTAAAGGGTTAATTCCGGTTTACGCGGAAATCTGGGTTACATTGCCAGCACAGAAACGGAACTCGTTCGTAAACCGTTGACTGCCTGCATTTAGTATAACCTCCATGACTTTTAAGGACATCAGCAATGATTCGAGGCAATGAATATCCATCAATCCATTCATCATCTTCCGCTTGTTTCGGCGTCAGGTCGCGGGGGCAGCAACTTTAGCAGGAAAGCCCAGACTTCCCTCTCCCCAGCCACTTCAACCAGCTCCTCTGACGGGATCCCAAACATTTCGTTTTTTGTTCTTCAAGAATTACCCATTTTAAAGTCTTAAAACTAGCAGCCGCCTAGTATGAAGGGTTCAGTCTCATCAGACCATAGGACATGGTTCCAGTAATCCATGTGCTTTGTTGACATGTCTTCAGCAAACAGTTTGCGGGCTTACTTGTGTACCGTCTTCAGAAGAGACTTCCTCCTGGCCATGCACACCAATTTGATGTAGAGTGCGGCGTATGGTCTGAGCACAAACAGACTGACCACCCACCTCTTCAATCTCTGCAGCAATGCTGACAGCACTCCTGTAATGAGTCACATGACATTTTGGAGGGAAAATGACAAGCAGTACTCAATTTGTACATATAGGGATGTACATTTTTTTCAAAGGGGAATACTCACTTTTGTTGCCTGGGGTTTAGATATTAATGGCTATATTTTGAGTTATTTTGAGGGGAAAATAAATTAACTCTATTATATATAAGCTACACACAGACTACTTTTCATTGTGTCAAAGTGTCATTATGTCAGTGTTGTCCCATGAAAAGATATACCGTATTGGCCGGAATATAAGACGGTGTTTTTTGCATTGAAATAAGACTGAAAAAGTGGGAGTCGTCTTATATTCGCGGTCTGGACGTTATTCCCATTCACGAAGCTAGGTGGCGCCAGATATCAATGAAGCGAATGCTGAACTTGAGGAGTAATGTTCTGTCATGACAGATCTCAGCTACTCTCAAGTTTAACCAGTTTGCATTATTTGATTGCAATGTTTTTCCTTATTCAGATTTGTTTCAAGAATACAGTTACAGTTAGACCTCACTTTGATGGTTAATGCATGCTTTAGTTTACATATTTACTGTAAATGTTCAGATATTAAGATTTGAATGAGGCAAAATAACATGCCTTTTCCCTCAAATATATTGTTACAATCATTTGTTTCAGATGTACTGTAATCATTTTCTGTATAAAAGTTAATTTGATGTTCAAAAAGTCTTTTTTTCAAACTTGAGTCTTGAAAAAGAGGGGCTCGTCTTATAATCAGGGCCGTCTTATATTCGGGCCAATACGGTACTTAAATATCTGCAGAAATGCGAGGGGTGTACCCACTTTTGTGATACACTGTATGTGATGATTACCGTCTGAACATGTAAATATGTAAACTAAAGTGCAATCACATTCGTGAATGAATGGCTTCTGGTTTTTGAAATGTAAACAAACCTATAATCTATTGTGATAAAAAAAACAATATTGCAATAACTGCATTAACCATCAAAGTGAGGTCTAATTGTAACTTTATTCTTGAAATAAATCTGAATAAGGAAAAACATTGCAATAAAATAATGCAAACTGGTTAAACTTGAGAGTAGCTGAGGTCTGTCATGACAGAACATTACTCCTCAAGTTCAGCATTCGCTTCAATGATATCTGGCGCCATCTTACGTCATGAATGGGTAAAATGTCATGTCTAGACCCCAAATATAAGACGACTCCCACTTTTTCAGTCTTAATTCAATGCAAAAAACACCGTCTTATATTCGGGCCAATCATCTGTTGTTGAAATGTTGTTAGGGAGATTTCTGTCTGCATTTGCCCAAACACGTTCGTGGAGATGTGTTAATATCTGCCTCATGGTCTTTACAGATTAAATTTTTTTGGGGTGAAAATGCAAATTAACTAATCTCGCTGTAAATCTACCATCCATGTTTTTGAGATTGTATTGCAGTGTAGTTTACTGTTAAAAATGTTGTTATGAAAACATAAACAAAGGTTTTCTGAATGATCAGTTGGGGTGTATTCAAATATGATGAATGCACACAAACATTGAGCCAGTAAGTGCAATGCTAAACTGACACCCTGTGAGCCGTAAACTGTTTCCTCCATCAGGTCAGATCCTCCCCCTCATCGACCCATGTTCCAAACAGCCTGAAATATGCTGCCACTAATTACAATTATTAATTGAAAATAGGAAATCAATGGGTCTGAATTAAACACAAGTGCCAATGTAGGTTTATGGGTCAATTGTCGCCTGACAGCGCAACTTTGTTCGACATAGTTTTAAAGGGCATAAATCTGAACATAATTTAAAAACGATCTATTCATTAGTTTAACAGCTGTTAGATTATCCGTTCGCTCCAACCGGGAACAACGGGAATGATGTGTTGGATTGTTCATCATCACCCTGCTGCTTCTTTTTAAAAATATTGTTTACTAAATTGTCAAGGGACTCTGTTGTATTTGAAAAATCCACTCATGAAACTACAGTAACACATCCAAGTACAGTATGTCACCTTCAATAAAGGGCTGTTCGGGAAAAAATCAGGGGCTGTTGGAAGTAATGTATTGCATGACCTTTCTGAAGGAGCTACTGTATCCCCCTCCATTTTTAAGTCTTCCCCAAAAACAGTTCAGGGGTGATGGTTTTCAGTTCAGTGTATGTCTGCAATGCTACACAATGCTGAAGTTTTGCTAACACTTAGGAATTAGTAGGTCTGGGGGTTTGGTGAACTACAGTGGTACCTCTAAATACAATATAATTCATTCCAGGACCTTGTTTGTAAGTTGAAATGGTCATATGTCAAGTGGGACTTTCCCATAAGAGTAAGGCAAGGCAAGGCAAATTTATTTATATAGCACAGGGGTGCCCAAGTCCAGTCCTCGAGAGCCCCTATCCAGCTTGTTTTCATGTCTCCCTCCTCCATCACACCTGAATCAAATAATCAGGATGGTTATCAGGCTCCTGCAGGGCTTGCTGATGAGCTAATCATTTGGTTCAGGTGTGTTAAAGGAGGGAGACATGGAAAAGAAGCTGGATAGGGGCTCTCGGGGCTCTCGAGGACTGGACTTGGGCACCCCTGATATAGCACAATTCAACACAAGGCAATTCAAAGTGCTTTCACATGAAGTTCATAAAAATCACATTAAATCAATAGAACGTAAAAACAAAGACAATCGAAACAGGAAAAATTGTACATAAAAATCCAATTTTTAATCACGAACAAAAATACAGCTACTACTAAGAATAATAATCTAAATCAGCAATGGAGATAAAGCACAAGAGGAATAGAAAGCAAATATATTGAAATATATAGACAGTTATGGATATGCTGTGCTAAGCAAAAGCGTTTTTAGCCCTGATTTAAAGGAGCTAACAGTTTGAGCATACTTCAGACCTTCAGGTAACTTGTTCCAGAGGTGAGGAGCATAATAACTAAATGCTGCCTCACCCTGCTTGGTTCTTGTTCTTGGAACATACAGGAGACTGGTTCCAGACAACCTTAGGGGTCTAGATGTTTCATAGGAATCTAACAAATCAAGCATGTATTATGGTCAAAGGCCATTATGTGTTTTGTAGACGAGAAGTAGTATTTTATCGTCTATCCTTTGACTCACTGGAAGCCAGTGTAACCATTTCAAAACTGGTGTAATGTAGGCCAGTTTCCTTGTATTTGTGAGGACTCTGGCTGCAGCATTCTGTACTAGCTGCAGCTTCCTGACTGATTTTTTATCAAGACCTGTAAATATACCGTTGCAATTGTCCGATCTGGTGAAAATGAATGCATGCATAAGTTTTTCCATGTCTTGTTGAGTCAGAAGCCCCTTAATTCTGGCTAAAATTTTAGGTGGTAATAAGCAGATTTATTGACGGACTTTAGATGGCTATCAAATTTTAGGTCTGAGTCAATAATTACGGCAAGATTTCTGACTTGATTTGTAGCTGTCAGTGACATTGTGCCTTTCCTTTTTTGGCCCAAAAATGATCACTTCTGTCTTCTCCACATTTAACTGGAGAAAATTCTGGCACATCCATTTATTGATTTGATGAATGCATTTACTCAGGGAAACTAAGGGACTACAATGATGTGGGGACACAGAAATGTAGAGTTATGTGTCATCTGCATAGGTGTGATAGGAGATGTTATACTGTTCCATAATCTGAGCTCGGGGAAGCATATAGATGTTAAATAAGAGTGGTCCAAGAATTGACCCTTGAGGGACTCCACACGTGAATTTGGTTCGTTTTGACTGATGGTTTCCGATTGACACAAAGAAATCCCTATCATGTACGTAAATAAGATGTGAACCACTGAAAAACAGTGTCAGTAAGCCCTACCCACTTTTCTAATCTGCTGAGTAGTATGTTGTGATCATCCGTGTCGAATGCGGCGCTGAGATCCAATAGTAGCAGAACAGATGATTTTCCTGCATCGGTATTCCGACGAATATCATTTAGTACATTATTTGACTAAATTATGATTTCAGTATTTCGTTCCACAGCCCAAACACCTACACTAAATCCTTCATAAATACTGCAGGTACAATAATTGCACATAGCAAAACAAATAAATTATGAAAGAAAATTGAAATAGTAATATGTTGATAGTCATAATAACGTTCCTGAATGCACCGTGTGAATGAGGAGAGAGTAAGAGATGTGTGGAAGAGTGACAAGTTTTTACTTCCTGTTTTCATATTATGTTGTTGTTGGCATCGGCTACGGCAGATAATAGCTGTGTTGTGTTGCACAAGTTCTGAAATAAATTATTAAAAACCTGACGAAACTGGCCACTTCCTTGCCAATCTTACAATAATAGTAACTGAACCTA
Organism: Corythoichthys intestinalis; assembly: GCF_030265065.1. Taxonomy (NCBI): domain Eukaryota; kingdom Metazoa; phylum Chordata; class Actinopteri; order Syngnathiformes; family Syngnathidae; genus Corythoichthys; species Corythoichthys intestinalis. The sequence continues at coordinate 69,045,822 of NC_080395.1, read as the reverse complement.
ACTTATAAATAATGGTGAACGGAGGTCGGAGGAGGACCGTCGACATCGTAGCTATATTATATTGTTTTATATTGTATTGTCGAGCCAGTTCACTGACGCGCAAAGCACGCTCATATTTTTCTATAATTTCCTACTTAATTTAAGGGTCACTTTTTTCCTTTTCTCACCACCTGAACTAGCGTTCTTGGAATCCATGATGATTTCTCTCATAGAGAAATCCGCTTTGCGTCCATCTTACATGAAAACGCTGAAATTGCGATGCTGTCATAAATCGTCATATTTCGAGCATGTCATCACATGTCGAGACAAATGACGAGTCAAATTTTACGTCGGACGTCGAAAGTAGGGATGTTCCGATCACATTTTTTTGCACCCTAGGCCGAGTCACCTGATTTTGAGAGTCAGTTTATATTGAGTCCCGATTTGGTACTGAAAAGTGGTGTTGATTAAAAATGAAAAAAATATTTTTTTAAAACAATTTGCTGTTCCACTGTGCCGCCTGCATTATGTGAATTATTTTTAAACAAGAAGAACATAGAAAAATGCTTGTCTTTATTAAATGCTTCATTGAGTGAGTGCACATGCTGCTGCGAACAGCCACTTGGTTACGCACACACAATGAGTTGTCACAGCACACTACCTCGTTAACAAGCTAAATGATGATTGACACATTCGGCACCTTTGAAGGTAGCGCTGCCAAGCTTCTTTGGCAAGATCAAAGCTTCAATGCGTGTCAATCATCGTCAGCTTTCACAAGCATACTCCAGTGGACTGCTGACCAAGAAAATCAGTTGGAAGGAGAGTGAGAGGCTGTAGCAGAAAAATGTAAATATATTTTTTAAATTAAAAACCCGATCCTTTTCACTCGATTCCAATCCTCTGAAAAATGGCGCGATCAGCCCAATTTCCGATCACAAGAAAGATAGGATCGGGACATCACTAGTTGCAAGGATCGCGATCGTATGTCTAAGGGGCAGTTTACATGGAGACTCTGCGACACAAAGACGCAATGACTGAGTAGCGGATTGGCCTCACGTGCATATGGTGTCGGCAAAGATGAAAAATTTTGAATCCTGCCACCAAAGTGGAGGAATTCGATTGAGGGGGGCTTGCTCTGCATGCATATCAAAAGCTCCCGCGGCGCGAGACGATAACATCAGCACTCATATATGTCACAATGGGCATGCGCAGCGGTGCTACAAAACATTAAAAACAGCAAATATGGCCGAATGGCGGATTTAATTTACTGTTTTAATAATATTTTTAAATTAAATATGTTGAATATTTCCATTTTTGTGCCTTTTTGAACAAAACAAAAATGCCATTGCTTCAAGTGGGCGGGCATGCTTTTTTTCCAGGCTGAGGAGCTTGGTGGGGTCAAAGTGCATCATTTGCTGTCGCCTTGTAAATCTGCACTGCCCCCTAGGGCAGTGCAGTGGAGGCGGCATGTTGTATTTCTGTCGGGCTGTTAATGGGTGTGTGTGTGTGGGTGGGGGGGGGGGGTTCAAGTCATCAGCCAATCAAACGTGCGTTTGAGGGGAAAAAATGGACTGGTGCAATCAGCGAGTGAAAAGGGTTTAAAGTAAGTCTGAACATAATGAAATTACTGTAATTCACTTAATAATGGTAGGATCAATTCTGTCTTTACAACATGTAGGAAGACAATCTAAATGACCTATATAACTGAAGCAGTGTTTTCCCTAGAATTTTTTGAAGCTGTGGTGGTGGGCTGCATCGGAGTCAGACAGCCTCACCATGTCGTGCCACGGCAATTTTTTTCCCATTATTTTCCCCCCAAGAAGAACCATAACAAAGATATATTTGAAAATTCAATTAGCTAAGCTAATGTCGTAGCTCGGAGCTACGGTACATGCAGGTAAAATGCCTAGCTGATTACAGCTACATTACCCTACATAATAATACGACTTTTTTTTCTCGTAGCAATAGTACGACTTACATCTTGTAGTGACTCAGGGGTCGGCAAGCCAAAATGTTGAAAGAACCATATGTGACCCCCCCCCCCCCCTCCCAAAAAAAAACAAAAAAAAATCAACCTGATACAGTATGTCTGGAGCCGCAAAAAATTAAAAGCCTTGTATAAGCCTTATGATGAAAGCAACACTGGCTGTATGTATTGATACTAGCTATATTAGCCTACTATCGAAATGACTAAGTTGGCTAGAAATACATAATTAGCCTTCATAATTAAATGTTTATTTTCCCTGCAGTGGATCCTATAGAGAGTGACGCACCACGTGACTACTCTGTTGTACGATGCCACTACAAGTTTAACTTCATTGTAGTATTAATGAATTGAAAGAATGTTTGTGTCATGTTTGTCCTCCTAAGAATCCTATTACAACAACAAATATATTTCCCTCTCCCATCTTTTTCCACCACCCCCAAAAAAGCTCCGGAGCAGCACTAAAGAGCCGCATGCGGCCCTAGAGCCGCGGGTTGCATACCACCATCGTAGTCCTTCTTTTTCCTTTTATTTGGCCCTTATAAGTACTACATTACCACAACAATAACAGCCCTTCTGTCAACAGACCCATTTCAAGGAGTGGGAGGGGGGATTCTAATAGCCGTGTAAAGAGTTTTACTAGATTCGGCGAGAAGGTGAATAGTTTTTTTTCGTTGTTCGTGAACTTAATTTCCACACAAACGCACATTGAGGTACCATTAGCTTAGCAAGGAGAGGTATGAGAGTCATTTTTCGAGTGGCCCAGAGCTAGCGAAAAAAGCGCATTTATTAAAGTTTCGTCAGCCATAATTGCGTTTATCCGTCAGCCGAAAGTCTGATTGCACAGTTAAAGTACACCTGCCCCTCGTTGTCGAAGTTGGCACACAACACTGGTGCTCTGAAAATAGAGCAAGGCTTTATTTTGGGCCCCGCCTCTCTGCGCAAATTCAGTCAAACTTTGCTTTCCATCCAAGACGGCCGTCCACCACTCACTTTCGCTGAAAAGTCTGATCCAAACTATTGTAATGCCCCGGATATGGGGAAGAAGGAGATAAATCTCTATTGGCTTACTCACTTCATTGTGGTAACAATAATTAAGAAAAACAATAACAAAATAACAGCGGGCTGCCATGACATGCAACCGCTATCTCTCACTATCTCGCTCGTTCTCTCATTCTTCCTACTCGTTCCCCTTGCGTCACAGCTCCCCAGTCCGATCGTCTCTTAAGGTGGCCCCGCCTAGTTACGAACATTACAATACACAATGAATAGGTTTCCGCTGAACTCTTCACACTTGGCTGCCGCTAGTTTGAAACAGCCTTAAAAAATTTTTTTAAATAAATAAAATGCATCTCATTTGCAAGGCGTGGCGGCTTTTATTTAGTTTTGGCGGTGCGCCACAATCTGTTGAATGTAGGGGAATCCCTGTGAAGTCATTATATTATACAAATAAGTTGGTTAAAAGTTGGTGGGGATAATTTGAGCACCCTGAAAAGTTGGTTGTGTTATGTCCCTACCGTTCCTATGCAAACCTACGCCCTTGCCTGACATGTTGCCCAATCAATAGCCTTCTGAGAAGTGCTGTATTCATGTGCAAGTGACAGGAGCCATGTGAACTCTGGGGCTACTGTGAGAAAACATAGCTGTCAACAGAGAACACAACATATAATGCTCTAACACGAAGCAGCAGAGATGTCTGTAAAATGAGACACACAAGGCACAGCGCTCCGGGGGAAGATTTTCACTTGGACCATGTAACATAAATAACTTAGGTAATGCTCGTACAATAACTATATATTGACAATGACTATAGCAATCTCGTGGAGTTTTCTTGTGCTTACCGTGCCTGCGTGGGTTTTTGTTTGTGTTTTTAACACGCATCTGTGCGATTAAGGAATGCGAAAACTGTCAAAGTGTGTCTTAGTGTGTATTAAGCTATGTGGAACACTGACTTTTTACTCATAGTACAGAAAGGAATGAGTGAATATTTTTTGATTCAGTGTTTAATGTCTAATTCCAAATGCAAGTACATGCAGGGGCGGCAAAAAAGTAGTACATTAGTTTACCAGCATAGATGTGGTGTACCCAAAGTGATAATTTTCACTGGGCTCCAAATGCCTGGTCGAGCCCCTAATCACATGAGGCATTGCCCTCTAGCCAGGTTCTGACTAAAAGTGTGCTCAGAATTTATTAAGAAATGCTTGCATGCTCTTTAAATAATCTCTAGGCATGCTGAAAAAGTCTTTGTTTAGTGTTTTCACGAGAGAAAAACAACTCAACCAAACGAATGGCACCTGATAATGGCTAATGAATAATTCCACATTTGCATAAATCCTTCTTGCGTCAGGAAATAGTGACTCAAAAGATGAGGGAGAGAAATATTTCAGTTTCTCGTAATTTCCGGAACAAATTCATCCATAGCGCTTTCAATACCTCTAATCCATCTCAGATCCGTAAACATCACAAAACATTCTATACAATTACAAATCTTACAGTAGAATTTCAAATTATGAATAGATTAAATATATATCATAAGAAACATATTCAATAGTAATTACTGTATTTTCCGGAGTTGGCCAAATCAAGCTGGGCCTGCGACTTCTTGAGGTACAACTCACATACCATATTTTCCGGACTTTAACTCACTCTGGAGTATAAGTCAAAACATGCATAATAAAGAAGCTTTACAAACAGTCTGATTTAAGGATGTCGTCTACCGCTTGAGAGAAAGACAAGTAGTTACGAATTTCAAATGAAACATGACAAAAGCATAAATAAGACAAGGTTATATATGCATTGGAGATCCCTTCCAACAATGGAGACAACTGAAAAATACAAGAAAATTGATGACAGACGACAGGGTTGCACAATTTCTCCATGACAGGTGATGTAATGTTGAGTTATCCTTTATTACTTTCATGTAAACTGACATTTGAAAAATGAAGAAAATGGGCATGCTTATGTTATGTTGTTAAGCATGTGGGTCCATTGACCAAGGCAAAGATAGCATCTTTATACGTATGGCGTAAAACACTCAGGTGACTTGAAGTTCCGCCCTGAGAACCCCAATTTGGCCAAATTTCAAAGTTGTCCGATATGCATGTGTGATACATCATTGGAAAGCTTAAAATCCCAATTTTCTGGGGGAAGAAACATTTTGAACAGGAGGGCATTTAATTTTTTTTTTTTTTTAAACAGCAAAACCCTAACTGGAGGTGAGAGCACGCGAGAACATAATTAAAGATTTTAACAAGATATTATCGCGCACTTAACTCTTTTCTATCCAAAAACTCCAAGGAGCATGTATCACCGAGTGTCAAGACACAGCTGTGAATGGCCACAGCCGGATTTTGGGGGTTTTTATGGGTGACACATGGTAATATAACCAGGGTTACGATGCAGAAATCGCAGACATCAAGGAGTGGTCAAGATTTTCATTTCCATATATTTACCCTTTTAAACGTTTTTTTTTTTCCCAGTTTGTCTTTGTTTGGATCGATTATCATCTAAAATATTGGGGAAAATGCAACAGTAATGAAAAAAAAAATACAATTAAGCGATAGTTATGAGCAGTGTTGTTAATAACGGCGTGAGAGTATAACAGCGTTACTAACGGCATTATTTTTTTCAGTAGTGAGTAATCCAATTATTTGCTTTTCTCATCTTGGCAACACCATTACCGTTACTTAAAATGTAAAGACGTGCGTTACTATGCGTTGCTACGTTGGTTGAATGACGCGAGAAAAGTGAGAGACACGTACTCACGAAGAAAGCAGAGTGGGTGTGGAGAGGAGGAAAGGGAGTTGTTACGCTGTTGCAAACGTGATGCTAGGTGTCTCCAATAATACCTGACTGTAGCTGATAGCCTACAAACTACGCCCACATGATGCTAAGTTAGATATCATATGTATATAGAACTAAATTCGAAATGACTGACACGGCGGCGTTAGCACATGTCAGGGCCCTGGCACATTGCCTGGCACAGCCGGACTATTCTCCCTGTATTTTTCAAACACTGTGAGAAATAGTCTGGGACCCAGCCCATGAACGGCCTCTCTAGCAACGTACGAAATCAATCATCCAATCAGATTTGTTTATTTGCGTGATGTGTTCTTAACGAGTAACGTCATTCTTGCACGCCGAAAGTCGTGTCTACAACAACACAGATGGCGAACGGGAGAGCCGAGAATATGTTCCAATCCGCGGTAAAACCAGTTTTAAATGACCAAAAACATATCGAAACAAGTCATTGACAACAGTCAACATGGCTAGCGCGAGCCATGTTGACTGTTGTCAATGGCTTCTCTATTCGCCGCTCACGCTAATTACCAGTACTTGTCGCTTTAACAACGTCACGTCTGCCCGTCGCTGATTGGTCCACTCTGCTGTCTGTTTGCTGTGCTTGCTCCGCCCTCGGAATTTGATCCGCCGGACGGTCGCATGACTCAATCGCTGGAACAGCGGTGAGTCTGGTATACCAGGCAACCTGGCACATGTGTAGAGAGCTAGATGCAAAATGAATAAACTTGCCAGCGTTAGTAAACAGCCGCCATCTTAAAGCAGTAGACTTTTCAGGAAGGCTCTGTTGTAGAGAACTTTCCCAGCAAACCTAAGTAACTTTTTATCTAAAATACTCCTAAATCGACAGAATCTTGACTTGAATCTATCTTAAAATGGTGAAACAGTTTTAAAACTTTCACATGTCGAAAGCAGACAGAAGGCAACTAATGCACTAACCGGAGCAATTTTAACAACTTGAACGGTTGATTTACAACATCAAATGACTTCCAAACATAGCAAAGGTTACTTTTTTTTTTTTTGAATGAAAATAAAAGCATGAAAGGTAACACCAGTTACTTTGCCAAGTAACTAATTACTCTTACATTCAGGTAACTTGTTATGATGCGCTGGGAATCTAAACCCAAGGCAGACAAGGGAGAATTCAGTTATTATTTACAAGGTTTATTTTCAGGGGCGCGTCGAAGGTCTTAGCAGCACACGTGCACGTCGTGTGGTCACTGACAGGCGTAGACGTGATATCAGGCAATGGTACAGATCAGGTAGCAGGCACGGGGAATCCTGGGACGGAACAAAGGTCCGGTTTGCCGGGTGTATATATGATATGTAGAGAATACCTGATTGCTGGACATGACTGACGGGAATGCCGAAAGAGTTGGTCTGGCGACGAGTGGCAACGACGATCAGGCTCTTGTAGGCAGCTGTCGTCGCTTCCCCAGTCTGGTCTCCAGCCTGAAATCAAGGAGCCCTAACATAACTGAGTGACTAACTCACATTTTGCGAGAAGTAATTTGTAACTGTAATTAATTACTTTGTTAAAGTAAGATTAACAAAACTGGTCATGAGGTAGATATCCGTGACTTTTTTACAGACGCTAATTTTTTCATTGTGTCACGGACCCGACAGGGGAGGACCACAAATGCGTCACGTTTTCAACAATTTATTGACTAGACCAGCAGGGCAGGTGAAATGATGGCAGCAGTACAGACAAGGGCTAGGCAGAAGTCAGGTTTCCAAAAGCAAAAGGCAGGTCAAGTTACCAGGACAGGAGAGAAGGCGGCAGTCGGGCAGGTTCAGATTCGGCAACAAGAGTCAGATTCAGAGAGCTAGGCAGGCAGGTAACAGGCAGGCTTCGCAGACGGTCTGACAGAGTGGAAGTGAAAATCTGGGCTTTAAATACACAGGTTTATTGCTGAATGCAGCAGTGCTATTGGCTGGGCTTTGAGTAGGTGAATTGAGGACAGGTGGAGATAATTGAAGGCAATTAGGCCATGCTGCAGCAGGGGCTGAGGCCATGACAGAACCCCCCCCCCTCAAGGGACGGCCCCAGAAGTCCCCCAAAGGGAACCACCACCCAGGGAGGGCGGATGGGGAGCCGGCGGAGGGTCAAAACTCCTCCGACTGGTCGGAGTCCAGGTCAGGTGCTGGGTCGGGTGTCGGATGGGTAACCCGACGGGTGCCCCTAGGGCGACCCCGCTGTATAGAGGGCTGGTCAGGATTCTGACGATGGAAGTCAGAGATGAGGGTACGGTCAACAATTCGTCCAGCAAGTACCCAGGACCGTTCCTCCGGACCGTAACCCTCCCAGTCAACCAGGTACTGAATGCCTCTGCCCCTACGTCTGGACTGGAGAAGAACAGTGTAGACCGGGCCACCGTCGATAAGGCGTGGAGGAGGAGGAAGTGGAGCAACTGGAGCCAACGGGCTCTCGTAAACCGGCTTTATTCTGGAGACGTGGAATGTGGGGTGGATCCGCATGGAAGCAGGCAGTTGGAGTCGAATGGCGGTTGGGCTGACGATCTTTTGGATGGGGAAGGGACCAATGAACCGAGGTGCCAGCTTGCGCGACTCCACCTTGAGTGGCAGGTCCTTGGCCGAGAGCCACACCTTCTCACCCACCCGATAGGCAGGTGCAGGAGTCCTTCGACGGTTGGCTCCGGTGGAATAACTGGTGACCGATCGTAGGAGCGTGGCACGGGCCCGAGACCAGGTATTGCGACATCGTCGGGCATAGGCGAGGGCTGAAGGACAGGTGATCCCCGCCTCCTGGCTGGCGAACAGTGGTGGTTGATAACCATACACACACTGGAATGGGGACATGCCAGTGGCAGAGCAGGTAAGAGTGTTATGGGAATATTCCACCCATGTCAGTTGTTTTGCCCAGGACCGGGGGTTGGAAGATGCCATGCACCGAAGTGCCTTCTCAAGCTCCTGGTTAATCCTCTCTGACTGGCCATTGGACTGTGGGTGGAATCCTGAGGAGAGGCTGACCGTGGCTCCCAGCAGACAGCAGAATTCCTTCCAAAAAGTGGAAGTGAATTGCGGGCCCCGGTCTGAGACATCTTTCGGTAGCCCATGTATCCGGAATGCATTGTCCAAGACCACCTGGGCAGTCTCCTTTGCAGATGGTAGCTTTGGGAGAGGAACAAAGTGGGCCATCTTGCTGAAACGGTCTACAATTGTGAGGATGACCGTCATGCCGTCAGATGGAGGCAGCCCCGTGACAAAATCCAGTGACACATGGGACCAAGGCCGGGAGGGTACAGGCAGAGGCTGGAGTAGGCCGGCAGGGGGCTGGTTGGATGATTTGTTTCGGTTACAGGTGGGGCAGGCGCGGATGAATTCTCGTACATCCCTTCTCAGGGACGGCCACCAGAAACGTTGGGAAAGCAGATTGTAGGTGCGTGTGGATCCAGGATGGCAAGCGAGGCGGGAATTGTGTCCCCACTGTAGGACTTGTGATCTCAGATTTTCTGGGACGAAGAGGCGGTCATCAGGGCATGCACTGGGCCCAGGCTGGTTGTGAAGAGCCTCCAGCACTTGCTGTTCGACATCCCAGGTTAGGGCAGCGACCACGCAACGGCCAGTCAGAATGGGAGCTGGTTCATCTGTGGGTATGTTGTCCTTTTGAAACTGACGGGAGAGAGCATCAGGCTTGGTGTTGCGGGATCCAGGACGGTAAGACAACGTGAAATTGAACCGGGTGAAGAAAAGAGCCCATCGGGCCTGTCTGGAGTTCAGTCGTTTGGCAGAGCGGATGTACTCCAGATTCTTATGATCAGTCCAGACCAGAAAGGGAACATTTGCCCCCTCCAGCCAGTGGCGCCACTCCTCCAGAGCCAGCAGCTCACGGTTGCCTATGTCGTAGTTCACCTCAGATGGTGACAGTCTGCGAGAAAAGAATGCGCAAGGGTGTAGTTTTCCATCCTCTGCTACCCGTTGAGAAAGTACAGCGCCGACTCCCACATCAGAGGCATCTACTTCTGCTATGAACTGTCGAGTCGGGTCTGGCATGTGAAGGATAGGGGCCGAAGTGAAGCGTGACTTGAGGATGCCAAAAGCTTTATTTGCTGCTGAAGTCCAGACAAATGGCTGTTTGGGGCTAGTCAGGGCAGTGAGGGGGGAGGCGACAGTGCTGTAATTGCGGATGAACTTGCGGTAGAAATTTGAAAAGCCGAGGAATTGCTGAAGTTTCTTCCTGTTCTCTGGTACAGGCCATGAGGTCACTGCAGAGACTTTGGCTGGGTCCATTTGGATGCTCCCCTTTGCCACAATGTACCCCAGGAAAGTGACGGACTGGGCATGGAATTCACATTTCTCGGCCTTGACATACAGGGAGTTCTCCAGGAGGCGACTGAGGACTGACTGGACGTGGCGGGTGTGGTCTGACAGGGTTCGGGAGAAAATCAAGATGTCGTCCAGGTAAACAAAGACGAATTTGTTTAACATGTCCCGCAAGACATCATTGACAAGAGCCTGGAACACTGCCGGGGCGTTGGTCAGACCAAACGGCATGACCAGGTACTCATAGTGGCCGTTCGGAGTGTTAAAAGCAGTCTTCCATTCATCTCCCTCCCTTATCCGCACGAGGTGGTAAGCGTTCCTGAGGTCCAGTTTGGTGAAGATAGTGGCCCCCTGGAGCAACTCAAAGGCAGAGGTGAGCAGAGGAAGAGGGTAGCGGTTCTTGATGGTGATGTCATTTAAGCCCCGATAGTCGATGCAGGGGCGGAGAGACCCATCTTTCTTGCCCGTAAAGAAGAACCCGGCACCGGCAGGGGACGATGACGGACGAATAATGCCAGCTGCCAGGGAGTTACTGATGTAGACATCCATGGCTTTTCTTTCAGGGGCGGACAGAGAATAGAGACTGCCCTTGGGTGGGGCAGTCCCTGGGAGGAGATCAATGGCACAATCATAGGGACGATGTGGCGGCAAAGAAGAGGCCTTGGCTTTGTTGAACACCTCTCGAAGTCCATGGTAGCACTCTGGCACATTAGCGAGGTCAGGAGCAGAATCAGAAGGAATGGAGCAGGAGGGCAGTATGGCAGAACGCAAGCAGGTCCGGTGGCAGTCTTCTCCCCACTCTTGGACTGTTCCAGTCGTCCAGTTGAGGTGAGGGTTATGCTGGCGGAGCCATGGGTATCCCAGGATAAGGGGTTGGCCTGGTGTATGGAGCAGGTGAAAACGAACAGTCTCATGGTGGTTTCCAGACAGTACCATTGGGATGGGGTCAGTGATGTTTGTGACTGTGCCAAGGAGATGACCATCCAGAGCTCGGGCTGGGACAGGATAGGGCAGGCGTTTGCTCTCCAACCCCAACTGGCGGGCTAGTTCGATGTCCATAATGTTTGCCTCGGCACCTGAATCCACAAGAGCAGCCAAGGTGTGGGTGGTTCCAGAGAGGAGAAGACGAACTTGGAAAAGGGGCTTACGGTGATTGGAGGCTTGGGTGGTCATTGAGCTCAATCGGATGCCTCATATATCCGATGAGCTCTGGCTTTTGCTGGGCAGGTGGCAACATGATGACCATCACCTCCACAATACAGGCAGAGGTTGAATGAGAGGCGACGCTGGCGCTCGACGGTAGATAGGGAGGCACGGCCGACCTCCATGGGCTCTGGCGGGTCGATCTGGCAGTGGGGAGTGGCTGAAGAGCATGGCCGGGCGACGGACTCTCTCAGAGTGCAGACAGATGACCGTGTGGAGCTTCCCTTCTCTTGTCGGCGGGTTTGAATTCGATGGTCCACCCGAACAGCAAGGTCGATGGCCTCGTCTAGCGTCTTCGGCTGCTCGTGAAAAACGAGTCCGTCCTTCACATAGCCCGCCAGGCTGTTAAAGAAGGCGTCCACCAGAGCGGCCATGTTCCATGAACTGCGCCTTGCCAGGGTGCGAAAGTCAATGGAGTAGTCTGCCACAGTCCGGTTCCCCTGACGGATGGACATCAGGCCCCTGCTTGCCTCAGACGTTGATGCGCCCCTGTCAAACACCTTCATCAGCTCCTCGGCAAAAGCATCAAAGGAAGCGCAGGCTGGAGTCTGCGGGTCAAATTCTGCTGTTCCCCAAAGCCGAGCACGACCCGTCAAATGTGTGATGGTGTATGCCACTTTGGCCCCCTCAGTGGCAAAAGTTCTGGGTTGGAGGAAAAATTGGAGCCGGCAGCTGGTCAGGAAGGCACGCACCTGGGTCTGATCACCGTCAAAACGCTCAGGGTTTCCAATCCTTGGTTCTGGGGCCGTGGAGTGCTGAAGGAGTGGTACAGATGAGACCGGAGTGAAAGGCGGATCTGGAGCTAGGACTGGTGGGGGGGGGGGGGCAAGTTTGTGAGAAGCTGCATGACCTGAGTCAGCATTTCTTGTTGTTGTTGGATCTGGTGTTGTCGTTGGTGACCAAGCTGAATCAGCGACGAGATGTCCCCCGCCATCTGATTCAATTCCCCCTCCGAATGTTCCAGACGCTGTATGGCAGTCAGGGTGTTTGGGTTGCTGTTGTCCATGTCGGGGATGCTGTGCGCTGCGTCCTTGCTGGTCAGACCGTACTATCACGGACCCGACAGGGGAGGACCACATATGCGTCACGTTTTCAACAATTTATTGACTAGACCAGCAGGGCAGGTGAAATGATGGCAGCAGTACAGACAAGGGCTAGGCAGAAGTCAGGTTTCCAAAAGCAAAAGGCAGGTCAAGTTACCAGGACAGGAGAGAAGGCGGCAGTCGGGCAGGTTCAGATTCGGCAACAAGAGTCAGATTCAGAGAGCTAGGCAGGCAGGTAACAGGCAGGCTTCGCAGACGGTCTGACAGAGTGGAAGTGAAAATCTGGGCTTTAAATACACAGGTTTATTGCTGAATGCAGCAGTGCTATTGGCTGGGCTTTGAGTAGGTGAATTGAGGACAGGTGAAGATAATTGAAGGCAATTAGGCCATGCTGCAGCAGGGGCTGAGGCCATGACACATTGTGATGTAATTTGTTTAAAAGTTTAAAGTATGTGAGTGAATAATTTTTTAAAGTCGTTTTTTGTTTTTTAAACTAAATATTAGACATCAGTTAATGATTCTGAGCTAAAAATGACAGACATTTCGAATAATAAATACGATTACTTACCTTCTTTTTATGACTAGGTTGAAACAAAAGCGGGTGCGCGACGTCTGTACATGGAGGTTTCCAGGGTAAAACGGACTAATTAAAAAGAATTTGGTGGCTTAATGCGCCATGAATCTGCTATGGCAGCATGTAGACATATTGTTCTACCAAACACATCAGTTACTTTGGCTTAAAATACAGCAGTTTATTTTAAAGAGGAGTGCAAGAGCGGAAACTGCTTTTTCAGCCTTGTCTGTGTTTTCCGCCGTATACATTCTGTGTGTTGGTCGACAAATGAAATCAAAACGGATGGAGTCATAAATTTGTCATGGTGGATTCTATCAATGCTAATGCACTGATAAATTAGATTATATTTTGTTAGTGTGCTTATTTAATGTTTATGATGGACCTATCACAGACACAAATCCGACTAAGAGGGCCAGGGAGAGCTACCTCGCAACAACACTTGCAAATGACTTGTTGAAAAGGTTCAGCATTCACACTGCGCCAAACTACTGTATGCCTCCACCCTCATCCCTGCCAAAAAAAAGGGGTGGGGTACAACAGAAAAATAGAACCTCTGGTGCAGGCATTTGTTTCCTTAACTCATTTGCTCCCAAAAACGTATGAATACGTTCTATTTTTAATTGTTTCAGTGTACCAAAGATGTACTTATACGTCTTTTGCGTTTTTTTTTTTTTTTTTTTCAAAAGAGACATCTCTGGGTTTTGATTCAATTTAGCTCCAAAGCACAAAGCAGAAAATCCATTTTAAAGCAATAAAACTGGCCACTGGAGGGCAGTAGCGCATTTGGTAAGACCCGTAACCCTACTCAACGGCAACGAACGGCAAAGCCGAACGGCCGGGGCGCCGGTGGAAGATGACCCAATGAATGCCAGTCGGCGGACAACCGAGCAGAACAACCGGTAGGATGCCCGGGATGCCAGGCGCTGGACGACCGAGCAGAACGACCGGGACAACTAGATGCCGTTAAATCCGTGCTGCTCGTGAGCACAGCCCGCAGAGACTCAAAAAAATTAATCTTTTTGAGACAGGGATGAGGGAAAAGTTTTAACTGGCTGTCGCGGCCACAATAGCGTCATCTTTCAGTTAGTTATGTGTAAACAAATTGTTACTTTGCTATCAAAAGCTCCATTTGTCTTGTTGTTTCTGTTATTTTGTAAAAGGAAAACATTATTCAGATGTTTGGGATGTAACGAAAGCAAAAAATAGCTGTGTTAAAGTCAAAGTTATGTTTGAAATGTGTGCTTTCACAAAAAGCTCAATTTCTCCGTTTTTTTTCATCAGAAATTGGAAAATTGCTCAAACTAAGCTATTTTCTAAAGCTGATTTCTAAAGAATGGAAAGAGGTATGAACTTACTTTTTTCTGAAAGAAGAGAGTCTAATCTTTCTTTTGGTGGGTTCCATGTTTATAAAGCAATAAAACAGAATTTTCTGTGGGCCTTGCAAAATCAGTCAAAATCCAGTAAAATGGCCGGGAGCGAAGGGCCTTGCTCCGGTGAAAATGGCTGGGAGTGAATGAGTTAATACTGTAACAACAACAAGGAAGTCGCCGGCTTCGTCAGATTTTTAATGCTTTATTTAAGAATTTGTGCTACACAACGTGACTACTGTCCGCCATAGGCGTGGCCAACAACAACAACAGAGCATAAGTGAAAGTATCCCGTCCCACGCTTCCGCACTCTCACACGGTGCATTCAGAAACAGCATGCAAAACACAATTGCCACATTAGAACCCGATTCTGTGCATCAAAATGCAACTGCCTAGCGCGGCACAACAACATTTGGCCATGGTTAATCATCTGTCCTCTTGCCATTGTTGATTTTGAATAGCGTGTGCGCTTCCAAGGATATACTGCGTGTAGCGTCAGAGACTGGAGCATCACAGCTCCTCAGTGTAACGCTGCACGTAAAGTAGCAAAAGTGCACACTGTCCCGGTTGCATTCGCAAGTGAAGCAGGCTGCGTTTAGAGCGGACCGAGACTCACCATTACTGAGCGGACCAGAGTTGGTTTGTTTTATCCCAACTAGAGTTCAAATGCACGTTCACAATCACAAAACAAAGCGGACTGTCTGAGAAAAAGAACTCTGGTCTGTTTAAAACAGACCAAACAGTGATAGTGTGCTAGTTTGTGTTGCGTCATTATCGATGTCATGTCTACACCTGCGTCCATGCGTCCTGTGTTTCTGTTCTGTCTTTGCCATAGTAAGTTTTGATTCCCAGTCTTTTGTTTGTACTCTTGTATTTAGTTTGTACTTTGCTTTTTGGACTTTTAGTTGTACTTTTTTTTTTTTTTTTTTGCTCACGTCTATTAAAACATTTTTGAGTTTATCACCACCCTACCTTGCCTCGCCTTTGTTTTCCTGCATTCGGGTCCACACCCTTCTCCCTGCCTGCCTACTCGCCCGCCTGCGATCGTGACAGTAGTGATTCAGAGTAAGATTTTGAAAAAAAAATTTTTGATAACGCCAACTCAGTGTCTGCATGATGCAAGGCTTATGTCTGGGGAAAGAGTGGTCTTCTTAGATGATGACGACACATCGTATGGCATCTGCAAGTGGAGTGTTTGGCTGTTCTTTGCATGAGCCAAGCTTTGCTTGGTCTTCACTCTGCAGTTGTCCCATCACTCTGAGACTCAAAGGAGCGGTTGGCAACCTTGCAACGTCCATCTGAAGCCTTTTAATGATGGAATATGTTAGCCTCGGCCAGTCCTTTACAGTCACAGAGGATGAGGGAAGTGTTGAATAAATGTTTTTAAACCATGGTAGCACACAGCTTGTTAATGGCCACTCTTGGTCAAACTTTGTAAAGCACATTTGCTGGAAATTAAAACAAAAAAACTGAATGGGGATTTTTACAGATAATTTAAATTACTTTTCTTCTCCATTCATGCTGCACCAATGCCCTGATGAGTACAAAGGCGTGACATTTTAACTGAGACTGTCCCGAAAAGCCTTTTTGCTTACCTTCAATAGAAGCCTGTGTACGACCAGGCGCGTCCCCACACCAGCAGGGGTCTTTCAACAAGCCACTGCCTTGTATCTGTTTGGCATAAACACTTTTCTAACCCACCTAAAACTTGCTAATGAACTTTTATGTTTCTGGTGTTTATTTGAGGTTTATGTTCATGCCCGTACAAGCATGAGTGCCATGCACGATTTTAACACTGGCTGCAGTTACGCTTGAGTCCGGAGGTGGTAGTTGCGAGTAAAAAAAAGTGACAAACTCCGTATGGTCCATTTTAAAAACGGGGACGCTGCTTGATCCCAGAGCAGTTGATGACCAAAGCCCTGTGACAGAGACCTGGGATGGCACACTAAAGGGACCTCTATATAGAGGGTGTCCATAAAGTCTCTTTATCATTTCAAAAATTTATTAAAAATGCAATTGATTAGATATTTTATTCAGATTTGTTTTATTGTATTCAGCGTTTATTGAATTTTTTTTTTTTTTTACCTCTTTTACATGGGCACCATTGGTTGCACAAAGCACTCTTCTGACTCTTCTGCAAATGTTTACCTTGACCTTTTAACTGAATATGTGGCACCACAACTGAATGACCTTCAACCAACCATTATTTTTCAGCAAGATGGTGCACCACCACATTGGGGGCAGCATGTTTGTGGGTTCCTCAATCAAACATTTCCAGACCGATGGATTGGAAGGGATGGGCCAATTCCTTGGCCGCCACGATCACCAGATATCACTCCCCTGGACTTCTTTCTATGGGGCTATGTTAAAGATATCGTGTATCGAACAAAGATAAGGGACATTACTGACCTTAAGCGATGGATTACTGATGCCATTGCCACAATTGATCAATTGATGAGGCTATGCTACTGCGGACATGGCAAGAAATCGAGTAGTCTTGATGTGTTTCGTGCAACTAATGGTGCCCATGTAGAAATGTACTAAAAGAGGTAAAAAAAAAAAAAAAAACCTTCAATAAACGCTGAATACAATAGAACAAATCTGAATAAAATATAATCAATTGCATTTTTAATAAATTTTTGAAATGGTAAAGAGACTTTATGGCCACCCTGTATTGTGAACAAATGCATAATGTCTTTATTTTTTTATGCAGGCTAATAATTATTTGGAGTTTCAAAAGCTATCACTATTTTGCAAAAACTCATGTCGAAATTGTCCAAATCATATTAGCAACTTTACGTTATAAGAATAATTTAAAGTAGCTTTTTTTTTTACCACCCTTTGGTCACACATGCCAGACACGGCTGCTCAAAAAACAGAGTTAGTGTACCACTGACTTACTGAAAACCATTTCTTATTGAGTAAGCCCTTGTCAAAGAGTATTATTCTGTTCCTAATTTACTGAAAAAAAGTTCTCCTCAGTGCCAACAAGTTACTCTTGATCAAAGTCATTAGTCACTTGATTTGGACTCTTTGCTGCTGAATAATTGAGGCTTTGAGAGGATAAAGGATTTGATGATGCTGGCACATGAGTTAAGAGTAATAAAGAGAATTCCCCTCTCTGGGAGAGAGAAGGAAGATAACGGGGAAAAGATGAGGGAAGGAACAGGAAGGAAATAGAAAAATGAAGATAGTGATCCTACTTTTTCTTTGTCTGATCTGAGCTCTATCCAAACAATCTATATTATACATACAGGTAAATCCTGCTCATCCCTTATTGGTCTGTTCCAACACAGTTCCATGAGAGCTTTGTTTTAGCTAAGACACTTAACTCGCAAACTGGACGTTTCCTGCCTTTCTGAAGAGTGCACATTTACCACTGTGCTTAATGTATGCAAACATAGATTACGTGTAATTTACAATTAAAACTACATATATCACAGACTCGAAAATCCCCATTTGCTATTATTGTTAGAACGCATTCAAATGGTTACATTTGTGGAAAAACACATCACAGGCCAACAAATGAAACATCTAATTTTAGCAAAATAGCCTATTTATAACTTGTTTAACTGTCAAGCAGTGACTTCCAAACGTGGTGATGACTTTGAATAAAGCACTTACCCTAAAAATTTGCCGCCCGCATAGATGCTGTGTCCTGACTCCTGCATGATGTCCTGTATAGTGTCGCCAGTGTTGTTAATCTTACTTTTAAAAAGTAATTAATTACAGTTACAAATTACTTCTCCCAAAAAGTAATTGCGTTAGTAACTCAGTTACCTGAATGTTAGAGTAATTAGTTACTTGGCAAAGTAACTAGTGATAATTCCCCCCCCCCCCCCCCCCCAAAAAAAAAAAAAACAGGTCACACAATGTGAAGGTTAAAGGGTTTTTGGGACAATTGGGCCTAGCCCAATTCTTTACCCTCCACTTAGATAGACACAGGGGTATTGCCGTCATCTTTGCGCATTTCAGATCTTTAAATCCAGCACATTGGCATTTCTG
The DNA here is from genome assembly GCF_030265065.1 of Corythoichthys intestinalis. Classification (NCBI taxonomy): domain Eukaryota; kingdom Metazoa; phylum Chordata; class Actinopteri; order Syngnathiformes; family Syngnathidae; genus Corythoichthys; species Corythoichthys intestinalis. The sequence goes on along the minus strand of NC_080395.1, from coordinate 69,027,585 downwards.
ATCACCATGCAGTCACCTTCAAAATCTCTCTCCCTGCCCCCCTCACCAAACCACGTCGTCATACTGTACATCCCTCAGTCAGCATCTGCAGCTCCTTTCCCCTCCTCCAAATACATCAGTCACTGGACTAATGGATTACTACAACCACAATCTCCTGCCTATCCTTGATACTCATGCGCCACAAAAAAACCGGATAGTCACCTTCACCCGTTCAGCTCCCTGGTTCACAGAGGAGCTGAGATCACTAAAAAAGAATGGCCGAGTCCTGGAGCGGGCCTATGTTACATCAGGGCTGCTGGTGCATAAGTTGGCCTACCGGGAACATCAACGGAAATATGCCAAAGAACTCTCCAAGGCCAGGTTAGCTCACTACTCCAACATTATTAACAGTAACTCAGGTAACTCCAAACAACTCTTCACCACCTTCAAACACCTCCTTAAAACTCCAACTATAGCACACCACAATCAGACAGCCTCACAGTGCAACAAATTCATGGACTTCTTCACTTCCAAAATACACAATATCCGCGCGTCTTTCTCCCATACTTACAGTTCTGTCACATTATGTGACATTGCACCCGTCACCCACGACCTGTCTCACTTTTCCCCCAAAGTGCAGCAGGAGGTCGAGAAGGTCATCAATAAATCCAAACCATCCACTTGCTCCTTAGACCCCTTCCCTTCCCCTCTGCTTAAAGCACATTGCCACTCCATTAGTCACTTAATAACAAAAATTATCAATCTTTCCCTTCAAACCGGGCATGTTCTGGCCACCCTCAAAACAGCTATCATCAAGCCCCTCCTCAAAAAACCCACTCTTGATCCTCTGTCAAATTATAGACCCACCTCCAATCTCCCCTTCGTTTCCAAAATTCTTGAAAAAATTGTATCCATCCAACTCCACAACCACCTGAAATCAAACCGTTTATATGAAAAATTCCAGTCTGGTTTTCGTCCATCCCACAGCACCGAGACAGCGCTCATCAGAGTCACCAATGACCTTCTGATGACCTTCTGATGACCTCTGACTCCGGTTCTACTTCCCTCCTTACCCTTCTCGACCTCTCTGCTGCATTTGATACTGTTGATCATCACATCCTCCTTCAGCGCCTCCAACACGATATAGGTATCTCTGGCACTGTCCTTCATTGGTTTAACTTATACCTCACGGGAAGGTAGGACCGAGTTTGTAGCCCTGGGGGATGCTAAATCCCGCCCTAACACTGTCGTCTGCGGAGTCCCCCAGGGCTCTGTGCTCGGTCCAACCTTCTTCACCATTTACATACTACCCCTCGGTCATGTCGTCAGCAGGCATGGAATACAATTCCATTGCTATGCTGACGACACACAACTATATTTCAAGGTCACTCCGTCCTCCACCCCCTCCTCCTCTGTTTCTCAACTTGACTCCTGCCTGGAGGAGATAAAGGCTTGGATGAGTGAAAACTTCCTGCAGCTGAACAGCCCCAAAACAGAAGCTATTTACATTGGTACTCCTCACCAGCTCCGTTCCGCCCCCATTTCCTCAGTCTCCTTTTTCGGCAACAAATTTTCCCTCTCCCCTTCTGTGACTAATTTGGGAGTCAGGTTTGACCCCCATCTTAGCTTTAACAATCACATCAATTACATTTGCAAAACCTCCTTCGTTCACCTCCGCAATATTGCCAAATTCCGGCCATCTCTCTCCCGTCCTGCTCAAAAGAGACTCGTCCATGCCTTTATCTCCTCCAGGTTGGACTATTGCAACGCACTCCTCATCGGGATCCCTGGCAAGAGCCTACAAAGGCTTCAGTATGTCCAAAACAGCGCTGCCAGGGTCCTGATGAGGGTGCGCAAACATGAGCACATCACCCCCATCCTTCGCACACTACACTGGCTCCCTGTTCACTTCCGTATTGAATTCAAAATCCTCCTTCACACCCATCACTGTCTACACGGTGTTGCCCCCACCTACCTCACCGAACACCTCACATCACATACTTCATCCAGAACCCGGTCAGGCCAACAGCACGGTCTACTCCCGCCCAGGACTCGGCTCAAGACTATGGGCGACAGGGCCTTTGCAGCTGCTGCTCCCCGTCTGTGGAATGCCCTCCCAGACCACCTCAGAGCCCCGCAGACGGTGGATGCATTTAAAAAAAGACTAAAAATTCACCTTTTTAAAAAAGCTTATTCTAGCTCATTTTATTTGACTGTCTTACTTTTATCTGATTGGTATCTGATTTTATCTGTGCTTGTATTTGTTTTGCTTTTACTCTTTTATTCCTAGTCTTTTTATTTATTTTATTTAGTATTATTTTTCTTTTTTGGCAATATGCACTTTGAGATTTGTTTTTTAAATGTAAAGTGCGTTATAAATAAAATGCATTATTATTATTATTATTATTATTATTGCGATAACTAGATAGTAACCTTTGCTATGTGTGGAAGTCATTTAATGTTGTGAATCAACCGTTAAAGTTGTTAAAATTGCTCCTGTTATTGCATTAGTTCCCTTCTGTCTACTTTTAACATGTGTAAGTTTTAAAACTGTTTCATCATTTAAAGATAGATTTAAGTCAAGATTTTGCCGATTTAGGAGCATTTTAGATAAAAAAGTTACTTTGGTTCGCTAGGAAGGTTGTCTACAACAGAGCCTTCCTGAGAGGTCTACTGCTTTAAGATGGCGGCTGTTTACTAACGCATGTAGTCCTTAAAACATGTTGCCAATGCAGCCGTGTCTGTCATTTGCATCTAGTCCTATAATTTGTGATATCCACCGTATCATGTGGGCGTAGTTTGTAGGCTATCGGCTACAGTCAGGTGTTATTGGAGCCACCTAGCATCGCGTTTGCAACGGCGTCTTCCCTACTCCTGCTCTGCTCTCTCGTCTCCGTGAGTCCGTCTCTCTCAGTCTTTTTTTATCCAACCAACTTAGTAACGCATAGTAACGCACGCCTTTCCCGCCTCAGTAACGATAACGCCATTGCCAAGATGAGAAAAGTAATTAATTAGATTACTCATTACTGAAAAAAAAAATAACGCTGTTAGTAACGCCATTATTAACAACACTGTGTGTCGCAGAGCGGATGTCCGCCTTCAGGGTGCGCGCTGTGGTGACATCACACGTTGACTGTTAAATTTCAGACTTTGAGCACATCCAGTCTGCATGTTTTGCCCCGGAACAGTGCGTAACCTATCATTTGGACTGTCAGATTTTTGATCCCGGCCACAACTGGTGCACTGACGTTCAGCGGGCATGATTGCCGTGTGAATCTGGTGAGCTGACGCCAGAACCGAGGCATAGTCATCTGCTATCGGGGTTCCTTATTGTAAAAGCAAAAGAGGCATAATTTGATCATACAGCACGTTCTTTTGTAATGAATCGGGTTGCATTCACTCATTAGGTTGCAGTGTTGATGTGGTAAATGTTGTATTTTAAATACTGTCCCGAATCACACCACGGGTTGGACTAGAAAAAAAGAGGGAGGAGTGGACATTGGGGTGTCGATGGCTAAGGCTTACAGTCGTCATGTTCTGTGCTTCCGGTTGCAAATAAAACCATTGGAAAATACAAAGTTGGCATTGTCCTTGTTGTAGGCGCTACAATCAGGAGTGAAAGTGGGCGGGAACGGCCAGGAACGCAGTTCCAGTATAAGATTCAGGGCATGAACGCAGTTCCGGTATCAGATTCAGGGCCAGAACGCTGTTCCGGTATATGGTACTTTTACTGCCCGTAGTTAGTTGGGATAGGCTCCAGCACCTCCGCGACCCTCGTGAGGAAAAGCGATATGGTAAATGAATGAATGAATGAAAGAATGATTCCAAAAATATGAGCGCAACTGTCAAAACGCTATGTAAAAAAAATAAAAAATACTAAGCTGCCACACATGCAATTCATCTCCAAGAAGAAAAAAATCTACCATCATAAGATTTACATACAGAAGTGTTCACGACAAGCATAATAAAGTGCTTGTGTAGCCAGAGGCGTCGCGTCCCATTAGGCAAACCAGGCAATTGCCTAGGGCCCCCAGCCAGCAGGGGCCCCCAGAGGGCCAACAGATTTAGCACACGCAGCTTTACTCTGCACTGTCGCAGCGACAAGTGTAGGGACTGTTTCAATACCATGGAATCATTTGGCAGATTATTTAATGATACTGTTATCAATCCCAATTAGCACTAATCATGTCACGTAGATTATTGATGTTATTAAAGTCCAATCAGCTATTAATACCACATGAATGTTTAAAGAGTGACTCACCAAGTACTCTCTGGAAAGTCCTTGCCAAGTTGTCTTACGTTGATTTTCACAGGCCACCTCATTATTCACGTGACTACTTAAAGAAATGGTGATTTTTCCCAAAAAGTCTATTAATGGGTCTATCGTATTCCTTGTCGAATACTCTGTAAGAAAAATATAACATATATGCATCGAAAATAATCCTAAACGATTTTATTTGCAATTTTAATACTCCTTTTAGCAAGGTTCCTTGGGTAAGCGTATGTTCCCATAGCTACCCAGTCCTGTTACTAGCCACGTTTACATGCTGACTTTTATTCATACCGATTCAAATCATTCCAAATGGAAATTTCACATCAGCTGTTTACATGTCACTTCATCTATTCCGATCCAGCGTTTACATGTGACTGCCTTTATTCCGAAAGGACGTTTGACAACTGCCGTCTGACATGCACAGATTAATCAAAACAAAGCGTCACGTTGCAAAACATGGAGATCGATCGTCAGATCAGCTGCTGTTTTAACTTTTCGAGTGGAAACAAAACTTCAGAATTACACGCCGTTCATTTAAAAAGTTGTGTGGCTGCGCTGTGCGTGTGCTTGGAAGCCATGTTGCAAGTGACGTTACTTACGTCACCAAGTGACGTCACCACGTCGGTACGGAGCATGTGCAGAAAGAACGCAACCAACCACCATTCCGCTTCCCTGTTTACATGATATAATTTTACTTCTAATCGGTTTGGGAAAAGGAATATTCCACCCCTGTGAATCGGAATGAAATTCCATTCGGTTTGGGCCTGTTCATTCCGAATGAGGTGTTTATATGGAACACATTTATTCGGTTTGAACAAATATTCCGATTGTAATTGGAATATGTGGCTCCATGTAAACGTGGCAACTGTCCTACGTCACAAACGCTGCGTATTCTGGGAGCGAGAATAGGCGTAAGGTGCGCATTTCGAGCAGAGGACGGCCACCTGTTAAAATGTGTGCGTCCATGAACGAATGTAAGTACATCCATATGAGTCAGTGTAAAATGTTTTATGGCCAAGATGACCGCACGTGCACGCAACGCGCAGTTTGTTGTTTTATCACAATAAATTGGTTTATTTGCATTTCAAAAACCAGAAGCCATTCATTTACGAATGTGATTGCAAATTAGTTTATATATTTAAATGTTCATATATTAAGATTTGAATGAGGCAAAATAACATGTTTTTTTCTCTCAAATATATTGTTATTATCATTTGTTTCGGATGTACTGTAATTATTTTCTGTATAAAAATTAATTTGGTGTTCAAAAAGTCTTTTTTCAAACTTGAGGCTTGAAAAGAGGGGGTCGTCTTATAATCAGGCCCGTCTTATATTCTGGTCAATACGGTAATATAACAAGGGTCACGATGCAGAAATCGCAGACAGTCGGGTCCCCGATCTTGCATCGCCCCGTGGCAGTTCCTGGGCGTTCTCCTGCCTCCGCCTTCCCCTCTCTTCTCTGGCTGGGCATCCGCCCTGCGCTCCGTCGCGGGTCGCTGGCTGGGCGCCGGTGTATCAGCAGGGTGTCGCCTGCACCGGCGGGGGACCCTGCCTTGCCTGGGGCTTGGTGGGCCGCTGGGGGTCCCGTGGCGTGCCGTGCCGGTTGGGGGGCTGTGGCTCGTGGCCCGGGTGGGCGGGCGGGGGTGGGTGTAGGCGTGGGGTTGGTGATGCGTCCCCTCCTGCCATCCCTGAAGGCCGGTTGATGGGCGCGCGGGTGGCCCGGGGGACCACCCTGGGTCCCGGGGGGGGGGGACGGTGGCTCCTTTGCTGGGCGGCGGGAGGAGGGATGGGCTGCGTGTCAAACAGCAGAACAGGACAGGTTTAAAAAAAAAAAAAAAAAAAAAGAAATCGCAGACATCAAGGAGTGGTTGCGATTTTCATACATGTACCCTTTTAAACGTTTTTTTTTTCCAAATTTTTCTTTGTTTGGATCGATTATTTATCATCTAAAATATTGGGGAAAATGCAACAGTAACAAAAAAAATACAATTAAGCGATCGTTATGAGGTAGATATCCGTGACTTATTTGCAGACACTATTTTTTTCAGTTAATTAAAAAAAAAAAACCTAAATATTAGACATAAATGAATGATTCTAAGCTAAAAATGACTGACATTTCGAATAATTAATATAATTACTTACCTTCTTTTTATGGCTGGGTTGAACAACAGCGTTTGCACGGTGTCTGTAAACGAGGGTCTCCAAGTTAAAACGGACAAATTAAAAATAGTTCGGGGGCTTAATGCGCCATGCTATGACAGCATATAGACATATTGTTCTATCAAACACAACAGTTCTTTTGGCTTAAAATACAGCAGTTTATTTTAAAGAGGGGTGCAAGAGCAGAAACTGCTTTTGCAGCCTTGTCTGTGTTTTCTGCCATAATACATACATAAAGGCCAAAATTGCCGATGACCAGACCTGCTGTTTCTGTTGGATTATCCAATATAATACTATTTAGTTTTATTTCTTTCTGTTAAACGTTTATCCAAACAAGTTGAATAAATATTATCAATAGGGTTGTTCCGATCATGTTTTTTTTGCTCCCGATCCGATTGTTTTAGTTTGAGTATCTGCCGATCCCGATATTTCCCGATCCGATTGCTTTTTTTTGCTCCCGATTCAATTCCAATCATTCCCGATAATTTTTCCCGATCATATACACTTTGGCAACGCATTAAGAAAAAAATGAATAAAACTCGGACAAATATATACAGTACATTCAACATACAGTACATAAGTACTGTATTTGTCTATTATGACAATAAATCCTCAAGATGGCATTTACATTATTAACATTCTTTCTGTGAGAGGGATCCACGGATAGAAAGACTTGTAATTCTTAAAGGATAAATGTGACTTTGTATATGGTGACTAAATATTGCCATTTAGTGTATTTGTTGAGCTTTCAGTAAATGATACTGTAGCCATTTAATGGTTCTGCCCAAATGCATGATGGGAAGTGCACCCATGACTGTGCTATATCTTCTCTGAGTTGGAAAATAACACATGGTGTTAAGAAAAAGATCAACTACTACCTTTCTTCCCCACATTGCTTCCCACGATTATTCTAATCGTTGGGAGAGGGATTGTAAGGCTTTAGCCATTTAAAAGAAGGCTCCAAAGGCTGACAAAATTCTCTCTACTCATTTTACGCTGCCTTTTAGCTCTATATACTGTATGGGTAAAACGGCGCCATTTTAGATTGAACTCGACAATGCGTGAGTGGGTTGTGCAGCGCATGCGTTAATTGCGTTAAATATTGTAACGTGATAAATGTAAAAAATATAAATTCTTGCCGTTAACGCGATAAATTTGATGACCCTACCTTAAGCTTAAACTAAAGACTCTGGAAGAGTGTAACACATTATGTCTGTAACGTTAAATACAATTAGAAAACAATTTAATTAAAAAAAATATATATATATATATATATATACTGGACTGTCTCAGAAAATTAGAATACACAATATTCTAATTTTCTGAGACAGTCCTGTATATTGTTCTATGTAAAGGACGTCAGCCAAGGTCGGCCCCCCACATTTTTACCACGCCAAATCTGGTCCCCTTTGCAAAAAGTTTGGACACCCCTGCTTTAAATGGTGGATTAATGTACATATATATATATATATATATATATATATATATTAAAAAAAGGCATGTCCGATATTTTTTTGCCGATTCCGATACTTTGAAAATGACGTGATCGGACCCGATCGATCGGCGGGACATCTCTAATTATCAAGCTTCAAAACGGTTCGTCGAACATATTTGGTTGTCAATAGGACATCGATATTACAAATTTTGACAAAAATATTTTGGATTTTTCTGTCTTTTTGGGTCCAAAATGTTGATTATGATTGGTCAGTGAAGAAAACAACAGTTTGGACATGAAGGTTATGGTGTCCTGAAAAAAGGGACCCAAGCAGGCCATTGTGACCTATTTTTTTCATTGAAATATAAAGTAAACATCAAAGGCATGCAAAATCAGACAAAATAGGCACGGACCTAAAAGGGTTAATGTTTTCTCGAAATTGTTTAAACCGTTGCTGTTTTCTTTAGATTAAAACCTTCAAATTTTAACAGACGAAAACCTTTTAAATATTTGTCAACTAAAGTAGACAAAAACTTTATGAGTATTCATTGACGAAAACTAGACGAAGACGAACACATTTTGTAATGACTAAAAATATGACGAAGACCAATAAGTATTTTCGTCCTGAGAAGCTATGATAGCTGAAGAGGTGTCTTGTAGATGGAAAAATGCTTTGTCTGTTGCTCTGACAGAGTCAGACGGTGACAGCAAAGAAACGACAGACATCGACACTCATAGAAAATAGGCTTTATTGACAGAGTGATTCACAGTCCAATTTAATGCTCATTAGCTGGCTAAATATTTTCATACCAAAGTAGATATATTCGGGTGTGTATACAAAAGCCTCCACTTGCACATTTGTACATAAAGTTGCACTTCACTATGAGCAAACTGTCGCCAGCATCGTACTCTCTGCTTCAAATATTCAACAATATTGATTATGTTTTGATTTGAGTTTCGCTGAAAATTTGTTGAAAATTATGTTAAAGTGATTCGCTGACTGCTTTTCCACATAACTCAAATGCCAAATCGAGTCACCAGCAATTCCTGCTGGTCTCTAATTAAACGTTTGTACATCTTATTTGGGTCCAAAGGTTACTATCACAGCAGCAAAATCCTTACCCCTTTCACCCTAAATTATAATATAATCGGACATGGTACACATAGGATGCCTAAAAAACTCTAAGCTGTAGAATTTGTTCTATTTGGTTAAATGCATTTACCGTGTTCCATAAGCTTGTGCTCACAAAGAATTGGAAAATTAGCTCGGTGATGAACATAGAAAGAAAGCTTTCATTCACTTTCTCAGCTTTGTGTATACCCGACAAGAGCATAATATGGCTAAATTGGCCTTTGGGGTTTAAAAGCAAGCTTTCAAGCCACTAATACTAATGTGTTTATCTTGTTAGTGCATTGAGTTGTGAATATTTCACAAAAGGGCGCAGTTTCTTTTGCTAGAGCATTATTCTCATCTAAATTCACCACAATTTTTGATATTTCACATAGGGCTGTGTATGAATGCTGGGTTCACAACTGTGACGCGTTGAGCGGTTTCTCACACATTTTAGTCCATTCTCACACCCTACGCTACACCCTGCATTTCTCACGCCCCCCCCAAAATATGAGTCTGTCATTGTCATAATGTAAAAGTAAATCTCGTCACCCGATCTCAAAATGTAATATTTACATTTGCTGCGCAACCAATCATACAGTACAACGAGATCCGCCTCATAGATATCACATACAGTGGGGCAAATAAGTATTTAGTCAACCACTAATTGTGCAAGTTCTCCCACTTGAAAATATTAGAGAGGCCTGTAATTGTGAACATGGGTAAACCTCAACCATGAGAGACAGAATGTGGAAAAAAAAACACAGAAAATCACGTTGTTTGATTTTTAAAGAATTTATTTGCAAGTCATGGTGGAAAATAAGTATTTGGTCAATACCAAAAGTTCATCTCAATACTATGTTATGTACCCTTTGTTGGCAATAAAAGAGCCCAAACGTTTTCTGTAACTCTTCACAAGCTTTTCACACACTGTTGCTGGTGTTTTGGCCCATTCCTCCATGCAGATCTCCTCTAGAGCAATGATGTTTTGGGGCTATCGTTGGGCAAACGGACTTTCAACTCCCTCCTCACCCCGTGGCGTCAAAATGATAACAAGAACGGTGAGCAAAAATCCCAGAACCACACGGGGGGACCTAGTGAATGACCTACTGAGAGCTGGGACCACAGTAGCAAAGGCTACTATCAGTAACACAATGCGCCGTCAGGGAGTCAAATCCTGCACTGCCAGAAGTGTCCTCCTGCTGAAGAAAGTACACATCCAGGCACGTCTGCGGTTCGCTAGAGAGCATTTGGATGATCCAGAAGAGGACTTGAAGAATGTGTTATGGTCAAATGAAACCAAAAAAGAACTTTTTGGTAGAAACACAGGTTCTCGTGTTTGGAGGAAAAAGAATACTGAAATGCACGATACCCACTGGGAAGCATGGGGGTGGAAACGTCATGCTTTTGGGCTGTTTTTCTATATAGGGACCAGGACGATTGATCTCTGTTAAGGAAAGAATGAATGGGGCCATGTATCGAGAGATTTTGAGTGAAAATCTCCATCCTACAGCAAGGGCATTGAAGATGAGATGTGGCTGGGTCTTTCAGCATGACAATGACCCCAAACACACAGCCAGGGCAACAAAGGAGTGGCTTCGTAAGAAGCATTTAAAGGTCCTGGAGTGGCGTAGCCAGTCTCCAGATCTCAACCCCATCGAAACTCTGTGGCAGGAGTTGAGATGAACTTTTCATATTGAGCAAATACTTGTTTTCCACCATGATTTGCAAATAAATTCTTTAAAAATCAAACAATGTGATTTTCTGTTTTTTTTCCACATTCTGTCTCTCATGGTTGAGGTTTACCCATGTTGACAATTACAGGCCTCTCTAATATTTTCAAGTGGGAGAACTTGCACAATTAGTGGTTGACTAAATACTTATTTGTCCCACTGTATCTCAAAGTAAGACATTTTAGAGATGTAATTGCAATACCCTAAAACCATGAAACCATGATATTTTGGTTTCAGGTTATCATACGGTCAGAATCTAACCCAAATTTTCCACAAGAAAAATGTCTGCGTGGGCTAATTGGCTGCCATTGATGGCGCCAGGTGTCCAATCCGTTTTGACTGGGAGGGTCAGACATAAATTGGATGTCTAGCACTGTATATAGCACTGAAACGGAGCATTCAAAGCCAGTCTTCCCGGTTTTGGGGGCATTTTTAGGTCACTTCATGTTCCTTTTGGGACCGACTCATAGCTCAACCTCACTGATAAGTGTTACTGGGTTTTTATGAACCCTTTTCACTTCATTTTGTATTTTTATGTATTATACATTATTTTTTTGTTCAATAAAAAAATGTAAAATGAATTAAATTATATTTTTTCAATGTGCATATACAGTGTATTTATCATATTAATATATGCAAATAAATACCGGTACATATCAAGTAATTACCTGGTCTTTCCTTTGGAAAGATCAGGTATATGTTATTCTGTTTTTTTTTTAAAATGGGAATCCTTCGGCGCGCCGCGCAGCCCGAACCGCTTGACCGATCGGCACCGTTCAAGTATCGACACGTCCGGAATTTTTGCGCGACGTAGGCTTTTTTTCAAATGACCCCGAAAAATATTCCGTTCGCCCGTAAACGGCAGTTTTCAGAAAAAAAAAGTAATTTTCAAAATGTATCTAGTTTTAAATAATTTTCTTTGCTGCTTATGTATTGAGTTAGTGAAAGGGCTGCAACTAATGATTATTTTTATAACCAAGCAATGAAATAAACAATTACAGTAAATGAAAATAAATAAATGAAAAATGTTGAAGTTGTTTTCTGCATTTTGTAAGTAACCATGAGGACAAAATTGATGAGTATTTCCTTCAAAAACTATGTTTTATTACAGCTTCCTGACTTAACTGTAGTCTACAACTGCACTGTTTTAAGTACATAAAACTTGTTAAAATTTTTTAATAAAGGTTCTGAGAATAAAATAAAAAAAAGTACACAAATCAAACAAAACTGTTCATTCAAATTTTAAAAAGTGCTGCTGATCGACATTTTTTTCTTGTGGACAAAGTGTTGATATAAATTGTGTCAATAGCCCCTTTCTCACATACCTAAACACCGTAAAAATCCCGGGATTTAAACGGGTAACCCTTGTGTGTGAAAGCAATTTCCCGGGTCGACTGACACGGAGATTAAGCGGGCATTTAGCAGGTCTCATCTTAGTATTATGTCCGTGACTTTCCTGGGGTGAGTCATGTGTGAAAGCACACGTCTGATTCCCGGGTTACAGCACAAAGGCGGATGACGTAAATATCATAGCGGGCCGATCGTCATTTCCTCTTTCTTTGCAGTAAAAAGAAAAAGCAAAAACAAACATCGCAAATAACAACATTTCAAACAGGAAATGGCAAAATTAAACATAAAACACAACGGAATTAAATTGCTACTGGATCGTAGAGACAAGGAAATACAGTCTTGATGAGCTCGAATTTGCTGCAGGTACAACGTCAGGAACACTCCCACAAACGGCTTATAACAAAACACAATCTGACCAACAGAAAGTGACAGCCAAAACTGACCAAAAATCACGTAATGTCCGTGTTATAAAATCATGCTAGCCGCCTTCCCTGCACAGAGAGCGCTGAGACGCCAACCCGGCAAAAATCAAGCCACTTTCACACGTTCAACCCGGTTTATTCTCGGGACATTTCCCCATGTGTGAAAGCCATGACACTGCTAAATCCCCCGTCACCTTACACGGGAATTTACCGGGATGTATGTCTGAAAGGAGGTAATGACTCATTTATTTTCTTTAAACAAACTAAACAACAAAATTGAATGAGGAGGTGGACTGTAATGAATCATTTTTCTTTATTAAACAGTTGTTCATAAAAACAATCTGTGATGAGAATGGTTTAGTGTTCTATTTAGCTTGCCGTAGCAAAGCATGAGGATGTGACGTATGAGGAAATACGAGTTGTTGAATGTACGCAGTTACTGATTGGATGCTAATAAAGAGCTCGTTGCTATATCTCATCCTCGTCGCAAGTCCATTTCATGACATGGTGTCAGAAGTGGGATTACTTCACAATTAAGAAATATACAGCGACTGTAACGGCAAGGTGGCAAAGTTTGGTCCCCCGGAGTCTTTTGATTTCGCGGAGCCGGCGGAGTGGCCACTATGGAGGCAGCGATTTTCCCGCTTCCATGTTGCGTCGAAGCTCGACCGGGAGAGCGGTGAAGTGCAAGTCAATAGGGAATGGGACGTACTACGTCATTGTTTGGACCCGCCTCCATGCTGGCAATATAATTCACTTCCGGGCCGGCAGAGTCAATGCGGATTGTAACGTGTGGTAGTGCTAAGCTAACTCTTTCGGTGTTTTAGAAAGAAAATATGGGTGCTTATTGTTGCGTTACCGGGTGCAACAGCGTCTCCTACGACAAAAAAAGGGGTTAGGAAAAATGGACTCACTTTTCACCGTTTTCCTGCATGGAGGACCAAATATCAGATCACGAAGGTACGACGGATGGCTGGATTGCAGCGGTTCGTCGGAAAAGCATTTCTTATGATCATATTTCTGCTGGAATGAGAGTGTATTCCCCTCATCTCTACTCTTGTAAGTTGAACGATTTATCCACTTTTGGTTTCAATACGTTTTTGTTTTTTTACACCGTTGTGTAAATCTGCCTCGGTAGCAATGCTAACCTACTCCTCCTCATCACCTACCTGTTGTGTTACTAGGAAAACCTGCATATGAAATGCTGACAACACATCCCGATTGGTCACCATATCTCTTCTTGGGTTATTCTGAGGTCAAGCGCACCACATCGGAGCGTTGAGAGGTTGGAAAGGCGAAGAGTGCACGCTGAAACTTCAGTTTGCTCTGCTCTTACAAACACGATCCCAAGTGTTATGAAAAGTCAATAAAATATGAATACCAAAACATGACTTGAACAACTTCTTGAAAAACTGTAACTGCTTGTTGTTTACTTCAGGTCTTCATAATAAACAGGTGTAATAATTACAAAGTCAGGTGACTTAATTTTGTTATTCTATTTGGAATATGCATTGACAATTTTTGGACAGTGTTGTAGACAAGAACTGGGACTGATAAGTTGCAATAGATTTATTTCAAGTAAAGCAATTTCTCCAATACGATATTTGAATTGACAGTTTAAAATCTTTAAATTAGTGCAAACAAGGCCCACCCTCTGACGGTGGCAGCAAATATTATATAATTATAAGTAATACACAAATACAAGATCACAATAAACGTGTCTTTGTCAAAGCAGTTTAAAACCCTATTTACTGGCCTTGGGTAAATTGCCAGACAGGATAAATATGTGCTTTAAAGTTCTTGCATTTCCATTTTAAGTATTGCAAGTACTAGTCTCCAACACAGTATTTGAACTGACAGTTTAAAATCATTTTAGTACAAAATGGCCCACACTCTGGCAGGGGGCAGCAAATATTATAATACATAATACATTATAAAAAGCTATATACTATATAAATACAAGATCACAACAAAACCTGTATTTTTCAAAGCAGTTAAAAAACATCCAGTGGCCTTAGGTAAATAATGGTGTATAAATATGTACTTTACAGTTCTTGCATTTCTATTTTAGGTATTGCAACTTTTCCAACACTATTTGAATTGACAGTCTAAAGTCTACATAAGTGCAAATAAGAATATTATAATTTAAAAATAATAATAGAATATATAAATTCAACATTACAATGAAAGGTGTCTTTGTCAAAGTGGTTAAAAAAAAAAAAAACGTCACTGGCCATAGTTAAATAGCCAGGCAGAATAAATATGTGCATTAAAGTTCTTGCATTTTCACAAGTTAAAAGCCCGCAGTTCATCGACGAGAAGGGCAGACCCAGATGGCGTCTGCTGCAGGGGCTTGTTTGAGTCCGACACAGGACAAATGGAACCACTCCATTGAACAAATTTTCTTTGTCAGATGATCCAAGAAGAGAGATGGTGACCAATCGGGATGTGTTGTCAGCAGGTTTACCTAGGAACACAACAGGTAGGGGAGTCGTAGTAGGCGAGCATTGCTACCGAGGCAGATTTACACAACGGTGTAAAAAAACAAAAACGTATTGAAACCAAAAGTGGATAAATCGTTCAACTTACAAGAGTAGAGATGACAGGAACACACTCTCATTCCAGCAGAAATATGATCATAAGAAATGCTTTTCCGACGAACCGCTGCAATCCAGCCATCCGTCGTACCTTCGTGATCTGATATTTGGTCCTCCATGCAGGAAAACGGTGAAAAGTGAGTCCATTTTTCCTCACCCCTTTTTTTGTCGTAGGAGACGCTGTTGCACCCGGTAACGCAACAATAAAGCACCCATATTTTCTTTCTAAAACACCGAAAGAGTTAGCTTAGCACTATCACACGTTACAATCCGCATTGACTCTGCCGGCCCGGAAGTGAATTATATTGCCAGCATGGAGGCGGGTCCAAACAATGACGTAGTACGTCCCATTCCCTATTCACTTCTTTACGCTATGGGAAGAGACGCAGAGCCTATATATGCATCGTTCGTGTTTCCTGCCGCCACAGAAGAAATGTCGCACCCCGAATTTGACTACAAGACTGTTGTGGAGAAGTTTGACGAACACTTCATCCCAAAGCGGAACGTCATTCACGACCCCGCGTGTTTTCATAGAAGAACACAGACGGCAGGAGAGACGGTGGAGTCTTTCGTGCGGAGCCTGTACGAGCTTGCACAGCACTGTGAGTTTGGAAATACGCGGGACAAGCAGATTCGGGACAGGCTCGTCATCGGAATAAGGGACAAGGAAGTGTCGCAAAAACTCCAACTTGAGCCGGATTTAACGTTGGAACGGGCCGTACACGTTGCACGTCAAAATGAGCAAATAAAGCAGCAGAGTGCCGAGCGCGATGGAAGTGGACTTAACGAGGTGAGACGTAAACAATATAGCGGAGCAAAGAGAAACCATAATGATGCACGCAGTCACAGCAAGCCTCAGCAGTCATACAGTCACAACCAGGAAAAACGTAACTGCCCAAGATGCAACCGCAGCCATGGAAAAAGTGAGTCATGTCCAGCCAACAATAAGAAATGCAATAAATGTAATAAAATCGGACATTTTGCAGTTGTGCGTCGAAGCAAAGTTATAAAAGAAGTCAGAATGGAGACTGAACAAGATATTGATGATGATTCATTTTTCATTGGTGGACTATTTTTGGAGGAAGTAGTGGAAGAAAACCCTACAGTGATAGAAGAGCTAATCTCAGATACCGACTGGGATGTGGAGCTACTTGTTAATGGCAGCCCAGTTGATTTTAAAATTGATACTGGGGCTGACACCGCTGTCATAGCTGAAAGAACATACAGCAGGTTACAAAACAAACCAAGGCTGATCCGTTCTGGGGGCAAAGTCACATGTGTGGGGAAATTTATGGCCACTGCCGTGTACAAAATGCAGAAATACAAGTATTGGATTACTGTTATCAAGGGGCCATTTGCAAGCAATTTATTAGGCAAAACAGTGGCAAAACGAATGGGGCTGGTTACAAGACTCAATGAAATAAACAAGGGCCTGAAAGATGACTTATTTGGAGAAATAGGTCTACTGGACTGTGAGCCTGTCAAAATTGAGCTCACCAGTGATGCTGTGCCCTATAGTGTCAACACGCCACGTCGGGTTCCCTTCCCTCTACTACCAAGGGTGGAGAAGGAGATAAAGCGAATGTTGAACCTTGGCATAATCGCTGAGGTCACGGAACCGACAGACTGGTGCGCGCCAATGGTTCCGGCGCACAAACAGGGTGTGTGTGCATTTAAAACGCCTGAACAAGTGTGTAAAACAGGAGCGATACATGCTACACACATTGGACGACATAACGCCAAAGCTTTCAGGAGCCAAATTCTTTTCGACTCTCGACGCATCTAGTGGCTTCTGGCAAATTTTACTGGACCCAAGCTGTTGGAAATTGACAACGTTCATTACCCCAATGGGAAGGTTGTGTTTCAAGCGCCTGCCATTTGGAATAACGTCAGCACCTGAAATTTTTCAGACTAATGAGTACTTTGCTGATGGGTCACGATGGAGTGGTCGTCGTCATGGACGACATCCTCGTCTTCGGAAAGAGCGAGGAGGAACATGACCGACGCTTGGACGCGGTACTACAAGCCATAAGAGCATCAGGCCTCAAGCACAACCGAGCAAAGTGCCACTTTGGAAAGACTGAGCTACAGTTCTTCGGGCACATCATAAGCGCTGATGGCGTAAAACCAGACAACGAGAAGGTCGAGGCCATTATCAAAATGCCTAGTCCAGCAAATGTGGAACAACTCCGACAAGTACTGGGCCTAATCAATTATGTTGGCAAGTTTCTGCCTGGATTGTCAACAACATTGCACCCAATCACCAGCCTGCTCAAAAAGGAGAGCGCGTGGGTTTGGGCAGAACTTCAACAACGTGCGTTTGACAAGGCAAAGGTAATGCTAGCAACAGCACCGGCATTGTGTTTCTATGATGCCAGCCGACAGACTGTGGTCAGTGCGGACGCGAGCAGCTATGGGCTGGGAGCGGCACTACTACAAGAGCATGAAGGTGAGTTGCGACCAGTTGCCTTTTGTTCGCGCACACTAAATGAGGCAGAGAAAAGATATGCACAAATCGAGAAGGAGTGTTTGGCGTCCCTTTGGGCGTGTGAACCCTTCGCCAGGTACATTCAGGGCATGGGTTCTGTCCGCCTGCAAACGGACCATAAGCCTTTAGTGCCGCTGATAAATACCTATGACCTCGATAAAGCACCCCTGAGATGCCAAAGACTGTTAATGCGCCTCAGGAGATTTGATGTTACAGCCGAACATGTCCCGGGCAAGCAACTGGCAGTGGCGGATGTGCTGTCGAGACACCCATTAACGGAAAAAGACGAGTCGGACATGGACCGAGACGTTAAGGTTTACGTGAATGCAATTCTGAAAAGTAAGCCGATTAAATCAGCTAAAATGGAAGAAATCAGTAGAGCTACACGAAATGATGTTGAACTGCAAAACGTAATCTCGCACATTAGGAATGGATGGCCAAATAAAATGGTAGCATCTTCACCGTTGTGGGCATTCCATACAGCGAGAGCCCATCTTTCAGAAATTGATGGACTTGTGATGTACCAAGACCGGATTGTAATTCCCACAGAGCTCAGATCTGGTATTCTAGACCAACTCCACGAAGGACACCAAGGGTTGACCAAGTGTCGGGAGCGGGCTAGAACAACGGTCTGGTGGCCTGGGATAGGAACACAAATTACAAAGAAAGTGACTTCATGCAACTTCTGTATTGAGCACAAGCCGACATAGAAACGAGAGCCACTTAAGACAACTTCCCTGCCAGCAGGTCCATGGCAGAGAATTGCGGCGGACTTGTTTGAGCTGGATGGAAAGAACTTTCTTGTCGTTGTGGATTATTATTCCAGAGACATTGAACTTGCTCCTCTCATTTGAACTACAAGTAAGCAAGTCATAGCCAAAATGAAGAATATGTTTGTGCGATGGGGCATTCCATTAGAACTGGTCAGCGACAATGCAACGCAATTCACATCAGCGGAGTTTCAGGACTTCAAGCAGCAGTATGGGTTTTCCCATGTGACTTCCAGTCCTCATTACCCACAGGCCAACGGGGCAGCGGAAAGGGCGGTTCAAACAGCAAAACGAATATTACAACAACTCGATCCTTGCCTTGCCCTAATGTGCTATCGAGCAACTCCGATTTACGCGACCGGTGCAAGTCCAGCCCAACTCATGTTATGACGGCAAATTCGCACTGCACTTTCCGTGTGGGAAGAGGTTTTGTTGCCACGTCCTGTCGACCGCAACCTGGTTCGCCAGAAAGATGCTTCTGCAAAAGAACGTTATCAATATTTCTACAACAGACGCCATGGTGCACGTCGACTCCCTGACCTACTTCCGGGTCAAAATGTCAGAGTCAAGATCGACGGAGAGAAAGGATGGAAAACACCTGCCAAAGTTGTCGAGAAGACAGCTGAGCCGAGATCCTACCAAGTCAAGACAGCGGATGGAGCAGTGTTACGACGCAACCGACGACATCTTCAGGTGGTTCCAGGACCAGCCATCACTGAGGAGGAACAACATCACCCCAGAGCCAGAATCGGTTCGCCATATCGGGTCAGCAGTTCTCCACAGATGGAATCTGCCAGTCCACTGGAGCCATAGGAGAGCCAGGCGTCGCCACTACCTGTTCAACAGCCAGCACCTGAGCCTACTTCACCGAGAAGACCCGTAAGGAAGACACTAAGGGGTCGTGAAGTAAGGTTGCCTCTCAGGTACCAAGACTGAGTGACAGTTTCACCTAAATGCTTAAGTTAATTGGTTCAGTAAAGTTTATATTTGCATGCTTGATAATAATAATAGTATATAAAAAAAATAATAATAATAATAATAATAATAAAACCGTTTTGAAATTTTAAAGGGCAGAATAATCCCTTTTCAGACGGAGGGTAGTCTACCCCGAGGATGTCTGATGTTTCTGATGTTCAATGGAAAAAAATTATGTTTCTGTTGCAAGTGACTTTATTTCAGTTGAAAGCAATTACCACAGTATTACCTTCACCTTTGTTAGGGGGGAGATGTGATGAGAATGGTTTAGTGTTCTATTTAGCTTGCCGTAGAAAAGCATGAGGATGTGACGTATGAGGAAATATGAGTTGTTGAATGTACGCAGTTACTGAGTGGATGCTAATAAAGAGCTCGTTGCTATATCTCATCCTCGTCGCAAGTCCATTTCATGACACAATCCAAATCCAATTTCAAAGCTCACTCTCATATGACAATTTACAGTTTGAATGGGAGTTTGTGTTGAAAAGAGACTCCGTTATATGAATGAGTTTATGTGTGTGGTTTCTTTATAAAAAGAAATTAGTCAACTTTATTATCAATCAATAAATCAAATGCTAATAGGATTCTACAAAACACAATACAAACGGACACTTAATGTAACGGGTACATGCGGATCCGTAGTGTGTGGTGCGTGGAAACCTTCCGGATGCCTTCAAGAGGGTGCGCTACAGCCCTGGCTTTTGGCTTGGTGGTCAGAGTACTCGCCTGTCGTGCTGGACGCGTCGTGCGTGTGGGTACGAGCCCTGACCTGGACGAGGGGGACGTGTCGCGGCGCGGATCCATGCAACACCGGTTACGTTAAGACAAGGATTAGCATAATCACTAACTAGCTTAGAGCTCCATGCTAAGTAGTAATGTCTCATAAAGAAAGAATACAAACAATACAACTGCCTTCATTTACTCACCTCTGACGGAGGTGACACTGGATCTAACAACACAAAAGGCAATCTAACTCTCGACACTTCGTATTATTATTGATTCAGAAACTCAACCTGATTGTAGCAGTGAACTCTTTCTCTCATGCTCTCATCACTGACGCACGCGTAGCCTTACATTACACAGAAACAAAGACCCAAATGGGACTACACATAACTACCGGAAAAAATTAGTAATCAAATTCGTTGGCAGCAATCCACTGATTATCAAAATGAACAATTTTCACCTGAAATTGCCTTGCAAGCCTGATAAACAAAGACATCAAATGTTATAAAACAGTAATGTAGCTAATTTTAACTTCCAGTAAATCGTTTTGACTTCCCTACTTCTCTCTGTTTGTCTAGCCTGTGAAAGCGACTTCTGGGGTCCCCACTGCACTAACCGTTGCCAGTGTCGGAACGGGGCCAAATGTAACCCAATCACAGGAGCCTGCGTCTGCACAGATGGCTATCAGGGCTGGCGTTGCGAGGAGCTGTGTGAGAGTAACTTCTACGGCAAGGACTGTCTGCTAGAATGCCAATGCCTAAATGGTGCAACATGCCATCATGAAAATGGCGAATGCCTCTGCGCACCTGGATACACTGGGGCCTTGTAGGTAGCTCTTCATGGTTGTTTCAGTCTCTAAATGAATTGTGTGGATTTTCTGGGAAAACACATTGCACAGTACATTCTAAAATTACCGTATTCAGAAATCATTTAACGTGTTCCCAACTCTACCATAATTAGCAATTGTTTATACCGTAATTTCCCAAATATAAGGCGCTCCTGTGTATAACGCGCACCCCAAATTTACTTGTGAATTCTAGGGAAAATTATTGTACCCGTGTATAATGCGCACCCTAATTTTAGCACCAGTAAATAGAAGATTACAAGAAAACAGCTTGTGTACAGATACAGAAATGTCATTTTACTGACTGGTGAAACACAGCACAAGCATAGCACATTGGTAGTTCAAAACATTACCGTAAACTGACATTATGTACGGTAATAATATGATCTGATAACTTCTTCAACTTAGCAGAATCCAGGAGAAAACAAAACAGATGTGACTTTTCTTTTAAAGGCTGCTGTATAACTTGCTTGTTTCATCATGATGAATAAATATTTCCTCCATGGATTGATAGGGTAAAACGAAAGTGAGAACGTAAGTCGGAAATCCGAGAAAGCTCATCGCTGTAGACACGACAGTAACAATAGGAACTATTGTTATTTGGGTTTGAGTTTCCCAAGGGACAGATATAGTTGACGGACACAGGAAGTCTGTGATGTGTTACGTTTGTTATGGTCCGAGTTGCGGCGCTGCAATAAACGTTGATTCAAATGAGTTCAAGAAACTAAATTCTGTGCTATATGAAGAGTGAAAAAAAACAGAATTTAACACAGACGAAATCATTCGACCGATCAGAGTGAAGTATTACCGAAACAAAATGGCGACATCATGTACCGTAATGGTCGGCAACGGATCGCCGCATACGTTTCTTCAACACAGCATGGCCGTATTATATAAATGTGTATTATATATATATATTTCTGTCTCCATCCCTGTACCCATCTTATAATGTGCACCATGATTTTACAAATTGATTTTCATGAGTTTATAATAGAGCAGACAATACATAAACTGGAAGAGCACTCTCAGAGATCACCACCAAAGCAGCCAAATTCAAAGCATATATGACAGAGTGGGCTCTTATGCCCTAATATGTAATCACTCTTCTCATAATATGACCAACCCTGCAAAATTTGAGGTAAATAGGCTCATCCGTTACAAAGTTATTGTGGAATTCCTTTCCTGACCTCTGTGACCTTTGACCTCATCACCCCAAAATTCAATAACCTCTCTCTCCCGCTTCATATTACAAACACATCCTGCAAGTTTGATGTCTATCTCTTCATTTGTTCTTGAGTTATCTTGAAGACAAACATCCAAATTCAATTTTGCCCTGTGACCTTTTACCTCATTATGCCAAAATGTAATCACCTCTTCCGTTTTATGGTACAAACATGCACTGCAAATTCAATAATTATTTCTTTAATTGTTCAAGATTTACTGTATCTTGAACACAAACATACAGACAGACAGCCGTAAACAAATACATAACCTCCGCTTCCGTAGGTTTCACTGACTGGCGGAGGTAGATATAACGGTGTACGATTAAAAAATATTAACTCATCCATAGACTTCATAATTTTATTGACAGGTCACATCCGTCAGCCACTGGACAATGCCTTGAAGCAGGGGCCGTCCTATAGACCCAATCACCAACGTCACACAATCACGTGATCGCTGTGTTGTGCCGCCATATTGTCCGTCATTGTGTGTCCGTATTGTCATTGCTCATAGTTTCTAAAGGTGGAGTCACTTGCAAATTATGGAAGCCCCGGTGCTTTCAGACGCTGTAAACTCTTTGGATGAGTTGCATAAAAGCCGTTATTTGGAAAAGCTTCGGTCGATCCAGTCGCCAGATCCATATTTGATGCCCAAACTGACGTTTCCTCCCGTCCGGCCCCGTCCCGTGCGTCAGAGCTCGTCCTGAGACCACAACATTTCCAATCATACTCCAGTTTTGTGTCACGATGAGGAGTCGGGTACCCAAAATCGGCACCGGCCCGAATATAAACCGACATTTGGTCAGCTGAGCGTCATCGTTGTCACGATTGTAAAATGAAACTTGATCGACGACGGGCTGGTGTGCCGAAAAATAGCTGCCCCGCGTGAAATATCCCCCCTGACGGGAGCGCTTATTTATAACGTTTTATTGACGTGAAAACATCAAATGTTTTCATGGACGCATTACAGTAATGGATTTACGACTGTAAGATCAGTTTTAAATAATTAAATTACACAAAATATTAATACTGTATTTCAGTAACAAATCGTGGACTGGGCCACATAACCATCTTTGAACAGAAATGTATTAGTCTACAGGTTTTCACGACCATATCCCAATGACAATCACACAGGTATGACATTTATTAGTTCAAGCAGAGTAAAATAATACATATTCACAGTACAAGAAAGTCATTTCCGTGTGGGCACTCCTGTTAGAGGGGACATTTCACGCAGGGCGGCTATTTTTCGGCACAACACCTGTTGTTGCGCTCACCTTCTTGCTGCGCAACAGTGGCGACGAACTTCGTAGTCTCCGTTTGATGATGTCTGCGATCGTGTTGGCATCATATTGATGTTTTCGCCGCTGTCTAACGGCTGTCGACACAAACGCATCATGGACCGAGATAAAACAAACCGTGCTGCTTTCGAGATTTGCCCTTTTTAACAATCGGCACACAGCAACTACTAAAATGACCGTTTATCTTCTCTGTTACTGCAACCAACCGTCACACATGCCTTCACCATTTTGATTAATCAATGTTAACAATTGTCAGGAAGGTTTTTGGGTTCGTTTACTCGGCGGTGAATCCTTATACAAGCAGAAAAACACGCAATAATAGGAGTAATGTACGTAGCAGTAATATGTAAACACGATGAGCTGACGGACAATATGGCGGCATCAGTCAGGGGGGCGGAGTTGTAACGTCATGTGATTGGGGTCTATAGTCGCTTCAGTTATTCGCAGTCGGTCACATGCAGCGATCTAACACCGGATTTAGGTTGAAAAAGTATGAAAGCTGTACTGCATACAAACAGGAAGGATTGTCTCAGGAGTGATTTGTTCGAAGATTCAAGGTATTTTTTCGTACTGTGCTTGCATTTCGAAGCGTAGTGAAAAATATCAATTTAGCCACTACAGTCTTAGCATTATGCAACATATGCAATATTTACGTAAAATAAATGCTACCGGCACGTTTTTTTTTTCTTCTAACCAAGACTCGAGACTCTTTTACGTCCATATCTTTCAACGGAAAAAGCTCTTCGTTTACGTATGGTGGCCGCTAATTTCCTACCTACTAGCCTCATAGTTCACAATATTTACATAAAATAAATGCTACCGGCACGTTTTTTTTTTTTTTTTTTTTGCTTTTAACCAAGAACCGAGACTGTCTTACGTCCATATCTATAAAGAAGTCAGGGATTGAAGCATTTATTCACAAGAACTTTCAACGGAAAAAGCTCTTTGTTCACATATGGCGGCCGCTAATTTCCTTACTGACTAGCCTCATAGTTCACAATATTTACGTAAAATAAATGCTACCTGCACGTTTTTTTTTTTTCTTTTTTTTTTTTTACTTTTACCAAGAACCAAGACTGTTTTACATCCATATCTATGAAGAAGTCAGGGATTTAAGCATTTATTCACAAGAATTTTCTACAAAAAAAAAGCTCTTTATCTGTGATACTACTCGGTCAGCTTTGACGGCCACGCCAACAATGCAGGCCCCCAATTAATCGGCCCCTTGTCCCATCAATTTCATTATTATGAAGTCTATGACATAAAATAGTGACTTCCTAAACTTTTGTCTCTGTTTGGAGCTCGTAAAGTTCACTATTTATTTATTTATTTATTCATTTATTTATTCAAGTTTTTGAAGGTATCGTTAAATAACACAAGAAGGGTAGTGATACATTATGTTTTGCTTCATGTAATTTTGATATTAATCCTGATCCAATACCAGTATTTCTTGCATTTACTATATGGACGGACTTATGTTGTAATATTTTTTTCAAATGCAAAATATTATTATGAAGTTCATTAAATAAACTTGATAAAACTAGTGGATAATAGATATTCCTAATTGTAACCACATCTGTGTTATTTTTGTTGTTCTTGCTGCATACAACGTTTCGATATTTTAGACAGTTAATTCAAAAAATAAAAATAAATAAATAAAAAGATTCTGAGTTTAAAGCAGAATTCTTAAAGTCAGAATTCTGACCAAATTCTCACTTTAAAGTATTTTATTATCATTTTCAGAATTCTGACTTTAGAGTGAGTATTCTGATGTACAAGTCCCAGTTGCGAGGCTTTTTCATTTCTTTCTATAGCCCTAATCCTCTCCCGTAGTTATATTTTACTCTGTCATAATGAAAATTGTTAGAATGTAGTCATATTTCTTCTTTTGAAATTTCTTCAGTGTTTTCTTCTTTTGCCCTAGTTGTGAGAACCCTTGTCCACCAGGAAAGCATGGCTCCTTGTGTGAGGAGCGCTGTTCCTGTCAGAACGGTGGAACGTGTCATCATGTGACTGGAGAGTGTTCCTGTCCTGCTGGTTGGGTGGTATGACAAGCTTTGTGTTCCATGTTTTAAGGTGGCACTACAGTCTTTTTTTACCATATTTTTTTATAACCTCGGGTGCAATTTTACCGCGTTTGCACAACAATTTGCATTGAAAGTACCCTGAGAGTTACGTATATTTCAAGCTATTTAGTTGGTCCTCCTGGCTTGGGTTTTCCAAAAGTTGAATTCTCATTTACAATGCAGCTGACTGGATCCAATTTCAATATTTATGTTTCATCTTTTTGCTCTGATTGGCCGTCGGTGGAGTGGGTGTGTCAGCGGGAAGCTCATTTGCGGTGATTTTGGAGATGCGGGCTACAATGCAATCCTTCTTCATTGACACAAAGCTTCACTATTTAGCAATTACTATATATAAATATAACTTAGTCACTTACTTGAGACTCCCACTTTAGCAGGGTCCCATGCACGCGTGAGAGTGCATTGAGGCCTATTTTAGTCAGAAGGCAAGCTTTCGCTAGGACTTCCTGGTATTGTCATGCTTCGATATTCCTTATGTCTACTAAAAAAAAAAAAAATTACTCACTTGATGCAAACCCACTCACAGAGTGCATCAAGGCAGGAGGTCATTATCATCTTCTAGGCATCCAGAAGCGACGCACAGTATTAAGGACAACAACAAAAAAAAGTCGATCGAGAACCAAGCGAGGAGGCTGACTTTTCCCGGCGAGCCAGTCGACAGCGACGGGGGGCTGTTATCACAGGGGAAAAAATATCGTACAACAAAAGTTTTTTATTTATACCAAAGTAGATGCACAGGTGAAGGTTTAAATTGAGATCCTGATATTATTGGGTGCAGAGAAAGAACAAAGAGGGCAGGAACTTGGATTGTAAGGCACGACGTGACATCACAGCGTGACCAGTTTCAACCTACCGTTTGCAGTTTTGAATTCACTTGCAAACGTAATTGCAGTTAAATTACAAAAGCTACAACATACACCATACCTGTTAACCTGAGGCCGTTGGCAATCTTACAAATAGTGACGTATGCCCTTACATATTGGTGACTAATCTTACAACGTTTTATATAGCGTGCAATATGAAACAAAAGTAAAACTCAATTTTTATAAAATAATATGAATTTATTGGTAATGTTGTCACATATAACCTGGTGCAATCAATATCTTCAGCTACATCTTGATTACTAAAATTTAGCAGTGACTTTTGTTATAATTGTGTGTAGCACTTTTGGCAATTTCTATCATGTTTTTTGTTGGCCTCACTTCAGCTCGCAATTCAGTTTGACTTGATGGTAGTTCTTTAGTGTGTCCAATTATAAATTAAAAAGGTCAATTGATAAAATTAACTTACCAATGCAATCTTTGAGTCAGGGAACAGTCATCATTTAAAGATAGATTCGAGTCAAGATCTTGCCGATTTAGGAGTATTTTAGATAAAAAGTTACTTAGGTTTGCTGGGAAGATTCACTACAACAGAGCCTTTAAAATGGTGGCTGTTTACTAATGCCGCCGAGTCTGTCATTTCGCATCTAGTTCTATATGCATGTGATATCTAGCGTAGCATCAAGTGGGCGTAGATTGTAGGCGGTCGGCTACAGTCAGGAAATATTGGAGCCACCTAGCCTAGCATCGCGTTTGCAACAGCGTCACAACACTCTTCCCTTCTTCCCACTCCCGCTCTTCTCTCTCCGTGTCTTTGACTTTTCTCGCGTCATTCAACCAACATAGCAACGCGTACCTTTACATCCTCAGTAACGTTAACGGCGTTGCAAAGATGAGAACAGTAATTAATTAGATTACTCACTACTGAAAAAAATAACGCCATTAGTAACAACACTGTTTATGACATTTTGTCTCGAAGCGCTTTCTGAGATTCCAGAATCCTGATGCCGAAACTTTATTGTTCAATCCACACGGCACGCAAAATGAACACTGTGGTCCTTTCAAAGACGCTTTTATCCATCCAGCGTATTCCTCAGTTTGTGTCTCCTATTCTGATAGATGGCGTCCGTTGGCAACAGTTTTACTTTTCTTACGAGCTGGTTCATCCATATTTTTATCACGTTTGTATCAAGCTTGTCGACTGCGAGTCACAAAATGGTGGTGGAAGTGCACGTGCAGTCACGCGTTTGGAAGAAGCAGACGCTAAACTCAACGCGCAATTCTCGCGAGCAAACGGCTACAGACTAATTCGGTGCATTATCTCGTTGCCGAAATGGTGACAAAATCCGTACAAATTTCAAAATCAGTGCTCACTTGTACAAATTACACCGAAACCGTACAACCTGACAGGTATGTAACACGCTTCAACCGGGGCACACTGTAATTTGTTCCTTATAAATTAAACAGTTTATAATACTGGAAAATGACTTCGGTGCCTCTTTAAAAAAAAAAAACAAAAGATGTATAGTTAACCAGTGTAAGATTTTGTCATCCTGCTTCCTCAGGGTACCGTGTGCGCACAGCCGTGTGAATTTGGTTCATTTGGCATCAACTGCTCCTTGGAGTGCACGTGTCGTAATGGAGGCCTTTGTGATCACATCAGTGGCCAGTGCCAATGCACGGCTGGCTATTTTGGAGAAAGGTACCTCGCCGACGAAACGCCTCGCTGTTTACTTCTTGAAATGCTGTTGTGTTAGCACTTCCAAATTTGGTCATGTTGGCAAGCAGGGTGCCAGCATGTTTGCACATTGCAGCCAGACACATTCACATCAGGCTGCGACTGGTATTAGATGGCCATTGCAATTTATAGAGAATTATGAACACATCAATAAATGTAATTTTTTCTTGAAGTAACACTTTTTCAACAGGATGAACAGTTGTCCTTGCTGAAAACATACTTTTAAAACAGGCATAAGCACTAGTTACAAGGATTTTATTAATCGTACACTAAACTGTTAGAGTTTTGTTGATTGGCCGTCTAACTTTAGTTTTCTACTTTAGTTTTAAGTTAGTTGGATATTGTGATTTATATTGACACGTTTATAAGCATTGTTCCGGTTCGCATATTTTTGCACCCGAGTCCGAGTCACCCTCTTTTTTTCTTTTTAACCTGTCCTGTCCTGTTCAGCTGCTTGACACGGAGAATGGAAATCTGAGTGTCCAATTGGTCTGAACAGTTTTAATCAGTGTTATCACAGATTACTTGAAAAATTAATTTAATCACTGATTACTGACTAGTCCTCAAAAAAGTAATCTAGTTACTTTACTGATTACTTTATTATCAAAGTTACTAAGTTACTTCAAAAGTAACTGATCAGTTACTTTTTACCAATTTTTCCTCTTTTTGCTGCCTCAAAATAAAAATGACAACAGAAAAATGTCATAGCATGTAATTGAATTTTTCACATAAGGCTTAATGTTCTGGTTTGCGGGGGTTTAATTAGTCGATGGAGTTGATTTCAACCACCATTGATTCGTGCTAGTTTAGCCACTTCGGAGCCCTGAAACTAACATGAAACTAACAAATAACTGACAAACTGCACATAATTTCTTCAAATCAACTCCAACGACTAATTAAAACCCCACTAACTTAAAGATTAAGCCTAATGTAAAAAATTCTTAACTTCCCCTTTAAAATGAAGACCTCGCACTTAAAATGTTGTTCATAAAAGTTGTGAAGCGATAACACAACAAAAAGGAATGCAATGAACAAGAATCCTACAAAGTATTTCATAATGTGTCAATATCATTTTTCGAACATATCATGTGACTAGCACCTTAGAGACTGTCCTTTGCTTTGCTTAGCCAAAACTACAACTGAGGAGGCAAGATGGATATTTAAAATTTCTTTAAAACTAAGCTTTCAAAAGCTACCAACAACAACTGAGCTTGAACTGAGGATTGAACACGAACAGTGTATGCAGTATAGGCCAAAAGTTTGGAGACACCTCAAGGGTGGATACTTTGAAGAATGTAGAATATAAAATCTGTTTGCAGTTATTTCATTTTTTTTTTTTTTTTTTTTGCCAAGTACATGTTTGTTCAGATTCAGATTCAGAATATTTATTGTCATTGTTACAAAAAAAAGCACAACGAAACTTTGTTTGGAGCATCCATCCAGCTCATACAGCTAAGTTGGTAAAGTGCAAAGTGCAAACCCATAAAATAAATACCCATCAGTACCAAGTGTAAACATTGACACAGTTTTGGACATATGTACAGCAAAGATTCAACAGCAGCATGAGGTCGTGTCAGTGCTAAAGTGCAGAGCAAAAATATACCGGTTGAAAACAGGCAAAAATCAGTGCAAAACCCAGATAAGTTAATCAAGTATAATCAAGTACAGCCTACTGGTTGTCAACCAATGGGTAAGTGTCAGGGAGGAGGAAATAGTGGATAGTGACATACTGCAACAATGCAAACCAGCTCAGAGTTATTGTTGTTGGTGGATGTGGATTATTGTCCGTAAGGGGGGCAGAGAGGGGAGAGGGGCAGAGTTCAGTAGCCTCACAGCCTGTGGGTACAGACTGTTGGACAGTCGTGATGTTCTGGCCTGTATGGACCTGTACCTTCTCCCTGAGGGCGGCAGGTGGAAAAGACTGTGAGCAGGATGGTGCTGGTCTCGCAGGATGTTGTGCACTCTTCTCAAACAGCGAGTGGAGTAGATGGTGCTGATCTCAGGGAGAGTCATTCCTATGATTCTCCCGGCAGCTTTCACCACGCGCTGGAGCGCCTGCTGGTCTGCCTTAGTGCAGCTGGAAAACCACACTAAAAATCCGTATGTC
This sequence comes from Corythoichthys intestinalis, assembly GCF_030265065.1. NCBI lineage: Eukaryota > Metazoa > Chordata > Actinopteri > Syngnathiformes > Syngnathidae > Corythoichthys > Corythoichthys intestinalis. The sequence continues at coordinate 68,997,454 of NC_080395.1, read as the reverse complement.
AGAACACTGCTGATGGCACAGTTGTAAAAATTGTTGTTCATAGTTTTGATATCTTCAGTGAGAATTTACAATAGTAGTGAACATACATAAAACGCAAAAATGATGAGGCGTGTCCAAACTTTTGACTTTTGTTTCAGTCATCAACATGTTTTGACCCCCGCCCTCACAAAAGCCTATGGTTATAAACTGTAACGATAAAATGTGCGTAAAGGCTGGTTATAAACTCTAGAAATGCTGGCTGTCTCAGTAGCTGTAGGCTTTGTTTCGAGTTTTGTCGCATTGTGCTGTAATTCCAAGTGGTTCCTACAAACCGGATTCGGTTGAAGGTTGGAAATTGTGTAAAATGTAAATAAAAACAAAATACAACAATTTGAAAATCCTTCTCAACCCATATTCAATTGAATATACTACAAAGACAACATTTTTAATGTTCAAACTGATAAACTTAATTATTTTTTGCCAAATAATAATTAACTTAGAATTTCATGGCTGCAACACGTCCTGTAGAAATTGGGAAAGGTGGCAAAAAAATACTGAGAAAGCTAAGAAAAGCTCATCAAACACCTATTTGGAACATCCCACATGTGATCAGGCAAATTGGGAACAGGTGGGTACCATAAAAGGAGCCTCCCCAAACATGCTCAGTCATTCACAAGCAAGGATCATCAGCAAAGTGGTCATCACCACTTTGTCCACGACTATGTGAAAAAATAGTTGAACAGTTTAAGAACAACATTTCTCAAAGCAAAATTGCAAGGAATTTAGGGATTTCAACATCTACGGTCCATAATATCATCAAAAGGTTCAGATCATCTGGTGAAATCAATGCATGTAAGCGCCACGGCCGGAAACCAAGACTGAATGACCGTGACCTTCGATCCCTCAGACGGCACTGCCTTAAAAATCGATATGAGTGTGTAAAGGATATCACCAAATGGGCTCAGGAACACTTCAGAAAACCAATGTCAGTAAATACAGTTCGTCACTACATCAGTAAGTGTGGGTTAAAACTACCATGCAAAGCAAAAGCCATCCAGAAACGCTGCCGGGTTCTCTGGGCCCGAGCTCATGTAAAATGGACTGATACACAATGGAAAAGTGTTTTGTGGTCTGATGAGTCCACTTTTCAAATTGTTTTTGGAAACACTGGACGTCGTGTCCTCCGGACCAAAGAGGAAGCGGACCATCTGCACTGTTATCAACACAAAGTTCAAAAGCCAGCCTTTGTGATGGTATGGGGGTGCATTAGTTCCCATGGCATGGGTGACTTACATTTCTGTGAAGGCAACATAAATGCTGAAAAGTACATACAGATTTTGGAGCAAAATATGCTGCCATCCAAGCGACGTCTTTTTCATGGACGCCGCTGCTTATTTCAGCTAGATAATGCCAAGCCACATTCTGCACGTGTGACAACAGCGTGGCTTCGAAGTAAGAGTCCAGGTTCTCCCCTGGCCCGCTTGCAGTCCAGACCTGTCTCCCATCGAAAATGTGTGGCGCATTATGAAGTGTAAAATACGACAGAGAAGACCCCGGACTGTTGAACAACTGAAGCGGTTCATTAAGCAAGAATGGGAAAGAATTCCACATGAGAAGCTAAGAGAATTAGTCTCCTCTCTTTCAAAACGTTTATTGAGTGTTACTCAGAAACTCAAGAGCAACGTTTTCTATTCGAAATGTTCTTCGTACATGACTTCAGTATTCTTCATTCTACATACATTACGAGGCAACAACAAAATAATTACGCACAGGCACTAAGGAAACTAATTATAATCAGATTACTGGTTTAGATAAATGAACACGTTAAATTAGTCGTTACTGACAAAAGTAATCAGATTACAGTAATGCGTTACTGACAACACTGGTTTTGATGTATCACATGGGAGTATGACATACTCCCATTGTGATCATTAAGCATGCCTTGTTTAATAGTAGAAAGCAGTGAACAGGAAGGAGTTATTGGGGGACAGAAGAAAAGAAGGAGAGAGAGACAGAAGAAGTACAAACAACAACAAGAAAATACATTGAACGCCAACACTATGAATATGTTGGTGCTATCGTAAGCCTGAATATTCTTCATGCCATTCTTTAAACAATTTCAGGGGTTGGAAAAATAATGGAAACACCTAGCGTTTTGGCATCATAATCATTGAACATAATTTTAAAAAAATGAAAGAACAACAACATTCTAATGAAGTTGAGCATCTCGTATCCCCGCACAGTCCTCGCACAATCCCCAGGACTCAACATTATTGAGCATTTATGGTCAGTTTTAGAAATTCAATTAAAACGTCGATTTCCACTGCCATGGTCTCTAAAAGAGTTTAGAGGCTATTCTAACTGAAGAATGGCTTAAAAATCTTTAAATTTCTTTGGAAACAATTCACAAGTTGTATGAATCAATACCTCGGAGAATTGAGGATGTAAGTGCCGCAAAAGGCGGACCTACATCATATTAAGTTAGTTTTTGTTGATTTTTTAAGGTTTTCCATTATTTTGTCCAACCCCTGTATGTTCAATGATCATCATGCCAAAATGTTAGGTGTTTCCATTATTTTGTCCAACCCCTGTAGTTCAGTAGCTGTATTGGAAAATCAGCTTGCTTCTTGACCTCGGTAGAGAGCTCTCTCCAAAGGCCTGTTCATCAATCTTTCTGGTATTAAATCTGTTTAACGCTGAATTGCAGTTCTTCATTTTGGTACTCGGTAGTATAGCAAGCATGCGAGAGTAAAAGGTTCAGGTAGAATCTAATAAATATATCAACCAGAATAATAGTACTCAATTCATTCATTTGGTATTTGAGGAAAGCATTTCTCAGCATTCCCACTGATGATAATAGAAACAAATTTTTAACTTAAAATATTGCTAATATATTAAAATCAAGAGCCATTAGATGTTTGATTGACTGTTATTCCAGTTCTGATAACCAAAAGAAAAGGTCTAAAGCGTCACGTCACTTCCATTGTCCTCTCCATCCTTTCCTCATGCCCTTCCCATCGTTGCTCCCAATGTGGACCAAATTACATTCATTTATTTCAGGCCCGGACAGGTAAATGAACCTTCATGGAATAATTCCTTGAGTGAGTTCTCTTCCACTCTGTTCACATGGTAATGGAATTAAAGAAGATAAGAGTCTCAAGTCAGTCAACGTGATATGAAAGTGATACCGAAAAGACATCCTCACTAAAACATTTTAATTGAGTGATTTTTCTACTTCTCGGTGACTTTAAGCATATGTGGCGAAGGTTAGCCTAACTTGGCTTTCAATTAGCATAAACAATGTTCGTTTAGGAGACAACACACGTTTTATTGGATCTTTAAGATAAATGCAGTGGAATCGGGTTCTTCGAAAGTTTGGTGAGGGTGGAAACAGGAAATCAAGAATTGCTTAATTGCAAAGAGACTCACGCTTCTACACTAAAGATTTCTTGCTTTTGGTAAGAAACATGATTACACCCTGGTTTTTTTTCTATCAAATGTACTATTTACGGGTGTCCCGATCCGATCACGTGATCGGAAATCGGGCCGATCGCGCCATTTTGAGGGGATCGGAATTGGGTGAAAAGGATCAGGTTTTTCATTTAAAAAATATTATTCATGTTTTTCTTCTTCATGCTCATACAGCGCCACACTCTCCCTCCTGCTAAGCAGTGTGACCAAACTATCGAACTGTCTAATGCAGCTGATATTTGGTACTTAAAGTTAACGATGATTGACAAGTTTATAGCTTTGATTTTGCCAGAGAAGCGTCAGTAGCTCTATGATCAAATGCACAAATGTGTTCGTCATGGTTTAACTTACAGCCCAGTCATAAGTGTGCTGTGGCAACTCATTGTGTAAGTGAGAGGCTGTTCTCGACAGCCTGGGCGTCAAAGCGTGAGTGGATTTGAGTGAAATCACAAAATTAAGCATTTAATAAAGATAAGCATTTTTCTTCATCATTGTTTAAAAATAATTCACATTATGAAGGCAGCACGGTGGAACAGTGGTTAGCACGTCCAGCTCACAGTTCCTGGATCGTAGGTCCTGCCTTCTTATGTGGAGTTGGAATGTTCTGCATGGATTTTCTCAGGGTTCCTGGCACATCCCATAAAAACGTGCATGGTATGGTGATTGAACAGTCCAAATTGTCCGTCGGTGTGAGTGTGTGCTTGAATGGTTGTATGTCTACAGTATATGTGCCCTGAGACTGGCTGGCAACCTGTTTAGGGTATACCCCGCCTTCTGCCTGGAGTTAGCTGTGATAGGCTCCAGCCACCCTTAAACACTTGTAAGGAGAAGCGGTTCAGAAGATGAATGAATGAATTATAAATAAATATTTCGAGCTAAAATTACACTATTGTTTAATCCAATGTGGCGGTCGTCAGAAAAGGAAGAGCTTTTATGCAATAATTACCTTGAATCCTCGACCAAATAACCCTTGAGACAATCCTTCCAGCTTGTATGCGGTAAAAAATTCATCTTGTTTCCACCTATATCCGTCGTTTGGACGCAGCGTGTGTTAGAGTCTATCACAGTCAAAGCCAACACTGCTCTGCCTGGGCCGGCCTCCTACGAAAAGGTGTGGCGGAACGTTAGTGGGAGCTGTCTTTTCAATTGATAGTGAAGTCTGAGTTGCCCAGCAAAGCCACTGATTTTACTTTTTTGATGTTCTACATGTTATTACATGATACTTTTTACAACATCTTTTACATCAAAGATGCATTTATTAACCGATTGAAAAATAAAAACAATATTATACTCTGTAAAAAAACACCCTCTTAAAACTAGTTCAATTCCCTTGCTTTCATTGTTAATCTACTCGAAATAAGTGAAATTATCTACCAGTGCTTCAAATAAATTTTACTCAGATTTCTTTAAATAGAAAAAAAGCTAGCTGAAAATAAGCTTAACAGACTTATTTTAAGCAATAAAGTCCTATATTTAATGTTAAAAAAAAAACTTAGAAATGTTTTAATTCAAGAATAGATATTGTTCAAAAGATTATTTGAAAGCAAATTTTTCTTTCTTGATTTAGGTGAAAAATTACCAAGAACAAATAGTAATATTTACCTAAGGTGGAATAATCTGACGCATTCATCTGTTACTAGTCTTTAACACTCAAAGTAAGATGGAGAAGACTATTGACTAGATTTAAGGGGGAAAAAAAAAAAAAAAATCTGACTAAGGCGCTATAAATTTGCAGTGTGGAAGTACACGGAAGAAGCATTGCCAAGAACAGTTAATGCATTTGCATTTTATCTGTATTTATGGTTTTGTTTTTAAGTGTTTATTTCGGGTTTTAAATGAACCTGAACTGAACTACTTAGCATGAACAAAAATCAGGACTTGATTGCTATAAAACGACTTGTAAATATTTATTTTCATAAATGCTCCTATAGTTTATTGTTGTTTGATTTTGGTTTGGGTTTTTCCCTCTTGATGTAAAAGTTTTTTTTGTTTTTTTAATATAATGTGTACCACAAAAGTGAGTACACCCCTTGCATTTCTGAAGATATTTAAGTATATCTTTTCATGGGACAACACTGACAAAATGACACTATGAAACAATGAAAAGTGGTCTGTGTGCAGCTTATATAATAGAGTTCATTTATTTCCCCCTCAAAATAACTCAAAATATAGCCATTAAAATCCAAACCCCTGGCAACAAAAGTGAGTACACTCCTTTGAAAAAACGTACATCCCTAAATGTCCAAATTGAGTACTGCTTGTCATTTTCCCTCCAAAATGTCATGTGACTCGTTACAGGAGTGCTGTCAGCATTGCTGCAGAGATTGAAGAGGTGGGGGGGTCAGCCTTTTAGTGCTCAGACCATACACCGCACTCTACATCAATTTGGTGTGTATGGCTGTCACCCCAGGAGGAAGCCTCTTCTGAAGACGGTACACAAGAAAGCCCGCAAACAGTTTGCTGAAGACATGCCAAACAAGCACATGGATTACTGGAACCATGTCCTCTGGTCTGATAGACGGGCAAGCTTTCTTGTGTACCGTCAACAGAAGAGGCTTCATGTAAATGCCCTAATCTGTTCCAACACCCCCAAAATTCAGACATAAATCTTTTATAATGCATTAAAATGCATTAAAACATGTAACAAATACATATTATAATTAGATTAGATTGCGAAATAAACATAAATGACAAAATTTGTGCATCATGTAAAAAACAGAATACAGAACAAGTTAATACACACACGTAAAGCTGACGGAACACGAGGATCGAATGAAGAGGACGCTGGGATATTCAAATACAGTATAGGTCCCATTTAGCCGACATGATACCTGGAAGATGCTTGCCAATAGCCAATGGCAGAGCAGTAATAAGTATGTTACGTTCCTTAAACTCTGGGAGCTGTGAGTACCAGCCATTTTTGACTTTCTAATTCTACAGAGGTGGGTAGAATAGCCAAAAATTCTACTCAACTAATAGTAGTGTTACTTCAAAATAATGTTACTCAAGTAAAAGGGACAGTAGTCATCAAAACAATTACACAAGAAAAAAAGTTTGGTAAAATTATGTAATGAGTAACTGCTTACGATGTGTAATTTCTATTTTCTTTTTTTTTTTTTTTTTAAAAGGTATATTTTTTTCTCAGCACAACGTTATCTATACCAGAGGTCTCCAACCTATTCCACAAAGGCTTACTGTGGGTGCAGGATTTGATTCCAAACAAACAAGATGACACCTTTTCACCAATGTGGTGTTTTACAAGAGCAATCAGTTGATTGAAGTGAGGTGCTGCTTATTTTAGCAGAAACCTCATTGGTTCAACTATCTCTGCTGGATCGGTTGGAACAAAAACCAGGACCCACACTAAACCTTGAGGACCAGTTTGGAGACCCCTGATCCATTCATTGATCCTTTCATTTATTTTCCATGCCGCTTTTCCTCACGAGGATCGCGGGGGTGCTGGAGCCTATCCCAGCTACCTACGGGCAGTAGGCGGGGTACACCCCGAATTGTTTGCAAGCCAATCACAGAGTGCAATGAGACATGCAACCATTCATGCACACACTCATACCAACGGACAATTTAGAGTGTTCAGTCAGCCTACCATGCATGCTTTTGGTCCCCGGAGAAAACCCACGCAACCCCTGATCCCTATGAACTGTTATCATTATACTGTATTATAATCTACAGTACTACATTATCATATTATGCCAGGAAAACAAAATCTTACGCAAAAAACATCAAATTCTTAATAGCAAAAATCTACAGAAATGAAACATCACCAGTCCAAAGAGCATGAGTACCCTATAGTCGAGAAAACACATTTCCTACTATTAAATTAAAAAGATCATATCGCTGGTTTTCGGTGGGGTATCGCTACTAGAGCTGTCCCGACTAGTCGACATAGTCGATGACGTAAATCCGTCGACGAGCACAACATCCCGTCGACGGTTAATGAATGGTTAAAAAAAATATATGCGTGGAAAGTTCAGAATGTCGGACGCTCTGTATGCAAGCGGGGAAAGCGGCACAAAGCCAAAAAGCGCACCAGAGTAACCAAAACATTTACTTATTTCAAAGAAACAAAGGAGGGTACACTCTTTTGTCCTGTCTCCTCAATGCCAAGCTTGGCTGCACGCCTGCCGTGAATAAACACCTAAAGCGCCGTCACCCAATTTGTAAGTCCATCTAACTAACTAACGACATGTTTTATTGAAGTTGCTAAGCCTGTCGCGATATGTAATGAGTCCATTTATCGCACGGCAAATAAAATGAAGGCGGTAATTTTAGTATAGGAAAGAATCATCTTGAATGCCTTACCCAGCCTCTGCAGGCATCTGCTGTGATGTCACTGCATGCTACATTCATGGCATCCAGGAGAGTCATCTGATTGTGAGGCTGGTGATCATCCACTTGCCATCTCCATGCGGGAAAAAAATTCTTCTGTGGGACTGAGGAATGGGGAGTATCGTGGTAGGAACTTCATTACCATTCTGTTGTAGGTTGCAAACCATTCCCTGATAATGTTGGCGTGGTGGAAACTCACATTGTCCCAAACTATTACAAATTTTAGCAGGTTAAAACAAGTTACGTAAAATAAGTCATGAAAATGCTCAAAAATAAGCACACACATGTTGACATATTCTGACAACATGTTCATCCATTTTGCATGTAAAGGCTTATGCAATGAAGTAATGACTAGATGTTGTGGGTGGTGAGACTATTCAATAGAGACCCATGATAATCCATTTTGACCATCATGGCATATCCCTCCCTCCATCCATCCATCCATCCATCCATCCATCCATCCATCCATCCATCCATCCATCCATCCATCCATCCATCCATCCATCCATCCATCCATCCATCCATCCATCCATCATCTTCCGCTTGTTTCGGTCAGGTCGCGGGGGCAGCAGCTTTAACAGGGAAGCCCAGACTTCCCTTTCCTCAGCCACTTCGACCAGCTCCTCCGGCGGGATCCCAAGGTGTTCCCAGGCCAGCCGAGAGACATAGTCTCTCCACCGTGTCCTGGCTCGTCCCCGGGGCATCCCACCGGTGGGACATGCCCAGAACACCTCTCCAGGGAGGCGTCCCAGAGGCATCCTAACCAGATGCCTGAGCCACCTCAGCTGGCTCCTCTCTACGCGGAGGAGTAGCGGCTCGACGCCGAGTCCCTCCCGGATGACCGAGCTTCTCATCTTATCTCTAAGGGAGAGACCGGAGACCCTGCGGAGGAAACTCATTTCGGCCGATTGTCTCCGGGATGTTGTTCTTTCGGTCACGACCCACAGCTCGTGACCATAGGTGAGGGTAGGAACGTAGATCCACTGGTAAATTGAGAGCTTTGCCTTTCGGCTCAGCTCCTTCTTCACCACAACGGACCGGTGCAGAGTCTGCATTACTGCAGACGCTGCACCGATCCGCCTGTCGATCTCCCGCTCCCTCCTACCATCACTCGTGAACAAGACCCCAAGATACTTGAACTCCTCCACTTGGGGCAGGATCTCATCCCCGACCCGGAGACGGCACTCCACCCTTTTCTGACTGAGGACCATGGTCTCGGATTTGGAGGTGCTGATCTTCATCCCAACCGCTTCACACTCAGCTGCGAACCACTCCAGTGAGAGTTGAAGGTCACGGCTTGATGAAGCCAACAGCACTACATAATACATACAAAAAGCAGAGATTCAATGCTGAGGTCACCAAACCGGACCCCCTCAACGCTTCGGCTGCATCTAGAAATTCTGTCCATAAAAATTATGAATAGAATCGGTGATAAAGGGCAGCCTTGGCGGAGTCCAACCTTCACTGGGAACGAATTCGACTTACTGCCGGCAATATGGACCAAACTCTGACACCGGTCGTACAGGGACCGAACAGCCCTTACCAAGGGGCTCGTTACTCCGTACTCCCGGAGCACCCCCCACAGGACTCCTCGAGGCACACGGTCGAACGCCTTCTCCAGATCCACAAAACACATGTAGACTGGTTGGGCGAACTCCCATGCACCCTCGAGGACCCTGACGAGAGTGTAGAGCTGGTCCACTGTTCCACGGCCGGGATGAAAACCACACTGTTCCTCTTAATTCCGAGATTCAACTTCTCGACGGACTCTCCTCTCCAGCACCCCTGAATAGACTTTACCAGCGAGGCTGAGGAGTGTGATCCCTCTATAATTGGTACACACCCTCCGGTCCCCCTTCTTAAAAAGGGGGACCACCACCCCGGTCTGCCAATCCAGAGGCACTGTCCCCGATGTCCACGCGATGTTGTAGAGACGTGTCAGCCATGACAGCCCTACAACATCCAAAGCCTTTAGGAACTCCAGGCGGATCTCATCTACCCCCGGGGCCTTGCCACCGAGGAGCTTTCCAACCACCTCAGTGACTTGAACCCCAGAGATCAAAGAGCCCACCATGGAGTTCTCAGACTCTGCTTCCTCAAAGGAAGGCTTGTCGGTGGAATTGAGGAGGGCTTCGAAGTGTTCTGCCCATGACTCACGATGTCCCGAGTCGAGGTCAGCAGTACACCATCTTCACTATACACAGTGTTAATGGTGCACTGCTTTCTTCTTCTCAGACGCCAGATGGTGGACCAGAATTTCCTCGAAGCCGTCCGGAAGTCGTTTTCCATGGCCTCGCCAAACTCCTCCCATGTCCCGAGTTTTTGCCTCGGCGACCGCCGAAGCAGCAGTCCGCTTCGCCAGCCGGTACCCGTCAGCTGCCTCCGGAGTCCCACAGGCCAAAAAGGCTCGATAGACCTCCTTCTTCAGCTTGATGGCATCCCTTACTGCTGGTATCCACCAGCGGGTTCGGGGATTGCCGCCACGACAGACACCAACCACCTTACGGCCACAGCTCCGATCGGCCGCCTCAACAATGGAGGTGCAGAACATGGCCCACTCGGACTCAATGTCCCCCACCTCCCCCGGGACAAGGGAGAAGTTCTGCCGGAGGTGGGTGTTGAAACTTTTTCTGGCAGGGGATTCTGCCAGACGTTCTAAGCAGACCCTCACAATACGTTTGGGCCTGCCAGGTCTGGCCAGCATCTTCCCCCGCCATCGGAGCCAACACACCACCAGGTGGTGATCAGTTGACAGCTCCTTCCCTCTCTTCACCCGAGTGTCCAAAACATGATGCATCATGGCAGATGCAACTGATATTGTAGGAAATAGCATCAGATTGTACAAAATTGTTTGCATGGATGCACAAAAACATCTGCAACTTGCTCAAAGGAATGAAAAACTGCTTTTTTAATGTGCACTAGTGATTCTCTGCTGTGAGGATTGAACAAGTAGTTTTGAGAATTGCAAGTCTGATCTGAAAAACGTACCAAAGCAATTGAGAAAATCTGTTAACACAGCAAACAAGATATACAGCTGAGGAGGCAGACCATATATTTAATTCATTACTTTGATTCATAGACCGTAGTTTACTGGCAAGAGTTCATTAATGATAATTCCCGTTCGAACAGTCTCTTTGTAACGTCTAACGTTTTGTGCTGCTGGTGGATGTCGGCATAATGTGTGTCCTTTTAACCTTAAAAATTTCAATGCGTTTCATGGTACACTTCATGTTAGCTCAAAGGAATTGGAGAAATTTGATGGATGTATTCATCAGTCGCGTAAATTAGAATTCAAAGTGGGTGTGAATGGTTGTTTATTGATTTTTGCCCTGAGATTGACAAATGTCAGCTGGGAAATGCTAACGCTCATCCACAATCCTGTACAGGAATAAGGAATTTTAATTGGACACATCAAAATTATGTATTTATTGACTGTCCTGTGAACGCGTGTGAGAAAATTGGTTGTAACGATGTTACTGTCATTTTTATTTGAGCTTTTTCGATAACCAGCTTTACTTGAGGACTATTTATCCTTTCCACTTTTCCACCACAGGTGCCAGGATGAATGTCCAGTTGGCACCTATGGACCACAGTGTGCCCACAAATGTGACTGCCAAAATGGGGCTAAGTGCTACCACATAAATGGTGCCTGTCTTTGCAATGAGGGCTTCAAGGGTCCAAGCTGCCAAGACCGCTTCTGCCCAGCTGGAATTTATGGACTCCTCTGTGACAAGGACTGCCCCTGCAAAATTGCAAACACACTCAGGTGATCAAAAGCTTTAAGCATCCCAATATATACTACAGAGGTGCTTAGAGAGCTTTTTAAATGCTGCAGCTGATTCAATTTTGATGGGACTTGGTTCCAGCAGTGTTTAAAGAAAGCCAAGGATGTAGTGATTAGATCTAAAATTCTTTGATGAATAGCAAGTCATCGTAATTCAACAGTTTCTGCAGATAATAGGAAAGATATTATGACTGCAAAAAAAAAAAAAAGGAAGTTGATGAACAGGGTGGCCATGCTTCCGTGGAACTTTTTATATCAGTAATGCTGTGCAAGGAATATTGTTCAAGGACACTTTGACAGTGCTGATGGAAACTGAAAGTCAGACAAACTACCAGCTGACAATTGTTGAACAAAAAATACATCTACAGTACTACCAAAATTATATACAGCATAGAAAAAAAAATAGTAATGCCACTGAGTCCATGTCTGTCCTGAACCCACAGTACTTTCCCTGAGAAATCAGGTGTGCTTTGAAAAAATAAACACTTGTTTGTTTGAAAATCCACAAAATGGGCGGGAGGATGTTCTCTTTTTTGACGCTTTAAGGAGCAACTTCCAATTAAGCACCGGGTACATTCTATACAAATAATGCCACGATTGCACTTAAAATGAGAAAATTGTACCCTACAATGATCAACATGCTTGAATATTAAGTAAGTACTTGAAAATGTTTGGAAGTGTTAGGCACACAATTATGATTATGATTCATAAATGTTCAAAATCGATGATTTTCCCTAATAACTCTGACAGCAGCTCGTAGCGGAACGAAATTCAAGACACGTCTGCTGCCTGGACACCTTTAGCGGACGCACGCACAACATTATGATGGATGCTGCCAGTTACTGAGCGAGCGATTGACTCCTTTTCAAAAGACCGGAAAATAAATTTGTGTATGAGACAGGCAGGACCCGGCAGTTGCGTTTCTGTGCGCAAGTTATTTTTTAGAGCGAGAGGGATGAGAGATAGTTCGTTGCTCCTTGTCTTTCCGTTGTCCAGCAGTGGTTTCAAGTCATGTCAATTGAAAAATGTCCTGAGTGTGTTGCTAAGACCCGTGTGCGTCTATAAGAATTGAGTACACGAACCCCCTTGTACTGTTTAGCCTTTATTGGTGTTGTTTTTGAGATGTTAACCGTTAGCGCCGAGCGCTCAGCTAATTGGCTGATTTGCTCACGTATATTTCGTATGCACAACATGTAAAACCGTGATTAAGTACAGCGGTAACACTACTAACATGCGAAATAGTACAGAAATCTGTGAAAACAAAGTATATTGGTTAAAAGGAGTCTTATTTCTAAAGACACTTTGTTTCCAAAAAATCTGGAATTCATTCCACCTGTGTAAATTTCACTGTATTGTTGAGAGAAAAAGGCCATTAAAATGATTAATTGCACTTTATTATAAAAATAAAAAAATGAATAAATAAATAAAAGCAGTTTAAGGGCAACTTTTGGTTGTATGGGTATGTTTCCATCGTACCTGTTGAATCATTAAGATATTTTAAATAAATAATGGATATAAATTTGTTTGGCTACTTCATTAATTAGTAATGTGCGACGGATCGATAATTGTGATAATCGTGATAACCGTGATCATCGTCAATACCGTGATCATTGTTCAAGAAACAAATCGTAGCACCCTGAATCGTAATCGAATCGAATCGTGGGGTGCCTAAGATGGCACACCCCTACCCAGCATATTTTAAAATGTGATTCCATGAGAGCCATACTGTGTGTGCGTGTCTTTGTGTACGTATATATATACATTAGGGTGTTCAGCCCTTATATGGTGATTTTTTTTCTCTGGAAATTTGAAGTGGCTAAGCGCTGAATAGATTCCATTTCGTAAAGCCATTAACAGAGGAAAATACCAGATTTTTTCATACACACATTCCCGTGCCTCACTATACCCAGGTATGCGACAGCAACTCCCTACCAGGTACCCACTGAAGGACGAAGTTGCATGCACTGCCAGCTGAGCCCAGTTAAGGTTGCTGCTCCTAGGCCAGGGGTCGGCAACCCAAAATGTTGAAAGAGCCATATTCGGCCAAAATAACAAAAAACAAATACAGTGCCTTGCAAAAGTATTCGGCCCCCTTGAATCTTGCAACCTTTCGCCACATTTCAGGCTTCAAACATAAAGATATGAAATTTAATTTTTTTGTCAAGAATCAACAACAAGTGGGACACAATCGTGAAGTGGAACAACATTTATTGGATAATTTAAACTTTTTTAACAAATAAAAAACTGAAAAGTGGGGCGTACAATATTATTCGGCCCCTTTACTTTCAGTGCAGCAAACTCACTCCAGAAGTTCAGTGAGGATCTCTGAATGATCCAATGTTGTCCTAAATGACCGATGATGATAAATAGAATCCAAATGTGTGTAATCAAGTCTCCGTATAAATGCACCTGCTCTGTGATAGTCTCAGGGTTCTGTTTAAAGTGCAGAGAGCGTTATGAAAACCAAGGAACACACCAGGCAGGTCCGAGATACTGTTGTGGAGAAGTTTAAAGCCGGATTTGGATACAAAAAGATTTCCCAAGCTTTAAACATCTCAAGGAGCACTGTGCAAGCCATCATATTGAAATGGAAGGAGCATCAGACCACTGCAAATCTACCAAGACCCGGCCGTCCTTCCAAACTTTCTTCTCAAACAAGGAGAAAACTGATCAGAGATGCAGCCAAGAGGCCCATGATCACTCTGGATGAACTGCAGAGATCTATAGCTGAGGTGGGAGAGTCTGTCCATAGGACAACAATCAGTCGTACACTGCACAAATCTGGCCTTTATGGAAGAGTGGCAAGAAGAAAGCCATTTCTCAGAGATATCCATAAAAAGTCTCGTTTAAAGTTTGCCACAAGCCACCTGGGAGACACACCAAACATGTGGAAGAAGGTGCTCTGGTCAGATGAAACCAAAATTAAACTTTTTGGCCACAATGCAAAACGATATGTTTGGCGTAAAAGCAACACAGCTCATCACCCTGAACACACCATCCCCACTGTCAAACATGGTGGTGGCAGCATCATGGTATGGGCCTGCTTTTCTTCAGCAGGGACAGGGAAGATGGTTAAAATTGACGGGAAGATGGATGCAGCCAAATACAGGAACATTCTGGAAGAAAACCTGTTGGTATCTGCACAAGACCTGAGACTGGGACGGAGATTTATCTTCCAACAGGACAATGATCCAAAACATAAAGCGAAATCTACAATGGAATGGCTCAAAAATAAACGTATCCAGGTGTTAGAATGGCCAAGTCAAAGTCCAGACCTGAATCCAATCGAGAATCTGTGGAAAGAGCTGAAAATTGCTGTTCACAAACACTCTCCATCCAACCTCACTGAGCTCGAGCTGTTTTGCAAGGAAGAATGGGCAAGAATGTCAGTCTCTCGATGTGCAAAACTGATAGAAACATACCCCAAGCGACTTGCAGCTGTAATTGGAGCAAAAGGTGGCGCTACAAAGTATTAACGCAAGGGGGCCGAATAATATTGCACGCCCCACTTTTCAGTTTTTTATTTGTTAAAAAAGTTTAAATTATCCAATAAATTTTGTTCCACTTCACGATTGTGTCCCACTTGTTGTTGATTCTTGACAAAAAATTAAAATTTTATATCTTTTTGTTTGAAGCCTGAAATGTGGCGAAAGGTTGTTGTCCTATGGACAGACTCTCCCACCTCAGCTGTAGATCTCTGCAGTTCATCCAGAGTGATCATGGGCCTCTTGGCTGCATCTCTGATCAGTTTTCTCCTTGTTTGAGAAGAAAGTTTGGAAGGACGGCCGGGTCTTGGTAGATTTGCAGTGGACTGATGCTCCTTCCATTTCAATATGATGGCTTGCACAGTGCTCCTTGAGATGTTTAAAGCTTGGGAAATCTTTTTGTATCCAAATCCGGCTTTAAACTTCTCCACAACAGTATCTCGGACCTGCCTGGTGTGTTCCTTGGTTTTCATAACGCTCTCTGCACTTTAAACAGAACCCTGAGACTATCACAGAGCAGGTGCATTTATACGGAGACTTGATTACACACAGGTGGATTCTATTTATCATCATCTGTTATTTAGGACAACATTGGATCATTCAGAGATCCTCACTGAACTTCTGGAGTGAGTTTGCTGCACTGAAAGTAAAGGGGCCGAATAATATTGCACGCCCCACTTTTCAGTTTTTTATTTGTTAAAAAAGTTTAAATTATCCAATAAATGTTGTTCCACTTCTCGATTGTGTCCCACTTGTTGTTGATTCTTGACCAAAAAATTAAATTTCATATCTTTATGTTTGAAGCCTGAAATGTGGCGAAAGGTTGCAAGATTCAAGGGGGCCGAATACTTTTGCAAGGCACTGTAAGTCTGGCTCTCCTGGAAGTGGCCCGGAATTCAGGTGGTGAAAAAGGGGAAAAGGTGACACTTACCATTGAAATGAAGATGGAAATGATGGAATGTCTACAATCTTGACGGTCCTCCTCCGACCTCCGTTCGCCAGTCTTTATAAGTCAAGGTGACAATTATTAATATGGTAAAACATCGTCAAGAAGTCGCCAGATTCGTCAGGTTTTTAATCATTTATTTCAGAACTTGTGCAACACAACACAGCTACTATCCCCCCTAGCCGACGACAACAACAACAGAACATGAAAAGTGAAAGTAAAAGCTCTAACGCACCTCTGTGACTCTCTCGTCAGTCTGTTTAAGAACAGCATGCAAAACACAACCGCCAAATTAGAACCCGATTCGTTAGAGTTTTATCAAATTATTATCATTCCGATTTGTATTTAATATTTGTTTTAGCTATGTGTAATTGCTGTTTGCAATTGTACCTGCAGTATTTATGAAGGATTTAGCGTAGGCTTTTGGGCTGTGGAGCAAATTAATCCAATTACTGTATAATGTATTCCTATGGGAAAATCCTCCTCGACATACGACCATTTCCACTTACAGCCCAGGTCCTGGAACGAATTAAATTCATACGTATATGTAGGTACCACTGTTCCACTATGCCAGCACCTCTCTCAAATTCATGCATGTTTTGCTGCTCCATCCGAAGTGGTCTCAAAATGCTCACTGGCGCCGGGAACGCCTCCACCCATAAAGCAGGGGGTTTCAGAATCGGCACCTTTCAAACTAAATTTCTCGAGTCCCCGGGCTCTCAGAGCATTTTGGAAGATGTTTGCATACTTGTATGAAGGCACGATGTTTAATTAAAAAAAAAAAAGAAAAGAAAAAGTAAAATACAACCTTCAATGATACTGGAAAAACTGGTCTTAAAGTCCTTAAATGATGCTTGAATTTGGCTTAAGATGTGAACCCTGTATCAAAGTATTGATAGTGCTTTTATTTCCCGGATCGTAAATGTCAAAAATTTTTAATATGTAGCTTCTTCTGATGTACTTGCTTCCAGTTGTCACCCGTCATCAGGAGATTGCTCTTGTGCAGCGGGATGGACAGGACTATTATGCAATGAGACCTGTCCATCAGGTTTCTACGGTGAAGGCTGCAAAGAAGTGTGTACCTGTGCTAACGGAGCTGACTGTGACGGCATCACTGGAGTCTGCACGTGTGCTCCGGGATACATAGTAAGTGTAAAGACATGTGGCAGGTTTTAAAAAAAAACAACTATACTTTCTTAAGGATTTGCGACTTACAATATTACTGTTATGATTACTTTGAAATGCCCATGCACTTAGTCATACTGTACTTACTGTAAAGCATATGAAATGCAAGCTGAGACAAACATTTGACAATGTATACTAGGGGCTGGCACCTTTGTGTACCACCCAATACAATACGATTTGTAATAACAATCATCTCACGATGTGGCGATATAACAATTATTGATACATGGGTCAGGAAATAATTCTACAATATTTTACTATACAAATAATAAACAGAAAACAAGTGCTTTTCATCCTTCTGCTGTGAATTGAATTGAGTTTGTCAGTAGTAGACGTCCAATTCGTTTGAAGAGGGCGGTTGGCAGCGAATGAACATTCAACGTCTATGGCGGTCAATGGCAGTCAATGAATTCATTTTGGGGCATTCCGACAAGGGGCGCGCAAAAAACAGGACCTGGGACAAGAGCAAAAAATGTCGTGAGCCGGTGATCAGAGAAATAAGTAAAGAATGCAAGATACAACTGACTTAGCAAACAGACACGTTGATCGGGCGACGAGGTGGCGGCGTCCACTGCTTTTAAAGAGGGCTGATTATCATCACCATCACCTGTGGCCGCTCACCCCGTCTCGTGCAATCTGTAATCAAAATAAAAACAGGCACACCTGCAGGAGGTAGGCCAGGGCTCAGGAGAGAGGAGCAGGAGCCCTAACAGTGACACCTTTTGAATACGATATCAATTCTTGGCAGGGGCATATCGATAACCTTTTGGGAGACAAAGAATCACATGTACCCCTTTGCCCCATCATATGTACCCCTACTAGAACACTACTGAAACAAAAACAAAAAACGTCTCATGTGATTACTATACTTCTAATTTCCTCATAGACGTTTGCGTTCAGTGTTATTTGTTATTCATAAGGTATTAGTGCTTGTTTTTGGTATATTACACTATTTCACATCCTCCATTTTCCAATTTTCAAATTTTGTTTTCACTCTTCAAATGACTGCAAGCAAAAGACCAAGATTTAAGCTGACTTACTTTCCTTTGAAAACAAAAATGGCATGAGAATACTGCACGAAGACTGTTTTTTTTTGGGGTTTTTTGCACTATGTTCCCTGAGCTGCTTTGTGTGAAGAGTATGCTACACTAGCAAGCTTGTAACTGCAGAGGGGACCGTTTTTGCGTACTCGGCAGGACAACAACTGGATTCCCAGTAGGTGCTGGACTCCACTACGTTCGTTCCTTGTCAGCTATTCTGTTATTTTTGATGAAGGTGAAAGTATGGAGGAGAAGGCCCACTTTTGTTGTGTATTCATTCTGGATAATTCCAGCAATGTTGCCAATTTTCACTCAATGTCATTTGCGATGGCCTTCAATTCATCATGAGCAGTGGTGGATAAAGTACTCACATTTTTTTAATTAAGTAAAAGTACAAATACAGGTACAAAATTCCTTAAGTATAAGTACAAGTATCTAAGGAAAAAAAGACTCAAGTAAAAGTACAAAGTACTTGCTTTAAATTTTACAAGTAAAAAGTAAAAGTATTTTTTCCCGATGCAAAAATGTAATGTATGTATGTGTGTGTATATACACACACACATATATATATATATATATATATATATATATATATATATATATATACACATATATACACACACATATATATATATATATATATACACATATATACACATATATATATATACACACACACACACACACACATATATATATATATATATATATACATAATATACAGTATATATATAGTATAGTATATAATATACATAATACAGCTTTTCGTGTTCTTTTTTCCTGATGTTGCTATCGCTCATCTATCACTACTGCTGTCTTCTGATGTTTATCCACCACCACTATGTCCGGCTGGTTGGCCATCACCTGTTTGTCTGTCTGGATCTGGAAGTCCCATAGGACCTTGGCTCGGTTGTTCTCGACCACCTTTGGAGGTGTCACCCACCTTGACACTGGGGTCCCCAGTCCATACTCGGCACAGATGTTCCTGTACACTAGGCCTCCTACCTAGTTATGTCGTTTCATGTATGCCTTGCCTGCCAGCATCTTACACCCTGCTGTGATGTGCTGGACTGTCTCAGGGGCCTCTTTGCATAGCCCAAGGGTCTGCAACCCTGGTCCTCGAGAGCCGCTATCCAGCTTGGTTTCCATGTATCCCTCCTTTCACATACCTGAATCCAATTATCAGGATCGTTATCAGGCTCCTGCAGAGCTTGCTGACGAGCTGATCATTTGATTCAGGTGTGTTAAAGGAGGGAGACATGGAAAACAAGCTGGATAGCGGCTCTCGAGGACCAGGGTTGCAGACCCCTGGCATAGCCTGCACCTGGGGTCCTGTCTGGTGTGATAGACCCCTGCCTCTATTGATCTTGAGTAAAGGGCCTGTTCTTCTGCTGCCATGATCAGTTCCTCCGTGCTGTCTCTCAGTCCGGCCTTTTACAGCCACTGGTATGTTTTTCCCATGTCAGCTACCCCCTCAATTTGTCAGTGGTACACACCATGCAGGGCTTGTCCTTCCATGATATCTCCTCAGGGTCCTCCTCCTGACTCAGCTTCTGTTGCCTGAGGCATTCACCAAGCAGGTCATCACTGGGGGCCATCATCATGATGTACTCTTGAAGGGATGTAGTTTCCTCCTGGATAGTGGCTCTGATGCTCACTAGTCCTCGGTCTCCCTCTTTCCGCTTTGTGTAGAGCCTCAGGATGCTGCACTTGGGGTGAAACCCTCCATGCATTGTAAGGAGCTTCCTTGTCTTGATGTCGGTAGCCTGCATCTCTTCCAGTGGCCAGGATACAATGCCGGCAGGGTATCTGATTACTGGTAGGGCATAGCGGTTATATACAGTATATGCCACGATGAGTGAGGATGATGACCCAGGACTGCTTCATGGCAAATTCCGTTTTAAAAAGCTGCCTAATGGAAATCTGGATAAAACAAAAGTTGTGTGCACACACTGCTGTGATGAACTGTCCCTCCATTGAAGCACATCCAGCCTAAAGTACCACCTTTGGGCAAAGCATATCTTCGCTAGTGTTAGCAATGACGCTAACACCGCAAAATCAAGCCGCAGTCATCAAGCTACACTGGCAGAGTGCGGACTTGGACTTGTCAACAAAAGGACAACAAGTAGGTTGACTACTGCTATCGCTAGATGGGTAGCCAGAGAGTGTAACTTAATCGAAGACAAGGGCCTTGAAAAGCTCATCCAGATAGCATCGGGCGATCCAACATACAGAACACCTTCACGGGCAACTATTGCCACAAAAATTCATGAATTTTTGGAAAATGAAAAGGCAACGAAGGTGGAGCAACTAGCCAGAGTTACGTTTGTTGCACTGACAGGAGACCACTGGACAAAAAAAAAAAAAAAAAAAAGGTTATGACTGGCTAACTTAAGCAGTGTTTCTAAACACCTTTACATACATTTTAGTGTAATGTTTTTCAGTTAAGTGTGTGAAAATTGACAAATTATTTTTATTTATTTATTTTATATCTCACACAGCTTTCAGGCCATTTAGTGTAAAACTGCAAATGCTGCATTTATTTGTGTGAAATGTTTAATTTAACAGACAAGTTGTTTACACATTTTTTGAAACACTAGTTATTGTTCCTGTATTGTGCTTGTCTGCTCTTTAAGTTGGCCGTTAATTTTGGGCAATATGCCAAACGGTACTTGAGCCATATTGTTAGTCTGAGTACCTTTAATCTGTTAAGCTCTTTTCTGTATAATACTGACAATTTATTTTATTTTATACGAGCTGAGTTGTTAAATAAAATTTTAAAACTCTATTCGGTTAAGTATTAATTCATTCATACATCAAACATTTCATCTGAAAACAAATTTTAAGTCAGTTATAGTATTTTCCTAGATTTTTTTTTTCCTGAAGAGCAACATGCGATTAATCATGATTAATCACACAGTTGACATATGATTAACTAAATTAAATTTTTTAATCGTTTGACAGCACTAATATATATACACACACACACACATACACACACACATATACATATATATATATATATATATATATATATATATATATATATATATATATATATATATATATATATATATATATATATATATATATATTAGGGGTGTCAAACGATTAAAATTTTTAATCGAGTTAATTACAGCTTAAAAAGTAATTAATCGCAATTAATCGCAATTCAAACCATCTATAAAATGTGGCATATTTTTCTGTAAATTATTGTTGGAATGGAAAGATAAGACACAAGATGGATATATACATTCAACAAACGGTACATAAGTACTGTATTTCTTTATTATAACAATAAATCAACAAGATGGCATTACCATTAACATTCTGTTAAAGCGATCCATGGATAGAAAGACTTGTAGTTCTTAAGAGACAAATGTTAGTACAAGTTATAGAAATTTTATATTAAAACCCCTCTTCATGTTTTCGTTTTAATAAATTTTTTAAAATTTTCAATCAAAAAATAAACTAGTAGCCCGCCATTGTTGATGTCAATAATTACTTACACAATGCTCATGGGTGCTGAAGCCTATAAAATCAGTCGCACCCAAGCGCCAGCAGAGGACGGCAAAACTCTGAAAAACACAACAAGTACACCTTTCACTGTGCTGTCATTTTAATCTGTTTGAGCGGGGCATTTGCCTGGACGCCTCGCTGGAGAGGTGTTCCGGGCAGGTCCCACCGGCGGGAGGCTCCGGGGACGACCCAGGAGACGTTGGAGAGACTATGTCTCTCTGCTGGCCTGGGAACGCCATGGGATCCCGCCGGAGGAGCTGGTTGAAGTGGCTGGGGAGAGGGAAGTCTGGGCTTCCCTGTTAAAGCTGCTGCCCCCGCGACCCGACCCCGGAACAAGCGGAAGATAATGGATGGATAGGTGACTTGAAGTTCCGCTCTGAGACCCCCAATTTGGCCAAATTTCAAATTAAAAATAGTTCGGGGGCTTAATGCGCCATGAATCTGCTATGGCAGCATATACACATCTTGTTTTATCAAAGCCAATAGTTCTCTTGGCTTAAAATACAGCAGTTTAGTTTAAAGAGGGGTGCAAAAGCAGAAATTGCTTTTTCAGCCTCATCTGTATTTTCCGCTACATACTGTATATGTATAAAACTCTTCCCTTCCCATGGTAGGGTGGGTAGCTGTTCATCTCAAGCTCGGGTCCTCTGGTAGGCCTGGGAGCTTGAGGGTCCAGTGCAGTAGCTTTCCTGTTCCTCGTACTGCGTTCTTCTGTATGGAGATGTCTGGATGTTTCACGGCCCTGATTATAAAACGACCCCCTCTTTTTCAACACTCAAGTTTGAAAAAAGACTTTATGAACACCCAATTATTTTTTATACAGAAAATAATTACAGTACATCTGAAACATGATTATAACAATGTATTTGAGAGAAAAAAGCATGTTATTTTGCCCCATTGAAATCTTAATATCTGAACATTTAAATATGTAAACTAAAGTGCAATCACATTCGTAAATGAATGGCGTCTGTTTTTTGAAATGTAAATAAACCAATCTATTCTGATAAAACAACAAAATTGCAATAACTGCATTAACCATCAAAGTGAAGTCTAACTGTAACTTGTCTTGAAACAAATCTGAATAAGGAAAAACATTGTAATAAAATAATGCAAACTGATTAAACTTGAGAGTAGCTGAGATCTGTCATGACAGAACATCGCTTCAATGATATCTGGCGCCATTTAGCGTCGTGAATGGGTATGTCTAGACTGCGAATATAAGACGACTCCCACTTTTTCAGTCTTATTTCAATGCAAAAACACCGTCTTATATTCGGGCCAATACGGTAATTCTCCAGTGTGGGGGACACGGCCCCCAGTGGTCCTATGACCACAGGCACTACTGTCACTTTCACCTTCCAGGCTCTCTGCAGCTTTTCCTTGAGCCCTTGGTATTTCTCTAGTTTCTCGTGTTCCTATTTCCTGATATTGCCATCGTTCGCGATGGCTACATCGATCACTACAGCTGTTCTAAGATGCTTATCAATGATCAAGATGTCCGGTTGGTTGGCCACGACTATCTTATTAGCTTGTATCCGGAAGTCCCACAGGATCATTGCCCTCTCATTTTCCACCACTTTGTTTACCATTGCGACCTAGCAGTCTCTTGTCCATACTCTGCACAGATGTTTCTGTACACTATACTGGCTACTGTTGTCATCCAACATGCCTCCTAGACATACTAGTACATTGCATCGCTGCAAATATAAATTACAATCAATTACAAAATAATTATGTTCTGTGCTAATTATTTCTTCAGTTACTGTTCTAGTTGTTTCGATAATTGCCAGTTATGGTATTTAGTAACACTTTATTTGACAGTAGTCCTAAGACCATCATAACTATGACATGACACTGCCATGAGCTTTAATGAATGCTTATAACAGATGTCATTTTGTGTCATCCAGCAAATTATCTCACTTTTGAATGGATGTAAAAGATCCCAGCTTGACTTACATGAGGTTAGTGACATAATTTGCCAGATGACACGAAATAACAATCGTCATAAGCATTCATTAATGCCTTAGATAGTATCATGTCATCATTATGATGGTCTTATGGCAGTCTTATGACGCCGCTGTCAAATAAAGTGTTACCTATTAACTCAAATACACTGGGGCAAATAAGTATTTAGTCAACCACCAATTGTGCAAGTACTCCTACTTGAAAAGATTAGAGAGACCTGTAATTGTCAACATGGGTAAATCTCAACCATGAGAGATAGATTGTGGGAAAAAAACAGAAAATGACATTATTTGATTTTTAAAGAACTTATTTCCAAATTGGAGTGGAAAATAAGTATTTGGTCACCTACAAACAAGCAAGATTTCTGGCTGTCAAAGACGTCTAACTTCTTCTAACTAGATCTAACGAGGCTCCACTCGTTACCAGTAATAATGGCACCTGTTTTAACTAATTATAGGTATAAAAGACACCTGTCCACAATCTCAGTCAGTCACACTCCAAACTCCACTATGGCCAAAACCAAAAAGCTGTCGAAGGACACCAGAAATAAAATTGTAGACCTGCACCAGGCTGGGAATCTGCAATAGGTAAAACGCTTGGTGTAAAGAAATCAACTGGGGGAGCAATTATTAGAAAATGGAAGACATACATGACCACTGATAATCTCCCTCAATCTGGGGCTCCATGCAAGATCTCACCAGGTGGCGTCAAAATGATAACGAGAACGGTGAGCAAAAATTCCAGAACCACACGGGGGACCAAGTGAATGACCTACACAGAGCTGGGACCACAGTAACAAAGGCCGCTTGCAGTAACACAACGCGCCGCCAGGGACTCAAATCCTGCACTGCCAGACGTGTCCCCCCGTCCAGGCCCATCTGCGGTTCGCTAGAGAGCATTTGGATGATCCAGAAGAGGACTGGGAGAATGTGTTATGGTCAGATGAAACTAAAATAGAACTTTTTGGTAGAAACACAGTTTCTCGTGATTGAAGGAGAAAGAAAACTGAATTGCATCCGAAGAACACCATACCCACTGTGAAGCATGGGGGTGGAAACATCATGCTTTGGAGCTGGTTTTCTGCGAAGAGACCAGGACGACTGATCTGTGTAAAGGAAAGAATGAATGGGGCCATGTATCGAGAGATTTTGAGTGAAAATCTCCTTCCATTAGCAAGGGCATTGAAGATGAGACGTGGCTGGGTCTTTCAGCATGACAATGATCCCAAACACACAGCCAGGGCAACAAAGGAGTGGCTTCGTAAGGAGCATTTCAAGGTCCTGGAGTGGCTTAGCCAGTCTCCAGATCTCAACCCCATAGAAAATCTGCGGAGGGAGTTGAAAGTCCGTGTTGCCCAACGACAGCCCCGAAACATCACTGCTCTAGAGGAGATCTGCATGGAGGAATAGGCCAAAATACCAGCAACAGTGTGTGAAAAGCTTGTGAAGAGTTACAGAAAACGTTTGGCCTCTGTTATTGCCAACAAAGGGTACATAACAAAGTATTGAGAAGAATTTGTGGTACTGACCAAATACTTATTTTCCACCATGATTTGCAAATGAATTCTTTAAAAATCAAACAATGTGATTTTCTGTTTTTTTTTAGGGCTGTCAAAATGATCGCGTTAACGGGCGGTAATTAATTTTTTAATCACGTTAAAATATTTGACGCAATTAACACACATGCCCCGCTCCTATGAAAATGACAGCAGAGTTAAATGTGTACTTGTTGTGTTTTTCGGAGTTTTGTTGCCCTCTGCTGGCGCTTGGGTGCGACTGATTTTATAGGCTTCAGCACCCATGAGCAGTGTGTAAGTAAGTATTGGCATCAACAATGCTGGCGGGCTACTAGTTTATTTTTTGATTGAAAATTTTACAAATTTTACTAAAACAAAACATTAAGAGGGGTTTTAATATAAAATTTCTATAACTTGTACTAACATTTATCTTTTAAGAACTACAAGTCGTTCTATCCATGGATCGCTTTAACAGAATCTTAACAATGGTAATGCCATCTTGTTGATTTATTGTTATGATAAACAAATACAGTACTTATGTACCATATGTTGAATGTATATATCCATCTTGTGTCTTATCTTTCCATTCCAACAATAATTTACAGAAAAATATGGCATATTTTATAGATGGTTTGAACTGCGATTAATTACAATTAATTCATTTTTAAGCTGTGATTAACTCGATTAAAAATGTTAATCGTTTGACACCTATAGTTTTTGTTTTTTTCCCCACATTCTGTCTCTCATGGTTGAGGCTTACCCATGTTACCAATTACAGGCCTCTCTAATATTTTCAAATGGGAGAACTTGCACAATTAGTGGTTGACTAAATACTTATTTGCCCCACTGTAAATCAACAAATAAGCCACACTGGACTATAAGCCGCAGGATTCAAAATGAGGGGAAAAAGGTAGTGGCTTCGGAGAATTACGGTAGGCTAAATCACTGGTTCCCAACATTTTTGCACCACAGAGCGGTGTGAAGTGGGCCTTTTTTTTCACAGATCGGCAATGTGTGGCAGAAAAATACAGCAAATATAAAATAACAATTCAGTCTTAGAGACAAACGTTAAGTGCAGGGAAAATGGAACTCACTATACACTCAATCAACCTGACAGCGGCGTCTCCTAAAACTTCAAGGCAAATATCCTTGGTCGCTGGCATAATATGGTTCATATGGGTCCTTGAAATCCTTGAAAATGGTTGGAGGTGTTAGGCACTCGATATTTCTCAGCACCCAGTCTAAAAATATAAATAATGAAATGAAGGGAAAAAAAATAATTTTGCTTCATCGCTGCTTCACCCGCCTCGCACCGTCACTCCCAACAGTACAGTGCATTTGAGTCACATAGAGTAGTATTTAAAGTGCGTATGACACCAAAAAGCATGTGTATTTCATATTTCATGAGGTGTTTTATGCTCCTGAATGAAACGGACCGCTTGAATGTGCGTGGAAACGATTGTTTTATATTTATCCAATTTTTTAATCCCGCGCCATGAAAATAAGTTACTTTCGGCTCCAGTGTCGTGTTTAGGACGATTGCGAATGTGACGTGACCCGGGTCGGCATCTCACAATACAGCATTGCTTTATAGCATGTATATGGGCTGTGGATTCAGCTGATTTTGCGGATTAATTCGTTTATTTTTCGCATCACGCCAGCCAAACGGCTGCAGGCTTTTGTAGCTGCACCAGGGAGAGGCTTGTGAGCCTTTTTGGATTTCAGAAAGTTCCCGTTCACCCCGAGATCGCCCAAAACAAGTGTGCAACAACTGTGGGACCATTGGACTTACGAGGAAGTGAGTAAACATAGTTTTTTGTAGTATGTTAAATACTGGTATCATGCCACACGTTTTAATACCAAGGTAGCTTGCATTTTGTGGCTGATATGCTCCTTGTCCACCCGGCCGATGAATGGTGGCTTGTCGCACATCCCTTTGCTGGGAGAGCTCTATACTCGGTTAATTGCCCTGTTCGTGTGCCCGGTGTTCTGTCAAATTTTCCACCCGATCATAAATTGCAACTTTGTGCTAAAAATGGCCGCGAATACAGCGATTACAAAGTAAACATTACAAACTTTCTTTAAACAAAGGACTATTTACTTATGTTTGATCATGGATGGGCATGTAGAAAAGCCATGTTAGCTGCGCAACAACTGCAGCCGCTCTCCTTTGACTCTCTCGCTGTTTACGTCTTCGCCGTGTAGTAAAGCATTATTTTGCCACATTCGTGTTGACCATTTGGCAGCTACTCGCTCCTCCGACGTCGGCCGGTTTGTCCGGCGGTCATTGTCCAGCTGCTTTCCCGTAAATGAGCCCTCAGCAGGGGAACGACGAGCTCTAACTTGCTCGCCGCCGGGCGGGTTGCCGATCGGCGAAGACAATCGACAACCCCGCCGCCATGTGAAATTATCTCGGCTAGTTATGCGTGATTTTTCGCTTCGAAGACTTTGAAACATCACTCGGTCCGGGTTAGCAGGTCGGCTAGCTTTCACGCCTCTTGGTTTGTTTTCATTCTCCGAAGCCGGGGCAGGGAAATGACAGAAGCCCAACTAACTACGGTGGCATAAAATAACGTTCGGGAAGTGCAACAGTAAAGGTGGAGTCGACAGTTTTGACCATTATGGAGTAATTTTGTCATGTCGTACTGAATAAATGCATTTTTATTATTTCATATTCCATTTAGCACAAGACTGTGATTTGTCAAGACCATACCATTTATTTAGCTATTGGGGAAAAATACTTGGATAAAAAGAATAGCCTGTAAAAATATTGGAGATACTGAAACAATGACATTTTGCGGCTCTCTTTGTCGCATCTTCCTCGTTCTGAATAATTCTCCCTCAATGTGCTTAGTAGTAAAATAGATGAAACCATTTTCCTGCCAATGTCATCCTCCTGTTGGGGACGCTAGAGCCCTATAATGGTAGGCGTGGCTAACCAGTAGATTAAAAGACTATTTTCTCGTCATCTGCTCTTTGCCAAATTGTTGTATATATTGTCGATTCGTCTCTAAATATGATTCTAATTCACATAATAATGCTATTTAAAACTTTTTTTCTCCAGTCGTACGCACTTTAAATGCTTGCGAATTTGCTGTGGTTTAGTGCAATACTTTTATCGCATGATCAGTTCCTCTTGTTGTCATGCTAATTTTCCTCCACCCCGCTGCCAGTCGCCGTTTAATCCGGCTGCGACTTTCTTTATGTTCTTGAGCCTCATACACAGCACAACTTCAAGAAACAACACAATTTATTGAACAGAACACACATGACATAACAACAGCAATCATTACTCTCACTAATGGTTGCCACAACTACCCATCATCCATTGCGGCAGAACAGGAAAAAAAACATAACAGTTGCTATAATATTTTACTCTTTTATAAACTGTCACTTCGCCGTAGGCATATTTACTTACCAAAACGATGGGCCATAAGTCAAGTAAGTGAAGGTGCTGAAGAGAGGTCTGGCTGACGGCAGGGTTCACCGTGGACATGTGCGGGAATGTTTTGGTGTCAGAAAAGTGCAAAATAGACGAGGCAGATCTGTGTATGTCTGAAAGAATGCTCAAAGAACGCCGGGTACAAAAAAAATTATTTTTAATTTCACTGAACTGAGATACATCAAGTTAGGCATGTTTTCCAGCCCCAAATTATACTTATTGTCCACAACAGATTGATAATAATCGAGTTTAGTTTACTTATCATATTTAATTAAGTTGTATATTAGCATTTACAGTGCATGGGTTAAATGATAAACATGAGCAAATCATCGACTCTGCCATACAGTGCTGCTCGAAAGTTTGTGAACCCCACAGCGATGGTCAGATTTTTTGTAAAAAAAACTAAAATAACCTTATTAAATGTTAAGTTATACCCAAATCCACAATACTGACATTCCAAATAATGGACTGAAACAAAAGAAATAGTTATATTGTCATTCTTTATTTAACAAAAGTGGTTGATTTAAGAAAAATTCAGATATCATGTGTGCAAAAGTATGTGAACCCCTTCAGTTAATAGGATATTGCGCCTCCTTTTGCAGAGATTACCTCAACCAAACGGTTTCTGTAGTGACTAATCAGCCTCTCACATCTACTTTGGGGGATTTTTGCCCATTCTTCCTTGCAGAACGCAGTCAGTTGAGAGAGGTTTGATGGGCGTCTGGCATGAACTGCTCGCTTCAGGTCCCGCCACAGCATTTCAATGGGATTTAGGTCAGGACTTTGACTGGGCCAGTCCAGAACACGAATCTTCTTCTTTTTCAGCCATTCCTTGGTTGTATTGCTGGAATGCTTTGGATCATTATTATGTTGCATGATCCACCTTCTGCCAAGCTTTAACTTCAAAACAGATGGCGTCAGGTTATGTTCTAGGATTTGACAATATTCCTCAGAATTCATGATTCCCTGGACTATGTGGAGTTGTCCAGGTCCTGAGGATGAAAAGCAAGCCCAGATCTTGACA
Organism: Corythoichthys intestinalis; assembly: GCF_030265065.1. Taxonomy (NCBI): domain Eukaryota; kingdom Metazoa; phylum Chordata; class Actinopteri; order Syngnathiformes; family Syngnathidae; genus Corythoichthys; species Corythoichthys intestinalis. Next base: position 68,967,751 of record NC_080395.1, on the reverse strand, counting down.
TTCCCACCTCCATGCTTCACTGTTGGGAGAAGGTTCTTTTGGTGGTATGCAGTGTTGACTTTTCGCCAGACATGGCGGTTTTGGTTGTGACCAAACAGTTCAATTTTGCACCTACATCAGTTGATGAAAACTCTTTTTAATTTAGTCTCGACAACACAACTGTTAAAAAAACAAAAAAAAAACTACTGAATTGATTGATTAGGAAATCAGGTTGAAATAATAGAAAATTCCAAAATGTTGAGGGGGTTCACAAACTTTTGAGCAGCACTGTATAAGCCTTCCTGTATTTGCCTACGTGACACTGATTTCCATTTCACTGTTTTTTTCTCTAGGGTGAAGACTGCTCTGTTACCTGTCCAACAGGCCTCTATGGAGTCAACTGCACATCGTCATGTATTTGCCAAAACGAGATCACATGCTCACACATTGATGGCTTTTGCAGTTGCAAAGAAGGTTGTCATTGTCCTTTAATTGTCGTCATTATTGTCCCCTCTTGACACTCAAGATTCTCACTAGACTAGATGTTTCTCGCCTGAAAAGCATTAGCAGAGTTAGCATTACTCCTATACTGTATTACCACATGAAGAAAGACTGATGAGTAACAGATTTTAGTTTTCACATACAGTGGGGCAAATAAGTATTTATTCAACCGCCAATTGTGCAAGTTCTCCTACTTGAAAAGATTGGAGAGGCCTGTAACTGTCAACATGGGTAAACCTCAACCATGAGAGACAGAATGCGGGAAAAAACAGAAAGAACAAACAGAAAATCACATTGATTGATTTTTTAAAACTTTATTTGCAAACCATGGTGGAAAGTAAGTATTTGGTCAATACCAAAAGTTTATCTCAATACACTGTTATGTACCCTTTGTTGGCAGTAACTGAGACCAAACGTTTTCTGTAACGCTTCACTCTTCGCTTGGTGTAAAGAAATCAACTGTGGGTGCAAATATTAGAAATGGAAGACATACAGTGGGGAGAACAAGTATTTGATACACTGCCAATGGGTTTTCCCATTGGCACTGTGTATCAAATACTTGTTCTCCCCACTGTACAAGACCACTGATAATCTCCCTCCATCTGGGGCTCCATGCAAGATCTCACCCCGTGGCGTCAAAATGATAACAAGAACGGTGAGCAAAAATCCCAGAACCACACAGGGGGACCTCATGAATGACCTACAGAGAGCTGGGACTACAGTAACAAAGGCTACTATCAGTAACACATTGCGCCACCAGGGACTCAAATCCTGCACTGCCAGACGTGTCCCTCTGCTGAAGCCAGTACACGTCCAGGCCCGTCTGCGGTTCGCTAGAGAGCATTTGGATGATCCAGAAGAGGACTGGGAGAATGTGTTATGGTCAGATGAAACCAAAATAGAACCTTTTGGTAGAAACACAGATTCTCGTGTCTGGAGGAGAAATAATACTGAATTACATCCGAAGAACATCATGCCCGCTGTGAAGCATGGGGGTGGAAACATCAAGCTTTGGGGCTGTTTTTCTGCAAAAGGACCAGGACGACTGATCTGTGTAAAGGAAAGAATGAATGGGGCCATGTATCGAGATTTTGAGTGAAAATCTCCTTCCATCAGCAAGGGCATTGAAGATGAGACGTGGCTGGGTCTTTCAGCATGACAATGATCCCAAACACACAGCCAGTGCAACAAAGGGAGTGGCTTTGTAAGAAGCATTTCAAGGTCCTGGAGTGGCCTAGCCAGTCTCCAGATCTCAACCCCATAGAAAATCTGTGGAGGGAGTTGAAAGTCCGTGTTGCCCAACGACAGCCCCAAAACATCACTGCTCTAGAGGAGATCTGCATGGAGGAATGGGCCAAAATACCAGTAACAGTGTGTGAAATCTTGTGAAGAGTTACAGAAAATGTTTGGCCTCCGTTATTGCCAACAAAGGGTACAGAATAAAGTATTGAGATGAATTTTTGGTACTGACCAAATACTTATTTTCAACCATGATTTGCAAATATATTCTTTAAAAATAAAGCAATGTGATTTTTTTTTTTTTTTTCCACATTCTGTCTCTCATGGTTGAGGTTTACCCGTGTTAACAATTACAGGCCTCTCTAATATTTTCAAGTCAGAGAACTTGCACAATTAGTGGTTGACTAGATACTTATTTGCCCCACTGTGTATTATTAAATAACAAAAAAGCATGACGGTAGACAATTAAAAAAAAAAACAAGTTGTAAAATGTGTGGCATATTCAAGATTATTAAATAATGCTTTTGTAAAAATTGAGGTTAGAAAAACACATTTCATTGCTCACAGAGGAAGGTAAAGAATAATTTCATTGTCTTTATGCTTACCCAAATGCAAAACATTTGTCATTCTCATATCGTTGCATCCAATCAAATTAAAATGACATTTTTGATATCTGTAAAGTATAGTTAAAGTTGTTCATACTGAACGTGAAAATAATTTTGGGTGGCTCATCACATAGTAATGATGTCATGTGCAAACAATATGATGAGGAAAACAAACATTTTGATTCTTGACTCTGGGTCGCAATGGAGCAGAAAAGTGACAGCAGCCAATGAGAAAGAAGCTTAAACAGTCGGAAACATAGATCGCTCCAATTGTTAGGCATGAGTGAAATTTCCCATGTGCCAGTAATAGCTGTCGCTTTAAACAAGAAAAAAGGGCCAACATTCAGTTTTTCAGTCATAGGTGACAGTTTTAAATATGCAATTCAATGATTATCTTGCATGCCAATATGTATCTCCTCTGGTTTTCTGTGGGGGTCAAGTACAGTATATAGTACAGCCTCAGGTGAGTCGAGTTCCCCCTTTGAAGATTATACCAAGTCTAAGGGCACTTTTACACTAGACCAGTGCGTCCCAATTATTTTCTGTTACAAAGTAAGACATAAACGCACCCCCCCAACGCTCTGCAGCCACTGTAAATAGTATCATTTGTCTATAAACTCAATATTATTATTAAAAGTAAACTTCTGCATAACATTGTGTCCTTTTAAAGGGATAAAAAAGGGTATTAAAAGGGTATTAAGGGTATTTTAAAGGGTATTAAAGGGAAAAAAAGTAATATAGCTCAACTTACAATAATGTATAACTTTATTAACATTGCTTTGTTCGTAAGAGAAATGACTTTGCATCAATTTGCCTGAATTAAAAAAAAAAAAAAAGGGGGGGGGGGGGCATGTCACATCCAAACTGTAAAAATACAGTCAAGGTACATTTACCATTTGATACCAGAAAATAACATTTAATAAAATCAATAAATAATAATTCAAATTGGTTAGCAACATTCACTCATGAGGACAATATGCTAAACAATTTGACCTAAAAAAATTTTTTTTTTTTAAATTTATAGAATAAAAATGACAGCGTCATTGGACAGAGGGAAAGTTTTTATTTTTGCTGCAGGCAGTTTCAGCTCCTTTCCTATGGTGTGGGGTTATTTTGCACTGAGCAACTTGGTATGCCACCTTATATGATGCTAACAGTGCTTGCTGGTATACTGACGTAACACTGACAATAAAGCGAGACGATCGTTGGTAATATTCGGCACGTTTTTGCTGAAAAAAAAAATCAAGCGGCTTATCAATATGATTGGGGCGTAATGTCTTTAAGTGGCATCTTAATTGATTTGGATTCCTGCTGTCCGCTGCACACATTTTTAGACACAGTAAATAACCAGACTGGTCTTTCCTCGTATTAAAAGCCAAAGGCCAAAGGCCGGAGCCCTACTGGTGGCCGAAAAGTGTCATTGCATGTAATTAACTTTCCCATATATGATTTTAAAATTAGAATTTTCTGGTAAAATATTGTCTATAAAAGTTGTAAAGCAATAAATCAAACAAAAATGGATGAAGTGAACAAAAATGATATTTTTATAATGGGTTAAAATTATTTTTTGAACAGATCATGTGACCAGTACCTTAGACGGTATTTTGCTTTTCTTAGCCAAAATTACCCAAGGACCAAAGAGGCAAGATGGCTATACGTAATTTTTTTCAAACCTAAGCTTTCAAAAGCGACAACAACTACTGTGCAAGAACCAAGGATTGAAAATGTGGCCCATGAAACGCTAGACACCACCGTCAAAATAGTGAGCGGAGTTTCAATTTGCCCCACTAAAGACACTAATTGAACAACAGAGCCACCATTGTTGTCTTGCCAATGTAGTTACCCCCGTCAAAAATTGTATCCCCTGGCCACGGGAGCGCGCACTTACACACACATTACTTATGCATTATGTCGACTTAAGCAATTAATTGAAGCCAGAAAAGAACCACAGATATATATTTTGGACATCACCCTTTTTTTTAATTGGAGAAACTCCATACAGGACTTGAATTACAGTAATAACAGTTACAGGTCATCCTACGAGTAAAACAGTAAAATATTGCCTTTTTTTTTTTTTTTTTTACGTTCGGTAAGTATGTTACGTTATCCGACAGAAAAAAAGTTTTTTGGGGGGGATGGATGGGCCATGGTTTAAAACCTCATAGATAACTACATCACCAAAACACGGAAATCAAGCAAATGAGTGCAGCGTAGTGGCTCCACCCAGGGGATACAATTTTTGACTGGGGTAAATACATTGGCATGACACCAGCGGGCGTACCATATTCGATTGATGACGATCTTGGTGAAAAGTACAGCCGAAGCAGCCTGATTTACAATTCCCCTCAAGAATGACGGGAAACAAAAAAACGCTAATTTTTTTAACTTATTATAAATATTCTTGTAAGTTAATTTTGTTGCTGACACTGCGTTTAGGGGTCATCAACATGTTGTGACATCCCTGCCCCAAAAGTCAAACTCCGCCTATGAGCGCTACATACGCTTTGTCGTATTTCCTCGTCTTAGCTCTTCATATCTGCGGTGCACTTTGCTGTGTACGCTTGTTTGGTTCAAATACTGCGCACACGCTAAAAATGAGAGCGCCACTGCCACCCACTAAGTGGATGTGCAATTACACTTTATACTAGTGCGGCAAAAAAAGTATGTTCCCCGAGGTCACATGCACCACCCCCGTCTTCACTCTGCACCCAACTATTTGAGCAGTACTCCATTAGACCAAGAGGACCAGGGTCCAGTTGGAGAGCTACCTCGTAACAACACTTGTTAATGTCTTGTTGAAAAGGCTCAGTTTTCACATTGCGCCACCCGAACTTTCTGAGTAGCATGACATTGACGAAAAGCGCACTCACAAATCTCTTAAAAGAAGCAGATGCAAACAGAGCGATAAAACTAATAAATGGTCGATTTGGCTGTGTGTCTAGGTTGGCAGGGAGTGGACTGCTCTATCCCATGCTCCAGTGGAACCTGGGGTCTAACCTGCAATCAGACATGTCAGTGTGCTAACGGGGCAGCTTGCGACCCCATTAATGGAAACTGCTCCTGCTCCCCTGGCTGGAGGGATGAATTATGTGACATTCCATGTCAGGTTAGTGTTCTCAGAGATACATTTTTCCTAAACATATCTTGTTTATGTTCATGTCTTGTTCATTTATTTTTTTAACTTTATCTTTAATGACTTAAAGAAACTTAAGCTCTTTGTATACCGTAGCTCATTTGTTTCCTGGCTTGTAGGAAGGAACATATGGTCTGGACTGCAAAGAGAGATGTGACTGTGCAAATTCAGACGGTTGTCATCCAGTAAGCGGCTCTTGCCGCTGTGTCACAGGTTGGACCGGTAAGTCATACTGTACATCCACCCTTTTTCTTCCAAACATAATGATGCTCATTATAGCCATTGTAGTCATATAAACAGTAAAACTTCAATCACAGAACATGTCTTAAAACACAAACTTCCTTCCTGAGCGGGATGTTGAAACCACTGCTGTGCTGCCAAATATCAGAAATGTTCCCGTTGCGGCATGGATTGCACTAACATTCATGGTTTCTTATGCCTTTTTGATGGTTGTTATATTTGTCATTACGTTCGCGATGGGGCCACCGATGTGAATTTTTGTATTTTTGACAGTTTACTCTCAAATTCCAGGGTACCCGCGGGTTATTAAAAATATTAAATAAGCACTGAATTTAGTTTTCCATTATTAAAGGTATTAAAAGTATTAAATTAGCTGTTGTAAGTCTGGAATTTTTTTCACCGTGGTCTTGATTTTCAAGAACAACTCAGTGCAACCTAAATTATATCCGTAAGTTTTTTTGTTTTTTTTAATCCATAACGAAGATGACGCATATAATTTTTACGATGCACTGCACTACAAATCGAAATGCAACTGGTGCGTGCCAAACCACCACAACCGGAAAAACGGAGAATCCATCCACCTCTGCATCGGGAATGCGTCCGTTTGTCGGTGGAACGAAAACCCTGCAGGCAGAAGTATTGTGGATTCTGAACACCAAAACAGACCACCATTCATATACTTCAAATGAGTCCATTGGTGATCTGTTTCGGATATTACGTCATTTTTGGTCGGCATCGGCTGTCACAATGTTGGTCATATTGCGTTTTGTTCCAGAGGGAGCGTTCCCGATGTCTTAACTGTGTTTTGTAACGAATTTTGCAGTTGGCAGAAAAAAAACCCGCACATTTTCTTAATGTTTAAATAGTCGATATATTTTTTATGGCCATTATAAATTCATTTACACAATGAAATAACCCTGGAAAAGTTTGTTAACCATAACGTTGCTCAAATCGTGTTTTTTTTTCCCGGAGCGAGCATTCCCAACTTCCTAACTGCAGTCAATTTAAGCTCATCAAGACTTTTAGAGGTAAAATCGTGCCTAAAAAGTCCAGCCCGACCCGAGCTGGTCCGCGGGTATTAAAGCCCGACCCGCATTTTTTGTGATAACATTTGTGACGATGTCTGCATAAAAGCCTGTCTTTTATAACGAATTCTCAGTTGGCAGCAAAAAAAACGCACATTTTCTTAATGTTTAAATAGACTACATATTTTTATGATAATTATAAATTTATTTACACAACGAAATAACGCTGGAAACCTTTGTTAAATATAAATAAACATTTGCGGTTTTGCGGACTCGCAGAGGGGAAGATTAAAAAGGGTGTATAGGCACGCTCTGGCTCTGCAATGAACATACAGTGCCTTCTTTTTTTTAATCCAAATTATTTATTTTATAACAGGTTTTCCTTAGTTTATCATTCATACATCGTTAATATATAGTTATTTCAAAAAGTTAGCGAGAAAGAACCCTGGCCCGGCCCGACGTAATAATTGGCATTTTAATTTTGGTCACGTTTTCAGTTTAATATAGCTGTTTCCAGCTTGGTATGTTTATAATTGCGATGTTTGTTTACCGCTTTTCCTCTTACTGCGAAGACAGAGGAAATTACATCGGCCGCGCTATGATATTTAAGTCACCAGCCATCTGCTGTGAGCCGGGAATTTAACGCCTGCTTTCACGCACACTGCTTCCCATGTCAGTCAACACGGGAAATTGTTTTCACACACAACTGCTGCACAGTTAAGTCCCGCGATAGTCCCGTTGTTTTGGAGTATCTGATAGGGGCTCAAGTTACATCCAGATACTTTAGGTTGCAGTTTATGGGTCATGCGAAGGCAGTGGACCTGCTTAAACATTTCGGTTTGCCTTTCGAATGAATGTGAATTTCGCCGTTTTAACTCGAGAGTTAGCCATGTTCACTGGGGTCTTGGCAGGTGCACTAGCGGCTAGCCTGTTACAGAAGATGGCTGGTCTGAGTCCTGTCCTCCTCCTCTTTGTGTCCATAATTATTGTGTGCGTGTGTGTGTTTAAAACAATTCTGACAGACTTTATAATGTTACTTTAAATGTGTTTTAATTGTATCGTCAATATATGTGCATTCTTTTGTCAAACACACTTAGTAATTGAGGTTAAATTTGATGTTCAGTGCTTTATTTATTTAATATGAATCAATATGATCTAAATAATAAGTGCGAGAAAAGTATTAATTTTCAGTTGAAATGGCATTGAAAAAGGTCTTAAAAGTCTTGAATTTAGATTTATCAATCCTGGGGGGGACCCTGAATTCACTAAAGTAGATCGTAATGGAGCGATCAATGCAAAACTTTTCTCTTCTAAATGGACCCACCTCTCAAGCAGGAAAAATATTTGAAACTAGAAATGCAGTGCTTAGAAGGCACAGGTGTACAAGGATTTTTCATAATTCAAACTATGCCAAAACTATTTGGGATCCACGAGCCAAACCAAGGGGGAAATTGGGTGGACATTTAAATATTCGAAATATGGCATCTAAACGTGAATAGCTAGAACATCTACTCCTCAAATCCAGTATTAGCTTTCTTGGCTTTTCTGAAACATGGTTGACAGTCTTTATCAGATGCTGTAATTACCATCCCTCAGTATAATGTGTTTAGGAATGACAGTACACATGGCAGGTATGGAGGAGTTCTATTGTACGTCAAAGGGCTCACAGCGGTTTCAGGGCCTCATCTAGAGGTGACTGTAAGGTCCGACTCAAAAAAAAACAGCCTCCAGTCAAAATTCTCTCTCTGTAAAGGCCAGTAAGATCTTGACCAGTTTACCAATCGCCATCAGGGTGTGTCCTACAATACGAACCATCAAAACTCACCTCCAGCAGTGGTTGAAAGTTAACCAGTCCTGTAACCACTAACTTTTATGTTCTTAGTAGCCTACTGTACTGCAGTTTGTTTTATTGTAACCTCTTTTCCTTTTTTGGCTTTTCGTGTCTTTCTGTTCCATTACCTGCCTAGGGACTGTGGATGTAAATTAGTATTTTTTCTATAATCCGGCATGTTTACGTCTTTTAGATGTGTCTAATAGATGTTCATCAATATATACTGTCCCTGTTAAATAAATGAATACATCCAAGATATCCTCCCTTCTCAGGGGACAGTGTCTTGGTGAAAGTAACTATTGTGGTCATGAAACAATTTACGTCTTGTATAATGAAAGGCAATCCATAGGGCAGATCTACAGAAAGGAAAACAAGTTTTGCATCAGGAAATAACACCACAGAATTTGGATGCGTTGTGTTGAACCTTCCATCCATCCAGCTATCCATGCATTTTCTCTACTGCTTGTCCTCATTAGGCTCACTGGTGAGCTGGGTGAGAAGAGGAATGCACCATGTAATGGCAGGCATGAAAATGGGTCAGGGGTTAAAAAGGTGAGAAGGGTATGGAGGAAATATGTTCCGGTACACTGTACAACCCAACAAAATATTGAGCTCTGTCGACCCACACTGTGTTTCAGCAGGGCCGTGCAGAGACTGGTGGCGGGGCGGGTGCTCGTAGATCAAAAGGGGCACATTAACAAGTATTTAATACACCTTAACATAACTTCAATTTTAACCAGCTTTAGATAATAATTGCCTGTGATTGTGACATACTTTAATCGGGAGGGGGCGACAGTGAATAGAAATCAACACTGTCATCAACACTTTCTGGCTGTGACTCAAGTCATTCAGTCAGTCTGCCTCTTTTCTTCCTTCAACCTCTGCATCAAAACTTCCTTTCTAACTTGTTCATCTGAGAACAAACCACATCAGATGGTCACTGAGCCACCAACAGCAGTTTTCTCAAAACTATTATTTCATTATTATCCATATTTAACAACTCTAGCACCTAATAATTAATAAAGCACTGACATAAAATCTTATCGAAAAATAACATTGTAATTGTGTTTATAATTGTATTTTATACCCAACTATCCTTGCAAACTTATTCTTACCAAGTGTGCTATTCACCCAGCCGATGAGGTATCCACTGCCTTTAGCAGCCTCATCCAACTCATTTTTATTCCCTCAATATCCTTTCCTAACGAGGCATGTCTATATAATGAAATATAAATCTTTAAAAAAAAAATTAAATCAGACTCCCCGGTGGCTTTTATTTTTAAAGCTTCCTTAATTTGTTTCTCAGTAACTATGGAGGTAGATTTGTGTCTTTATTATTCAATCAAAGTTGCTTCAATCGAAATATATATTTTTAATCCCCAAAAAGTCACTTCAATAAAAAAAAATGTGTTTGAATGCAAAAATAAAGTTGAGACAAAAAAGCATTTGAAAACTTTTCTTGATTGAAACAACTTTTTCGATTGAAGTAATGTTTTGCGTTCGGGCCACATTTTGGCTAGGACATTTGTGTCTTATGCAATAAAAAAAATAAGTTGCTTCAGACAAAAAAAAAATTTTTTTTTTAAAGAAATTCACTTCAATCAAAAAAATTAAAATCTTAGGAAATAGTTTGCGCATGCGTCAATCATCGTTTAAAAAAGTGAGCAGCTTGAGAGGGTTTGAGTAGACTCACTATGAAGCATTTGTTAAAGCCAAGCATTTTCTTACTACTTCATTCTTGTTTAAAAATAATTCGGTGGGACAGTAACATGTTTAAAACTTATCATATTTCTTACATTTTGAAGTGCTTAAAACCATTTATAAATGATACTTTGGGGGTGGAGGGGTGAAAAAAACATGTCTTCTATATGTTTTGTTATGGTGTGCTGGGAATCGGACCCCAAAGCAGACAAGAGAGAATTCAGTTATTATATACAAGGTGTATTTTCAGGGGCGCGTCGAAGGTCGTAGAAGCACACGTGCGCGTCGTGTGGTCGCTGACAGGTGTAGACGTGATATCAGGCAACGGTACAGATCAGGTAGCAGGCACGGGGAATCCTGGGACGGAACAAAGGTCAGGTTAGCCGGGTGTATATATGTAGAGAATACCTGAGTGCTTGACGTGACTGACGGGAATATCGAAAGAGTTGGACTGGCGACGAGTGGCAACGACGATCAGGCTTTTGTAGGCGGCTGATGTTAATGGCTCGGAGCTGTCATCGATTCCCCCCGTCTGGTCTCCAGCCTGTAATCAAGGAGCCCTAACAGTACCCCCCCTTCACTAGGCGTCCGAGACAAGCGACCAGGATTGGCGTGATGGAAATCGCGAATCAGGGACTTGCACAACACCTACTTGGCAGGGATCCAGCTCCGCTCTTCAAGCCCATAGCCCTCCCAGTCGACCAGATACTGCAACCCACGGCCACGGTGGCGGACGTCCAAGAGCCGCCTCACTTTGAAAGCTGGGTGCCCGTCAATTGACAACGGAGGAGGAGGAGTCGGCACCGGGGGGGACAACAGGCATGACGAGACTGGCTTGACCTGGGAAACATGGAAGGTGGGGTGGACACGGAGAGACCTTGGGCGCTTGAGGCGGACTGAGCAAGGATTCACCACCTTCTCTATTACTTAGGGGCCGATGAACTGTGGAGCCAGTTTCCTGGAGTCAACCCGTAGTGGCAGGTGCTTTGAGGAGAGCCATACCCTCTGACCCACAGAGTAGACCGGTGGTGGCGCACGGCGGCAGTTGGAATGGGCCTGGGAACTTTCAGAAGAGCGAATAAGAGCAGCGCGTGCCCTTTTCCAAATGTTGGTGCACCAGCTGATGTGCCTTTGCACTGAGGTAACCGCAATGTCCTGCTCTTGGGATGGGAACAAAGGGGGTTGATAGCCCAATGAGCATAGCAAGGGGGACATGGCTGAGGAGGCGTTCGGCAAGGTGTTATGGGCATATTCGACCCAGGGAAGAAGGTCACTCCACGAGCTGGGACAGGACTGTGCAACACAGCAGAGGGCCACTTCCAGCTGCTGGTTTGTGCGTTCACACTGGCCGTTGGTATGAGGATGGTAACCTGAGGAGAGACTCACACCAACGTCCAGAGCTGCGCAGAAGGCCTTCCATACTTGGGAGATGAATTGTGGACCTCTGTCTGACAAAATGTCGGCCGGAATGCCGTGCAGGCGGAAAACATTTTGAACCAGTAACTCGCCGGTCTTCTTCGCTGATGGGAGTTTTCAAAGCGGGATGAAGTGGGCCCCCTTCGAAAATTTGTCAACCACAGTGAGTATTATGGTGTTACCTTTGGAAGGGGGGAGACCGGAGACAAAGTCCAGGGCGATATGAGAGCACGGGCGACTAGGGATGGGAAGCGGGCAAACCAGAGCTGGGTTTGGTGGAGGTCTTGCTGCGGGCGCAGACGTGGCAAGCCTTGACAAAAGCCCGAGTGTCCTCCGGCATGGTGGCCCACCAGAACCGCTGACGCAGCACAGCCAGGGTCCTGCTGATACCTGGATGGCAGAAGAGGCGGGACGAGTGGGCCCACTCTAGCACCTGTTGCCGGACTGAGACGGGAACAAACAAGGTAGTCTGAGGTCCCTCTCGGGGGTCAGGGTGCTCATCAAGGGCCTCCTTAACCTTCGACTCAACCTCCCATTCCACTGCAGCGAGAAAAGGGGTGGGAGGGAGTATGGGGGCTGGATCTACCCTGGTCTTGCTAGGCAGGAACTGACGGAACAGGGCGTCAGGCTTGATATTAAGGGCCCCTGGGATGTAAGAGAGGGAAAAATTAAAACGTTCAAAAAACATGGCCCACCTGGCCTGGCGTGGGTTGAGCCTCCGGGCGGCCTTCAGGTACTCAGGTTCTTGTGATCTGTCAGAACGATAAATGGCTGGCAAGCTCCCTCCAGCAGGTGTCGCCACTCCTCCAGGGCAAGCTTAATGGCCAGCAATTCACGGTCACCAATGCCATAGTTTTGCTCAGCGGGGGAGAGCCTGCGGGAGAAAAATGCACAAGGGTGCTCTTTGCCATCGCTGGTCTGCCATTACGACAAGACCGCTCCCATGCCCACTTCAGAGGCATCCACCTCCATGATGAACTGTAGGGTAAGGTCAGGATGCGCCAGCACGGGGGCTGAAGTGAAGCGTTGATTAAGGTCCTCAAAGGTGGTGTTGGCTGTGTCGGACCAGAGAAAAGGCAAGGCAGTTGACGTCAGGGCTGCGACCCGACTGTAATTTCTGATGAACCTCCAGTAGAAATTAGCAAACCCGAGGAAACGTAGTTGTTTCCGATCGGTGTGGCGAGACCACTACACCACCGCGGTTACCTTGCTGGGGTCCATACGGAGTTCTCCGCCAGCAATGACGTAGCCAAGGAATGTGACCTCTGGAACGTGGAACACTTCTCCGCTTTAACGAACAGCCGGTTCTCCGAGAGGCTCTGGAGGCCCTGGCGCACATGCTGCTGATGCTCTGTGAGGAGAAAATCAGGATATCATCAAGATATACAAACACAAACCTGTTGATCATGTCCACAACACGTCATTGACCAAGTTTTGGAACACTGCGGGGGCATTGGCAAGTCCAAAAGGCATGACGAGATACTTGTAATGACCATGGGGCGTGTTGAGTGCAGTTTTCCACTCGTCTTTCTCCCTGATGCGGACCAGGTGATAAACGTTGCGCAGGTCTAGCTTTGTGAATACATGCGCACCATGGAGGGAGGTGAATGCAGAGTCCATCAGGGGAAGCGGGTACGTGTTCTTGATTGTGATTTTGTTGAGGCCCCGGAAATCAACAATAGGCCTCGATGTGCCATCGTTCTTTCCGACAAAGAAGAAGCCGGCGCCGACGGGGGAGGAGGACAGACAGATTATACCAGTGGCCAAGGACTCCGTGATGTAAGACTGCAGCGCCTCCCTCTCAGGCTCAGAGATCTTATACATACACCCCTTCGGCAGGACGGCGTCAGGAAGGAGGTCTATGGCACAGTCATAAGGGCGGTGGGGGGCAGGGCCCCTGCACGGTCCTTGCTGAAGACCAGGCCCAGGTCATGGTAGCACACAGGGACTGACGAGAGGTCGGGCTGGACTGGATCCTGAACAGGATAGGCCGGAGCTAGGGCAGACCTTAAATAATTATTGTGGGAGTGGGCACTCCACGAGGTGATCTTGGGGTGGGTCCAATTCTCCACCGGGTTGTGAGTCTTGAGCCATGGTAGGCCTAGAACCAATGGCATGCGAGGGCAGTCAATAACAAATAGACTAAGCATTTCTTGATTACCCTAAAGGAGATGGTGGACTGGGTCGGTCTGCTCCCTCACACTAAACAGCACCTGCCCATTGAGTGCGATGGTTCTTAACGGAGCGGGCAACGGGCGTGTTACGACACCCAGCTGTTTCACCAGCCTGCGATCGATAAAACTTTCATCAGCTCCACAATCAATAAAAGCCTTCACACTGCAGGACTGGTCTTTCCAGGACAGAGTGGCTGGGAGCTGGAGCCGGGCTGCAGAATTATTAGATGCCTGACCCAGCAGTATCTCCTCACCTACTGGAGAACCTGCCCCTCTTCCCAGACGTACCGGACAATGGCGGAGAAAACGCCCCGCCTGGCCACAGTAGATGCATAGCTGGGCAGTGAGTCTGCGGTTGCATTCTTCCTCAGTAAGCCTGGCTCGCCCTAGCTGCATTGGCTCCGGATTCTCAGCAGAGGGCAGTGTGGAGGCGACAGCAGGTGGCGGAAATCTTGAAGGAGGGGCCATACTTGAGGCAGCAGAGCATCGAAACGCGGAAGACTGCAGCTCGCGGCGTTGTCGTCGTCCCTCGCGAAGTCGATTATCGATTTGCGGTCTTTTTTCTGTCGGAATGACTAAAAGTTGCTGTGTTGCGGGTTTTCACACAAGGAAGAGTTTGGAGCCGCATTTGAAGTTCTTTATTCTTCCTCGTGAGAGGAAGAGAAACAAATGGCTGAAAGCAATTAATCGAGGAACAGTAAAAGAAGACCAGTGTCTCATTTTACCCTCAATCTATGGTTCTGGCTGGGATTGGCTGACGACCATTTTAGGATGGACTCCGCCTCCTGCACATTGTTAGCTCGGAGATGCTCCTGTACCCCCGCGACCCTGGTAAGGATTAGTGAGACCGAAAATGAAAGACTGTTTTTGGTGGAGGAAACCAGAACACCTTTGTGAACAGAAGAACTACAGTACAGTGGTACCTCTACTTACGACATTAATTGGTTCTGAAGTCACCCGAAAACCTCGTAAATATAAACATGTTTTACATATAAAGCCCCTAATCTGTTCCAAGCACTACTGACACGTCACATTAAATTTTAAAATTAGGGTAAAACCAGAATAAAACAACAGCCAAACACATTTGAATCATTCCATATACCTGACCTAACAGTTCATATCTTACCTTTCAAGTGAGGCACTGTCCTCTTTCACGAGATTGGTGGTGCCTATCGCCGATCTCACTCTCGGAACACAAAAACGCGAAGAGACCCGCTGTAGCAACAATAACACCATCGCACCTGTGCATGTCATCGTACTGCGACACCCATATCGTAACATCATCCACAATAGGCCAATAGGAGAGCAGCAGACTTAAGGGGACAGGAATGGAAACGTTATGACCAATAGGGCAGCAGGATCTTATGGCGCGACAGTTAAAAGCAGAAAGCAGGAGGTACATACTTATCTTTTACAGTATTGTATAGTATTTTTGTCTCTCGTAACCTGGAATTTCTTTCTTAAAAAAGGCAAAATTTTCCCATTGAAACGTATTGTTAGCTGAAAATAACGTTTGTAGAGACGTTTGTAAGATTTTTAGCACTCCGTCAATACTGCCTTCCCAAACCTGGCAGTGTGACATCATTTGCAGAAAACAACAGAAGACATGGCGGACTTTATCCATGGCAGCACCAGCTATAGTAATATTTCCTGCAAAGTACCCATTCAGGATCGCTTTTTTGTGACATTAAAGATAATGATGGCTCCCAGGAAAGATTATCTATAATTCATCCTTACATATTTGAACCTGAGGCGTCAGATGACGACCATTTACTCAGCACAGTAGACGGCGCCAATGACGCCGATTGGCAGCTCGAACACTTCACGAAAGGGAAAGGAAATAAGCCTATGTCTACCATTGTGATTTCTCTCTGAACCTGTCTTTTCCCAATCATTGTGATAAAACAGTAGGCAGTAGGATTTGCACTCCTATTTCCACAGAATTGTATCAAATTTTAGAAAAGGAAAAGCCAGTAATGGTCTACTTACGTCTTTGAAAAACCAAGGTTGTATTCTCCTAGGTCAGAGGTAGGGAATCTATTCTCGCAAGCCATTCCTGGCTCTTTTGGTGAGCTTTCCACAAACCCGTAGTTTTAAATGTGGAACTGGCCGGCTCATTTGACGTGAACGAGCTGTGATGAGCTGATGGTCCTTTGACACATTTTTCTTTGACCTTCAAACATACATCGCAGTAATATGCTTCAATTCAGTGCCCGGTGGTGTTCCTCCCATCACGGATTGCAGTGAGCTGGGCGTAAATACAGATCTCATCTTGCACCTCGCCCCTCCAACTCAATGCTGAGCGATCTGGAGTATATAAAAATGCGTAGGGGAAAATTAAACCGCAAAAGTGAACTGATTGGCTCCTCAAGTCATCGAGGTGGGCAATCAGTTTGACTTCCATGACTTTTTTGCCTGTCAAAATTTCCCCTTCCAGGAAATATATGCAGTGCCACACCATGATTCTATTTGTTATTTTCCAAGTGGTGAGTGTGCAACGATTGTAACATACCAAGTAACAATCTCAGGCTTTCGTTGTTGTTTTCCAAAGATTTATTTCAATCACAACTCGGCGACTGCTCGAAAAAGCCGAGCTTGCCCTCACACTTGCTCACTCTCGCATGATGCGTTCAAATGCACTAACGAAAAAAAAACAACGATCACAAAGTCGACCTGAACAAGCTGGCAACAGAATATTTAAATATACAGTATTTAATATACAAGTATATAATATAACTGTATAAGTATATATATTTATATATAGATAGATATATATATATATATATACACACACACACACACACACACACATTGGGGCAAAAAAGTATTTAGTCAACCACCAATTGTGCAAGTTCTCCTACTTGAAAAGATTAGACAGGCCTGTAATTGTCAACATGGGTAAACCTCAACCATGAGAGACAGAATGTGGAAAAAAAAAAAACTGAAAATCACATTGTTTGATTTTTAAATAATTTATTTCCAAATTAGAGTGGAAAATAAGTATTTGGTCACCTACAAACAAGCAAGAATTCTGGCTGTCAAAGAGGTCTAAGTTATTCTAACGAGGTCTAACGAGGCTCCACTCGTTACCTGTATTAATGGCACCTGTTTTAACTCATTATCGGTATAAAACACACCTGTCCACAACTCAATCAGTCATGCTCCAAACTCCACTATGGTCAAGACCAAAGAGCTGTCGAAGGACACCAGAGACAAAATTGTAGACCTGCACCAGGCTGGGAAGACTGAATCTGCAATAGGTAAAGCACTTGGTGTAAAGAAATCAACTGTGGGAGCAATTATTAGAAAATGGAAGACATACAAGACCACTGATAATCTCCTTCGATCTGGGGCTCCATGCAAGATCACACTCCGTGGCATCAAAATGATAAGAACGGTAACCAAAAATTCCTAGGGGACCTAGTGAATGACCTTCAGAGAGCTGGGACCACAGTAACAAAGGCTACTATCAGTAACACAATGTGCCGCCAGGGACTCAAATCCTGCACTGCCAGACGTGTCCCCATGCTGAAGCCAGTACACGTCCAGGCCCGTCTGCGGTTCGCTAGAGAGCATTTGGATGATCCAGAAGAGGACTGGGAGAATGTGTTATGGTCAGATGGAACCAAAATAGAACTTTTTGGTAGAAACACATGTTCTCGTGTTTGGAGGAGAAAGAACACTGAATTACATCCAAAGAACACCATACCCACTGTGAAGCATGGGGGTGGAAATATCGTGCTTTGAAGCTGTTTTTCTGTAAAGGGACCAGGAAGACTGATCTGTGTAAAGGAAAGAATGAATGGGGCCATGTATCGAGAGATTTTGAGTGAAAATCTCCTTCCATCAGCAAGGGCATTGAAGATGAGACGTGGCTGGGTCTTTCAGCATGACAATGATCCCAAACACACAGCCAATGCAACAAAGGAGTGGCTTCGTAAGAAGCATTTCAAGGTCCTGGAGTGGCCTCGCCAGTCTCCAGATCTCAACACCATACAAAATCTGTGGAAGGAGTTGAAAGTCCATGTTGTCCAACAACAGCCCCAAAACATCACTGCTCTAGAGGAGATCTGCATGGAGGAATGGGCCAAAATACCAGCAACAGTGTATGAAAAACTTGAAGAGTTCCAGAAAACGTTTGGCCTCCGTTATTGCCAACAAAGGGTACATAATAAAGTATTGAGATGAACTTTTGGTATCGACCAAATACTTATTTTCCACCAAATAAATTCTTTAAAAATCAAACAATGTGATTTTCTGTTTTTTCATGTTGACAATTATAGGCCTAATATATGTATATATATATATATATATATATATATATATATATATATATATATATATACATATATTAGGCCTGTCAAAATTATTGCGTTCACGGGCGTTAATTTTTTGGATTAATCACGTTAAAATGTTTGACGTATTTAACGCACATGCCCCGCCCCATTTGTTACCTGGGTTTTTTGTCGCCCTCTGCTGGCGCTTGGGTGCGACTGATTTAATGGGTTTTTCAGCACCCTGAGCATTGTGTAATGATTGACATCAACAATAGCGAGCTACTCGTCTATTTTTTGTTTGACCATTTCACGAATTTTATGAAAACGAAAACATTAGGGGGGGTTTTATTATAAAATTTCTATAACTTGTACTAACATTTATCTTTTAAGAACTTTCTTTCTATCCATAGATCGCTTTAACAGAATGTTAATAATGTTAATGCCATCTTGTTGATTTATTGTTATAGTAAACAAATACAGTACTTATGTACAGTATGTTGAATGTATATATCCGTCTTGTGTCTTATCTTTCCATTCCAACAATAATTTACAGAAAAATATGGCATATTTTATAGATGGTTTGAACTGCGATTAATTACGATTAATTAATTTTTAAGCTGTGATTAACTCGATTAAAAATTTTAATCGTTTGACAGCCCTAATATATACAGTATACATATATATACATATACATATACATATATACATATACACATATATACATATATACATATACATATATATATACACATATATATACATATATACACATATATATACATATATATACATATATATACACATATATACACATATATATACATATATACACACATATATATACATATATATATATATACACACACATATATATTAGGGCTGTCAAAATTATCGCGTTAACGGGCGTTAATTAATTTTTTAAATTAATCACGTTAAAATATTTGACGCAATTAACGCACTAGGCCCGCTCAGACAGATTTAAATGTCAGTAGAGTGAAAGCCCAACTTGTTAATTGTGTTTTATGGAGTTTTTCCGCCCTCTGCTGGCGCTTGGGTGTGACTTGCATATGTGATGTGGCGTAATGTCGCCCTCTGCTGGCGATTCAGTGCAGCTGATTATTTGGGTTTCGGCGCGCTTTTCTGACGTGATTATATGTCGACGCGAACTCACACTAATAGACAGTGCTATTCAGACCAGCTAACGTCCGCATCCAGTATTCAGTGGCAGTTCTCATAGCCCCATCACACTGTTTGTGTCTAATACATGCATCGCTTGTGAGTTATATTCCTCCTTTGTTTATATTCATGAGCATTAGATAGTTATTGATTATGTGTATTTGAATTTGTTCACATACGTATATGGTGAAATGCAGTTACATTGTTAGATGCTTGTGAGCTAATTGGCTAGTGCTACTGCTCAAATGGACACGTGTGTGTACATTTTATGTTATTTTGTGATTCATGCAAGTTATTGACACATTGCCTTGTTATTTTCAGTTTTACAAAAATACAAGAAACGTGCTCCTGTCAAAAAGAGATGACTTCAGTAAAACCCATGCAACTTTGCCACACCGTCTGATTTCTTTTTGGAACTTATGTTCGCTATCTGTCATTTTGTGTACTCACACACATTGAAGACAGAATAGGGCTACTAGTTTATTTTTTGATTGAAAATTTTACAAATTTTATTAAAACGAAAACATTAAGAGGCGTTTTAATATAACATTTCTATAACTTGTACTAATATTCATCTTTTAAGAACTACAAGTCTTTCTATCCATGGATCACTTTAAACGAATGTCAATAATGTTAATGCCATCTTGTTGATTTATTGTTATAATAAACAAATACAGTCCTTATGTACCGTATGTTGAATGTATATATCCATCTTGTCTTATCTTTCCATTCCAACAATAATTTACAGAAAAATATGGCATATTTTATAGATGGTTTGAATTGCGATTAATTGCGATTAATTACGATTAATTAATTTTTAAGCTGTAATTAACTCGATTAAAAATTTTAATCGTTTGACAGCCCTAATATATATATATATATATATTAGGCCTGAACGATATATCGTTTAAACATCGCCATCGCGATGTGCGCATGCGCAATAGTCCCATCGCAAGGACGTGCGATAGTTTTTTCATTTCATTATTTTTTTAATCCACAAACGTTTGTTTTGAGGAAGGAGAGCGCACAGCTTTTCTTTCCCTCCAGCAAGTCATCGGCTCCTCCCCCTCCTCCTGCGACAGCGGAGTGGAGGGAGGAGGGGCCGAACAGCAGAGCGGAGGGAGGAGGGCCCGTTCTCAAAGTGAAAGCAAGCAATCAACACGTTGGAGGAGCAAGGAAGACTGTATCCAAAAGGAGTTTTGGAAGTATTTTGGCAAGAACAAGACTATAAGGGACAAAAAAACAGCCCTGTCGACAGTGCCTCGCCGTGGTTGCCTCAACAAGAAGTAATCTGTCGAACATGTGGGACCATTTAAAACGCAGGTATCTATGCATTCCTGCTACGAGCTTCCCATCAGAGGCTTTTTAGTACAGGTGGGAACATTGTTACGTGCCAACGTTCTTGTCTCAAGCCTGCAATAGTGAATAAACTAGTAGTCTTGGCCAAAAACCTATGAGACCCAGTTGAGAATTGCTGAGCAAGGAAGGTGGACGATATGCAGACAAATACATAACACAGCTGCAGAAATGTCTTTTCTTCTTTTTATTCATGTGACAGCTGTCAGGAAGGCAGGAAATTTGGGAGTTAAAATGGTTCTGTTATTCATCAGTTATTTGCAGTTAATCAGTTCAATTATTTACAAGTTCAATTGAGTTTCTGTTTCTTTTATATTTAAATTGATTGTAAATCGTATTTTTCAAATAACTATATATAGTACTGCTGCACATAAAGTTTTGACACTTAATATTTTTGTTTAAATATTTTTACAACTTTGTTGCCGTTTTGCAGTTTTATATTGTAATATTTTGTGTAAACAACTCAGGGGACTAATGCACTTGCACTTTTATTAGTCAGATTTAATATTTAAGTTCAAATATGTTGACAACTGTTGTTTTACTGAGGTTTTTATTTATTGTTATAGTTTGTGAACAACTCTTTTATTTGTCATATTTAATATTTTTGTTCAAATATGTTTACAGTACAACTTTGTTGTTATTTTACAGAAGTTTTTATTTATTGTTATATTTTGTCAAAAACATAGGGGACTAATGCACCTGCTCTTTTATTTATCATTTAATGTATTTGCTGCTGTTGAAGTGTAAAATATTGTGTTCAATAAATGATCGATTTTGTGCAGACATGGCTTCCTGGATCCCTTCATACAGCAATCTTCATCATTCACAAATGAAACGGTATTATATGAATATACTGTGGTCACAGTGTGTCATGTAAAGTATTTCCAAACAGCTATTCAAGTCATCTAGTGAAAATTTCTTTAAAAAAAGATATATATATATATTTTTAATATCGCAATATAATATCGCAATATATTGCAAACCTAAAAAAAATCGCAACAATAGGTTTTTTCCAATATCGTTCAGGCCTAATATATATATATATATATATATATATATATATATATATATATATATATATATATATATATATATATATATATATGGTGGAAAACATTCAGTTGACTTGAAGTTCCGCTCTGAGACCCCCAATATGACCAAATTTTAAAATTGTCCTATATGCAAGTGTTGGAAAGCTTAAAATCTCAATTTTATGGGGAATTAAAATATTGAACACAAGGGCATCTAAAAAAATATATATTTTTAACCCCCTAAACCACAGGAGTCAAACCGGTCCTCAAAGGGCCGCAGTGGGGCCTGGATTTCATTCCAACCAAACAAGATGAATACCTTTTCACCAATCTGGTGTTTTACAAGCGTAATCAGTTGATTGCAGTCAGGTGCTGCTTATTTTGGCAGAAACCTCATTGGTTGAACTGTCTGTGCTGGATCTGTTGGAACAAAGACCAGGACCCACTGCGGCTCTTTGTGGAATCGGTTTGACACCACTGCCCTAAACCCTAACTTGAGGTGAGAGCATGAGAGAGCATAATTAAAGACACCATGATTTTAACGAGGTATTATCGCATACTTACCTTGTTACGATCCAAAAACCCTGTGTAGTATATCTCACCGAGTGTCAAAACACAGCTGTGAATGGCCCCAGCCGGACTTTTGGGGGATTTTATGGGCGAAACACGGTAAAATAACAAGGGTTTTAATCCAGAAATCGGCGACATCAAGGAGTGGTCGAGATTTTCTTTTTCAAATATTTACCTTTTTTTTTTCAATTTTTCTTTGTTTGGATCAATTATTAGTCATCTAAAATATCGGGGAAAATGCGACAGTAACAAGAACAATACAGTGAAGCGATAGTTATGTGGGAGATATCAGTGACCTATTTACAGACATTTTTTTCATTGTGATGTAATTTGTTTAATAGTTTAAAATATGCGAGTGAATAATTTTACAAAGTTGTTTTTTTTTTTCAAGTTAATATTACACATCAATTAATGATTCTTAGCTAAAAATGATAGACATTTCAAATAATAAATATAATTACTTACCTTCTTTTTATGGCTGGGTTGAAACAAAAGCGGTTGCGTAGTGTCTTTAAACACGGGTCTCCAGCGTAAAATGGACAAATTAAAAATAGTTCGGGGGCTTAATGCGGCATAAAACTGCTATGGCAGCATATTGTAGCATCATCAGGGCTGTCATTGACACTGTAATTTATGCACCAGCGCGGGGGCTGTCACTGGTGTACTGCTCCGATTGGTGGACTGCATCGCCGATACTCTATGTCAGGGGTCCCCAAACTACGGCCCGCGGGCCGGATACGGCCCGCAGCCACATTTGGTCCGGCCCCCTGAACAAAAAAAACAAACAAAAAAAAATTGTAAAAAAAAAAATTTTTTTTTTTTTTTTTTTCCCAATAGAGTTATTTATGTCCTGGCTTTTTTCTGTGAAGAACTGAGCAATGGTTATTTGGTTATTATCTATTTAATTAATACAGTATTATTATATTATATTACATTACATGATATTATATTATATTATATTATATTATATTATATTCAGGGGTGCACATAAGTGGTCCGCACATGCGTACTGGACGTAGACAAACGCGCTGGCCCTCAATTGCTTCCATACGCTTTTGCGTACTGATGGCTGACCACTATTTGCGGCGGACACAAGAAAATAACTTCTCAAAATGTCGATGAGGCAGGCCACACTGAGTAATTACTTCCGTGTTCCCCCACCCCCGTCAAAAGACAGACAGACGACAGAGACGTCACCGGAGCTACCGAAAAAAAGGACTTTTGCTGAAAAGTGGCTACAGGAGGTACCATGGCTAGAAGTGAATGATGCTCGCACGGAAATGCGGTACAAAATGTGCCGTGAGAATCCCAATGTCGCCGATTAGAGCAACGCATTTTATGTAGGGTCAAAGAATTTCAGCCATCCAAACTTTGAAAAGCACGAAAAAAACAGAGAGCATGTGGCAATTGAGCAAACTATCGATGTCAAACAGGACCCCACTCGCCCTATGGACATGTGGCGGAATAGGGCGGAATAAAGGTAATGAACAGCGACATGCACTGACAAACGTGTTTTTGCTCGCATTTTACAAAGCTAAACATACACGTTCAATGAGGTCTTATGAGGAGGACATCCCACTTTTAAAAAGGCTTGGAGTTAATGTGGGAGCCGCATAATGCCCTTTATTTTGAATTGGTGCTTTTATGTTTATTTCTTTACATTTCACTTCAAAGTAATGGCAATTTTGTTGTGCCAGTTGATGTTAATCAAGCATTAACTGTTAATATAATTAATCAAAGTTAATTTGCTCTAAGTAAAGCTTGTCATAAATTTATCGCATCAGGTGGGTCGGCTCTCATGCTCAATGAGGACCAAGTCACATCTCCAGGTCCTCCTCTGAGAACCTGGGCAAAAAAATTATGTGCACCCCTGATTATATTATATTATATTATATTATATTATATTATATTATATTATATTATATTATATTATATTATATTATATTATATTATATTATATTATATTATATTATATTATATTAAGGGCTGTCAAAGTTATCGCGTTAACGGGCGGTAATTAATTTTTTTCATTAATCACGTTAAAATATTTGACGCAATTAACGCATATGCCCCGCTCAAACAGATTAAAATGACAGCAGTGTCATGTCCACTTGTTACTTGTGTTTTTTGTCTCCCTCTGCTGGCGCTTGGGTGCGACTGATTTTATGCACCATGAGCATTGTGTAATTCTTGACATCAACAATGGTGAGCTACTAGTTAATTTTTTTGATTGAAAATTTTACCAATTTTATTAAAACGAAAACATTAAGAGGGGTTTTAACATAAAATTTCTATAATTTGTACTAAAATCTATCTTTTAAGAACTACAAGTCGTTCTATCCAGGGATTGCTTTGACAGAATATTAATGTTAATGCCATCTTGTTGATTTATTGTTATAATAAACAAATACAGTACTTATGTACAGTATGTTGAATGTATATATCCGTCTTGTGTCTTATCTTTCCATTCCAACAATAATTTACAGAAAAATAAGGCATATTTTAGAGATGTTTGAATTGCGATTAATTACGATTAATTTTTAAGCTGTGATTAACTCGCTTAAAAATTTTAATCGTTTGACAGCCCTAATTATATTATATTATACTATATTATATTATATCATTTTTATTTTATTTACTTTGGTTCCGTGAAGAATCCAGAAAGGGTTATTTGATTGTGGCTTTCTGAAAAACAATACATTTTTACATTTAGGGACTCCTGCAATCGTCACACTTTTTCTGTTACAAACTGACCCCGGCCCCTCATCAGAGAAGAGAAGGGTTATGTGGCCCTCACAGGAAAAAGTTTGGGGACCCCTGCTCTACGTAGTTGTTGTTTTTGCATTGATGTGGTGGCGGGTAGAGAATAAAAAAGGAGGTAAAAAGCGTTAGGGCTCGTGTGTTATTTTCGCTGCGAACCTTGCACTTAGCAAACGTTACAATCTAGACATATTGTTCTATTAAACAAAACAGCTTTTTCAGCTTAAAGTACAGCAGTTTATTTTTAAAAGGGGTGCAAGAGCAGAAACTGATTTTTCAGCCTTGTCTGTTTTTCCGCCATATACAGTTTATTGATACACACACACACACACTCTAGGGTGCTCGTGGAATCATATTTTAAAATATGTTTGGTGTTTTGGGTCCCTCGATCAAAAAGGTTCCCGACCCCTGTCCTGGTCGTTCAAAGCTGTCGTTGCTGAAATGTTGAAAACAAAAGAGATCGAAGAGCAGGGGAGAGGTTCTTGCTTGATACTCACAAAAGATGTCCAAATCCTTGGAGAAGAAGGTTTTTTGGGCCGATGATAGAGTCTCCAGCCTTTGCGTGAGCAATTCATCGCTACACATCGAGATGGCATGGTGAACCTCGCGATTAAAACCCAGAAAATATTTGCAATATATGGCAGGGATAGCGTAGTGCTCTTCTTCCATATTGGAGTGCTGGCAAGGTCTTTTGTAAATTACGTCATCAGGTAGCGGCCGGCTGCCTCGTTGCTATGGCAGTAACTCAAAAACGATGAGATCAATTCTTTTTTTTTTTTTTTTTTTTTTGTAATTTGAATTTTGACATATATTTAACAGGTCAGCGCTCAAGAATTGAACTCTTCACCTACCCTTTAATCTTATTTCTGAATGTCATGATAATTTATAATGTGCTCATACTTCTACAAAAAAATGCCCAATGTTGTTGTTTTAGCATGAGAAAAGATTACATAGTGTAGCAAAGTGGCAAAAATCTGATCAGTATCCTGTCACTTTTGTCAAAAGCCAATTCTCCATTTGCCTAGTCTTTTAAATACAATCTAAAGGACAGGGCAATTGCTTTCCACCTACAGTATGACTCAAAGATAGCTTATTAATTGAGTTACAATGGCTACTGACACTTCACTCTCGTATTCTCTCATATTCCATGTCAAAGGAACTTTCTAATGAGCAGCTGATATGCCAAGTTACAGAGTAGGGATGAAGAAATTCTCTATTTGCACACTCGTCTTGTCTTGTCATGCTGTGGCGTGTGTCTGCGTGAGTGGGTGAGTGTGCCTGTGTGTATGTTGGGTGTATAAATATGAATTAATGTAGTGCGAGTCTCATGGGTACTACAGTTTCCAGACTGTCCCCTGTGAACATTGGCAGCTCTGATCCATTCTTTAACATGCTCTCTTAAGACACAAATGTAAAACTGATGAAAGACAGAGACATGAGAATGATTAAAGGGGAAAAAAAGCTTTGGCTAATGTTGAGGATTCCGGGGTTTTGACGAAACTTTTGCAGTACATTTACTACTGACAGTAATTCCCACTTTAGCAACGAACTGTGTGTTTATCTGCTTTTCCAACGTTTCACCACTAAATCTCCCTGACTGTCAAGGGGTGCGTTAAACACAGATTCCGAATAGCAAACCTAAACAAATGGAGGAAGATTCAACAAGTTTACAGTGGGGCAAATAAGTATTTAGTCAACCACTAATTTTGCAAGTTCTCCCACTTGAAAATATTAGAGATGCATGTAATTGTCAACATGGGTATACCTCAATCATGAGAGACAGAATTTGGAGAAAAAAAAACACAGAAAATCACATTGTTTGATTTTTAAATTTTTTTTTTGCGAATCATGGTGGAAAATAAGTATTTGGTCAATACCAAAAGTTCATCTCAATACTTTGTTATGTACCCTTTGTTGGCAATAACAGAGGCCAAACGTTTTCTGTAACTCTTCACAGGCTTTTTACACACTGTTGCTGGTATTTTGGCCGTTCCTCCATGCAGATCTCCTCTAGAGCAGTGATATTTTGGGGCTGTTGTTGGGCAACACTGACTTTCAACTCCCTCCACAGATTTTCTATGGGGTTGAGATCTGGAGACTGGCTAGGCCACTCCAGGACCTTGAAATGCTTCTTACGAAGCCACTCCTTTGTTACCCTTGCTGTGTGTTTGGGATCATTTTCATGCTGAAAGACCCAGCCACGTCTCATCTTCAATGCCCTTGCTGATGGAAGGAGATTTTCACTCAAAATCTCTCGATACATGGCCCCATTCATTCTTTCCTTTACACAGATCAGCCGTCCTGGTCCCTTTACAGAAAAACAGCTTCAAAGCATGATATTTCCACCCCCATGGTTCATAGTGGGTATGGGGTTCTACGGATGCAATTCAGTATTCTATCTCCTCCAAATACGAGAACCAGTGTTTCTACTAAAAAGTTCTATTTTGGTTTCATCTGACCATAACATATTCTCCCAGTCCTCTTCTGGATCATCCAAATGCTCACTAGCGAACCGCAGACGGGCCTGGACGTGTACTGGCTTCAGCAGGGGGACACGTCTGGCAGTGCAGGATTTGAGTCCCTGGCGGCGCATTGTGTTACTGATAGTAGCCTTTGTTACTGTGGTCCCAGCTCTCTGTAGGTCATTCTCTAGGTCCCCCCGTGTGGTTCTGGAATTTTTGCTCACCGTTCTTGTTATCATTTTGACGCCACGGGGTGAGATCTTGCATGGAGCCCCAGATCGAAGGAGATTATCAGTGGTCTTGTATGTCTTCCATTTTCTCATAATTGCTCCCACAGTTGATTTCTTTACACCAAGCGTTTTACCTATTTCAGATTCAGTCTTCCCAGCCTGGTGCAAGTCTACAATTTTGTCTCTGGTGTCTATCGACAGGTCTTTGGTCTTGGCCATAGTGGAGTATGGAGTGTGACTGACTGAAGTTGTGGACAGGTGTCTTTTATACTGATAATGAGTTAAAACAGGTGCCAATAATACAGGTAACGAGTGGAGCCTCGTTAGACCTAGTTAGAAGAAGTTAGACCTCTTTGACAGCCAGAAATCTTGCTTGTTTGTAGGTGGTTTGTAGGTTTGTTTGGAAATAAAATTCTTTAAAAATCGAACAATGTGTTTCTCTGTTTTTTTTGTCCACATTCTGTCTCTCATGGTTGAGATTTACCCATGTTGACAATTACAGGCCTCTCTAATCTTTTGAAGTAGGAGAACTTGCACAATTGGTGGTGACTAAATACCTATTTGCCCTACTGTAGTTAACAAAATAGCATGTGTTAGTGCGCAAATACAAAACCTGTATTTTTTTGTACTACAAGTCTCTCTGGAGTTGAGTTACAGTAGTCAAAAAAGCCAGTGACAGTAAGACTTGTTAGGTAAATGCGAATAAACAGGTCTTTTGTCCTTCTAGGATCTCCATCCAAAAGTTTACACCGAGCCAAGTTTGCCTTTAATTCATTTTTGCACTGCCGTCTGTTTTAATTATAATCTTCAGAACACTTAAACTCGTTGACGCTGCTGTCCCATCAACGGTCTTTTAATTTATTCCACTTATTTTTATTCCAACATGAAATACCTTTGATCAACTTAATCAGAGGTTTTGGTGTGTATGTGTTTGTTTCCAAGGTGTCCATTGTGACAGTATGTGTGAGGAGGGACATTGGGGCCCCAACTGTTCTTATGGCTGCACTTGTGTCAATGGAGGCTCATGCTCCCCTGAGGATGGCACGTGTGCATGTGCTCCTGGTTACCGTGGAACCAACTGCAAACGAAGTAAGAAAGCCCAATACACTCCCACCACACTCATTTGACTGACATCAAAAGTGTGAATAACCCTGTACACTCCGCGCCGTACAATAGGGAACGCCAGCATCCCCTTGAGTTCTGTGGGCCATGAAGTCTGTTGTACTCGTCATAAAGACGTCATTTTTGGCCGGTCTATAGACGAATTGTAGATCTTTCATTCAACTCCAGATGGCAGCATTATCACATACAGTGGAATGAAAAAGTATCTGAAGCTTTTGGAATTTCTCACATTTCTGCAAAAAATCACCATCAAATGTGATCTGATCTTTCTCAAAATCATACAGATGAAAAAACAGTCTACTTTAACTAAAACCACCCAAACATTTATAGACTTTCATATTTTAATGAGGCTAGTATGCAAACAATGACAGAAGGGGAACAATAAGTAAGCGAACCATCACAACAACCAGACGCTTCCAGTAGCTGCAGATCAGTCTGGCACATCGATCAGGACTAATCTATGCCCCTTCTTTAGAGGTTAGATTTTGTGCCCGAACCCGACCCGACCCGAATGTTGGGTCGGGTCGGGCCCACATTTTAAGCATTCACGTTAGGGTCAGTTCGGGTCGGGCCGCCATGCCGGACTAATAAATTATTTTAATTTAAAAAAAAAAAAAAAAAAAAAATGGAGAGCAGGCTCTCTGTATTGAACTTCTGCTTGTGCGTGTGCACGAACGCCGTGGCGCCGGCCGCTTTTTATTCTTGTCCTCCCGCTGTACCATTTGCGCACGGCCGAGGCGCCACCCTCATTTTCATTTCCTTGTCAGAGAGGCGCGTCCATGTGAGAACAATATCCCACACACTCAGAAATATGTTTAACAAACTTTCCCAGCGTTATTTCGTTGTGTGAATGCTTTGATAATTCTCAAAAAAATATGTAGATTATTTAAACATTAAGAAAACTTGCGTTTTTTTCTGCCAACTCGAAGAAATGAAAATAAATTGCTGCTGCTGCGTTTTTTTCCGCGTCACTCAAAAAAAAAAAAAAAAATGGAGAGCAGGCTCTCTGTATTGCGCTTTTGCTTGTGCGTGTGCACGAACGCCGTGGCGCCGGCCGCTCTTTATTCTTGTCCTCCCGCTGTACCGTTTGCGCACGGCCGAGGCGCCGCCCTCATTTTCATTTCCTTGTCAGAGAGGCGCGTCCATGTGAGAACAATATCCCACACACTCAGAAATATGTTTAACAAACTTTCCCAGCGTTATTTCGTTGTTTGAATGCTTTGATAATTCTCAAAAAAATATGTAGATTATTGAAACATTAAGAAAACTTGCGTTTTTTTCTGCCAACTCGAAGAAATGAAAATAAATTGCTGCTGCTGCGTTTTTTCCGCGTCACTCAAAAAAAAAAAAAAAAAAATATCGGGTTTTTCGGGCTCGGGCCTGCAAATCTAGTTAAGTGATCGAGCTCGGGCCGGGTCGGGCC